>NC_070603.1:29715000-30340000 GCF_027172205.1 Podarcis raffonei | reverse complement strand
AATATTAATAAGCAAAATATATTGTTTTGGCTAGAGAGCCTCATGATAACTTAGAATGATTGGGCAGGCATCTATTACCCTTCTGAAGTTTGAAATTCAACTGCAGATTTGTTGGGCAGATTCTGTAGTTACAGCACATTGTTTAGAATGTGCTTTCATATTCACACTTTTTAAAAATGGGACTTGGTATTTTGTGGCCTCAGAGTCATCAGCACAATCAGATGGATCGGTTCCTGGTATGCGGCAAAAACTACAGTGTGGTTCGTGATGCTTTGGGAAAAGCAATAATAGAATGCCAGGCAGATGGTATTTCAGCAGCCCTGAAGGTAAAGCCATTTCTTTTGATTTCATATATTCCTGATGATTTTTTCTTCCCTCCTTCCTTTGTATATCTCAGCTCTATTAACAAGGTTTTCTTGCTTACTATTGATGTCTTTAAGTTGTCCAAAGCCCAAATATTCACCTGTGTTCTACTGTTTACTTCTTGTGCTTATCAAATGACAAGCCATTCTTGCATTGGCTGGAGTATCGGGGCTGAATTTCAGAGTGCTACATGTTGCATTAGAAACATTGACTCTGCTAATAAGTGATGGACTTCCTTTACTGTGCCATTTTGTAGTGTCCTTCATATGTTCTCATCCAGATCTGGGTGGGTCTGCTACCTACAGGAGAAATTTGGCAAATAAAGAAATCCCAATTGAAATACCCTTGCCATAGGTGATGGAATCTTACTGGTTACCAGATTGGAAGAGTGTCAGTGAAACATTTACAAAAGTTGTGCCTTTAGTGTCCTTTTTGGACACATCTAGAGATATATTTGGACTGATGCGCTAGATGAAATCTTTGTGACCTGGTACCATTTCGTGTGGGCGTGTTTTCTGTAGCAATATCCATGACTACTAATAGCCAAAGATGAAAGCTTAACTATTGATAATCTCTCGTTTCTTGTCCTCTTCTCCACCCTGCCCCACCCACAATCCCAGCCTTGTAACTTGTGCCTTCTTTTTCAGGCATGCAATGTCTCCAAGTCTGTCCAGGCTGTTCATTTTCTCTTGGCTGTCTTCAGAGAGTTCACATCTCTGTATGGATGCAAGGAGCAGAGTCTTCATCCGAAGCAGGAGGTAAATGCCTTTGTCTTGGTGCCAGTTTGCATGTTGCCTTGTGCACAAGTGCTGCTTCCTTAGGAGAGAGGAAGATTTAGGATATCAATTATAGAACTGAGCAAAGGTGGTCGTTTCCCCCAACTTTCATTTAAAAATCCATTGAAAGGCATTGACCTATATGCATTATTAATCATCTTCCAAACAGTTGATCATCTTAGTTGGCCATAGTTCATATGAAGATTGAAGTGAGTCTAGTTGACAAATCTCACCTTACTTTTTGAAAAATAATTTCCTTCTTATTTCAGCAACGTGATGTTATCAAGGAGTTCATCCAGAGCTCCAACGTTCTTCCTTCTCCAGAGCTGGAGAAATTTGCAGAATCTCTGATGGATAACCAACCCCCCTCACTGGCACTGAGCCCCCAGGATTCCAGCCACAAGAGGGTAGTGATTGAAATGGCAATTCACACTGCTGCTGTCTTGCTGTCTGGCCAGAATCGAATCCTTGAACCTCTAAGGAATCTGGCATTCTCACCTCATACCATGCAGGTAAAGAAGTGAATCTTCCGTTTTCCTTTGCAATTCCCATCAGTTCCTGCACTCATTACTGTTTTACTTGCATTTCCTGTCTGTCTGCCATCACACAGAAACAGTCCTCTCCTGCATGCAAGCATAACACACTTTAGCACTTGGCAAAAGATTTCAACTGAAGATCTTAATGCATGAGCAGGAGGACACTGCATATTATTCTAGTTCCACTTTGATATTCTCCTTCTCTCCTTCCAGGGTGCTTTTCTGCCAACAATGCCAGAAGACTTACTGGCTCAGGCTGTGAGATGGGAAGCCACAAGAGGAGTTCGATGGTATAGTAAGTACCATGCTCAAGCTTGGGAGCAGCCTAGAGAGCTATTTTTTCCCAGTGGTGTCTTGTCCCCCCCCCCCCGAAAACAGTGGAAATAATCCAGAGTCTGATGGGGATTGCTTCCATATATCACTCTCCTGTCAAATTACTGTGTCATATCTATCCATTTAGGCACAAAGACATATGGTTAAGAGTCAGTGGGTGGTACCCAATTCACTCATTCTTTTAGTGCAAGGATTTCCACTTCCGCAGCAGATTTTCCCCCCTGTCTTCCCTCCCCATGAACAGAACAGCTTCAGGGGGTTGAGGGAACCCCAGAACAGCCCACAGTCATTGTGCTGACAGAATGAGCTTGTTGAATACCACCCAGTGTGGACTTTTTTAAAAAGAATCTTGATAGTAGTGTTAACTTCTCAGAAATGTGAAGTAGTTATCCAAAAAAAACCACAAAACTTTACATGTACTTTGTGCAAGTGAAATAAGCAGACCTGAAACATTCCAAGATATTTTGATGTGTACCATGGGAACAAGTAGCAGATTGATAGAAATATCCTATTTGTTTCTGAAAGCATCCAGAGGTGTTTTGAGATCAGATTCTGTTGTCAGAATTAGCAGAAATTTGTTCATATTTGCCCCATTGTGCATCACTTTGCACTAGTTTACATTTTATTGCATTTGCCATTTTACTGCCCAGTAACTTAGCTTGAAGAGAATAAAAAAATTCCTTCCAGTAGCACCTTAGAGACCAACTAAGTTTGTTATTGGTATGAGCTTTCGTGTGCATGCACACTTCTTTCTCTCCCCAGGGAGGTTTGCCTGGCACCATCATTATACACCTTTAGGCGCCTGCCAAAAACTTTCCACTTTAGACAGGCCTTTGGTTGATTGACATCCGATGCTCTTTAAAAAAAGGGGGGGGGTTATTGGGTTGTTTTTGTTTTTATTTTGATATGTATTTTGTGATTTTATATTGTGAACTGCCCTGTGACCTGCAGGTAAAAGACAAATGAATGAATAAGTAAATAAATCCTTTCTTTTTTTTCCAAATCAGCATGTCCAAATGGCCATCCCTGCACTATTGGAGAGGTAAGAGCTTTCACAGATTGTGTGTGTATTCTGGTTTATTTCTTTAAAAGCAGTCTGTGCTACAGTTTGTGTAGCACTTCATTCTCCTTCAACATTCTGTCATGTTTTCAAGGGCTGCCTTGTAAAGCAAACTAAATCAGAACTTTGCTATGTGTGTGGCTTTTGCTTGTTTGTTTGTTTAGTTTAGTTTAGTTTTGCAATTGCTTAACATTTTGAAAAATAGTTGAACCTTAGCCTAAGCTTTACCAAGCAGAATTACTTCAGTTTTCTGCTTCTAATATTCCACCCCTCTCTCCTTTCAGTGTGGCCGTCCCATGCAGCGTGGTTTGTGTGTTGATTGTGGTGCTGTAATAGGAGGTGAGAACCACATACCAGCGACCGGCTTTAAAGAAGCACGGTATGTTTTTATGTTAGCTTTTTGGAATGTGGAGTGGCATTTTTTTAGAGTGTTCCCTAAAGATTGGGAGGTGGGATATTTGCAGCTATTTAAGGTGAATCTATTCTACAACAGGGCTCTGCCCCATCAAGTTATAACAACTTTAGAGGTAGAAAAAACTAATTTACCTTCCTAGAATACTGCAGTGATTTCCAGTTCACCTATTTCAATGGCCATGTTCAGAAGAACAACCAAAGCTTCAAAACCTTCTATTTAGGAAGTTGTGTCTGTCCCCTCCCCTCCCCTATCCTTTCCCCTCTTCCTATCATGTTCCACTTTTGACCCAAAGACCCGGGCTTGTATTGAGCTAGCATGTCCAAAGTGGAGAACTTTGGCTTCCACTGCTCACAATTTTCTGAGAGTAATTCTCAGTTGGACTTACTTCTGAGTAGGCATGTATAGAACAGGTATTAACAAATAAGAAAGAAGCCAGGATCGTACTATGGCTTTCCTAATTTCTTAACTTTGAGCCACCACCCCTCATTTTTATTTATTAATTTATTAGAAGTATTTCTACATCTCTTTATATAAGGCATGTCAAGGCAATTTACAGGATAAACAGTTCACTAAAAATACAACAACGGCATTAAAAACAAATACCGTATTTTTCGCTCTATAGGGGGCACCGGCCCATAGGCCGCACCTAGTTTTTTGGGGGGGAAATAAAGAAAAAATATATATTTCGCCCCCAGGCATGGGGCTGGGGCAGGGGAAGCCCGAGCTTCCCCCGACCCCAGCCCCCAGAACAGGCTGCTATCTGCAAGCCTTCGGAGCCCGGCGGGAGTTCCGCTGCACTTCCTGGATTTTGGGCTGCAGGCTGCTGTCCGCAAGTCTTGGGAGCCCGGCGGGAGTTCCCGCCGGGCTCCCAAGGCTTGCGGATAGCTTCCTGAAGCCTGGACAGCAAGAGGGGTTGGTGCGCACCGACCCCTCTCGCTCTCCAGGCTTCAGCGAAAGCCTGCATTCGCTCCATAGGACACACACACATTTCCCCTTCATTTTTGGATGGGAAAAAGTACTTCCTATAGAGCGAAAAATACGGTAATTAAAGCAGTGAATACAAGTCAATGGGGTATTTTAAGTGGAAACATATATAACAGCAAATAATGGTATTTTAATATTTTATATACTACATATGTAATATGTTTGTATCTATTGTTTTAGTGTGATGATAATTATTGTCTGGATGTCTGGGAATCAGAATTTTTAAGCGTGGAAAAGTACTGTTTTGTAGCAAGTGTGCACACACTGTATATATTATTCTATACAGGAGTATTCAAGACAGGTCGCAAACGGGCCATGTGCTTGGACCACCTGAAAAAAGAGAGGCTGAGGTTGCACCTGAGAGAGAGATGTCTCCAGCTGTCCTGATTCTGATTCGCTTGCTCACTCATTTGTCGCTGCTTTTGGGAGCCACAAAAGATCACCAGGTATTTTTAAATAAAACTAGGAACCACACAATTCTGTCTGAAAAACATTGCTGCATGGAAACTAAAGAAAGCATATCTGAAATGGAGCTCAATTTTTTAAAAAAGGTTTACTCTCAGTATCATGTGAAGGAGATATCGGATGCCAGCAGGACTGGCCTGGGATGTGTTTCCACTTGAGGCAAAGTGCCCCACTGTTGTTGTTTTTTAAAGTTTTTTTTTTAAAAAAAATGTGGTTGTTAATGATTCATGCAGAAATGCATTTGTTACATTTCAGTAATACATAGAGGGAAAGTAAGACTGTTAACAAGCTTCATATATGGATAAATGTTTCCTGGAAGCTGAAAAGCTACAGTAGTACCTCAGTGTACAAACTTAATCCATTCCAGAAGTCCATTCTTAAACCGAAACCGTTCTTAAACCGAGGTGCGCTTTCCCTAATAAGGCCTCCTGCCGCCGGTACCCTTCCACCATTCGGCTTCCGTTCTTAGACCGAGGTAAAGTTTGCAAACCAGGACACTACTTCCGGTTTTGCGGAGTTCGTAAATCAAATAGTTCGTAAATCAAATAGTTCGTAAACAGGGCTGTTCTTAAACCACTGTACTCGGTTTCTCATACTATAGTGGACACTTGTGGTAGACTGTTCATTACAATAGACCTCTGGCTTCCTCAGGGATGAAATAATTTATCACAGTTATCCAACAATTTGGCATCAGGTGGCATTGACATCACACAGACGCCTTCACTATACTCTTTCCAGCACCTCCTTAAAACGTTTTTGTTTAGACAAGCCTTCCCAGGTATTTAGAATGGTGAGTTTAAAAACCCCCGAAACTTATTGCTGGTTTTTAATTTTTAGAAATGTTTTGATTGTTTTTACTAATAATCTTCCTGTTTTATTCTTTTTGTAAACACTTTGAGATTTTTCACTAATCAAGCAGCATATAAATTTTATGAAATAAATAAATGACTGTTAGTCTGCATGCCTTGCAATAGAACTGCATATTGATCGCTCTGAACCTTGCATTTTGTTCTTGAAGTCCCTGCTACAGATCATAAAGCCACCAGTTCAGGATCCAGTGAGCTTTCTCATGGATCATATTCTTAAGGACTTGGAGCAACTGATGAATACTCTTGGGAAGAGTGCTGATGAAACCACCAACGTTGTCCATCTCATTCTTTGTAGCCTTCTCAAGGAGCCTCACCAACAGACAGGCCAATGTAAGGAGAGCAGCTTGCAAAATGTGGTTGCTTACATTTCTAGTAAAGCAGGCATAAATTCACAGCATTGACTGTGACGTTATATTTCAAAGTGGATTGAGGCAGCCATGGCAGAGTTCTCAAGAAGAGCTGTATTGTACCTATTTCTAAAAATAAGTAATTTTTTTTCTTGTGAGTGGCATGTCTGCTCTTAACCTGATTTCATGGTCACATTGCTTTCATTATTTAAGTCTCCACTTTTCAAAATAGTCCTGTTTGCATTACTGGTGGTTCTGGGCAAGTTCTTTTATTGGGCTTTGCATTATTGAATCATAGTACTGATAAAGTGAAGAATGCACACAGAGTATCTTGTTTTTAGAACATACACTGTAGTGCAGTCTTCATTTATATTCAAGAATGCTGCCCGCATTGAATGGGCTTGGCTTCTTTTGCAACTTTGTGTGAGTCACTTAATGTCTATACACAGAATAGGCCTGTGCATCACCATGGAACATATATAGAAGCTAAACCAAATTGACACATTCTGATGTTTTAGAGCTGTTACACCCTTAATTCTATGGTTCTCACATAATACTAAGCCATGGTTGGGGAACTTCCTTGGCTTCACAGTCCAGATACATATCAGGCCTAACCTCACCAGCCAAATTTGGCAGGTGGACACCGGTCAATAATCCGATGTCACAAATGTCACGATGAAATCAGGTGATTTGGCACTTTGAAGTCCCAAAGCTGAGACTTCAAAGCTCTGTGCAGGGTGGTTGGCAAACTTGCCAAGACTCCTGCACAGTACTTTAAAGCTCCTGAGACTTTGGTCCATCAGCTGATGGGTTGTATAGCCAAAGCTTGCTTCTTGAAGACATCAGTTCTTCGTGTGAATTCTCCTGTGAGAAACACTCATGCACTGCTGATCCAGCAGGCTTTGGTTCTCCCACTCATCAGTGGATAGGCAATGTGCCTTCCTTTGCCAATGTGCAATTGGGAGCACACTTTAAGTTTCCATATTCTGCACTGGCAGCTGAAAGCACATATGATGCCAGATGTAGGGCAGGCGGGTGTGGTTTGGAGGAAATTGCCTTATGATGCCAGCTAAACCATGGTTTGTTTACTAGCAACAAGCTATGATCTAAAGCCATTGTTTGTTGTTGACTTACAAGTCTTGGTTTGTTAAACATGGCTTAGCATTATGTTAGAGCCTGGCACCCTCCCTCAGTCATGGCTTGTTTGACCATTCCATTCCAGGAACTCACCAAGCTACTAGGGCATAAAGCAGGAACAACAGGAAAACAAACTTTGGCAGAATAAGCTATGGTTTGTTTGTTCATCTGTGGGGCAACTCTTTGTTACATCATGGTTTGTTAAACGAACCATAGCCTTAGTATTTTGTGCAAACCAGGCTAGACAGTGGGAGGATGTGTAGCTTATGTGACCTGTCTTGGTAGTCAGGGGAAGGAACCAGGTTTTTTCCTATTAGAGGCTAATACAGGCAGAAGAAACTGGGAATTGCTATCAATAATCTCAAGCCCTTTAACAAAAGCAGGGACAGAGAACTATAAATTGTTACTGCTACTGCCACTTTCCATAGCTGACCCATGCCAAATTGAACTGCATGCAAGGAAGCAGGGATAATAAGAAGGTGTTACATGCAATAAATGTCTTTTTGCAGGGCCAGTGCGTTTTGATGGTCAACTCTCCAAAAAAGAGCAAAGAAACAACTGGGAGGGAATTGTTGCACGCATCATTCTTCCTGAACTGGAGGTAACATAAAACACACTCAAAAACTTGTATTTTCTGACAGTACACAGACTAGCCCTGTGGATTATACATATTTCATTAGCAGCCAATACAACGTACATTATTATTCTGATTACAGAGGAACATTGTGCATGTATTTGTACCTGTTTGTGCAGGGATGTGTATGCAGGTAGGTCTGTCAGTTCTGCAGGGCTGACAGAGTATCTGTTCAGCAGGGGAGGGAAAGCACAAAAATGAGAAATCTTTCTCTACTGCTGATTTAGCAACAGATAAGGCCACCTGTCAGCAGCAGGAAGTAGTGGGGTTTCTAGCAGGTGCTATATTGACCTCCCCATTCTTCTTGTGGTGCAGAAGAGAAAGTAAGCATGACAATCCTATTTTTGAAATCTAACGTGCCCAGTAATTCCTTCCAAGGCTAGTGGATAAAGTAATGGTGTGCACTCAGGGCAGACATTGGCAAGGGCAAGTTTTGCTGTTGTTTAGTCGTTTAGCCGTGTCCGACTCTTCGTGACCCCATGGACCAGAGTACGCCAGGCACTCCTGTCTTCCACTGTCTCCCGCAGTTTGGTCAAACTCATGCTGGTAGCTTCGAGAACACTATCCAACCATCTCGTCCTCTGTCGTCCCCTTCTCCTTGTGCCCTCCATCTTTCTCAAGATCAGGGTCTTTTCCAGGGAGTCTTCTCTTCTCATGAGGTGGCCAAAGTATTGGAGTCTCAGCTTCAGGATCTGTTCTTCCAGTGAGCACTCAGGGCTGATTTCCTTCAGAATGGAGAGGTTTGCTCTTCTTGCAGTCCATGGGACTCTCAAGAGTCTCCTCCAGCACCATAATTCAAAAGCATCAATTCTTCAGTGATCAGCCTTCTTTATGGTCCAGCTCTCACTTCCATACATCTACTGGGAAAACCATAGCTATATGGGAAACCATAGCTATATGGGAAAACTTTAACTATACGGACCTTTGTTGGCAAGGTGACGTCTCTGCTTTTTGGGGGGCAAGTTTAGCCCTATCCGTTCTTAGTGTCCCACATGAGGACTAGATCTTGTCCAGATTACTGCATAAAATTGTTTGGGAGTTCCTAGGGACTGAGGAAGTTGTCCTCTGCAAAGCTTCACTCTGGGTTCAGTTTCTTGCTGTGATGCTATTTCAGGACTCTAGAAGCTAGTTTTTTATTTATATTGATAGGAGTACATTTGAAAGAACATTTACTAATTAGAAAAACAAAAGACTTCTCTTTCAGAAGTAACTCTCCTTGATACCCCACACCTGCAATTTTCATAATAGCTCTAAGGACGTGAGCATTTCATGTTTTGAGAGCTAAGGTGTTCAGAACCCTCAGATGAACTACCAGGTTCAATTATTCAAGATGCAGTTAGAATCACACCAATTCCTAGATCAGCATTAAACCCCACTTCCCAGCCCTGCCTTAAAGTGTGTGTGTGTGTGTGTGTGTGTTGAGAGAAGCTGCATCTTAATGGTTATAACCCTCACTCCCTCATTTCCCCCATGCAGGTTCTGGATAAAACACTTCTGGAGTTGAATCGACGAATAAGTGAAGATGAGAGAATCTCTTCGAACCCAGTAGTGAAAGTTGTATATGGGGACCCTGCAGCCTTCCTGATCACACTGACCAACAGCCCTGTACACTGTTCCAGGATGTGGAGCTGCAAGAAGAGGATCTCCATTGAGTACCTGGGGCACGTTGTCCAGCAGAAAGGTGGCAAGGACACACTGCCCATCTTATGGAAATTTCTGCAAAAGGTGAGCATGCCCAGATTTTTGCCAGTGGCCCTATTACAGGAATACATGAGTCAGGAACTGCCATGCAAGGGACCCAAGTGTACGCTGCTCTTCATAATTAATAAAGGGGAAACCCCAATATATGCCCTTCATCTTCCTTTCTCTTTTCCTTCGTTTTATGAATGTTATGACTTTGATCTTATGAGCAGAAGTCTCCTGTCAGCTACTTGTCAAAAGCTGAAGTACATCAGTAAGCATCAAACCAGGCAGGTGCTTTGAAATATTAAAATCACAGTCATAGCATAAGGTAACTTTGTGCTGGTATCTGTAAGGTAATGACTATCAGAGACCCAAATCTACTTTACCATCCAAAGGTATTGAGTGCTGTCAGAACTGAATTAAGGGAACTGTTATTCATGTTTCTGGAGCTGAAATTGTACCCCGATGTACAAGCAGTTTTAGCATCTACTTGCCTCTGGCAAAGCCATGGAAGTGCTTAGTCTGAGGCTTCACCAAGAAGCTGAAGAAAAGTTTTGTGACCACTTTTAGTACTCATTTATAGCAAAAGGAGATGTGTTAGAATGATGTGCAGTTCATTTTGTGTTAAAAATATTGTGTGGAGTCTTATGTAATAAGAGGAGCTTTGTACAGAGCAAGGTCTACTTGCACCAAGCAGATCTCTGCCCAGAATGACTTAAAAGTAAATGCTTCATTTATACCCTTTCCTGGTGGAAATATTACTAGAATTGAGAATATAAGGGGCAAAGTGAAGTAAGCAAAAAGCCAGAGGGGGTGCATAAAATTGTGTAAAGCTGAAACAAGGAGAGAGATTGTGCAGGGATCCTGCTTATTTCTAATTCTGGTAGCCCCTTACTCAATTTGCTTTACAATGAAGTTATACCTGTGGGAAACCATGTTCTACGGACTTGCTAGATATGAAGAGTTCTGTGCGTATGTTAATTTCTGCTTATTTACAACCACCAGTGCTGATTCTTCTACATGGGAGTGGCTCACCCGGTGAGGCAGAGCTACAGTTGCTTCCTGGAAGCAGCATCACTGTGAGGTGACAGCAGTGGGGTGGGGGGCTGTGCAGCAGCAGCACCAGCAGAGGCAATGTGGTGCTCTCACTAGTGCATCTGCATGGGCCCAACCTCACTGCCATTTCACTCCTGGCTCTCCTGGTAAGTGGCAGTGATACCACTGTCTGGGCCAGGTGAAGCAATTTCCTCCTAAGGGGAAAGCCACTCATGCTCCTGTAGCCTTTCAACTCCTCTTACCTCATTAGCACTACTCTGCTTCATTTTTAGGAAGCTGAATTGAGACTGGTAAAGTTTTTGCCAGAAATTCTGGCCCTGCAGAAATACTTGGTGAAAAGGTTCCAGAACGTGTCAGAGCTGGAATACCGAAAGATTGAAGATTTTCTCAACATTTCCGCAGGTAGACTCTTCCATATTATGTTAGCAGAGCATTAAGGCGTACGGTCAACACCAAGCTTCACATTTATATAAGTCATCTCTTTTTTGTGACCTTGCACAGAGCAAAAAAAAGTGGAGGTGGGTGGCGCTGTGGGTTAAACTGCAGAGCCTAGGACTTGCCGATCAGAAGGTCGGCAGTTCGAATCCCTGCAACGGGGTGAGCTCCCGTTGCTTGGTCCCTGCTCCTGCCAACCTAGCAGTTAGAAAGCACAGCAAAGTGCAAGTTGATAAATAGGTACTGCTCCAGCGGGAAGGTAAACGGCGTTTCTGTGCGCTGCTCTGGTTCGCCAGAAGCGGCTTAGTCATGCTGGCCACATGACCCGGAAGCTGTACACCGGCTCCCTTGGCCAATAAAGCGAGATGAGCACCACAACCCCAGAGTCGGTCACGACTGGACCTAATGGTCAGGGGTCCCCGTTACTTTTACCTTACAGAGCAAAAAAGAGGAGAAAGTCAAGTGACTTCCTGGATAAAATGGTCACCTCATTGTGGCAATGCATCCTTCAGGAAAACACAGCCATTGTTTTTATAGACATAATGGACATGATCCAACTAAAATTAAGCATTTTGAAGTCCCTCTGATTTCAGTGGAAACATTAGGGGCATGCTTAAATTTCTGCCATTGAAATCATTGGGATCCAGAAGTGTTTAACACAACCTGGATCATGATCCATTTTAGCAGTAGGAAGCCAGCATCTGACCAGGAAATAGAACTTGCTTATATTTGTAGCAGTATTTCATCACAATTAATTTGGAGATTCAGTGCAACAACGTACAATGGTGGACACTAGCTTAGATGGCTTTGAACGATGGCATTCATAGAGGATAGGTCTACCTGAGAATTAGGCATCTTAGTGAAATGGGGTTGCCTGAAACCAGAAACTAGATATAAACATCAGGAAAGGGTGTTGACTTTGTGCCATGCCTGGGGCTTCCCAGAAACATGTGGCTGGCAGCTTTGGGTACTGGTTTAGGCAGACCTTTGGTCTGCTTCAGCTAGGCTGCTCTTGCATTCTAACTTCCTGAACCAAAACTTTTTTTTTCTATTCCTTTTTTTTTTATTAAATATTTATTAGCATTTTCAAATAACACACAACAAACAAAGACAAAAAATAAACAAGACAAAAATCACAAAAATACATAACATTCAAAACTAAACAAAAAAAAATAATGAAAAAATAGAAAAAACACATAAAGTTTCTAATACTTATTATTCTTAACCTTATTTCTCAGACTTCCCCACACCTCCCCTTCTTGTATTCCAATTTAAATTGTCAGTTCAGCAAGTCCTTAACTTATTTCTTTACCTTAGCTTAAACATTTGTTCTAACATACTATTGCTTTACTTTACTTCTTTTTTCCATTTCTTCAATTTATTTTTAACAGCCTTATTTTCAATTAATTTAAAAAGAAAAGAAATCCATTTTACCTTATTAAAATTACACATCAATACTTATACCTCATTAATTATTCTTAAACCTTTTTCCTAAAGTCGACCAAAATTTCCCTTCCACGATTTACCCAATTTCCTTACCACTAACAAAAAATATAAAAAGCAAATTATCCTTATGTACCCTTTGGATTCCCAACCTCCACCCACCCTTTTCCCGGTTCCAGTCCCCAACCAATATCCATCAGTCTTTATGTTATTTATTTAGCCTGGAGATCTCACATCCGAGGCCCTTATATCTCTCTCAGTTCCTTTCTGCCGGTCTCTTTGATAGTCCTTGATATTAAACCCCAAGTCTCGGAGGGGCTCCGGCCCAACAGAATCCATGATGCTTCCAGCCAGTCCTCCATACTTAAAGGCAAAGCTTATGGGGTGCTCCAACTCTTGTTTCAAATTTCTTTCAGATCCAGATGTCCCCAAAGCTCCAGCTTTCACCAACAAATTTGTAATCCTCAGGTCTTCAGATCTCCTCCAAAAGGGATCTCTCCATTTTCCAGACTCCCATTCAGACCAGGCTTTCCACATCCAATTTTTATTGTCCTTTTTTATCATCATGTCAGGCCTCATATTGTAACTCTCCTTTGACTCCTGCAAATCTCCTGCTCCTCCTTCATTTTCTTCAAAAACAACATATTGCTCCATCGTATCTACACTTTCAGTTTCATTTATTTGTTCAGTTAAATGGGCTTCCTGTTTCAAGTCCTTATCAGGCTCAAAACTATTGTTTACTGTCCAGTGTAGTAGCGATACCTTTGTAGACAAAGCATTGTACTCATCTTGCAAGTTTCCCAAGAGAACGAGTGCTCTGTCCAATTCTGCTTGGATTTTACATGCTCCAGCCATTTTTGTGATGTAATGTCCCTATTACCCCTCTAGGGGGATTTTAGTTCCTTGATGTTCCTTTTAGCTCAAAACCAAAAGTCCAGTTATTTTGTATCAGCCCTCCTTATTTTCAACAAGTTATACCAAGTAAACCAGCAAAAACAGCAGAAACAATGTTCTCTTTTTCCAGCTGGCAACTAGCTGACTAGCAGCTCACTTGACAGCTGTCAAAATCTTCAATGCAACAGGCTTTCTCATAGGACGTTCCCGGGTCTCGGGGGGGGGGGTGAAATTTCAGCTCCCAAAATTCTTTTTATCCTCCAGTAAGTCTTCTTATAGTGTCAAAACCGTGAAGTCAGGATCTTTCATTAAAAAACAAAAAACAGATTCTCTCGACCTTAGCTGCCCAGTCCTTTGCTTTAAATTGTTTACAAAGAGGGGGGGGTGAACTTCCTTTTTAGCCCCTTCCCGCTCGTTCCAAATCCAAAATTAAGAATTTTTAAGGTTCCAATCTCCGTATTACTCACGGGTTTATATTTTAGAGTCCAGTCGGTCTTGGAAGAAGTTGGCGCTCTCTGTCAATGGCTTGCGGCTTCACTCCGTAGGCGAGGGAGTACTCTCAGCACCACGCCTCACCCTGCCTCCGTTCCGAAGCCTTTAAAAAGGCTCCGTCGCGGATTGGGGGGGCGCAAATGGTGCCCGCCGAGTCTCTGTGTTCACAGGCATCCGCGCCTGTGATTTTAAGGGTCCCCGCTTCGCCGCAGCGGCCAGACCCAGACGCTACGGAGCCGATTCCCTCCAGAGCTCGGAGGGAATCCGCCATTAAACAATGGCGCCAACCCGGAAGTCAACCCCTGAACCAAAACTTACTTGGGCAATAGCTCCCTTAGAAAGACATGCAGAACTTTGCAATCTTGCATATGTCACATGCTGTTTGTTTCTTGCATTCTCCAGAAGGCAAGAGGTGCCTTATGACAAACAGAGTGAAGATATTTCTGACTGTTTGGAACAAACTGAGATCTTCCTTGGAAACCAGTGGTGAGTGGCCAGTTTACACCATTACTCTAGAAAAATAGTAAGGTTGCGAGGTCACCTGGTGCCATCTAATGGTAGCTTGGGTCTTTAATGCTGGAAGAAACACTCTCTAGTCTTGTATTCTGAAAAGAGGCTAAAAAGGTTGTTCCATTTAGCAGTATCTCCTTTTACAGTACTCCCCCACCCACCCTTAACACAGGACAGGGTGAACTAGTAGAACATAACATAGGGCATTTGAGTTTAGAGCAAAGGACTTTGCAGTTTATTACAAGAATGGGTTGGATTGGCAACTTTGAGATTAAATTTCAGTGGCAATAGATAGGAGGGACCCAATGCCTGTGTAAGAACTAAAAAGAGAGGTACCAAACTGCAGGTATTACCTATTCCAGAACAATAGAAGGGAAAGAGGGATGGATCGGGTTTCTCTTTCCTTTGGACACAGGGGTGGTAGCAATTACTGGGTCTATCCATTATGAGTGCTTGGGAGTCAGACACCCTGGCTTTTTTATTAACTACTGCTTTATCATCAACCCAGGAAGATGGAAGTAACAGGCAATTGAGGGCAGGTTGATCCCTTCTAGATCTCCTTGGACTCCTTATGGCATGGAGCTAGTCTTAATGGTGATGGGTGGTTTATGTATTATGTGCCTCTCTTGGAGACCTAAATATACAATATATAAAAACAATGGATATGGAACTGAGGGAGGGAACACTGGGGGAAGGAGGCAGAGGTCAAGCTCACTAGGAGTGGAGTGACTTAGACTGATCTGAACCAAAAGGACCGGCTTGGGCAGCTCAGGATTATACACGGAAGGCTTAGTGGAATCTCTAATAGGCTTGATCATCTAATGGAGAAGTTTTCTTCGATCAAAGGGAGAGGAAACTGCATTTAAGTTGCAAATTTTCCCACCATAGCTGGCAAGTTCAAAAAGTGTGTGTGGAGAGAGAGAGCTTGAGAAATACGCATGTAATTCTGGGTGGAGATTCTGATCCTTCATTGATGCTAATCAGTGCTGATGGCTGACTCTGATGTCTTTACCAGTTGGTTTTCCAGCACTTCAGGCATGAAACATCTTTAGTCAGGGCTCTGTAATGGCCAGATTAGTGGACACCCCTTGAATGGTTTGATTGACTTAGAAGAAACTAGGCAGAGAGGAAGGCATTTTCATTTTATGGAGTGTACATTTCTCTTTGCTTAACTGTTTGGAGTCATTCCTTGTGAACACGCTGGTGGTGATCTTTGCCCTGCTTTCCAACAGGTTTGCTTAGTTCACCACTTTCTAAGACAGAACAAGAATGTGGGAGTCGAGGTGCTGAGGCATACTTAAAATGAGCCAGTGCTGTGTAGTGGTTAAGAGCGGTGGACTCGTAATCTGGTGAACCGGGTTCGTTTCCCCGCTCCTCTATATGAAGCTGCTGGGTGACCTTGGGCTAGTCACACTTCTGTGAAGTCTCTCAGCCTCACTCACCTCTGAGTGTTTGTTGTGGGGGATGAAGGGAAAGGAGATTGTTGGCTGCTTTGAGACTCCTTAAGGGGAGTTGAAAGTCCAAACTCCTCCTCCTCTTCTTCTTCTTCTAGCTTCTTGATAATGAACAAGAGATAATTAGAAACTGGTCACTCACTAATATTTTCTGGTCCAAATGCAGGTGAAATTAAACTCCCCAAAGATTATTGTGCTTCTGACCTCACTCTGAATAGTGACTTTGAGATCCTTCTGCCTCGCCGACATGGTCTAGGCCTCTGTTCCACTGCCTTGGCCAGTTATCTCATTGGCCTACACAATGACTTTGTCTACGCCGTAGAAAAATATACAACAGATGCCGAAAGGTATGCCTGCGTGTGTATCTGCTAGAATCCTCACTACTTCCTGCAGGTTGACAGATAGCCTTATCTGGTGCCATATCAGCAGTAGAGCAAGATTTCTCATTCTCTTGTGTTCTCCCTCCCCATCTCAACAGATACTCCGTCAGCCCTGCCGAAGTGACGGATCTACATGTGATCACTTACGAGGTGGAGAGGGACTTGATCCCACTGATCCTATCCAACTGCCAATACAGCGTGGAGAAAGGAGGAGAAGCCCTCCAGGAACTGGAACTGGAAAAAATTGAGCAGCAAATCACTAGCAGATTCCTACAGGGAAAGCCTTTAATCACACTGACAGTATGTATCATAGAAGCTTAATGCTGCCACATAGCTTTCCTGGTGCCTTGTGAGATCCATTTGTCAGGTTAGAGAGCATTATTGCAAAGGGTTGCTCACCGGCATATTTTCTCTCTCTTTCTCACCAGGGCATACCCACTCTGGTATACAGGCATGACCAAAATTACGAGCATCTCTTCAATGATATCAGAACCAAGATGAGTCAGGTGAGCTTCAGAGATGGGAGAGAAAGAATACAAAAAGTGGCTGGTTGCATTTCAGTAAAGTTTTGTTATAATTAGGATTAGCTTCTTGCTGCACAGTGCCTGATTCTGTGCTTGCTTGGTTTTTGTTGGCATCCTTCTGTCTCGAGAGATAATGGAGTGCATTGCAGGGGTGAAGTTAAACCACTGGAGAATCACAGCGCCTGCTGTGGCTGTAGAGACCAGTAACTTGTAGCTGCATTGTTTTTGCTGTGTTAGTAGCACTGAAGTGACCCTCTCCAGGTGCAAGCTTGGGTAGTGTGTATGGAGGTCAAACAACTGTGTGTATTGCCCAGACAACAAGACTCCACTCTTGGCCTCGCTGATGTGGTCCATTGGGCACCAGATTGACTGCAGGTATTGTCAGAAGGAGGGGGTATAAGATGCCATCCAACCATCTCAAGGACTCCACTGCGGATTTGTGTAGGGTTTACTCCTTAGCCTCCCAAGATGTCCCACAAGGCAGCAAGTACATTGGTAGCCCTTTGGAATTCATTGGGATACTTCCTTGTAGGTGTGTGCCCAGTTTGCTGTCCAAGTCAGGGCCTGGCAAACAGCTTCCATAACTTGGAAGAATCATTGCAGAGAAAAGGAGTGGACTATATAGAGACTGACTGCAGTGTTTGCAACAATCTGTGCTGAATGATGGGCGTTGACTGGCTTTCATTCCCTTGAATTACAGAGCTCTCTGCCAAATTCCACAATTGGCATGATCAGTGGGGAGCTGCTATCCTACAGTGACATCTGTGAAGCTCTGTCTGTCACCGAAATAACCTTAGGATTCCTAGCTGTGGCTGGAGGAGACCCAGATATGACTTTGTCTAAGTATGTTGAAAATATCCTGCAAATGGGCCATCAGATAAGTGACCACGTGATGAAGGTGAGTACAGGGGGAAAGCGGAAAGTAGAGTAGGCTGAACACGATGACTGTCTTACATGCCCCAAGCTAAAGGAGGTGCTCTCTCCTCCCATTTTTTTCCAGAGGTTCAAGTTCCATTCACCTTTGGCCTTCCTCTTGACCTTTTGAGCTGGAATGGGGGACCATCCCCACAATTATACTGTCCATTGGAGAAAGCACAATGCAACTGTTGTCTTCCAGCTTATGATTTAAGTCCCTTTATCTTGGCAGTTTCTGACTTTTAAAAAGAACATCTTTTTGCTATTGCAAGTTTTCAGTCAAACCGTTTTTTGCAAGAACCTAAAACTACCACACAGCCTAATGATTTATCCACACGCCACGCTTTCCAGGCATGGTCCTCGCATTAAAGCTCCACCTGCTCTGAATTGCAGCAGAATTGCCATTAGTTGCGCTTCAGCTTTAAAGAGCAGGTTTTCGTGGGGGAAAGCTCTGGGGTGAGAAAGAGAGCATTCAGATACAGAGCTTTAAAGCTCAGGCCTGTGCCTGGAAAGCACAGGGCAAAAAGTAAGTCCTAGCACCCTACTGGTCCAAGACATTCTGCTGCTTCAAGGGGTGTTGAAATGTGACAGAAGGGGATGCTGGTTTATGTATACACAAGAGTTGAATAACAATAAACTCTTGGGCACTTTAGGATGAGTTTCAGTGAAAACAGAAACTTAAAGCTATTTTTAAAGAAAAAAGATGTTGCTGGTTGCAAATTTATTGTCTCTAGAGAATATACGTGTAACAGAATGTATATATTAATTTCATTTATTTTATTTCTTTGCTGCTTTTCACTCACACGAGTGATGAAGCGGCTTACATAGATAAATAATAACATAGTAGAACATCACAATTACAACATGAATCATGCAAAGTAATTAGCAAATCATCAGTAAAATAATTACAAATCATCAGTAAAACAACCACCTTCTACTAAACATTATTAATGAAAAACAATTTAAAAAATATATTTGCATTTCTTCTAAAGGAATGTTTAGCTATGTCCACCTCATCTTCATAGCTGTTGTAAACCTAGTTCTGAATTATAGTAAACTTTAAAACGGTCAAACCTTTGTGTGTTTCTTACAGGTGCTGAGCCGATGTCACCTAAAGCACATTATTGCACTGTGGCAGCTCCTTTCAAGCCATAAATCTGAACAGCTGCTGCATCTGAAAAAGGTAGGAATCTGAAAGGGGTAGGGAGGATGAGATAACTTGATGTTTTGTGCTCTTGTTCTCCCTTCTTCCCCTAACGATGCTGTTGTGTGTTTCTTCCCAGGATCCCTTCGCAGAGGTCAGCGAATCCTATAAAGAGGAGCTCACTCCAGAGAACACAAAACTCCTCAATGCCTTCCTTATGCAGGCTGGGCTGGAGTCCTTCCTCCAAGAGTTGCACGAAATGATCATCCTGAAGCTGAAACATCCCAAAGCTCAGGAAAAGTTCAATCCCACATGGAGGTAAGAGCCTGTCAAGCCCGAACTTTGCATATTTTCTTCATCACCTGAATGTAGCTCTTTTTGTGCTCGTGAACAGTGCCATGTACTGCAGAATAGCTGATTATACTTTGTGCTCACTCTCTTTCTCTCTTTCCCAGCCTTAAGGACACACTTGTTCCATACCTCGAAACGAAAGGGAGCAACATACCAGAAGAACTAGAGGATACATTCCCAGAAGAGATCCTGCTCTCCCAGTGTATCGCTGCCTGGAAAGTGGCTGCCGCTCTTAAACGAGACCGAAGGCTTGGTTAAATGCAGACACTGCGCTGCTTCCTCTCTTCTTGGCCAAGCCACTTTCTGGAAAAAAAATTCCAGGAAAGCAAAGCACTGGATTTAGGTGCTGCTTTTCTTGCACATAGCAAAAACGAAAAGCACCTTTTGGATTAAAAAAAAACAAATTTCATTGCTGAAGGAGTTCCTAATGGAAAGTGTCGCTGCGCGATATTAAGACTAAACTATAATGTGTAAATCTTAATTTAAGCCATAGAAGCCAAAATAAAAATGCTATTTATTCCCAGTAACCCCAGTAGAGCACAAGCTGAAAGATGCAAGCCACATTCAGAGGAAGGCAAAAAGACCTTTTCAGTGGCAAGTTTAGTGGCTTGCAACACAGTTCCTTAAAAAAACCAAGGTATAAATGGTCAGTATGGGGCTATAGAGCAGGGGCTGTATGTCCCCTTTCTGTGGGATGTCTCTTTCCCCTGAAGTCACTCAGGTCGGCAAGATACAAGGAACCAATCCTCTTTCCCTCAGGTTTTTTCTTAGTCTTCCTAAGTGCTACCAAAGCTGCCTTCTCTACTACTAGAGGCATTGTTTGTTTGTAACTTTTATTTTGCCATAGTGTGTCTGTTAGTCTTTGGATCGGGGCACCCAAACAAAAATTGTCAAAGCTTGGTCAAGGAAGTTTTCCAGGTGGCTTTCTTAAAGCCATTCAGCAGGCACAGACTCAGAACTAGCTTGATGTCACTGCCTACACAAGAAGCAGCCAGTCAAGGTTGCCTAACCTGCCTGTTGTTGGCTATTGTGAATAGGTATATTCACTCACTTAGGCAGCCTTCTTCATAGTCACTTGAGTATCAAAATCTTGCTTGTTTCGCAGCTGGACCCTTGTATGCATAAACTTGGATTTCCTTTCTTTGACCTCCACGACCTAGATATTCTAGTTGATGTTAGTGCTTTGAATATAACAACTGATTCGCTGCTGATGTTAAATTTGCAACTGTGATCATGATTAACTATGCCGTCTTGATTTCTGTTTGGGCCGAAAAATAGCTCAAGCACATTTCTCTGATCAGCTTCATGAAGGAAACAGTGTTGAATTTGTTGGACCAACTAGGATGCTTTCAAAAATAAGATAGCTATTTTATTTCATTTAAATAATGTTATGCTTAAACTGTCAGCTGTATACAGCACATTTAGCAGCTTGAGATGCTGTGCCTCATTAAAACAACAAAAGGAGGAGATTCTCTGGAAGTGATTAAGATTTCTTGAAGGAGGAAGAAAATACCACTTACTCCTGTGTGAACTGGTGCACCATTAATTGAAGGAACTTTTTCAAATTTCTGTTGAACTGCATTCATGTGGATTTTTAAGCATCTTTCCCAAAATATTCTTCTCTCGACAGGCGGATGACAACGACAACCCAAAATATTTTTGGGAGGAATTTCTCAGGGTGAAAGTAAAGTAGTATCTGCCACTGCTATAAATGATACTAGCCAAGTTCTGCTGGTGCTCTAAATTTTATGTGCTTTATAAATAACAGGGTTCTTAATAGGTAATCATACCACATGTGCTTACACGTACTTCAGTTCACTGAACTTTTTCTTAAAGGGCTATCAAAAGCTCATTTCACATATTCTGAGTACTTGCATTTCTGGCCATCTGCATAACTTCCCTAAACTTGACCTGTTCAGCATGCATAATCTATTGATAATCTACACTGGGTACTAAATACAGTTTATGACTCACTGCTGACCCAACTGATTGTTATTTAAAAGTTACCTTATTACTAGAAAGTTCTGAGTCTGGGGCTGAGTTGCTTACACTTGCTCTATTTCCAAACAAGAATACAAGGGACAGGACACAGTGAAGGAACAAAATCCATTATTCTCCTTGTGGATGATGCATTTGGCTGTGATAAAATTAGCACTGTACTGGCGAAACAGTAAACTGTGGCTTTGTTTACGAGTATACTGAGTTGGGGGACCATAACCAACAAATGTTTAAAAATTATTTTGTATTTTTTTCTCCTCCTTTTAATAAAAATGGCTACACAAGACTTGTATTGTGTTTAACTGTCCTGACATTTTGCTATCATGATGAATTCAGTCTGGAAAGTTGATTGTGTTCCTTGCTACTTACAGCAGATCTCTACTTACACCATTATTTCTTGGGTTGGCAGGGGTGAGGTTTTCTATAAACTTGCAATTCAAAAGCAAATCACCATAAGCGTTTCCCAATTATTAATCAATATGGGAGGTCTGAGATGCTTTTCTACACAGAAGAGGGACATCTCTTCAATACATTATCGGCTGATTATCTGCTCAGCATGAAAATTCTAAATTCAATGACCTAAAGGTTCATTCATTTTGGAGCTGGGTTTGAAAGGAAAGGCAAGATTATAATGATGGGTGCTTTGCTTGTTGTGCAGTGCTAAGGCTTATCATTGCCATCTTTCTTCAGGTATAGGGTTTTTGCAGTTGCTCCAGATATTCAACAGATAATTTCTAGAATGATCAAGCATCTTTTGGAAATAAATTTCATATTGCTGCGTCTAGCATAGTGGTGGGGAACCTGTAGCCTTCCAGTTAGACTTCCCGCTCCCATCAGCCCTGGCTCAGTCTGGGAAGTGTAAAAATATTGAACTGCTACCTTCCCTGTAGGAAGTATGCAATGAGAACTATGTGTGTGTGTGTTTCCTTTTGTTCGGGGTTCTCCATCCTGCACGTTTGCGAGCGAGGACCCTGTTTTAACAGCTCGTTTTCCTGACAATAAAGATCAAGCTTACTAGCCGCTTTGCTTCATCCTATCTTTGGTTGGTCTCTGTTCATTCTCCGACCGATAGGGAACCTCAGCTATCTCTATATGGGCTCCTTGCCTGCACCTTCTGCAAGGAAAGGAGAAGTTCAATATTTTTACAACAGAAGCTCTGGGCATAGACAGTGTTACAAATTTGTGTGTGTGGCAGACAGGAATTCCAGAGGGGCAATCCTGTTAGGCTGCAATAGATTGTAATGGGTTGCTTTGAAGCAGGGCCAGATTTAGGTTTGATGAGGCCCTAAGCTACTGAAAGGTAATGGGGCCCTTTATATGTCCAGCTGCCCTTTGTCAACAAATTGTTGCTGTTTTTTTGTGTTGAATTTATGCTATATGGTAATTGATGGACTTAATAGGTATCTAAAGCCATTTGCACATACACTGGTACCTCTGGTTAAGAACTTAATTCGCTCCGGAGGTCCGTTCTTAACCTGAAACTTCCTAACCTGAGGTACCACTTTAGCTAATGGGGCCTCCCACTGCCACGCAATTTCCGTTCTCATCCTGAAGCAAAGTTCTTAACCCAAGGTACTATTTCTGGGTTAGCAGAGTCTGTAACCAGAGGTACCACTGTATTGCCATGCAACCAGCCCATGCAGAATGTAGGCACCCTATATAAAAAAATGAGCAAACCAGTGATACTTTAGGGAGCAGGCAGGGCCCATTACTTACATCATAGGAGCTACACAACACAAAACGCTGCTGCTGGATGTGGGTTTTATTTTATTTGTTTTTTATGTTTTGAAAATGTAAATTTAGGGTTTTTTCCCCTTTAAATTTTTGTGGGGCCCCAAGCTATACCTTGTTTAGCTTCTACATAAACCCGGCACTGCTTTGAAGTCACTTCAGCGGGGAGGGGGGAGAACCCCCACCCAATCTCCTTGCCATGCCCTGTATGTATTTTTCCACAACAAAGGTGGCAACCCAATCAGCAGAACTTGCCCTTTCCAACCCTAAGGCGCGCCTTTCCCTATCCCGGGACGCGTGCGCCCTTTTCCATCACTGAACTGCAGTGCAGGGAGAGCGAGCGCCCTTGGATCCGCTCGGTGGGGGCGTGATCAGTGCAGGAGCAGCCCAGGAAGTAGTAAGGCGGGAGGTCCGGCTGGAATGGCGGACAGGGCAGAGTCCGAGGTGCGGGTGGCGGAGGAGACGTTGCGCGCCTGGGAACGGTAAACTGCAGCGGAGACGTCAAGTCTGTCTTCCAAGGCGGCAAGCGGGAGCGCGCTATCGCTGGGGGCTGCGGGTTTTGCATTGTGCTTTCCGGGCGGCTGAGGCTGCGGCTCGCTCGTGCGCCACCTCCTGGTCTTACTGCCGCAGTCCTTGCTATTTCACCTAATTGTCTCCCGGCGACGAGCGCGCCACCCGGACTGCTCACGCGCACGTCGTTTTTAGCTCCCTTTTGCATGGTTATAAAATGCCTTTCCTAACGCTGCAGTGCCTCAAGGGACCGTTGCGTTTGGGAGCCAGGAACTAGTCAACGTTTCTCGCCTAGCAGCAACAAAGCACCTTCTCGCCCCGAGGAGTAAAAACCTTAACAGCGCAACCAGAAGCTGTTTGGTTTACTGGGAAGCCAGCGCCATCGATTCCGAGCGAGCCTGCTTAGGATTTGAGCCTTAGCGGCGCTAGCTTTGCTGGTCAATAAACAGCCCACTCCTGCAGTGCAGTCCTACACGTGTCCCCTTAGCAGCAGGACCCACTGACTTAAATTGGTCTGATTCCCCAGGCAAATGAATTTAGGATTGCAGTATTAGCGCCTCCTGCTGTTGGGCTGAATAGAAGTTACAAGGTGCCTGATAAACCTTACCAAAAGAAGTTGGTTGGGTTTGGACCGCTGTGTTTCACAACACTCCGTAGGGCAAAAAGTTCAGGTTACCTAATCTTGCCATCTTTCCTAAATCTGATACCTTTGGGCTGGATTACAACTCCCATCAAGCCTAGCAATTGGCTGTATTGGCTGGGGGTTGATGGGAATTGGAGTACAGCAGCATTGGAGCGCCAAAGGTTTCCCAGCCCTGAATTTGGCTTTGCAGGGTCACTGGTGAGACAGCGGGTGGAGAAACTTGGAAGGATTGACTCCAGATAGTAAATTTACAGTGAAAGGTATGGATATATATATATTTGAAAGCAGAATGGTTTGTCTGCTTATGTGTTGTTCCAAATGTCAATATGCATTCCCTGAGATGGAAAGCAACAAAAGCAGACCACCGTCTCCCACCATCTCCCTCCCACACAATTAAAAGATAAAGGTATCCTTTAGTCCTTAATTTGTTTGTGCGGATTGGAGAGAGATGTTCTTGTATTTGTGGAAAGACACATGTGTTGAAGCAAAATGAGTTGGTTTCATAAGCATTCTGGGCCAACAAAGGTCTCCTGTGCTGTATATTCTTATTAGTCTGGAGACAGAGAAGATGTCTGAGTTTTTTAAAAAGAGCTAATTTGTATGGTGGAGGCATTGTTGGTGTATACATTTATTGTCCCTCCGCTATCTCAGGGTTAAACAGATTGTGCAGGATTTCAAAAGGCTACAAAAACCTGCAGAACCTTTGAACCAGAGGCAATCAAGGGATAACAGTGAGCAATGATGCTTCTATCATACTCCCCAACACATTGAAAATTGCCTGTTCTGGTGCTGGAAACAAACAGATGCTACCTAGTTCAACTATGTTTCATAGTGATCAAGCACAACTGAAGGCAGATGTAATTGACCAGGACACCGAAGAGTGGCAAAGCAACCCCTCCTTTGCTGGACTGGAGAGAGTTGGAGGAGTGGACCTGTCTTACATCAAAGGAGATGACACAAGTGCCTGTGCTTCACTGGTGGTGCTCAGCTACCCAGACCTTGAGGTAACCATCATAGATCTCCCAGGTTCTAAAGTTGACAACAGAAGGAAGGGCTCTTCGAGTTCTGGTAGAGCTGGCATAGAAAGGATAATAAATGTCAAATGTTACAGTATTCTTAGTTGCTGCCTGAGTAACTTTAAATTAGTAGTTCTGTTTGTTTCCAAGCATTGAAAGCCTGAGGATAAGATTATGGCAGCAGTTCAGGGGTAATTCAACAAGACACGTGAGTTTGAGGAGTTTCTGCCAAATTATGATCGCTTGATCACTATAGGCCAGACATAGGCAAACTCAGCCCTGCAGATGTTTTGGGATTACAGTTCCCATCATCCCTGACCACTGGTCCTGTTAGCTAGGAATGATGGGAGTTGTACTCCGAAAACATCTGGAGGGCCGAGTTTGCCTCTGCCTGCTATAGACTCTTATGAGGATGCTAACATGGTGATGTGTGTATATTACTTCACTTGCTTGAGAATGTGGTCAGCCACTCTTGCTCATTCTGCTGAGTGAGTTACTCCACAAGGAAATATTTCACTCTGCATTCTCCCTTGATCTTTTTAGGTCCTGTATGAAGACTGTTGCATGGTAGCTGTGAATGCCCCATACGTGGCAGGTTTCCTGGCCTTCAGAGAAGTCCCTTTTCTTGTGGAGGCCCTGCAGCGGCTAGAGCAAAAAGAGCCTGGTCTCAGGCCCCAGGTGTGATATTTCCCACCCTCTGCTCAATCAGACCAAGAGTCTATCTAGTCCAGGATATTTTCTTTCCTGCAGTGGCCAACCAGATCCCTCCAACAAGCTCACAAGTAGAGCTAGAAAGCAACAGCCCTCTCCTGCTGTGGCTCCCCAGAAGCTGATATTCTGTCATCATTATCATCATGCCAATTAATTTATATATTGCTTACATGCTGAAATGTCTTCTAAGCAGGTAGCATACTGGTTCTGAACGTGGAAGGTTCCCTATTGGTATCAGCGGCTGCTTTTCTCTTTCCTTCGTGGGAAATTGCCACTAAGGACATCTTTTCTGCATAACAGTTTTGTGCCAACATCTGCTTCACAGGAGATGCTTCACACCAGGCTACCAGCCCCTGTGCAATCTGTGCAAAAAAACAGGGATGCCACCTATGCTTATTTATACGGCATCTGTAAATGAATGCAGATTGCTAAATCAGGTTTTTTGCTCCTGATTTAGTCTGTTGCTCTCTGTTTTGATTTTACGTGCTCCTGTTTTAATATTTGGTTAAGTTTCCTTTTATATTGCTGAGTTGTTGTAATCTTTTTAAAAAAAAAACAAGTTGCTTTTAGCAACAAGTAAGAATAATAACTTGGATCCAGACTTAATCATGCTTTTGCAATCAACGCAGTGAAATCAGTGGGACTTAAGTGAGCTTTGCTAGATCTGAGTGATGTAGCAGTAGCCAGCCAGGTGCCACTGCCACCCACACCTGTCTGTTTACCTGCTCAGCACATTTCTCCTGCTACACTTCCCATTGAAGCATGTGCAGGGAAGCAAGGAGCTGCTGCATCTCTGAGCGCATGCCGAAGGGATCCAGGGGATCTCTAAAACGGCCTATGTGGAGTCATCCACAACTGCTACAGGAATTCCCTCACAAAAGAGGTAAGACTGGAGAGGAATATTTGGAACCAGAAGGATGGTGAGGCCTGAGGAACAGGCACTCTGTCACATGTTCCTTCTGAACTTGAGGTGAGGGAATTGTGTACATTGCTCACTTCCTACCCCTCAGCTCTACATCCTCAATGAGGCATTCCTGGGGTATGACTCTGATTGCATCTCATCTCTTTTAGCATTGGGGGAAGATGGTGTGAATATGTGGGTGCATTCTCTCTCACACACCTTCAGTTATTGCAAACATCTCCCACCCTACATCACCTGTCACTTACTTCCCTCTTTGTGGCTTTTCTAGGTCCTGCTTGTAGATGGAAATGGCATTCTCCACCACAGAGGTAAGACTCTTGAATTGCCTTTTTAGTCTAGCAACAATTGGATTTCCCTTCCATATTTGGTTGGTCTTTCATTGTGCCTGGGAATTCTAGAGATGCCAGCATGGGGAGCTTCTCTGCAGTGCTGGCTCCCATCTTTTACAGTGCCCTTGGGAAAGACGCCCTCAATTTACACCCTGTCTCACACAAACACCCCACTCAAAGCGGGCAGACCACTTCCTTGACACGCAGCGTGAATTGATAATGCAGAGTTTTTAAGTGAAAGAATAAGAGCTTTACTGAGTTAAAATAAACTTCTTCATAAACAGTTTGACTGAGATTACTGTTGTGGGTGAACATATCAGACGACACAGTGATTCTTCAAACAGCTCTTGTTTATTCACAGGCCAGAACAGAACTGAACTGAAGGGTTCAGTCAGCCTGCTTATATAGAGCTCCAGTACAATGTAACTGTAACAATTTTCTAAAACTATCCAATCACTGAACGTCACTTTCGATCCCTTATTTGCATAACTATCTACAGTATCCCCCTGCTGGCATAGGGTGAGAACTTCAGTACATAACAATTACATACTGACTCTGCTCACAGCTGAGGCAGACTGACTCTGTCTGAAATCTTACTGAGAGAAAATGGCTGCTACTTATAAGGAGAATGAGTCGCATGTCAGAGTGACTCAACAGTTAGCAGTTAGGCCTGAATAACTTTAGTAGGCCCAAATGATTGTGCAGTCCCAGCACTTCCCAACCTGCTTTGCTGCTTCTGCTCTCATGTGTCTTTGTCACATGACATTCCTTCCCATTGTCCCCTCACTCACCCTTTCCCTCTAGACCCAGTTCTCCCAAAGGCTGCTCTTATCACTGCTTGCATGCTTGAGGAGAGCAGGTGAAGGAGCAGCAGGAAGATGGGAGAGGAGCACCAGCCCCACAACTGGGTGGGGGCCTCCACGGGTACCCTGTTGATGCTGACCCCTGACCCTGGGTCCAGCTCCTCGCAAAAGTTTGTGGGCTTGCCTCTTCTGGCGTGCTTTAGCTTTCCTTTGGCAGATTGGATCTCGCACCCTCATAAAGAGACCCACAGCAAGTCGGAAAGCTCTCTCCCTGCCTTTTTTGCTTCAGCGTCTTCTTCCCACTTTTCCTTTGGCAGGCTTTGGCATTGCCTGCCATCTTGGTGTACTCACAGGCCTCCCCTGCGTTGGTGTAGCCAAAAACCTCCTGCAGGTTGATGGTCTGGCCAATGATGAGCTGCACAAGGAACAGGTAAGTCCGGGATAGCGATTCTGAGCTCACGTTCTGAACAGCCATCGGGAAGGTTCGTAGATCAGTGGTGGAGCATCTGCTTTGAATGCAGAGGGGGCCCAGGGTGAATCCCCAACATTTCCAGGAAGGGCTATGATATATATATCCCTGTTTGAAACCCTGGAGAGCTGCTGCCAGCCAGTGTTATAAACAAGCTAGAGGGACCAATTCTCTGGCTCAGTGTAAGGAAGCTTTCTCTGAATTGTACATCAAACGAGCCTTTGCTTATTGTCCTCTTGTAGGAATTGTGGAAGATTTTGCTGGTTTCTCTGCACTGCAGTTGCAGTTCCAACTATGTACGTGTGTGTGTGTGTTTGTGTGTGTGTATTCCATTAGAAGGGATGCATTGACCAACATGCACTGTGTCCGGGAACCACAGCCAATCTTGGATTCCTGACATGTGTGTGCATAGACATGCATTTGTTGCGTGCACCTGAGAACGATCTTACGGGTAATTGTAATGCGTTTTACGCATAGTGAAGTGGCCCCAAAAGGGAAGTCACTCCTCTTTGCGTGGCGTGATCCCTGCAAGAGACAATTCCACCCAAGCTACTCCTGCCCCAGATGCTTCCTTCAGGGACTTGCTGTACAGAGCTGCAGGACTGAACAGATACTAGCAAAGGAAATGCCTGACAAGTGTGATCCCAACCTCTTTCCATTCATAGTCTTTTTCACAGTTCATTTACATTTAGTGAGAGACAATTTTGTCATAGACATCTTGCAGTTGGGGGTGGGGGAAAGGAAGAGGTGGGGAGAGAAATGGGGGTATTGTTCTTTCATTCTGTTGCCTATGGTTAGTGTATGGTCTCACCATCACGTGGGTAGGTCCTTCGTTTATGTATATATTTATTTTTATTTATAAGGCAAGAGATATGGGGTCCTGAGCTTGGTTGCTTGCGTTCAGTTGCTTGCAGTGTGGCTTGTTTGTATGTATGTGTAGGGGTGGGGGTGGGGGGGTATTAGGTTGTTGGAACCCAACCTCTTAAAGCAGGAGGAATTCTAGGAAGTCACCTTACGATCAAGTTTATAAACCCCATGGACTCGTTTTAGCTGCAACAAACCTATTGTATTCTAGATCCAAGACCTTCAGGCAGGAGGAGACACGTTCCCCCTATTGAGTACTTCAGGGAAAATCTTGGGTATGGTAAGTACTGGGGTGCAGAGAGGGGCACTATTGATAGTGAGCAGAGTAGGAACCACTGAGCCCCTACGAAGGGCGTCATCAGGTAGATGGGGAGTAGGCCCTGGTGGATGTTGGTGAACACTTCTGGGGGGAACGGCAGACCCGCAGTACCTCCGAGCGTCTCCCAGTAGGCACATCTCTGGAATGGCATGTCCCTTCATTCCAGAGTGCCCCTCTGCAACACTTCTCATATGAAAAGTGCACACAAGTCTTCTGGCATCACATAGCAAGAAGATAGAAACATCTGTAGATCTAAACTACGTTTTATTCACAATATATACAAACAATCCATAATCACATCTGTGTTCTCCAAACTCTGGCAGAAACAGAAAGCATACAGCAAAAGCGAAAGTACAGTCCAATAACACTCTCAGATGGAAGAGATAAGACAGTCTTCTGTTCCCACACTCTTCTCAGACATCTCATGTGATTTATACTAATCACACTAGCCAGCATCGGCTATGTAAAATCCTAACAGTGGATCCTTTGCCTGTACTTGAACCAGGCAGAGGGCCTTCTTGGTAGTGGCACCCTCCCTGTGAAACACCCTCCCATCAGACGTCAAAGAGATAAAGAACTACACAACTTTTAGAAGACATCTGAAGGCAGCCCTGTATCAGGAAGTTTTTTATGTTTGATGTTTTATTATTTTTAAAAAGTATTTTGCTGGAAGCAAAATAAAACCCAGACAGATGGGTAGGGCATAGATAATAAAGCTATTATTATTATTATTATTATTATTATTATTATTATTATTATGTGCCTCCTCCATCTGGCAACAACGATCCCTGAACTGGCTGCAGTCGCCTTGGCGTTTGCACCCAACTCATTGTCACTTATACCATCTTTTGCTCATTTGTTTTTAAATCTGCCCTAGGCTTTGCGCAGCTACGCCAAGAGCACCAAACCCGTGTACGTCTCTGTGGGCCACAAGATGAGCCTTTTGTCCGCTGTGCAGTTAGTGCACTCCTGCTGCAGGTATCGGGTTCCTGAGCCCATCCGGCAGGTGAGAACAGGATTTCAGGTGGAAGGGTGGTGCTGGCAGCCTCAGGCCAAGGGACCAGCTGATCTGCGAATTTGCCATGTCAGTTGTAGGCTAGCGCTTCCAGTGGTGGTTGACCTGCTGGCTGCTAGAAGGTTGCAAACATGGTGATGACCATCATCCTGTTGTTTGTCCTCAGTGTCTTGTGTTCTTATGTCCTGTATATGCGAAGGCTCCAGTTTAGGTATCTTGGCTGGTGATAGCCATCAAAGATCTGTCCTCCATGACGGGGTGGTAGCCTGCTGGTTTTGGCCTAAATTGCCAAAGCACTCAGAACTTGGGCAAGAGCAATCTGTCTCTTCCTTAGCAGGATTAGCAGAGAGACAGAGAGGGGTGGGGTGGCAGACACAAGGAGTGGCATGGCAACCCAGCCAGATGGGCAGGGGGATAAATTATAAAATTGTTGTTGTTGTTGTTATGGACCACTTTTAGCTCTGGCCCCATCCACTGCTGAATACTACCCTGCCCACTCCTGGCATGTGACCACCAGCAAATTACACCTGTCATGGCCACCAGCCACCTGCCAGCTAGCCAGCCTCTGGGCCCTGGGCCATCTAAGGGGAGAGTCTTCCTGGCTAACACAGAGTGCAATCCTCTGCTCAGCCGATTCTTCCCTTTTAAATAACTTGCTGCCACCAGGTAAAGCAGGGGAATTTTTTCTTTCTATCTTTTTTTTACAAGACTGCCTTAAACTTACAAGGCTGCCTTAAATCAGGCTTAAACTCTCCCCCGGGGTCTCCCTGAAACTTCTCAAGGTACTGCAAAGTTTATGGCTCCCAGGTAGGAGGGTGTTTGTAATCAGCTTAGACACCCCCCCCCCCCCGGTTTATGAAAAAGCAAAAAGAAATGACTAAGATTGGATGGAAAAAATATGGTGTTTTAAAGAAAAGGTATTACAAGGAAAAGTTACAGAAAAGCAGTATATTCCCCAATGGAGCAAAATACAGTAGATTAAAATGTGATCCTCTTTTCCTCTTCTCTCATTACATGCACCTAGAGCTGGTTCTCACTTATTCTCACAAAGCCTTTTCTTATCACACTGAGACCCACCTTGGTCTGCCCACCTCCAAACTACAGTGGTACCTCGGGTTACAAACACTTCGGGTTACAGACACTTCAGGTTACAGACTCTGCTAACCCAGAAGTAGTACCTCAGGTTAAGAACTTTACCTCAGGATGAAAACAGAAATCGTGCAGCAGCAGCATAGTGGCAGCAGGAGGCCCCAATAGCTAAAGTGGTACCTCAGGTTAAGAACAATTTCAGGTTAAGAACGGACCTCCAGAATGAATTAAGTTCTTAACCAGAGGTACCACTGTATACTAAATGCTTAAAAAAAAAACAACTTTGTTTACCTGCTCCCACTTTATATCTTCAGTTCCTCCTGTCAGGCTGCACAAGTTCACCTTCTAATCCCCCAATGGACGTACGAGATAGTATACAGCATTTCATAAAAGCAAGGCTCAACTCCTTCACAACCTCCAAGGTGGGGAATCACAAGCCGAATTGGACCTGCCAAAGCTCCCCATTTTGTTTTGTGAGGCCGTTTTAGCTAAGCCATGCCCATGCATGCATTACATATGACATGGGCCAGATCCAGCACTCTGGGCAGATCCATCACACTGGCTGTTCCTTCTGCTTTCCAAGCATATATGTGCATCCCCTTTTAGCAGGCTGCTTTTTATTGCGGGATTATTTACTAGGAATTGCTTTTGGGCTGGCTCCATCCATAACTGCTTAGCAAATCATGAAACACCATTCCCAAGAGATGTTCCCCTTTTAGGAACATGCTGGATAGTTAAGATTTTTGCAAATATCCTAGCCCAGGCATGTCCAAAGTCCGTTTCAGGGGCCTAATCCAGCTTGCGGGTTGGTTCAATCGGCCCCTGTGGCAGTTTACTTCCTGGGGTAAAATCCCAAAAAAACCTCAACAACTTCAGCTCTAAAAAAACTCAACAACTATGAGGTAAAAATCATAAAAAAGCTCAACAACTTCAATCCTTCAATGCTAAAAAAACTGAACAACTTTGGTTGGCGCTTTGGTCGGCCCTCACGGACCTTCACTTCATCAAATCTGGCCCTCTTTGAAAAAAGTTTGGACACCACTGTCCTAGCCAATGACATTTTCTCCTGTCACCCCTCTGTCAATTTGCTTTTACTGAGAAAACTATATATATTTTTTTATAATTTTTTTATTGATTTTCCAACATAAATTAAGACACATTACAACTTACAATACATAGACAAACAAACATATAAACACGTATAATTTCATAACCTCTTTTTCTTAAACCCAATTTCAACGACTTCCCCATGCCTCCCTTTTCTGCATCCCTGTTTTAAACTTTTTCAGCAACCCCTAATCTCAATTACTTGTGATTCACTTTCTTTAATCCTTTTTCTCTTACCCAATCATTTACCGCTGCAAATCTGTTTTACCTTACCCATGACATTTTAGCACTCATTAATTTTACAACAATTCTTAAGATAAAGTTTAAATTTCTTCCAATCTTCTTCCACCGTCTCTTTTCCTTGTTCACGGATTCTGCCCGTCATCTCAGCCAGTCCCATATAGTCAAGCTTTTACTGAGAAAACTATAGAGTGCCCAACTATAGGTGGATGAAGTCTCCCATCCGAATTTCACGCCTGGGTGTTCCTGGAGTGCAGGATTTGATATCACTGCATGATATACTACTGCCTACGATGCAGGTGGAGGTTGCCCACGAATAACTGGCAAACCTGCACGTCAGCAGACTTAAATGGCGAACATGAGGATAAAAGGAGTAGGCTAAATCGTCTACCTCCTTCCTAAGGCCTCCCTTTTATTGACATGGAAATGCCTTGCCAGCTGCAGCCCCTTTGAGAGGCTGTGCGCTGGCTGGCTGGCTAAATAGCTCTAGCGGCATTGCTCACATCACCAGACTGCGGTGCTGCCTCCGGCTCAGGACCCTGCAAGAGGGTCTGCAGAAGCTACCAGTTGAGAATGCAGCCAGAAGGTGGCAGTGCTAGACCACCTTTCTTAACCTGGAGGCTGCCTTTCAGCAGCGGGAGATTGTAGAGTGGTGTGTGGGCAATCAGACATGCCAATAGCCTGTGCCTTTGCTGACTGCAAGGTAGGAAAAAGTTCAGGAGAAGCGGCTTTTCCCTTCTCTGTAGCAGGGCCCAGCTACCAAAACCACAGGGAACGTTTCTTAGACAGCGGAGTGTGCATAGTTGGGGCTTCCTCTTGATCTGTGGTTGCTTTGCATGAACTTGCACATGCTCATCATTTATTGGCTACAGCATTGCCTAAGAAGCCATAATAGTTCAAGCATCAGAGGGAGGGAACGAGAGGGAGGGAGAAAAATGCTTGTGCTGCACCACATCAGCACAAACACAAGGCCTTTCGGTGTGATCGGTTTGCGTTTCCAAGTCACCAAGTGTTCAGTGATTCAAGGTTTTGTGTGCGCTTGAGAACAGAGCTCCATTCCAATGTATATTTGAAAAGAAAAACTGCTCCAGTGTTTCTGTTTGATTGCTGCAGCGTGCCCCACATCTCACAACCCCTCTAGTCATGGCTGCTTCACCCCTACCCCTTCTCTCACTACTACACAGGAGAAAGTCTCCTGTCTGAAAAAGAGCCGGAGGAAAGCTTGCTGTGTAATTTTAGGCCCTTCTTTCCATGCTTCCCAGCACTGGAATGAAACAGACTCCAGTCCAGTGGCAACAGAACTTCCATGCTCCACAGTCTCCAACCATGCCCTGGGCTGATATGCCCAAATCTCTTCCCAAAATACTCCCGGCATAACCTCCAGCCCCTAATGCTGCTGCTGCTGCAGCTAGTCTATTCCAAAAATAGGTGTGATCTGGGGAGATTATTAAGGCAACATGATCCATCTTATTGATTAGCCTCTTGGTTTAATAAGCCGGGTTAAGCTGACTCTTAGCACAGTGCTAGGAGTGAAGACTGGCAAGACTTTTTTGCAATATAAAAGGACACTTAATGATGCATCAGATAAACTTGCTTTGGGAGTGTCTCCCAAACCCAAGCTACCAAAAGTGAAAGGAAGGTAGCTCTTGATGCTGCTACCAGTTATTGTAACACTTGATAAACTAGAAATGAAATGCCCCATGTTCTATTGAAATATACTGGAATGCATTTAAATCCCCTGGTTATGAACCCATTTGGGCCACTAGGGACTGGAAGTCCCTGGTCGTGAATTTCATTGCAAAGCCAACTTTTTAATCAAAGAAGCAAGAGTTATTTGTCAGATGGGTGTAAGATGAGAGAAATTCCTCCAGCGAAACAGTTCCACCGAGAGCCATTTTTCATTTTCACTCCAAATGGATGGATTTATTTTGGAAGAACAGGGTGGCTTTTAGCTTCTACTGTAGCATACAACACAACTTACTTGTTTGAGCCATCTAGATTCCCTTGTCCCAAAGGGAATTCTGGTATGGAGCTGAATGATGGGGACTAATGAAAAGTGTAGGAGAAGGAGTCTCAAAGTTTGTCATAATGAACCTTCCCAATGTTGAGAGATGCTGGTAGCCGGCATTTTGCGAAATCCCCCTACTTGTGCCTCTTAATCTAACTCTTATTAAATGTACAGGCATCCTGTCTCAGTATGGACCTGACAAGCTCTAATAAAACAGTGAGACCTAAGAAGCAATTGGGCTGAGGGCCTGATACAATCAGCCATGTCATCTTTGACCACAGTTCCCATTGCATACAAAGACTAACGCTGCCTCTGTGTACACATGTAAGCTTCTCTCTCTTCAAAGGCATTAGTTGAGCTGCAGTGGTATTAAAGAATATTAGCCAGTTATAGGGGGAGAAGAGGAAATCTTCATTTTTAGCATTCCCCAGTGAAAGTGGGCAAAAGAGGAGAAGAGGCTTGAGGGTGTGCAGGACAACTGTGTAGCTACATGGAGGAGAGGGAAAGATGCCTAGCTGGGGGACAGGAGGAGCTGTCCCTGCAGAGGGCAAGGAGCCTGGCTGCTGGGGACCCCCAACTGCCAAGGCGATGGAAGCAAGACTCTACCGGGGACGCTTTAATAGGAGCAGCTGCACTATGTTTGGGGGAGAAGAAGGACAACGGCTGAATGCCATGTATTGGTTTGAAATAGTTAACAAAAACCAGTGGTTAATAACAACAGAAAGAAAGTTAACCTGTCCAAATATGGGCAAACCAACTTTGTCCTGCGGAGTGCTGCAGAAACTCAATCCCAATTGATAGGGGTTGGGGACGCAGATTATTCTGTGATATTTGGGAAGCCTGGAAGATGGTGAAACTGGGTATTGGCTTGTACATGAGGCCTAAGCATTGCAAATGGAGCCCTTCCCTTGCTGCCTCCATGGACTCAGTTTACAACATGCAGGCTTGGGAGATCTAGGGCATGCATGGGGTATATTGTGCCCCAGGCCTTCTGCTGGCTCATGGCACGAAATGAGACCTTCCTCAGATAACTCTGTAAGCATGGCAGGGAGAGTCTTGAGCTGTACCATGCAAGTTACAATAGGCAGCTCTAAGCTCTGGCAAAGGCCAATGGCAATGCAGAGGGGCTGGAGACTTGTGTGCAGGCCTAAGGTGGCCTGGTGAGATCTATTCTGTATCCTGGCTGACCAACCACAGGAAATGATAAACCCTCCACCCCATTCTCAGCCCTGGCACAGGGACTATCTCAAATGACTGCTGGTCAAACACACCAAGTCTTTGACCCAAGTGGTGTGAGAAGTGGTCAGAAATTGGGAAGGGCGGGTTGTGGGACGTCATTATTGTCTACCATCTGGTGAGCTCTGAGTTAGTGGCAGCAATTTTCCCCGCAAGGGTGGTGAGCCCATTCAGATGGTTCGTCCTTGGAGGTTTATTGGACCTCATGGGTTCCTAAATCTTTCCAATGAGGAAAGCTGATGATCCCGTTGCAGCCCTGGTCTTGCTGTCAGATATATTTGTTTTTAAAAAGCATTGCTGTAATTATTGACAATTATTTTATTGTATACACCACTTAAATATTTTTCTGAGTAAGCAAGCTATAATCCCCCCCATATATACATATATATAATCAATAAACCCAGCCAGACCACAAATCCTCCACCAAGTATTGGCTTGTTCTAGAATTAGGAAGTGATTCCCCTGGGAAGCCTAGTGAAACATGTTCCCCAAGGAAGTGTGCGCCAACCCATGATGAAAATTTTGTCCCACTGGCTCTCTGTTATTTCACTCAGCTCAGCCATTTTGGCAGCATGCGCCTGCTCACATCACTTCGTTCTGAACACTGAACACCTGCTGTTTGAGCTGGCGAATCAGTCAAAAACTCTCACTTACATACATGCACATGCTCACATACAATATATTCATAGCTTAGAAGTAACTGCTTGAATCACCTTTGGGAAATCTCTAACCTGCTGAACAAGTCATAGGTATAGAAGACCATTTTCTCCAAGTTATTCAGAAGGCACTTCCCATTGAATCAAGACATGGATTAGGGAAGGCTCACAGCAGCTCATGCCTGCAGAGTACCGTACATTCTGTGCATTGTTGTTGTTGTTTAGTCGTTTAGTCGTGTCCGACTCTTCGTGACCCCATGGACCAGAGCACGCCAGGCACTCCTGTCTTCCACTTCCTCCCGCAGTTTGGTCAAACTCATGTTTGTAGCTTCGAGAACACTATCCAACCATCTCGTCCTCTGTCGTCCCCTTCTCCTTGTGCCCTCCATCTTTCCCAACATCAGGGTCTTCTGCATTCTGTGCGTGCAAAAGGTCAAAACCCCATCATTTTAACTTTTAGAAGGGGTCAGGTCAGAAGTGACAATGAGAAAGATGGCTTCCAGAGTGGAAACACCCAAGGCTAAGTGGGCGCAGGGTAGCCTGATCCTTCTACAAGGCCTCTGGATTTGTTCCTTGATTTCAATGCCTGTTCTGTAAAAATAATAAAAAAATGGCACCCATGGCAATAGACAGGTGTCAGGGATGTGTTTTACTGCCTAATTACTTGAGCCAAATTGGAGCGTAGCCTGGAATTAATATGGAGGCCTTGTGGTGAGTTGTTGGGTGAGAGATCAGTCCAGAAAATGTTCCTCAGATGGTTGGCCTAAGCATGGGCAGGACTGGGCTTTGGGTGTTTCTTCTTCCTTGTTCATTGGGTGTTATTTATTCCCTCTCGTCCCACCATAAGCTCCTCAGATACAACCGCAGACATCAGCCAGCCAAAACAAACTGTCACCCCCCCCCCCGGTTCTGTTTTCTGCCCTGATTCCAGGCCGACATAAGATCCAGAGAGTACATCCGGAAACATTTGGAAGCTGTCTCTGCATCACCTCAGCCAGAGAGGTAGGTGTGGGCGATTGGGTGGGATGCGTGGCCGCGCATCCCCTTTGGGCAATCTGCTTTTTTAATGCTCTTTGGTAATGGCATTAAAGGGACAACTAGGGTAACTTGGCAAGATGAAATGACCGCAGGGCCCACACAGCCTCCGGGAGCAGGCTATTTCCAGCAAAGCACCGTGTTGCGCCGTGTGTTCTCTAGGGAATCACGTGGCTCCGCGCTGGACATGGCAGAAATGCGTTTGGTTTGCGTTTGCCTTCAGAAGGTCACAGAGGATTTGCTGTGCTTTGAGCAAATACAACAGAAGCCGGTGGTGGTATAGCAGAAAAATGCAAGTCCTGAAATGGATGGGGTGGGCAGAAGGTAGACTTCTGGGTGCTCTGCAGTAGATTTACCAACAGTTTCTTTCCCAATTCCCACTTGCTCTACAATCGCAACAGCAAAAATGCTTTGCACAACCTGCCCTTTTGAGTTAGGCTACTGAGAAGATGAAGAAAGCTTGGGGAGAAACCCCCAAGTGGTTTTTGGTGTGACAATATTGTGTAGCTCAGTTTCTGGCACTGTGAAAACCAATTCTTGGGCTGAGCATGTGCTCTGAGCTACCCTGTTCCCTGGTTTTCTGTTGCCACTATGTTGAACCCAGTTTCAGTTGGTTCTTGTAACGAAACCAAAGTTGATCCTGCAAGCCTGGAGGTTGCCCATTCCAGTTCAGAGTTGCAGGACTCTGGCTGCTCTGGGCATTGAGCATTTAACTGCTGTGTTAAATCCGCAGTCACCCAGGTGATGTTTTGCTCCTACAAACCAACCCACGTCACTCCGGCTTGCAGCCAGGGCAGATTTGCTCTGTTCGGAGGGGGAGGGTGGCGTTTAGGAGGATAGTTGATGAGGAAAGGGATTAATCTCTGAATGGTGCAGCAGAACTTTTAAAAAGCATTTGACCTAGCATGGTGGGGAGGGGCAGATTAGGTGCTGTGGATCAGGCGGCAAAATGTTTTGGTCTGGCCCTGTTTGCCACTCTGCCCCAAACCCTGCTTTCATTCCAATTCATTTCTGCTTCATTCCAGATCTGCAATCCAAATGTGATGCTATGTCCAAATAATAAACCAAAATCTGTTTTTTTTTAATGCTGTCCTTATTATTGTCCTTTCGCCGCACTTATGACCTTCCTGTTATCTGTAGTGGCTTCATTTTCAGCCCCTAGACTCATTTTCAGCCTAGAATGTCCACTGACCCTGGGGCCACCTCCATTCATAATACACAAGCCCTGCCTTGGAGGTTAAAGGCAGCAAGGGAAGTGGTTTTGGAGATGCTTCCCCTCCGTAATCTGACAGTTGCCTTCAGGCTGAAGCTCTTGGAGGAGCAGGGATGGTAATCCTGGCAGGGAGGGAGTGATAGGTGTTTTAAGTGAGTGCAAGTGTCAGCCCCCCTGAAAGGCTATTAGCATTTATCTGAAGGTGGGATAATGGAAGAGGTGAAGATGAGGCAGGCCAAGTCCCTCTGCAGAGAGCTGGCAAATTGCCCTCCTACCCTTTGGAGCCTGATGCATGCAGGATTCTGCCTTCATTCAGGGCACTGGGGTTTGAGAACCATCTGCCACCATCCCAGCTGTTGTCTCTGTTCAGCTCAAGGGGTGCTGAGTGCAGGATATGCCCCCAGCATGCGCTGCCCCAGGCCAAGGCTCTTGTGCCCTCCTGTCCCATGCTGCACCTGCTTTTTATGATAGTTGTGTTTGCATGTGTGTGTGTGCATGTGCTGGGAGTGTTTACCAGGGCTGCAAGCTTTTAACAGGTTTGCGTTGCTCAGTATAACCCCCAAATGGCGTTGTGCTTGATCTATTCTAGATTCAGGAAAGGTACATGAATTCTAAAATTATTGTTATTCACGTTTTATACTGTATTTTACGCTGTTTTCTGTTGCATCAATTAAGTGTTTTAAACTTGTTGTTAGCCGCCCTGAGCCCCGTTTTTGAACCAGGAAGGGCGGGGTACAAATAAATTTTTTAATTATTATTTATTATTATGAGCGGTGGATTCTCTCCACCCCCAGATCATGGATTCCTCAGTGCTTTTCGTTCTATGCTCCTTTTACACATTCTAGCCTAAAAAGGGAAAGGCACTCTGATGTAGGTGCTTATTCTGCCCACACCTTCCCAGAGGTACAAGCTGTTTTGATGCCTTGAATTTCACCTCTTTCTTGCTGCTGTTTGCCCCGGTCATAGGTTTCCAACAAGGCTCACACTGCAGGGTCAGAGCTGGGCAGCAGCACACGTTCGCGATGGAAATCCTGTTCCAACCAAGGAAAATATCGCATGCCATCTCTGCTTAGGCCCTGATTTCTCTAGTGCCTGGGAGGGTGTGGGTATGCAGTTCCAGGGCTTCTGTTCTGCACAATTCTGAAATGTAGGGGACACCCACCACCAAAGGCACACTGCCCTATGGCTGATCTTGTGGGGGCTACATCTCAGAAATGGGAATTGCTTAAATGCAAAAGGCCACAAGCGAGGCCTGCAGTTCTCAAGGCTGCCTTCCGAGAGCCTTTACCGTCAACTATTCCACGATGTCTTAAATCATGCCTTATCATTCATTATTGATTATTCAGTTCAGGAAAAGACAAATTAATTTTTTATTGAAGGACAAGTAGGGGTGGGGGTGGGGAGGGCGCAGTGTTCTGGGGAATCACAAAAAGCTTTTTAGATCACGGTGTCGCAGCAGGAGGCCAGTAAGGGAAAACGTCCTTCATTGTGTGTGTGTTTTTCAAAATTAAAAGCTATACAGTGGTACCTCAGGTTACATACGCTTCAGGTTACAGACTCCGCTAACCCAGAAATAGTGCTTCAGGTTAAGAACTTTGCTTCTGGATGAGAACAGAAATCGTGCTCCGGCGGCGCGGCGGCAGCAGGAGGCCCCATTAGCTAAAGTGGTGCTTCAGGTTAAGAACAGTTTCAGGTCAAGAACAGACCTCCAGAACGATTAAGTACTTAACCCGAGGTACCACTGTATATTGCCGGGGTCGAATGTGGCAAGTTGTGGGGTCTGCAAAAAAAACTTTTGGCATCAAAGCAGGGGACCCTCAAGAGTAATGTGTGTGTGTTTAAACAGGGTTGAGGAACATTTTTCAGCCTGAGGGCCACATTCGTTTCTGGGCAACTTTCCAAGGGCCGTCCGTATCCCTGTGACTTGAGAGAAAAATGAGGAAATGTAAATTTTACCTTGGTGCATTAGGCTTGTTTCTACACACACACACACACACAGACACACACACACCTCCTCTATTCCCCATCCAGACAAGGAAGAGATACTAACAGAGTTCTAGTATTTATTTTAGCTGGAGTACGAAGCAGGACAAGGGAGAAGTAGAGTTCTGAGGGATAGCTAGAGAGGCCTAGAGCGCCGCAAATGCCTGCCACCATTTTAAAAGATGGGCTCATTGAGAAGGGACCCACAAAAAACATTTGCAGTCATGGACTCATAGTGGGGGACTCATGCACGCATAGAGAAAATAATTAATGCTTTTTTATTTTAAAAAATACAACTTTGTGGTGGCGAGTTTTGTGAGGGGGCGGGGCAGCCTACGGCCTTCAGGGCATAGCTTAGCCACTCCTTGTCTAGTATGAGCTGTGCCAAGTTGCAAGGCCTGAGTCCCACCCCCCCACCCCACCCAAGTGGAGGTTAGTGTTTAGGGCACTTTTCTTTAGCAAGCCAGCGCACTTTGACTGAGAAGTCCTATTGCATTTTGAGGGGCTTTACTAGAAAGTAAATGAGCTGAAGATTGCCACTTCTGTTCCTCCAGGTATCACAGCAGCCGCCTACAAATACAGAAACCTGTGACTGTAGGAACTGTTCCCGACAATAAGTAATCTCCAAATAGTGCCTTTTGTTGAGATACTGAAAATGTTACACAAATTGGCTAATTAATTAGCTAACGGCAAGGCTGTTGATGAGAATTTTTTTAAAAAAACAAAACTCTAATTTGTTTGGCAGCTGTGGAAATGTTCGTTCTTTCCCCCTCTTTTTAATACATCCTCTCCTCTCTAGGATGAGTGAAGACACAGACTCTGAACATTAATGCAGCATTGAGGACGTTCTTTGAAACCTCTTTGTCCATGACAAGTGATACAACGACCTCCCAGCTGCTCTGTGACTTCTGTTGACTTCCCTGTGCAGACGTTCAGCAGAAGGAACAATGGAGCTTCAGTGCCACCAACATCGTGGCCCTGATCCCCCAGTCGTACAGCTGGGGCAATCTTGGGGCTGCTTCTCACCTTTTGTAGCAGGAAAAACTCTGTTGGTTACCAGAGGCCGGACTATATGCAATGTTAGTTGCACAAAGAAGAAAATGTACACAGCACTACTGCAATGGGAACAGGTAAAAGTTCGAATCCGTGTGTCGGGGCAATGGGAATAGCATTTGTGGGGATTCTGGGAGTGAAGTGTAACTCTTTCCTTGCCTACCAGAGTCCCACCTCTTCCCCAAAGCTGCTATTTGCATTTCGGAGGAAGGGCTTGTTTACACTTCCACTTCTCCTGTTCCTAGAAAGCAGTTTTGCACTTGACCTTTGTCCCGCAGCTTTCCACTGAAAAACCTACTCTTCGATGCTAAATCAGAACAAACAGCAAACCTAGTTTGTGATTAGCCTCAGGTTCCCACTGGCAATAATAGAAATGCAAATAGTTATATAGGAGAAGCAGGTCTTCTCGGAACCACAACAGAGTTCAAGTCCCCTTCCTCCTCATGGTCTTGAGGCTGCTCCCTCTTCCCTACAGGCGAATTGCATTCACACAACTTGCATCGCCTCTAGTTCAGCCCTTGATTGGGAAACTGCATTCTACCCCGGTTGCTCTCAATAAAAATTTGGGCAGGTCCATATATTACATTTTTCTGTACACGCATTTAGAGAGCATTGTCTTAAGCTTGCAATGCGTGAAGAAGAAGCCCCAAGTCCTGCTGTGAAAGGAGTGGAAACTGAGGAGTGGGCATGCAAGAGCATCACCTGTGCCTGTCTGTCTTCTTTTCTGACACAGCCACACGCAGGTCAGGAAGAAAGCATTGCTTCTCTTTGTAAGAACTTAGTCATATTTGAGATCTTCAAAGTGCCGAAAATAAACCTTTGTTGGTAATCTCTGAACGATTGTATTTCCCCCCCCCACACACACACATGTGCGGTTTGCCAACAAGGAGGCGTCGGAGAACCTGTGCTCGATTCTTCAGCAAGAAACCAGACTGTGTAGGGCTGCTAATGGGGAAATAATACGGCAAGGAATGGGAATTCCAAGGGAAGGGTTTCCATGAAAGGCTGTGAGTTTAGCCAAGCAATATGGCTCAACTCATTTGGGCAGTGTTCTCTCTCTTTCTCTCCTCTCCCCTCCCCCCATCTCCCGCCCTTTTGCTTGAGCTTTTCTAGCGACATCAAGTCACTCAGCCTCCTGGCTCATTCTGCTCTCGTTTCTGCCACTTTCACACCTCCCTTGGGAGCAGATGCTGAATCCCCAACTCCTGATGGTCCCAGCAGATGGATAGTGAGAGGACTCTGTGTATCCCGTGGGTGGGTGTAGCTTGAGGAAGCCAACAATCTGCCTCCTTGTTTTGTAGGAGGCCCAGGCTACACTCAGGCTGCAGAATCTTGCCAGGTGCCTCAGTTAAGCAGCCTTTACTTAGCCCACAAGGGTGACAGTGTTTTGCCTTTGAGAGTTGGGCTTGCAATGGCCAGCAGGGTCTTATGGCAGCCAGAACTGGAAAAAGGAGATTCATGTTGCCTTGGTCACATGCTCTGGTCTGGCATCGTATTAGCGGGAGCCTGACCAGGAAACTCAAAAAAATGCATCAGACCTATGAGTTTTTTTAATATAAAAAATGTTTATGTAGCTAACTTTATTTTGCGTGATATTAAAGCATTAGTTAAATCTAAGTAAATGTTCATAGTAGCGAACTGTTAGTAGTCAGACCAAATAATAGGTTTCATTATTTCATTAATTGTTGTGCCTTATGGAATTAGTCCACAGTTGCTCAGGGTGTATGTAGAGACTCAACCATTCAGCCCTGCTCAGTATTAACAGGGGAAACAACTACTGTAGAAATAATACGTATATTGTATACCTATTTATTCTTGTGGCAACTGGAACAACAGGCCTCAGGAGAAATGCCAGCATGAGCATTCGTCTCATCCTCTGCTTATTTCGGTCCTGTGATCTACTCCAGATCAACTCTGACAATGGCACTTGGCCTTGACCTATGAGTGCATTTGTCAGCTCTCTCCCTCCTTGCCCCCACCCCCCCTTCAGGTTTGCTAATGCCCTTCAATCCCATCCCACAGTCCACCTGTTACGCAAGGCCTGAGCTCCTCCCGTCCATGTTGAATTAAGCCCCACGTCTCTTCGTTTTGACCTGCAGCCCCCACTTCTCCCCCAGCTGCACAGCCCAACTCTCGGCTCCCTTTTCCTCAATCCCATCCCACAGTCCATCTGTTATCCTGAGCTTTGGTTCTCTCCCTCTTTCCCATTTATCGTGATGTGCCATTCGAACTCCTCCTCCACCGCCCTCTCTCCTCTTAAATCCAATCTGCAGCATCCTCCTCTTCCAACACCTTGGCTTTCCTCCGCCATCTCTGCTTATGCTGATGGCACCAGAACCTGGGCCTGAGTCCCTTTCTCCAGTGGCAATCCAGGTCCTTACAGCATCTGAGACCGCCTGGGTACCCAACACAGCTTTGCAAATATCCTTGCCATCGCCAGCCTTCCCTGGGAGCTAGCTCTTTGCACAATGGCCCAGTGCTGTCAAGGAGCCAGACGAGGGGGGGGGGGAGTCCTTGCAGCTGGCATTTCCCTTTTGCAGCAGCCACAGTCTCAGCTCCCAGATGTGAGCTGGATGGGGAGCTCAGCTGTGACTCAGTGTGGTGTAGTGGTTAAGAGTGGTAGATTCGTAATCTGGGGAACCGGGTTCGCATCTCCACTCCTCCACATGCAGCTGCTGGGTGACCTTGGGCCAGTCACACTTCTTTGAAGTCTCTCAGCCCCACTCACCTCACAGAGTGTTTGTTGTGGGGGAGGAAGGGAAAGGAGATTGTTAGCAGCTTTGAGACTCCTTCAGGTAGTGATAAAGCGGGGTATCAAATCCAAACTCCTCTTCTTCTTCTTCTTCTTCTTCTTCTTCTTCTTCTTCTTCTTCTTCTTCTTCTTCTTCAAAGCTGGGGTGGAAGTCAAGGGGCTGGAGAAGAGGGGGTGTTAAGCAGCTTCTGCCACCCAAGCATCTTGTAACGGGGAAGGATCTGCAGAAAGTGTCATTGGCGAGCTCTGCCTGCAAAAGCAAATTCACTCTGGCTGAGTGAGATGGTGCCATCTGTGCACAGCTGTTGAGGTGGCAGTGCCTGAGCCCCCAGGCCACCCGCCAGATGGGTCCATCCATCATTCCACTGCTCCACCTGTTCACCCACTCTGGTGCTGTTGGTTGCTTTGGAACGGGAAGATCTCTTGCCCAGGTATATAGCAGGGCCATTTGGAAGAAAGCCTGCAAGCTGTAAGATGGAAAGAAAACAGAGAGAGGGGTGTGAGAAAAGAATGGGATACCCCGCTTACTCTGTTTTCTTAGAGAACAGAGCCCAAAATTAGCAAGAGGTTGAAGAGCAACAGTGAGTGAATGGCAAGGGGTTCATGGACCCAGCTGATGCAACCTGGAAAGCAACGGAAAAAGACACAGAGAGAGACCACCGTCTCCCATAGTCCTTTGTGGCTTCTGAGGACACAGGAAGGGAACCTTCTGGAACATTGGGCAAGACAGGAGGGAACCCACCCCACAGCACAGTGTCAGCTAGATGCCTTTCTCTTTTTCTGCCTGCTCTCCGCACCGGCAGCAGGAGAATGGGAAAGTGCCTTCCTACTCAGTTCTCTCCTGCCTGCTACGAAGAGCAACAGAATGTTCATTTTTTCCCCAGAGCTGGTTTCTGTCTCCAGAATTCTCCCTTCTGCCGCCCACTTTTAGTCAAAACCTTCCCTCTGTCACATTAGTTATTTCATTAGTGTGTGTTGAATCTGGAGGGAGGATCAAGGCGACAGGGGAGGGTGGCGTGATGCGAAGCCCACCAGCAGGAACGTTGGGTTGGCTCAGCTGGCACATGTCTGTGCCACATGCTCACCTTGCCATGTCCTCCCGCTCTCCATCCTCATAAGCAGCAACAACAACACACCTGGCAGGAAGTCAGGCTAGAGCTTCTATCACATCAGACCACCCACCCCTGAGCACCCTCCCATCACCCTTCATAGGCGAATTTAGGGGAGTGGGACCAGATCGCCCACACTGAGTGCCACAACAATGATGTAGAGTGGAAGGCAAGAAGGGGAGGGGTGCCGTGGCACTGGATTTTGCTGTCACCCAGGGCGCTGCTGACATTTGAAAGCCTGCCACTGCATCACTGGCCATGCTGGCTCACAGTTGGGATTCCAACAACATCTGGAAGGCCACAAGTTTCCTATCCCTGGCCTGTAGGGGTCGATGCACAATTATTATCTAGCACCTAATACAAAGTCCTGTAGGTGTGGCAGAATCTGGGTATCTTCCCTTGATTCCTTTTTAAAAGGATAAGCTTTTAACTCTCCTGGTTGCAGACAAAAACGGGGTAGCTTCTGCAAAGCTTAGGATAACTGAGACTGCGTATGTCTGGGTGAATTTCCAATAACCAAGGCATCACTTGAACGTACTATTCCTTCCCCTTACCCCTGTCTCCTGCATACTTACACAGCTGTTACCTCCTTTAACATGCCCCAGAAGTCCTTGCATAGCACACCAGTTCCAAAGGAGCTATGTTGGTTGTCAGTTTGCTACCAAACCACATTCAAGATGTTTGTTGTGGCATATAAAGCCAGGTCAGGGACCTAGATCAGGGATGACAAAATCAGTGACCCACCCAATGTTACTCCTATCAGCCCCAGCCAGTATAACCAATGACTGCAGAATTCTGGGACATCAGCAACATCGAGAGGACCACAGGTTCCCCATCCTGGACCAGGATTCTTGACAGAGCCCTTGTTCCCATAGGCATCTGCCCACATGATTTGATCTTGTGTGGATGTCCTCTTGACTGTGCCACATCTGCCAAACATCTATTTTGTGGCAACACATGAGAGGGTGTTCCCAGCGCTAGTGCCCCAGTTATGGATTACCCTTCCCTCTCAAGTTCAACTGGTGCCACCCTGATGGATTTTCAGTGCCAGTTTCACTCAGGCTTTTGGTTAAACTGTTGGTGGAGATGGTCTCGTCTGCCCCCCACCAAACCTGTTGACTTGTTCCTATTTGCTGTTTTAAGGTTGTGTTGATTTTAATTGTGTTTTTAGTTTATCATATTGCCGCCGCCCCCCGCCCTCCCGGATTATATTTAATGCAAGATGGACTATAAATCTCACAAATAAATAAATACGTTGCAATGAAGCAGCTATGTTTAACTCAGCTGAGTTAAACGCACACCTACCTTCTCAGTACATAAATCCCATTGTTTGGTTTCTATTCCTGACCCTGCAGACACAATGGCGGATTAGCCTGGTCTTTATCTAATGGGTTTAGAAACAAGGAACAGGAAAACCTGGTTCAATATTCATGGATCGCCAGCCTTAGTGGAAAGACACATGTTTGGAACTTTCCTCCACCCCCAAGACCCTTTATACTCCTATCCACTGGATGCAATCCCTGGCCAAGTTTTATTATATTATGCCCGGTGATTCTTAGCAGTAAACCTATCTCTCTAACAGTGTCTGAGAGATTTTTGTGCACCTCTGCATACCTATTTGGCTGGCTGTCTTCCCCTACATTAAATACACAAAGGTGCTTAAGGCTGCAACCACTTACTTTGGAGTAAGTCCCAGGGAGTTCAGTAGGCCTTGCTTTTGAGCAGACACTGTTAGGATTGCATGGTAAAGAGGGATCATTTGCCAGGTCCCTGCCTGAACCACCTGCAGGGCAGGGCTGGGTCCGTTTCTTTCTATAATTTTTATTAATTTTTCTGTTTTACATTTTAGAATATTCATTCAAACAACCTTACAATATCAATGACTTCCCTTCATCTCTTTCCATGGTTCATTTTGCATAATATAATCCTTGCATATTTTATATAAACTAAGCCATTCAGTATTCCATTATTACATCCATCAAAACTTACTTACACTGTTGAATTTATCTTAATGCTGGCCACGTTTTCAAATGTACACAATTTCCCCCATATATTCAGTAAACATTTTCCAATCTTCTTTATACATATATTCTTCTTGTTCTCTTATTCTATACGTTAGGTCTGTGAGCTGTGCATATTCCATCAGTTTAAGTTGCCATTCTTCTTTCATTGGGACTTTGCTTTTGGGGCTAACTAAAGGTAAAGGGACCCCTGACCGTTAGGTCCAGTCGCGGAAGACTCTGGGGTTGCAGCGCTCATCTCACTTTACTGGCCAAGGGAGCCAGCGTACAGCTTCCGGGTCATGTGGCCAGCATGACTAAACACCGTCCATTTCTGGCATGCCGGGGGCAGTCCCATCCCAACTTGGAAAACCATCCTATCTCCCTAACAGCCCCAGAGCCCCAAAGGAAAAACTAACTAGCTTTTCTATAAGCACAAAATATATTGCTTTGTTAGATCCCATTCTCTTTCCTCTTTTTTAAAAAAGTGTATTCTTAATGAGAGCAATAACTCTTAAACAGATATGTTTCTGGCCAGGAGGAATTGACTTCTCCCGCCTTGTCCTCTAGTCCAGCCCATAACTTCTGGCTAGAGACCTTGCAAGTGTGAAGGCTTCTCCACACACACACACACAGCCCAGAGCTCCATCTGCCTGAATGGAGGCACTAGAAGAGGCAACTGGCACTCTCTTTGGAACCCTTCCTCGCTTTGACTCAGCAGCCTGTTCCTGGCATGAGTCAAACCCACCTGGCCTGTCCCCACTCTGCCTCCCATCCATGCTACATATTTCGGAGCAGGCTGCCTCCTTGTGCTGCCCTCTTCACCAGCATATTCATGAGGTGCCCATGTGGCCTTCCTGAACCACAGCTGCGTGGAGCTGGAAAACTGGTAATTAAAGTGAAGAATGACATTTAAGCTTCCGCTGGGTGGGAGGAGAGAGGCTCCCAAGCATCTGGGTAGCATCATGCTCTTGATTACAAGGTTGGCTGTGCAAAGAGGACCTCTCAAGCATGGATAACCCAGCCCAAAATTTGCAGAGGCAAGTCGTGAACTAATTTCAGGCACTATCATTTGCAGTCTTGGTTCTTGGTTAGCAGTGCCCCTTTGGCTTTTATTAGCATTAATATTTCTTTTGCAACAGCAATACGGCACTGTCCGTGCCTATGATGATAAAAGGGCAAGTCCCTGCCCTGAGGATCTTGCAGTTTAAAATTTGACCCAAGGAAGGCAACAGAAATTACTGGAAACTGAGCTTAGCGATGGGCAAAAACTCAATAGATGGTGGTTATTCCCATCACTATATCTCAACGGCAGCAGAACCATGGGTCCACTGCAGCATCTGTTTTGCATGCAGAAGTATCCAGATTCAATCCTGGCATATCCAAGTAGGGAGACACACCAGCTTGAAACTCTGCAGAGAGCTACCGCCAGCCACTATGGGGTAGCCAATATGGCACCCTCCATATGTTGCTGGACTGCCGTTCCCATTAGTGTTGACCATTGGTCATGTTGGCTGGGGCCGAGTCCAAAAACATCCATGAGTCCATGGTGGCTACCCGTGGAAGACAATACTGAGTTGGATGCAGTAATGCTCTGGGCTCAGCTTGCTACATCCAAGACAAGCTCCATCTGCTAACTTTCTGCCTATCATGCAGCTATTTAAAGGCACAAGGGCTCTTCTAGAGCGGGAAAGAGTATCCTGTTAGGCAAAGGGAATTGCTGTTCTGCCTCCCCGCATCCCAGAAGACCACAGCCATGCTCTTTTCCTAGAGCTCCATTCATTTGTTTTATTTATTAGATTTATATACTGCCCTTCATAATAAGATCTCAGGGTGGTTCACAGAATAAAATGCAGGATAAAAACAGCAAATAATTAAAAATTAAAACAGCAAATCAATAACCTCCCTTTCATTTGCCGCATCTGAGCCAGTGCTTTGTGTTCAGCAGTGGGTGCTTTGGGTGAAAAACAAAACAGGAGTATCATGGCCATAACAGGGAAGAGGACAAGGCTTGTGCACATATAAAAATTGCAAAGAAGAGGGTTTCCAAGCAGTAGCTTGCAGTCTCATATGCAATCTGTCACCACGTATAAAGCTCCCTGCAAAAAGCAAGGAATGTTTGGTAGTTCTTTATCTACAGGAGGTTTAAAACCACCACACCAGGGGCAGCCCTCCCCGTTTTGCCACCTGAGGCGAAACAGGAATTGCTGCCACCTCCCCTGCTACTGCCACCATCACCACCACCGCATCCCAGCTCTCACCATATTCAGTACTCCTGAAAGCCTTGCTGTTCAGCTTCTTCCTGAGGCAGGTAGGGAGCTGAGCAGCAACGAGGTGTGCAGGAACACCCTGGCTCTCTCATTGAACTTGACGGTTCGGCGGGAGCCAGGGACAGGGAAGATGAGTGGAAATGCCACACAGTGAAACACCTCCCTCATTGCAGTGGAAGTGGTGGGGCAGGTGGAGCTGGCGGCGCCTCTTGCACTTCCACCGCCTGAGGCAGGTGCTCAACCCCACCTCATGGGCGCGGCAGCTCAGATGACAACATAAGAAGAGCCTCCTGGACCAGGCCATTGGCTTATCTAGTCCTGATCCCGTTCTCTCAGTAGCCAACCAGATGCCTTTGGAAACGCCACAAGCAGGACCCAAGCACAAGAGCACTCTCCTCTTCCTTAAGCTTCCAAGAACTGGTATCCAAAAGCATTACTGTGTCAGGAGTGCATACAGGAGCCAGCCCCTGTGACCAGCAAGACTGGGGCCTTCCTAAGTTTGTTCTGAGGAGGCAAGGCACGGCCGCACAGGTGAGGCTGATTGGTAACTCACAGCACCTGGTGGCAAGAGCTGGGAAGGGATATAAGGTCAGCATTTCCCTTTGGCTCTTTGCCACAGCAACACGTTTCCTGCCTTGCTGTGTTTGGCTCCTTGATTCCTTGCTTCTTGATCCTTGATCCCTTGACTTCGTGACTTCTTGCTTCTTGATCCTCAGACCCTTGACTTCGTGACTCCTTGCTTCCTGACCCTCGGACCCTTGGCTTTATGACTCCTGGCTCTCTTACCCTCAGACTCTTGGCTTCCTGACTTCTGGCTTCTGGACTCTCGTTTCTGCTCCCACCCTGCCATCTTGCCCCCGGTCCCGACATCCTCAACCGGGACTTTGACTTGGACCATGACATACTGGCTCCAACTGCAGAGGCAGGGCATAGCTGTTAGCCAGCCACTGATGGCCTTTTCCTCCACGAACATGGGAACATATTCAAAAATGGTCTGAAGGGGCACAGTCCATTCTACAGCCTCATTCTTCTGCATGTGTAGACCAGGCTGCAGCTAATGACCACCAGATCAAATCAAGTGTTTCCAGATTTTTAGCCAGCAGCTTCAGCGATGCCTTGAACACCTGCTGTACAGACATTAGCAGGTGGTGATATTATCACGGTGGCATGTAAAGCTTCCCCTCCTGATTTTTACAAATCAAGCAACTGTTAAGACACACAAGTAGGCCAGACCACTGTTTTTCTGCTCAGCTCATAATTTTATGGTTTTATATATATGTGTGCATGAGAGAGCAAAGATTTTCTCTCCTGAACCAGCTGCCAATAAATGTTATTAGTTATATAGGCTTCTGTGTTTTGCTGTAGAGAGGGAAATAGAACAGGATTGGGGGGGTTTTTTAGGCACAAGAGCAAAATTTCCTCCTGGACAATCTTCTGAGCGCCACGTGCTAGTTGTGGGTGGGATCAAGGGCAAAAGTAGGCAGAACAAAGAATGCAGAATTTACCCTTTTAGAGTAGACTAGCTTTGCACATACACACAATCACCCCTCAATCCTCTGTCGAGGCAAGCAAGAGGCATTATCAGAATTCAAGGACACATTCCAGCCAGGCAAAAATATTCAGGGAGGATATGGAGCGCTGTCTAATTAAATTATTTGCTTTACTGAAGCCCAGTGTTAACAACTGTTTGTGGTGATAAACCAGAAAAGTAAAGCTTTTGGTTGACAATTTTAGTCCAAGCGTGCTCATGGCAATCTTGCAATACTAAGGGTAGTAGACCAGTGGGGTTTAAATTTAGGTGAAGCCAATAATTAAATGTCCTACACCAAATCTATAATTCAACAGGGGAGATTAGCCTCCACGAGCAATGAAGCATTTTGGAACACAGGATGGAACAGAAAAAAATTGCCTACAGAAGATTGAACAGCTTCTGTAGATCCAAGGTGAGTGCCTCTCCAAATCTGAGCCCCATATAATAACTGTGCTAGGGATTTAGCTTTAAACACTTCAAGGGTTGATGGTGTGTGATTGCCACCTTTTGTATGGAAAAAGTTTGTTAGAATTTTGGCGCTTTGAGGCGCTTTTTCCTTTGCATATTTCTGATGTGCTCCCCATGACCCTGTTGACTGAAACATAAGGCTGAGGTATTTAAAGGCTTTAACTTGTTCTATCAACTGATTATCCATATACCATCTATGGGCCCTATAGTTTCTTGAAAACACAATGACTTTAGTTTTATTGTAATTCACAGCCAGCTGTATGTTTTAATATATACTGGAAGCCGCCCAGAGTGGCTGGGGCAATCTAGTAAAGATGGGTATAAATAGTAAAATTAACATTTATGGAATGGGACGTCCCTATTTTCATCACATAAATGTTGGAGAGTATGTGATTAGATGGCCTGTTTGGCTCCCATGAAAGTGTGGCCTCCAAAGGTGTGTGTGTGTTGTAGGGCTGTGCTCTCAGGTGAAAGATGTGTGTCCTGATTTTCCTTCAACATGTTGGAGGTTATGCTCTTCACCATTCACAAAGGTACATACCTTAAAGCCCTTTCCCCACCTGTCTAAACTACAAAAAAGCAAACATTTGAGGCCCTTTTCTCACAGGGAAGTTGCTCCAACAAGCAAATTCTCAACAGCATCTACCTAGGTGCTCCAGTTTCTGATAAACATCTCCACGAACTATGACTGCGACGTTTTCAGAGTAAAGGCAAGCTTTGAATGAAGCTTGTTGTTATGCAGCTTTATGAAATATGTTGACCTTCAACTCTGAACATTTTGTTTTGCTTTTGTTAATAATGAATCACTATCAGATGATTATGTAGCAATAGAGAATTAAATGACGGAGGGTTGCAGCTCAGCTTTCAGGGGTGACTCGTGATGCCCAAGCAACAGGGCTTTGGTTCCATGGCTCAGTAAGTTGTAAACATGCTGTTCCTTGTCGCAGCCGTTCTAAGTGAGTAAAGCAATGGTATTTGGGGACAGCAGAGGTGTGAGGTTTGGGCAATCAAATAAGAAATCTGCTTTTGGAGGGAGAAGCCCGTCCTGCTTTGCATGGGTAGGCAACAAGATTGCCTGCTCTTTCTAAACCACTAGCTCTGTCAGTTCTAATCTAGCAAGCAACAGCTCTAAATTTCTTACGGTACTTTGGGGAAATCCATGGGAGATGGAATTAACGTCTTTGCCTCCTTGCTTTCAACGGTGCCCATGTTCCATAGCGTTGTAACTCCACAGAACATAATGATGTCCTTAATTTTAGAATGTCAGGCCCGTTGTTCAGATAGCACTGCTAAAGCTTACCCCATACTATTTAAATACCACATCACTGGAGATGGAGGACAGTGGACCACGATGACCTGCATGCAAGAGCAAAGAACTGGCTTGGAAGCCTCCTTTGCTGCCCATATTTTTATGGACAAGTAGGCACCACCACTGGCCAAATAGCCTGCACTTTCCTTTCGCTTATGTTTCAGTCCAAATGCAAATAAGGCTCAGATGCCAGGGCTTTAATTGGATTCCTGCGCAGTTGGTTGGTGGCAGCAGTGCCTGGGGAAAGTCAGATTCTGGCTTTCTCTGATCTTTGTGAGCCAGTTACTGCCTTATGGCTGCTTCTTCTGAGTTTGCTCATGCAACTGATATCAATTAGTGTGGATGGAAGCAGAGGTGGATTTAGGGAAACATGATCAGTTCAGTCACACTGTGTGCAGAGAGCTTCAGGGGCACCACGGGGGGAGCTGCAACTGTGATGTAGAATGGAAGGTACAGCTGGTGTGTGTGCGCCAAATTTTGGCATTGCACAGGGCACCGCTGAAATTTGCGACCCCAAGATCCTCCACTGGTGGAAGTGTTCTCCGTCAAAAATTATCACCTCATCTCCCATTAACAGGTCTTGGTTGCCCCTGTCTACTCTTTATGCTATGGCACAAACCTCTAAATTTCTTAGCATGTTACAAGTACCAACTACTGGAAGAGGATAGTTAACTCTACACTGCTGTTGGACTACATATGGAAACAGAATGACTTGGCTTTTTCCTGAGTTATAACCACACTTCCAGTTTGGGAGCACTTGTATTGCAGGGGCCTCTGTGCTGGTATATGCGTAAGGTATGTTTGTAGAAGGCCTGAAGAGAATCCGCAATATCCAGTTTAGAACTTGCCACGTACTGGGAAAACCCATTCACATTCCTCAATCAGTAGCCCAGTCTTGTGAACTATCATGGGTTTTTGAGTGATGGAGACTAGAGGGATGACTTTTGCCAATGCAATTGATCTGCATTAATCCTAGGTTGGATTGACTATTCAATGAAGAACATTTATTTTTTATACTCTTCCAACCCATAGGCTCAAAGAAGCTTGTACAGTGGTACCTCGGGTTAAGAACTTAATTTGTTCTGGAGGTCTGTTCTTAACCTGAAACTGTGCTGCCGCACAATTTCTGTTCTCATCCTGAAGCAAAGTTATTAACTGTTTCTGGGTACTGTTTCTGGGTTAGCAGAGTCTGTAACCTGAAGTGTTTGTAACCTGAGGTACCACTGTAGTGGTTTTTTCCAAATGTTAAATGTCCTGCCACCTAGGATCTCCTGGTCAACTGGAAGCTGAGTTCTTAGTCAAGCAGGAATAGTCATTGTGGTGCCCGTCAGATGTTGAGGATTACAACCCCCACAAGCCCCACCCAGGATGGCTAATGGTCAGGGATGATGGGGGTTATCAGTGTGGTCCCCTCCCATGGTTTTGGACTACATCTGCTGGGGTGAGTAAATTGGCACCTTCCGAAATTATTTCTTTTGTGCAAGTTCATAAAGCACAGGAACCCTGGCCTCTTTTGCTTCTGGTCACTCTAAGACTGGGGCAGATTCTCATTCGCTGCCCCAACTCATCCCTGAAGGAGCAGCTCATCTGGCTGCAAAACTGTATGTTTCTGGCAACCATCCAGTTTCTGGAAAATGCAGTTACCTGGTAGGATGTGCCTTTCCTTGGATATAGCAACCATAAATTCAGCTGTTGGAGTTACGGCATACTCATGTTTTCTCTCTATCTCTCTCTGATGTACCCTAGCTATCACGTTGCATGTCTGTTTTCAACACAGCTCTAGCAAGTGGGTAAGAGCTTACCAGACCGACTCATGAGACAGCCTTCATAAAGCCGCTCCCCACTGGCCTGTGTGTGTTGCACCGTTGATGCTTTTGACTATGTTTGATGCCTGCCTGTAAAAAATGTAATGGGGTGGCAGGGACTGCAATGAGCACCTGGGGACCAGTGTCATTCCCTCATTGCTCTAACCTTTTCTCCCTTTTTATATATCATCAGAGCCCCTGGAAAGAAAGCATGTGCTCACATTATTCTTGCGGCTTGATGCCAGCCAAGTTCTCTGTAGGGCAGTGTCTCCCTTTCAAGTTTGCCGGCGAAGCCCCATAGTTTTATTTTAAGGGCATATTAATTAAAGGCAAATGTGACACATGTCTTTTGACATCCAAATTAATAGTGAATGAGTTAATTATGAGAGGTGCCATTAGTGTGATGGAAGAGTCTGCACTGGCCCGGCCCAGGGGAGAGTAGAAAAACTGGCAAGATTGACTTCATAGGAATTCTGTGCAGCACAAAACAGCCTGTAGCTGGTAATCTGAGATGGGGTGGGAAGGTGCCAGTGTTGAGAGCAAGGCCAGCTCTTCCTTTAAATATTATAGCCTGCCTTGTCCTTGTTTAATAAAAAATTATTAAAATCTAATTAAATAACAAATGAAGCAAAATGATTCAACAGTCATATTTTCCTCAGTTTAATGCCAACCACCACCACCAGTTCAAATTGAACAGAGATGGTGAATCTGTGACCATATGGATGATGTTGGACTTGCAATGTCCATTAGCTCCAGCAAGCATGGCCAATAGTCAGGGATGATGGGAGCTGTAGTCTAGCAACATCTGAAGGACCGCATCCCTGATGTAGACGATCTTAGCAGCACTGCCAAACTATTATCAGACGCTGGCATTTTCCCGAGGGAAGCCATTCCATCGTTGTAGGAAACCAAAATGCTTTTCTATATGTTTCAACTGCCCTGACTTGATAGACAGTCTGACACAGATAGGATAGTGCAGACAAAGGGAGAGGCGAACTAGAACGGATGGAAGCTGCCCAACAAGTGTATAGGGGAAATGAGGATCTTTGAGTTACAGCCCAATCACCCTAATAGGATGCCATACCAAATCACTTGCCTGTTGTCGATACATTTACTACAGCTGCTCTGCTAGCACTGGGCAAACACTCTAGGAAAGAGTTGCGTGATTGCTTAGGGGTCAGCGAAGAAGTTCCTACATGTTTCTAATGGGGCAAATGTTTTCAAGAAAACAACCCTGTCTGCAAATCAATATGTGGCTCATTTGCTGCTATCTTGATAAACAGGCAACAGCTGCTTTCCTGGCTGTAGGCAATAATTCCACATTTTCCAGGAGAGCTGGAAATAGCAGCCTTGGCTCACCTTGCAGGGATAAAAGCTGAAATACATTAAAGACTGTGCAGGCTGGTAGGAACAGGGGATATATGGGAAATAATTGGCCAGAAAAGAAGAGAGTTACCTAATAGGTAGGGCAATGTAGTGTGTGTTTTTTCCTAGGTTTCGTTCGTGAAACTCTTAAGACAGGGAGGCTTTCTGGTACACCTCATTTAGTTCAGCAAATATTTTGTGGCTGAGGGAAATAAGTGTGCTTAAAGCAGCCTTTGCCAACCTGGGGCCCTCCAGATCCTTTGGATCAAAACTCCCAACAGCCTCAGCCAGCATAGCTCTGCTTTCTGAGTCTGATGGAAGTTGTAGTCCAAATCATCTGGAGGGTGGCACCAGGTTGATGAAGAATGAGAAGAGCTGTTCCCCCTGCCTCTCCTGACTTTGATTGTCTATGGCATGAAGAAGCCAAGATGTCCCACTTTCTTTATTTTGAGGGGCAGGCAGGCAGTCACTCAGAAAACTTACATTAGGAAGCTTGCAGGAGAATCTTTCTTCCACATTCTTAAGGGACAGCCAGAATTCACTCTCAGAACATAGGCTGGACCTTTTACACAGGATCTGCATTCTAACTGGTGCTCAGGCATACCTGCCCCTAAAGCCTGAAATAACCCAGCTTTTCTGGATTTAACATTACCGGAGGGGCTAAGGAACAAATTTTTCCAACTTTTCCTTTCTTGAAAAAAGATTATTCGAATATAAAAATGATTAAATGCTTTTCATGGTTATATAAATGACATGGTCGTTTTAAATGTCCCCCAGACCAGATAAGCTCAACTTTTGCATGAGTATAGCTTGGGTATTGTTGAAATGTTCCAACTAAGTGAGCTGTGTGGGTCTTGGGTACTGTACTGGCCAACATGTACTTAACTCCCCAGCGAGGCGCCGAATCTATAGTTGGGGCCTGCATGATTGGCCTCTGCCAAAGAGGTTGGGTCACATGTAAAGCAGGGGTGTCTACCCTGTGACTCTCCAGATGTTGTTGGAGTACAGCTCCTATCATCCTTGACCATTGGCCATGCTGGCTGAAGTTGATGGGATTTGGAATCCAGTAACATCTGCAAGGTCATAGTTTAGTCACCCCTGATTTGAAGGGCGCCACAACCTCTTGCCTTCCACAGTTTTCAAGAAGTAACTTTCATGTGAAATGTTGGAGTGCTCCAAGCGGACATGTTGCGCCTTCCAGCTTCCCTGTGGAGATGTTAGACCTTTCTTGAAGGTCATACTATATGGCCTTTTCATGAATGGATGCTTTTTCATGAACCCCAGTTCATGTACAAAGGTAACTTAGCCACTGCACAAAACCACTCGCAATGTGGGATGACTTAAAAGTGTTGCCCACATGGCAGCCATAATGAGAACATTGGCAACCAAAGTCTTCTCCTACAGGGATGTGGAAACCGTGGCCTTCAAATGTTGCAGCACAACAGCTCCAATCAGCATGGTGAATAGTAAGCAGTGGTGACAGTTGTACTCCAACATCTCAAGAGCCTTAGGTTTCCCATTCCTGTTCTTCAGAAAGGAAAAAATGAACCAGTACAGGTTGGGCAAGAACCACCAGAAGAAAGACCTTCCTGTTTCATTATGTGCAGTTGTAATTTTGTCACTGAATTAAACTTGGGGGTTTTTCGTTTATCGCTAAGCACTGGCATTTTGGAAATAGCTTTCTCTGCTACTCAGTGAGACTTGGTTGTTGTTTAGTTGTTTAGTCATGTCCGACTCTTCGTGACCCCATGGACCAGAGCACGCCAGGCACCTCTGTCTTCCACTTCCTCCCGCAGTTTGGTCAAACTCATGCTGGTAGCTTCGAGAACACTGTCCAACCATCTCATCCTCTGTCGTCCCCTTCTCCTTGTGCCCTCAATCTTTCCCAACATCAGGGTCTTTTCCAGGGAGTCTTCTCTTCTCATGAGGTGGCCAAAGTATTGGAGCCTCAGCTTCAGGACCTGTCCTTCCAGCGAGCACTCAGGGCTGATTTCCTTCAAAATGGATAGGTTTGATCTTCTTGCAGTCCATGGGACTCTCAAGAGTCTCCTCCAGGACCATAATTCAAAAGCATCAGTTCTTCAGCGATCAGCCTTCTTTATGGTCCAGCTCTCACTTCCATACATCACTACTGGGAAAACCATAGCTTTAACTATACAGACCGTTGTCGGCAAGGTGATGTCTCTGCTTTTTAAAGATGCTGTCCAGGTTTGTCATTGCTTTTCTCCCAAGAAGCAAGCGTCTTTTAGTCCCCAGTAAAGACACTAAGAGTCTAAATACATTATACAATGAATGTATGAACATTGTCCAGTGGGAAACTGAAGCTGCTCAAATACCTGACCCCTTTGGTAGACAGTACCTTTAAATAAACCCTTATCTGACCCACAATAAAAGCAAGAGTTTCTTTTAATAAATCCCTGCAGAGAAAGAATGAGGCTGAGAAAGCATCTGGTTTTATAACAAGCCTAGCTTCCGGTCACTGTTAGTGACCTAAGGCAATAAAAGTGTCTCCACCTAACAGTGTTTGGAAACTCGGGTTGTCCTAACCCTCAGGTGGATTCATGGTCCCAGATTTATTGGTTTCCTAATGGCATCTGCACCTTATCTTAGCTTCAACTGCTGCAGCTGGTCTTCTGTGATACAAGGGAAATGCAGGCAGGCTGTGTCTCTCTCAAGCTGCTACTGTGGGTGGCCTACATCCCTGCATTGTCCTTTATCTTTGTTCAGAGCCAACATTGCTGGCAAGGCAAGAAGCTGCACAGGGGTAGATATGGTATTGTGACGTGCATGGTCTCCTGGCACCTTGAAGCTGGCCAGCAGAAGAGATGGACGTAGATGGATTCCTTAATTGCAAACCTTGCCCATCCATTCAGTCCCGATGCTTGCGCTTGGGAAGCTGTGGCAGGTCTCGTGTGGAATACAGTGGTGCAAATCTCATCTCTCCACAAGAAATACAGCACATTCATTCTTTCCCCAGGCTGTGTACAAGGAGTAGGTAGTATAATGAATATTTTTTTAAAAACACAGAAAGTCTGGTATGCAATCAAGGGGCAAGTCTTTCAAGGCTATACAGATCTCCCCCTCCTCCTCATCCCTCCCTCCTCCTCTCTATACAACCCCCCCCCCAATTTCTCACTTCCCTGCCTTCCAAATAAATCTTCCAAACATCTACAGAATGCAGAGAGCCAATGAATGCCTGAGGTGGAGTAGGAACACCAGCCCAACAGCAGTTTCACTGAGAGGCACTAGGTCTAGAAATAACTCGAAGGAAGGAAAGCTCAGGTTTTGCAGTCCACGTGATCCCCTTAACTGCTAAAATTTCAGCTCCTTTTCCAGAACGTGTTTCCACCAGCTAATGAAATATCAAAGCAATTCTTAAGGGAGCAGTGGGGATTGGAAAGTCTTTGAGAAAATGCCTAGCTTTGTAATTCCCTCCAAACAGCGGTGCCAAGCCAATATGATTAAAGCTCTCTGGTTAACACACAAACCTTGTTTCGGTTGAGTAGGAAGTGGCTGCACTTGCAGGGGATCCACTTGGCAACTTCAAAGGCTGCTGTGACAAATTGCTCATATATCAATTAGTGTTAGGTAAATGTCACCTGGTATGTAGTTGTTTGCAGAAGTCTTGAGATCCAATTAGCCTGACATTGTCACTGCAGGCTGCTAGAGACCCCCTGGCCAGAAATCTCCTGTGTGGAATGCATCAGCAAGGCACCAGCTACGAAGGGACTCCCAGCGGTGTGCTACACATCTAAGTTAAAGTGTGCTTGTGTATAATCTGAATGTGCACATGCACACACACCAAAGTATTCAGAATTGAGGAATATTGCATTCAACAGATCAACAAAAATTCTCCTATATCCTAGTACAAGTGGAGGGCCTTCAGCACCTCAGTTCAGATAAACCTACTCACAGATGCAAGATTTAGGCTGACACTTTTCTAATGTCCAATGCCAAGGAGGTACCCCTTGAAAACATTTGACATGCGACCAACAGCCCTCGGCAAGCTGCTTGGAACTACAAGGTTCATTGAAAACAGCTGTGGGGTTGGTACCAGCCCTGCTGTGTCAGGATGGGAGAATGTTGGTTTCTCTCGGTATCTCATATTTCCATGTACGCATTTCTGCGAAGGAAAAGAGGAGTCCTCTCTGCCAACCAGAGTCCCACTTTTGATGATTCTGGTAGCTCTGTTGCAAGATTATATTTTCTACTGCAAGAATCACTTTGCAAAAAACGTGACTGTTAGAGGAAATTAGGGCAACCCTGTGACCCAGGGAGAACAAAAATCTAGATCATTCCCCCTCCCCTTCAAACTGAGGTTTATGCCATTATTTGAATGGCAAACATAATTGCCCAATGTGGGGAATTCGGACCCCAAAACTTAAATAGTGTAGCTCTTAAAACTTCCTCAAGGAAGCTGGTGTGTATCCCTAGAGGCTAGCATTGCCTAACCTTCCTTGCTCCTCTGCTTATTTTAGAACCCCAGTCTTCTTCAATGGGAGGCAGTAGTGGGTTGCTTTCTCTGTGGTCCACATCCCATGTTCCAGAACCATCAAATATTAGTGCTCGCTCCAGGACACATGATGGAGAACTTGCTGTGATGAAACCACCTTGCCTGTGCAATGTCGGTCAGGAGTCACTGCCAGAGAAGAAACACACACAAACTACACTTGCATATGCATGCACAAAGACATTTAAGAACGGAAATGTGCAGGCACACGCAGGCAGACAAATGCTCTCAGATGGATAGCTACTAGCTCTTTCCCAAACAGATGTTCCCAAGCCTTTAACAGCTTTTCAGCATCCTGCCATAGACATGAATTAGGAGGAATATTTGTGGCATGAATATAAATAAATAATGTGGATTGCCTGAGGTGAGAGACAAGGGAGATAAAAGAGAGGTGGGCAGGCAGCAGACAGTGTACAAGGCCATCCCTACCATTAGACAGAGTGAGGAGGCTGCCACCTCAGGCAGCAGAGCAGATGCTGGGGTGGATGGATAAGGAGTGGCGGTGAGTTTGCAGGTGGCACAGCTGCACTATGCCCTTCAGTTGAGCCTACTCTCCAGTCCACTTGCCCTCTATACATGTAATGTGTGTGTATATGTGTGATTTTTTTTCTTTTGTAGCAGCCTGTACTCCAGGGCTGCAGGTGGGATTGGTCAGGTTTCCACATGTTTACCTGCAGTCACTCCTGCTTGCAGGACACGGGTGGCGCTGTGGTCTAAACCACTGAGCCTCTTGGGCTTGCTGGTCGGAAAGTCGGTGGTTTGAATCCGCATGACAGGGTGAGCTCCCATTGCTCTGTCCCAGCTTCTGCCAACCTAGCAGTTTGCAAGCATACCAGTGCAAGTAGATAAATAGGTACCTCTGTGGCAGGGAAGGTAAACAGTGTTTCCATGTGCTCTGGTTTCCACCATGGTGTCCTGTTGTGCCAGAAGCGGTTTAGTCACACTGCCCACATGACCTGGAAAGCCGTCTGTGGACAAACACCAGCTCCCTCAGCCTGAAGCAAGATGAGCACCGCAACTGCCTTTGACTGGACTCAACCATCCAGGGGTCCTTTACCTTTTACCCTTTTACTCCTGCTTGTAGGAGTGGTCCAGTGCTGGGCTCCTTGCTTTAGAGACTGCCCTGCAGCTGTGAGCCACTGCAGCCCTGCATGGAACCAGGCTGACAAATGCAAATGTCAGCTGCAGGCAATCACTGACCTAATTTCAGAGTTCACTGTGGCTCTTGTCATCGGTTTCCTGTTGCCTCAGCATAGATGGGCTGACAGGGAGCTAAGAGCAGGCAAGAGAAAGGATGCCCTGGGAATACAGGCCTGAGAACGGGCCAAGAGAGAGAGAGGGGGGGGGAGAGAGGGAGGCAGGAAGGAAGGCAGGCAGGCAGGAAGGAGCAGACTTGATGGAAGGTGGAACGTTTGCCTTTATGATATTGTCAAGGCCATGGAAGGAAAACTAAATAATAACATTGTGAAAGTGGATACAGAGCATCTTGGGCCTGGGGCCTGGGCAAATCTTTTGCAAGGAGAGGATTTTTGTGTGAGTGGGGTCATCTCCTGGCCATGCAGGTGAGTCATGGGGTATAGCTCAAAGCTTATTCTCTGATGCGGTTGCATCAACTTCAGCTCCTTAATTCAGGCTGCTGCAGCTCTGTGTTAAATCACTAGGAACCGAGCTCAGCCTCACACACACAGAGGGGCAGGCGAGCTGAAAATAATGCTGATATATTTCACATTAGGCTACCAATACGCCCCTTTGGTTTCAGACCATGGGTAGATGAGTCTAAAAAGCCCGGGACACAAATTTGCCCTCTAGAAGCTATGGTGGCTCATTTACCAGAAGTAATGTATTTAGCATTGACTCTGGAAGTAGATACTCAGGTCTGACCAAACTAAGGCTCCTGGTGTTTATTTTGCTCTACACAAAATGGAGACCAACAATGTGGAGCCAGAGTCAAGGATAAGGTAAAGGGACCCCTGACCATTAGGTCCAATCGTGGCCGACTCTGGGGTTGCGGCGCTCATCTCGCTTTATTGGCCGAGGGAGCCAGCGTACAGCTTCCGGGTCATGTGGCCAGCATGACTAAGCCGCTTCTGGTGAACCAGCGCAGCACACAGAAACGCTGTTTACCTTCCCACCGGAGCGGTACCTATTTATCTACTTGCACTTTGACGTGCTTTTGAACTGCTAGGTTGGCAGGAACAGGGACCAAGCAACAGGAGCTCACCCCGTCGTGGGGATTCGAACCGCTGACCTTCTGATTGGCAAGTCCTAGGCTCTGTGGTTTAACCCACAGCGCCACCCACGTCCCTAGAGTCAAAGATAGGCAGAGCCAATTCATTCTAGTTTTGCCCTCCTGCTCCTCCCTGCTCCCGAGTTCTACACAGGCAATGCTGAGTCCAAGGAGAAGGAAGGCAATCCCTCCAACCCCTTGAACTGGTTGCAAGTAAGAGGACAGACAGCTGGGGGCTGGCTGAGAGCATGCTAAGCTTGGTGGGGCAGAGTCCTATTTTCCCTAATGGACAGCCCTCCATTGAGGGCAATCATGCAGGTCTACCGAGGGGTAAAAGGTAGCAGCTCATAGCCACATCTCTGTGGCTCCCCAGGGTGGAGGTAATCTAGAGACCGGGAAGAAAACATGGTGGACCAGGTGCTACAAGGTCTGACCCAGGAAGCTCTGAGTATGACCTGTTTGTTCGAAGGCCATGAAAGTCTCTATGAGCTTGTTTGGATGACTTCTGTAATGACCCATATTTGGTGTGGAAAGGGCTGGCTGCTGAATTCAGGTAGCCAGCTTTCCCCTCCCCTTACTAGAAGGGGGCACATCTAATTCCTTTTGGATCTATATAAAGCCCTGATGAGAAACCTTGCCAGTAGTTTTATGAGACTATCTGAGGCACAGATAGCTCAAGGTTCATAAGTGGACTGATGGTATGTGTATACACACACACACACACACACACACACACACACACACACACACATATATATCCTCTTGCTGGATTGCTTGTCATGCATCACGAGGGTTGACAGCTTTATCTTTGAGGAGGTAGCTGCATTTATTTCTAATTAAGTTCCCAATCTCAATCTATTGTGGAAAAGGGTCTTCAGAAATGTGTCTTCCCTTTGGCACAGCACAGCGTTTGCCAGATGAGACTGCCGGCGAACAAAACTGTCTGAAGAAGTACCACCTGCCCCCATGGGTATAAAGGTAGGGAAATCTCTCTTGCCATCATATTCCTACCCCCTATAGTGTTTGCAATTGGTCCTTGATACTCAATCCAGTAGCTTTCCTTTGGGAAAGGAAAGAGATGTGTCCCAGTTGCCTTCCTGCTTCAAAGCACAGTGCAGGGATTGAAGAGAAGCCATTTCTTCATTCCCACAAGTGAATGAATAAAAGGTAAGGCTGAGGAAAAAATGGTGAATATGATATTCCAAGAAAACCACAAATCAGCTTCATATTTTGGAGGCAAGGCAAAGGGCATCTTGGAGATGGAGAGAAAGGGTGCTATGAAAACAAGTTGTTTGGTTGGCAGTGGAAGGGGAATAGGGTAAAAGTACAGTCTTTGGAAGGGTGAAATGTTCCTCAGCGTTCTGTATCAAATCGAGCTTGCGGATGCCATTTCCAACTCCCCAGAATGCAGTCTCCGTCTTTCCTGCTCACTTTCCCCCAAGCTCTCTGTGGGACCTTGCTGGCATTTACAGAAATCACTCCTGCATTGTGAAGAGCCATCAGCCAGATCAAGTAGAACAACAATGGGAATTAACATAATTATGTCAAGCAGGCTTTAAGAACTCAGTGAATGGTTGTTGCATAAAACAAAAAGCTTGGATGGTGAATAGAACCAAGGACAAAGCAAGGTTTTCATAATTCTAACCTTCATCAGCATGTGACCTTGAAATTCCGGGTTGTCCCCCCCCCCATAATAATGCCAAAGTTTTGTGCTAGTTTTGAGCCGTTTTGTGCTGCAAACCCCAGGTTTTGTGCCATCCCCCCCACAACCGAGTAACTGACAAAGCAAATCGGGGTCATAAGTTAATGCAAAAATTCCCACTTTGTCAGAATGACTCCAAACCAGTGCCAAAGTGGTGTGGTGGTTTTGTGCCGTAAACACTGCTTAGTGCGCAGCCCCTCAAGCTGAGTAACTGACAATCAGGTGTCTGTAAAGGTAAAGGGACCCCTGACCATTAGGTCCAATCGTGGACAACTCTGGGGTTGCGGCGCTCATCTCGCTTTATTGGCCGAGGGAGCCGGCGTACAGCTTCCGGGTCATGTGGTGAGCATGAGTAAGCCGCTTCTGGCAAACCACAGCAGCGCACGGAAATGCCGTTTACCTTCCCGCCAGAGCAGTACCTCTTTATCTACTTGCACTTCGTGCTTTCGAACTGCTAGGTTGGCAGGAGCTGGGACCGAACAATGGGAACTTACCCCGTTGCGGGGATTCAAATTGCTTACCTTCTGATCAGCAAGCCCTAGGCTTTGTGGTTTAACCCACAGCGCCACCCGCGTCCCTAAAACCCAATCTCGTCCCATTGATACCAAACCAGTGCCAAAGTGGTGTGCTGAAACTCAAACTGGAGTCACAAGTAAAGGGCCAGAAACCCAACTTTGCCTGACTGGCACCAAACCAGTGCCCAAGTGGTGTGCTGGTTTTGCACAGTTTTGTGCCACAAACCCTGCTCTCTTTGCAGCCCCCCAAGCTGAGCAAGTGACGCTCAAACTGGGGGCCACAGGGACAACCCAAAACCCAACCTTGTCTGTATGACTCCAGCTTAAGAGGCTGGCCCACGGGCAGTGCAGTAGTGGTGGAAGTAATGACAGTCTTAGTGGTGGATTTATATTCTGCTTCAGGTTGTTATGCTACTACATAATTGCTGTTGGGGGGGCACTATACATGGAGTGGTGGTGGTATTTTGATGAAGATGCTGCTGCTGCTCATAACTTGCACACATGAGCAGCACAGATTCCACAATGATATGCCATGTGGAAGCGCCCTACAAGAAGGCTGAGTGTTGCTTCACTTTACAGGTGGGTTTCCTAGCTCTGGAGATGGTGCTTGTACAGTGGTACCTCTAGTTACGAACTTAATTCGTTCTGGAGGTGAAGGAATGACCACTGGGTGTGGAGCACACTTCCACCCGCAGACAAGCCACAGCTGTCTGAACATCAGGCCCTCTATCTAACCTTTTGCTCTCTTAGTAGTCTGCCGTGCCCTGTCTGTGACCTTTGTCTCTTTCGATTAAACATTGTGCAAGGGGAAAGTGACGCAGTGGAAACAGGTGCCAAAATAACTTTGTATCACCCCTCTATCTCAGGATTGGAAGATGTGTAAAGGTCACAGTCCAAAATGTACCTGACTGGTTTTGCAGATTGTGCTAATAAAAAGAGCCTCAGCAGAGCTAGCTGGCAGCTTGCTTATGCACAGCTCACCTGATGACCAACACCTGACTTCACTTCATGGAGGTCCGTTCTTAACCTGAAACTGTTCTTAACTAGAGGTGTGCTTTCACTAATGGGGCCTCTTGCTGCTCCTGCGCCGCTGGCACACGATTTCTGTTCTCATCCTGGGGCAAAGTTCTCAACTCGAGGTAACTCTTCCAGGTTGGCGGAGTTTGTAACCTGAAGCGTTTGTAACCTGAGACGTTTGTAACTTGAGGTACCACTGTACTAAGAATTAAGGCTGCAACCCTAAACACATTTTCTAGAGAATCAGCTTTGCTGAGCGTCATGGGAATTGTTTATGAGTGATGTGTGAAGGGCAGCACTGTGCATCTTCCAGCATTTATTTGTGTATTAAATGTATACCCCTTGGAAGCTGCTTTAGCACATAGACGATTCTGAGACAGGCCAGTGGCATGACTCTATATATAGAAGCTCCCTAAATTTCCATGATCCAGCAAGGCAGTTTCAGTGTATATTTGACCCCATGAATCTATCTGGCCATAGCATATTATGGCTGGAGCTGGCTGCCATGCTTGCCAGTGGTGCCATCATAGGAGACATTTGAGGCAGAATTCCAGGGCCTTGCTTCACAGCGGATGCCCAAATGCAGCAGGGCTAGCTTACCACATTTAGAAGTGATTGAAGTAATATTCACTTCCATCCACAGGCCAAGAAGTTCAGAGTCTGAAATAACCTAGGGTGGATCTACACACAGGGGAAAAACTCACTATAAATAAGTCAAAAATTAAATCATTATAGCAAAAGGGGGAAAAAACACTATGTAAAAATCGCTTTGAAATTCTTTTTGCTCTCTGGCACCATCTGGTGTTGCATGTTTATAATGAATTTGAAACGTTGTTTTTTACTAATGTAGCTAAGTCCATAACTGCACCACTGATACTTGCAGCTGGAAAGGAAAGTGATGCAATCAATTGCATCTTTGTTACCAGCAGAGGAAAGAACCTTTATAGCTCAACTTACTGCTGCTCTGGACCTGTTGTTCCCATCCCTTTCATTGGGCAAAGCAGACCCAACCCTTCTTACTCCAAACAAGATAAGAGGGGAAAGGCAGTGAACTGCTCTGGCAATGTAAACAAAAGGTGGTCTGAATTCGGTTGTCTTTGTGGCTTGATGATGCTATGGTTTTAATTCTACATGAATACCTCTGGAGAGAAAAGTAAGATCAGCCTTGCACTTTGTGCCATATCTGATGCAAAGGTAATGCAACAGGCAGAGCTTTTACAAAATATGGCTAGCCATTTGTGATTGTGAATGTTGCTGAACAGGATCAGTTAACTTGCCACTTAAGTAGAATCAGGTCACCGAGGTTCATGCGACTACAATCAAAGGAGCAAGTATGTTTTTCTGCTTCTGCTCTGGAAGAGAGGGGAGGCAGACTTAAAAGGCTATGGTTTGAGATAAGGTTGCCTTATTTCCAAAAGGCCATCCTTTGCACGGTTTCTGACCCAGCTGTCTTCCTTAACCTCTCTTCCTAATAATGTACAACCTGTACTTATTGGTTTCTGACCTGGCTCCCCTAATGAGCAGATTTAAATCTAGTTCAGCCACATGAAGGCTTAACAGGATACCTGGCAGTCAGTCAGTGGAAGAACAGGTACTTTTTTAAGAAATGAAAGGGAAGACTAGGCGACAGAGATGGAAAAGTTCCAGAATTCACCCCATGAAATGTACTAGTTGGAAGACCGGCTGTGAACAACACGACAGTTAATCTTACTTTCCTAAGTAATAGGAATTGCAGGTTGAACCATGTCTCATTTCTGGACAGTTGTAAGGCAGCAGTAGGCTATCGTCACAAATATTTAAGGAATACTTGAGTACTATAGTGAGGGGGGAGATTCATTCATCCAACATATTAACCCCCCTCCCCCCTCCAAAAAAATGCTGCAGCAAATTTGAACAAGACAGGAAATGTACGTCAAAAATAGCAGGTGATGGGCAGCCAAATATACTGTAATTTTATTGTAAGTCACGTTCAGTTTATTTATTTATTTTGTAAAGAACCAGCTAGCAAGTCTGACCTAATGAGCCTTCCTTCGAATCCCAGTTGTGGAGGGTTGATGGGTAGATAGGGACATTATGGGGGTACGACAAGAGAAATTCACTCTACACATGAGTCAGGTGTACATGATACCGTATGCATGCTCTCCAACATTTCTCCAATGAAAATAGGGATGTCCTATTCTATTATTATTATTATTATTATTATTATTATTATTATTATTAATTTTACTATCTACACCCCACTCATCTGACTGGGTTGCCCCAGCCACTCTGGGTGGCTTCCAACATATATAGAAACATAATGAAACATTAAACATTAAAAACTTATCTAGACAGGGCTGCCTTCAGATGTCTACTAAAGGTTGTATAGTTACTGATCTGCTTGGCTTGGGGGTCGCATAACTCCATCCCCTCCAACATTTCTCCAATGAAAACAGGGATGTCTTAAGGAAAAGTGGGATGTTCCAGCATTAAATCAGAAACTGGGACGGCTTCTGTAAATCCGGGACTGTCCCTGGAAAATAGAGACACTTGCAGGGTCTGCCATATGTTCCAGGACTGGCTTTGACCCTGATCCTTAGTTTCAGGCTTCAACCTTGGTTGAACACCCAGGGTGAGCACCTTGCAGCTCATGGGCCAAAACCGGGTCTCAAGTAAGAAACATTCCAATAGATCCACATACTGAGACAGCAATGGGTTTATGGGTTTAATTCTGACTGGCCTACTTATGTCCTCCTTGTTTGGCTTGCCCTCTCTTTTTCCGTGGCTGAGACTCTCTCAGTCAAGGATATTATTTAACTGGATGTAGCAGGCTGTTTAGAGACTCATTAAAATGCATTGTTTGAGTTGCTAAATGGAAGATGCTGGAATGGATTTACCTTCCAGCAAATCCCCAATGCCCCTCGCTCTGGAACCTACAGATCTGAGCGGAAGCTCCAGAAGCTCCCCTGTCGCCTCTATTCTCCTGCTACCACTAGTCTACTTTGCTCACCCCATGAATATTAATAAGAAGCCTGTCTGCTGGGTCAGCTACCTGCCACTTTGAGCCAGAGTGTTTTTGTTTTGCTCTCCTCCCTCAGTACCTTTGGAAACTTGGCTCCCTTTTATCTCGCCGCTACTGGAGCAGCTTTGAACAAGACAGTAAATTTGTGTCAAAAAAACAAATGTGGTGATGGGCAGCCAGATAAAAATTCAGGTGTATAGGAAGGGAAAGCATTTCCCAGCTGGCGGCCATTTTGGGACAAGAACATAGCCTAGAATGAGCTTCTTTGAAGTCTATTTGGCTAGAAACAGCAGCACAGCTTTACCAATATGAAATAGACACTATATACAGCCTGAGTATGTTGTGCTTTCTGGGACATACCAGAAACTAGTTAAAAGCCAACATTGACTTCTGGCTGGAGCAGGGAGTTAGAGGCCACTAGCTCAGATAGCTGTGGAAAATATTTATTTAAGTAAAGCAAATTGGTTTATAAAGCCATTTGTCTGATGTTGTAAGCAATAATACCATGCTGAAATCATATCGACTTGAGAAATAAATATACTAGACCTTCTGTGACCAACGTTTGAACTGAAGTAATTTACTGGGTTTATTCAATAGTCTCTGAATTACACTTGAAAATAGTTCTTGTTATTTCCAAGTGAATTGAACATGAATTAAGTTTATTTTGCAGTTGGACTTTCGGCATTTTGAAATTTATTTTTAAATTCTAATATATATGGATATATAGGTTTTGTCACACTTTGCATTTGATAGTTTGGATTTGATATCCCGCTTTATCACTACCTGAAGGAGTCTCAAAGCGGCTAACATTCTCCTTTCCCTTCCTCCCCCACAACAAACACTCTGTGAGGTGAGTGGGGCTGAGAGACTTCAAAGAAGTGTGACTCACCCAAGGTCACCCAGCAGCTGCATGTGGAGGAGCGGAAACGCGAACCCGGTTCCCCAGATTACGAGTCCACCGCTCTTAACCACTACACCACAGTGGCCATTGCATTTACCATTTTTACCTCTCTGAAAAGTGATTCTGTTATTTAAATTTAAATATCATAATTGTCATGGGAAATATTTAAAACAGTTGTTCAAATTACGTTGTGTGTGTGTGTGTGTGTGTGTGTGTTCTGATGTTTCTAAGCTTTCAGTATATTCTACACACTTTAGCAAGCAGCTTGTAAAATTCTGAAGGCTGAGAAAAATGGCGTGGACCACATGAATGAATTGTGAATTGAACAGGAATGTAATTAGTTTATTTTTGATGGGGGGGCAAAGTTGAAATGGAACTAATTCCTTTTGGGAGGGGAACTGGAACAGATCCCTTTTTTAAAATGAACTTCCCTAAAACTACCTGTAATTCCCTTGCTTCCCTCTTCTCTGCAGCTCTTTTTGTTTTAATGAGGATGAACAAAACTGAGGGAAATGCAGGGAAGACTTGTGAGTGTTCACACCTGCATGTTTATCATTTGATTCCTCATTGATTGATGCAGCTGAATGTGTCACTGCCTCCACCAAAAAGCATTGCGTCTGAGGTGATATGGAAGTTCGTCTGTGCCGTTTGATTGGTGAGAGGGCTCATTCACACATGTGAGTCATTCCTCTACGCTGCAGTCATTATGTGAGGAACATGTGTGTGAAAACTTCTCCTGTGTGTGAGGACTGGGACATAAGCTGGCAAGTAAGAGACTTGATGCCTCGTTCTGCCGAAACTGGAAAAGGTGGTGAAGGATACTTTCCAACCTCATGTTTTTATTGATATCATCCATTTACTGGCGGCTGTTCAGTGGCAGCAGAATGGTATTTGATCACTAAGCATGTTTCCATCTAGACCCGCATTCCTGATTGGTATCTGAGAATATATCAAGCATTCCACCCTCCACTCATTTGAAAAGGAAAGCAGCTCTTTTTCTATGCTTGCTGGAAAGGTTAGCAGTGGGAATTGCAGTTAGCATGGGTGAATCAATATTAGTCGTTTTGGACTCACAGCTGTCCATGGAGGCGGCAGGTCAATTCTGTGTCCAGGGCAGCTGTCTACCAGCTCCATCTGGTACGCTGGCTGAGACCCTACCTGCCAGAGTGGTGCATGCTCTAGTTATCTCTCGCTTGGACTACTGCAATGCGCTCTACATGGGGTGACCTTTGAAGGTGACCCGGAAATTACAATTAATCTAGAATGCGGCATCTAGACTGGTGACTGGGAGTGGCCGCCGAGACCATATAACACCCGTCCTGAAAGACCTACATTGGCTCCCAGTACATTTCCAGGCACAATTCAAAGTGTTGGTGCTGACCTTTAAAGCCCTAATAGGCCTTGGCCTAGCATACCTGAAGGAGCGTCTCCACCCCCATCGTTCTACCCAGACACTGAGGTCCAGCGCCGAGGGCCTTCTGGCGGTTCCTTCACTGCAAGATGGCAGAGCTTTCCAAATTGTGTGTTGTAACATGTTAGTGTGTTGGCTGCAGTGTGTAGATGTGTCACATGAACGCTCCCCGCGCTCTTCCCGGGGCTGGAAAGGAGTTAGTTTAACCTCTGGTTTGCTAGTCAAACAAAATTGCTGTGCCACAAAACGATGCATGTCTAAAACGTGTGTCACCAACATTAAAATTTTGGAAGGCTCTGCATTATGGTGATGTTTTCTCTGGGGTGTATGATTTGTGATGGCTTGTTCATGAAGAACTGCTGTCATCAAGTAATGAAAATGCATGCATGACCCAGCCTGTATAGATAATAACAAATTTTCAAGCTGCAGAGAGTTAAAAAGCTTTCAGCATATCAGTATCAGGAGAATAGCCTAGTCACCAAGAGCCTTAGGATGGGAAGAGGTTTTCCTGAAATGTTGGCTTCACTTTAATGTCATGACAAATGCAGAGGCAATAAGAAAATGCATTAGTGATGCTTGTCAGAGAAGAAGAATGGATGAGGACTAGATGGTGTTTTAGATGCCTTATGACTCTTGCGGTATTTCTGCAATTGGACCTGTGATTGCCAATCCTGGAGGAGGAAAGAGGTTTAGTTGGAGGAAACTTCCTCTCTTGAACTTAATGTATTCTCCTCCTAGCGTTGCCCTACTCCTCTACCCATCTTCCGGCACTTCCTTCACCGAGCTCCCTCACAGTCCCTAGCTCAGTAATTAGTCCCTTGCCAAGTGTCAGGCCCCTGCGATGAGGTCAGTCATGTCACAGGCAATGAGTTATGGCAGGAAAGGCCAGCAATTTTGCAGGCCTTGTAGCTTCTCATTAGCTTTTGAGCAAGAGAAACTGGCAAGAGGTACATACTCAACAGTGCTTGCGGCTGAAATGTGATGGTTACCTAACCCTGCTTAAATAGTATGGATCTTAACAAGCTGGGGCTTTCTGTCCACTGAAACCTCCAAAGTTTAGGGTAAAGGGCACATACTGGGGGGGAAATGGTGAGTTCCCAGAGGGAACAATTTAGGAGTTGTCATGTTCAGCAAAACTTGGTAGCAAGTACCGCCATCTTCTTCACCTGTAACCTGAATTTCAAGGTGCCACCCTAATACTGCTTATGTGTATCATGCCTGTATCTTAAGGACTTCAAGCCTTGTAGCACGTTGCTTGTATAATGACCTCGCACCAGATGTCAAAGAGAAAAACAACTACCAGACTTTTAGAATACATCTGAAGGCAGCCCTGTTTAGGGAAGCCTTTAATGTTTAATAGATTATTATATTTTAATATACTGTTGGAAGCTGCCCAGAGTGGCTGGGGAAACCCAGCCAGATGGGCAGGATATAAGTAATAAATTGTTGTTGTTGTTGTTGTTGTTGTTGTTGTTGTTGTTACTCACCACTAATTACTCTCCTGTTCTCTGGCCAGTCAGGTCTCTGCATCACTCTAGCAGTTCTAATCCAAAAGTATGGCCATGTCAAAAAGGTTGCTCCCATCTGTCTCTGGGCAACAAAACCATGCGGCTGACATTTGACTGTTAGAAGGACTGCCTCTTTTCAAGCCCCTGCTTGGAAAACTCCTTCTCCATCTGTTGTTATGAGGCCTATTCAGCAGTCTCAGTATAGAATGAGTAGGGCTGCCTGGAAGTGCAGTTTGAGCATGCTCAGTCTTGTTTCCTTGAAGGCAACACCCACACCATTGGGCTCAAACAGTTTCTTCTTTGTACTATAAATGTTTTTGTTTTGTTTTTTACTTATACTTTTCTCCCAGCAGAGATGCAATTGTGTGGCGAGGCCCCGGGCCCCACAGTTCCCTCAGAAATAAACACACAGACATGAATATGTTGGGTTAATGGGGTAAATTAGGCCATGACTTTACTGGTTACAGATGTGAGCGGTTTGGCTTAGGCAATTGGGTGAAGCAAGACTATATCCTGACTCCTGCCCATCTGCAGGAGTCCCGTAAGGGTCAACCACTGATAGGGGGAGCCCTATGATGTACATCAATTGAGCACCCCCAGGGTCACCAATGGAGGAGATGAATGGAGGCTGCCCTCCCCAGCTGTGCTGCCGTTTAAACGCCATGTGGCCACCCGCCATGTGGTCAGCCGGGTGTGTGTGTGACGCGGTGGCTGGGAGTCCTAATGACATGGGCAGCATTCCTCCATCCACAGCCGGGTCACTGAGAGGTCCCAGGTCGCTGCCTGCAACGCGGGTCCCCCCTCCAAAAAGGAGCTGTTCTGTAACAGAAGAGACTCTTTTTGAACCAAGATAAGACACTTTTCAGTTTGGTTAGCTGCTAACTGAACTGCAATGCTTAAATGTTCACAGTTATCTTTGCGAGGGATGAGGATGGGGAGAAAAACAGGACGACGAGGCCATGCCCTTTTGACCTCCTAGCAGCCCCAAGAGGTCTGGGGGCCACCAGCCGCCACGGCTGCTTCCCAGAAGTGTACATTTGCCTTCTGCAATAGTGCTGCTGCACTTTATGAGCTGCTTGCAGGTTTTATGCTATTTCCCTGCAGAGAAATTACATCCTTTGCTGGAAATCTGCTATGTGTGAAGCAGTCCTCAGATGCTGCTCCTGTTTCTTTTCCCACAAGCAGCCAAGTACTGACGGGCTGTAGCAGCCAGTAGCACAGAACTAGGGTCTATTGTGCAAACTCATCAAGTCAAAACCGATGCAGTTAGATTTGCCACCTCCTGGCCTCAAAGGGTCTCCCTCTGCCTTTAATAGCTCAGTGATGGAGAAACTTGGCAGTCTCTCCATCTCCCATTAATGCTGTAATGTAGTGGAAGGGCAGCTTCTGCTAAATGGTGTCCATCGAAGCAGCTATTAAAGGGGGGGTATTTATTTATTGATTGATTGAATCCCATTCTTCAGCAAAACAAAAACAAAAAACAGCTTCCAGAGCAGCTTACAAATCACAAGCCTGTCCCTGCCCTCGGGCTTACAGTCTAAAAAGACACAGCACAAAAGGACTGTTGATTGGGATGGAGGAGGAGATAAGCAAATTCAGATACAAGTTCTTAGTTATAAGTTCTAATGACCAGCTGGGATGGAAACAGTTCAAGAAGAGACAGTCCAAAATTTGCTGGTCTCTCCGCTGTGCCTGCATCCCTCCTCTTGCTGCCTCTGCTGCAGCTGGATGTAAAGGAATATAAACCAATTTTGGCCCTGGATGTGACACTCCTATATCCATTTGACAATATATCCTATACACCCAAGTTGGAGTCTCTTCCTGTAATTAAATTACAGTTGTGTGCTTACTCAGGGTGTACGACTTGTACTAGGCATATCAGGACTGGTCTCCTTTTAAAAAACACTGCATAGTTCAGATTATCTCCCAACTGCATAGTATGTACTGTATAATGCTTCTTTGGCTAAAGAGTTCTCCGGTTATTTTGGATCAATATGTGAAGCTCAACCTTTCATACAAATCTTTGCCAAAAAGCCCACAGCCCCTACTCTTCTTCAGCACGGAGGTGTTCCCAGTTTTGTTTTTTTCCTAATTCCTTGTCACCATGTTGCTAGACTCTGTGTGAAATCTGTCCCCCATTCCAAAGTCACGGAAGTAAAAATGCATTCCAGCATTCTCAGTGTCACTCGAAATTACTCAGTGTTACTAGAAATAGCAAATGGGGTGTTTGTGGCTGTTTTGTAACACCACTGTAGCTCAACCCGGAAGGACTAGTTTCTAGCCTGTTTTAGATCAAAGTTGGTCGCTAAACAACATTATCGGAATTTGAATTCCTGCAGACATAGATGGACAGGCAGTGACTTTTCTAAAGTTGAAGCACAAGAGGGAATGTGGTGCCTCAGAACATGTTTCCTAGAATGAAGTCCCAATGTTCTTCTACCTAGTATTTTGGTGGGTAACCAGCCAGTAGGACTAAAAGATAGAAGGCATCTTCACGCAATGAGCTTCTCTAGTTCATCCCAAAGTGAGGGGAAGTGGATATAGCTAACCCTAGCAGGACAGCTTACTCTATGGTATTAACCCTTTCATGCAGTTATTAGACTTAATCATGTTGGTTGTATGAGGCCGGTTATCCCACATCTTCTCATGTCATCTCCATATATATGTGTGTGTGTATGCGCGCGCACGCACACACACACACACACCTCTGTTTCTTTTTAAACAAAGCTCTGTTTATTTTAAGGATATGTATATATTTTATGTAACTACTATACTTTTATGAAAGTTTGGGTACTTTTATGTCCTGGAATGATCTATGGACTTGCACAATAAACTTTATTCATTTGTACTTCAGATAAATCATAGATATCAATGTGCCTTAATTATGTCTATTCAATAAACAACACTTTGAACAGAATTTTAAATAGCTTGGTTGGGGCTGGGGAACTGGAATTAGAAAGGCTGAGTATTCATGATACTTAGGGGCTTCTCTTAAATCCTTGAGAATGTAGGTTTGCCTATGATTGATTAGTAAGTTACCTTGACCTTTGTAAAGACAGCTTCATTTTATTTAAGACAGAACATATATATACGCTGAAGGAAAAAACTATTATAAATATAACATTTAAAGTTAACTTCTCCCCTGATTAGACAAACTTCAGGAAAACTTTCCCATTGGAACCTTACCATTTTTTAAAAAAATCTTGACGTGTCATTATAGTAGGTTTGCTATGTCAGAATTCTTCAGATTGCCTGGAGGGAAAAATCCTATTGAAATCCCTCAAGCTCCATAACAAATGTCATGTAATTTATGATTGGTTGGTAAATTGTCATTTGCTGATAAGACTCTGGCATACAATGAGACCAAACAAAAAGAAAGAAGAAAGAAAGAAAGATAAGTGGGCTGATTCTGATGTTTCACCACAAGTTTTGCTTTCTTTAAAAAATTCCATATTCATAAGAAACTGTTTTATTACAAAATTATAATATTTCGAGGGATAGAAAAATCAGTTTCCCTTTCAATTCTGGTTAATTTTCCTCAGTCTAACAGTAAAATCCAATCCATACTGGGGAAATGTTATTTTTTTCCATATGGGCTGCCAAGTAAAGGGAGTCAGGTCAGACTAAATCCCTGGCTCTTAAGAGTCTGTCTGTTCCTTTGACCCTTCCCCCCAAGTCTTGGGTCTTGTCCTCACTCAACCGAAGCCTTCCATCTGCTCTGCCATCCCCAGATTTAATGGGCTTTAGCTCTGGAGAGTAAAATTCCCTCCCTCCCTCTCTGCCACTTTCTTAATAGACCTATGGCTCTGACAAGGATGTCTTTCTGGTTTCCTTATTGCTTGTTGCTGTGGAAGGAGGGGAGAGCATCAGGTAATCATCTGCCATATAGCTTATTCAACAGAGGCCCTCTGCTGGTCTGCACTCTGCCTTCTGGTCATATACCCAGCAGTGCACTTAGGAAATGTTAAACTTTGGACTTAATGGTCTTATGGGTCTGGGAGGAGAGGCTTTTCAGATGTTACTTGTATTACCTCATTTCAAAATGTAGTAACTCAGCCCTGCTGCATTTGGGAGCTGTCCTGCTCATTCTTCTGAAAGAGCTCCTGGACCCTCTGCCCTGGTGACACTCCTGCAAATGCACTGGCCTTTACTCACAATGATTTTGAGCATCCGAGCTTCACCGATCAATGGCAAGGTGTTTGCATACTTCAAGTGATTCCTACCGATGCCTTTAACTGTATATGATGGCTACCAGCTGGTGCTATTGTATAAAACATAACAATATTGATGTAAGAGGTGGGGGGAGAGTATTATTTGAGCTGCTAGGCGAGTCGTGCTGCTCTTGTAGAAGAAGGGAATGGGAGGGAAGGGAGCAAAGGGAAGAAAGCCAAAACATGAAAAGAACCCCCTCTTCAAAGCATTCCCCAAACCTTCTCATCTTCTTTGCCTCTCACTTCCATACTAATTCCTCCTCCTTGCTTGCCCGCTTCCTTCCAGAGTGGAAAAGCCATCCCATATCCCAAACATTTTCCATCCTCATGGTGTAGAAATCTCGGCTCCTCTGACAACTGGGGAAATGGATGGGGCACAGTAATACTGCCTTCCCTCTATGCAGATGGAAGGACAAAGTGCCTGTTTAGGACTAGTGACAATAGGCTGGTGATTGCTGACAGCAACAAAGTCTGCAATTGCCACTGCCTGCATCACCAAATAATTGCATTGGCTACTTCCATAGGGAGGTTGTGCTCAGGAACCCAGTTGAACCAGCCCCAATAGCCAATAATACCTGATGGGATCCTAATGGCAACCCCACCCCCTGCCGACACAGGCTATGCTTGCTTATTTTGTCATATTATCAATTCACCTGGAAGTGTGCTGTTTTAGTATAATGCACAGGACACTGCACAGTATAAGCAATTGAGACAGAGTTCAGTGACCCAAAGAGCTTGCAGTCTAAAGGGTGAGCATATAGACAGAGGAAGGTCAGGGATGAGAGAAGCAAAGGAAAACAAAGGATGGAATGAGCAAATTCAGGGGAAAGTGTTTATGGATGTGAGGATGCCACACTCACCACCCTCTGAGAATAAAATAAATAAAAAGAAAGCTCATACCAATAACTAGTTGGTCTCTAAGGTGCTACTGGAAGGATTTATTTTATTTTAATTATTTATTTTAATTATTTATTTGTTTTGTTTCGACTACAGCAGACCAACACAGCTGCCTACCTGTAACTAGAACCCTCTGAGAAACAATGCTAGTCCTGTTGAGATTCTTCTTTGTTTAGCTTTCCTTGAAATCCCTCTTGGGTTTCTCCTGAAGAGGAACCTTCAAAGCTACCTTGAAACTTTGCTTGAGGCAAAATTCAGTAGCAAGTCAAGTCCCAAACCTGATCAGGTTTGCCCACTGCAGGGAGAGTTTCCTCCAGATATCCAGTGCTGGTGAAAGGCCTTTGAGAATACCCATGGAGAGGAATAAGCAAGAGCTTCCTTTGAATGGAAAAGCTGGGTTTTGTATAGACTATCCGCTGTTCTCCTTGTCTAAAATAGACAAGGGAAGAAAGAATGGGCTCAAAGTGTTACTGATCACATTTAGCCTGGATGTGAGGGGAAATGGACTCCCTGTTAAGAGTGGAGGTACATTGGAATGAGTTGCTTAGGAATGTGGTACAATCATCACTAGAAGAGCAGGCTAGACAAGTTTATGGCTAGATTAGTTTAGATAGTAGCAGTATAATTGGACTGGATCATACCATTTCCAGCCATATGTTCAACTCTGAAGCTGAAGGTACATAGACAAAGGTAGTTTTAAGCACGTTCATATGTCTGACAGGGGAATGGACTTGATTAAATCCCTTCCACCTCTGATTCTATAGCTCCTTCCTAGCAGAAAGTATCACATAGTTGAGCATGCTTGTGGATGCTCAGAAAGCTACAACCATGCACTGGGGAAATAAGTGTAAATGAATGCTGGAGACATAGAGATAGAATGTGAGGGAAAAGGTCCTTAGATCAAAAGTAAGAGTTACTGGCAGGAGTCTTGAGCAAAAAATTAAATGGAATAGCACATTCCAGAACTATGTTTCATGAATCAGTCTGCTAGATCTGTGGCTCCTAAGCATTTTGACTTTCAGGCTTGTTTCCTAAGACTTGTTGGCATGTCAAAATGGAATAAATAATTTTGAGGAGACACAGGATTACATGAGCCTTTTGAACATGTCAGTATTCAGTTGCATTTTGAGGTGCTAAAAATACAATCTAAATACTTGGTGACACCATCCAGATATTGCTTCTGGGGTCGTGAAGATAGCACACTCCATCTGACTCATAAAACACCAATCATCAGATGTGATGTGGGCAGGAGACAGGATGATCAGCAAGTGTTCCATTTAGATTGTCATGAAACCTTCCTATACAGCTGGTGATTACTAGGAAACAAGAGTTTTTACCTTTTGTTGTGGCATACATACAGTCATTTAGAAGAATATACAAAGAACGTACCCAGCCTGTGGACTGATTAACTCTTACACATTTTGCAAAGCTTAAAGGTCCCAGTTTTGAATGAATCCCATTTTCATGATGTGAGAAAGCACTCACTGTTCCAAGCTTCACTATGCCAATGGGATCATTTCATCTTAGTGGCATAGTGTCTGTTCTTCTCCAAGGCAGCAAGAAATCTATATTTTTACACCGGTGATGAGAATGTCATTGTGAATTCTGGATGTTTCAGGCTCTGCTCATTTGAACGAGTGGCATGGGAGAGTCAAAGTGTAGTATGGTTATGCACTGAAATAATTGGGAAATAGTGTCATGCAACCTGACTAGGGAAAGAGAGTTCTGGTCTGATAACAGTGTAATGAGTGCTGTACATATATCTGGAGGAAGTGGAAGGAAAGGAACTTCATGGAGGAAATATGAAAAGACAGGACTGAAGTGAAATTGCTAGTAGATAAGGAAGGGAAGGCTTGGGGTGTATTTTAGAAGTACCTCAATATTTCAAAGTATTGTATTTAATGTGTACACAAGTCGCCTATTCATTCAAATGTGAGGTATATAGATTTTAAAAAACTAAAATCATCCAACGCACACAAACATTTAGGCCATAGCTTTTTATTTCCTGCCAGTGAGAAATAAAATGATTGGCATGCAGTTTTATCTGGAAGGACAGATCTTGAAGCTGAGGCTCCAAATCTTTGGCCACCTCATGAGAAGAGAAGACTCCCTGGAAAAGACCCTGATGTTGGGAAAGATGGAGGGCACAAGGAGAAGGGGAAGACAGGGGACGAGATGGTTGGACAGTGTTCTCGAAGCTGAGTTTGACCAAACTGCGGGAGGCAGTAGAAGACAGGAGTGCCTGGCGTGCTCTGGTCCATGGGGTCACGAAGAGTCGGACACGACTAAACGACTAAACAACAACAACAACAACAAGTGCCTCTTCATGATAGGTCTTCGCCTCTGCACTGTCAGCCTCTTTGGAAGTCATCTAAGTTGGTGGTCATCACCACATCTTGCAGTAACAAATTTCACTGGGTGGGATCCAACGTAATGCTATCACGGTTGTTCCATCAGTGCAAGCATTTCTGCTTGCCAGATGGAATGCTCTCCCCTCTCCTCTCCCTGTGCACTGTTCTGGGGGGCTCTTCCAACCTTTCAGAGTAGATTGGGGGGTGAGGAACTAGGGGGAGTTGGGGGGAAGCTCCACTGTGCTAGCAGGAGCCCTTGTGCCGACGTCTGCTGGCCCACTGGGTTAGTTGAATCCAGCCCATAGTTTAACTCGCAGCCCCCTAAAGCTGCCCCCTTCCATCCCACAATAGTTCTCTCTGTCCTGTTCATTTCCTCCTTACCTCTTCTGGCTTTTTTAAAGTGTTCCTCTTTCTTTCTTTCTACATAGTTTCAAAACAATTGGGAGGGACAGTATTTTTTTGGGTAGTAAAATTAATCGATTTCTGAAAATTCATTTCCTGGTTCCATGACTTGAGAGAAAGAATCCCCCTCCCGGCTGTTTGAGAACAAATGGTTAGGTTTCTGCTATATGTGCGTGCTTGCATATGCATTTATGCACTGCAACATTAAAGTCAGGAACTGTTTTCACTTGCTTTCCAGAATAGTAGTTGTGTTGGTCTATTGTACTAAAAAACAAAACAAAAATCATTTGTATACGTATTTGAAAATGACCCACCAAACCCATTAATGCTTGCTTCTGAGCAACCCTGTGTAGTATTGGAAATTCTAATCTGAGGTAACCTTGGTGAAAACTGAAGCCTGGATTAGTCTAGCCTGGATTAATTAATCCAGAACACTTTTGTCTCTGGTTCAACCCATCATTGGCTCTGACGCTGGCCGCTACTAGCATGTGACCTCCCCCCAACATATTGCCCCCACAGGAATGTGGACCTCTGTGGGAGGGCTAGGGGGATTTCCCATGTCTGTATTAGTCCATGGGGTGAAGACGGCATGCTTTTCATCATAGTAACCCTTGTCAGTGCTAGGCTAAGAGTGCACTTTTAAAGCATCACAGGGTGACTTCTGCTGTGGTGCCTGTGACTGGCATTCTTTCCCAGCAGATGGAACACTGGGCTGCAGCAAACACAACCCTCTCCCTCTCTCCCCCAGTTTCTGTGGAGAATCATCTGGTTGGAAGCCAGACACCGTTGTATGGAAAGAGCCAACAGGCGTGGTGGGGGTGGCGGTGGCAGAAGAGAAGGCGGATGGGAGCTCTGTCAGAAACACAAAGTAAGCTCTGCATTTTGCCACATAAAAATAGCATTTTAGTTGCAAAAGTAACCACTCCTTCTGGTCATGAAAAGGCTGTCCTTAGAAACAGTACTTTAAAAATTATTATTTAAAATATATCTGATTGAGGCCCTGTTTGGCCATAAATGTTTGTGTGAGAGAAGCAGCAACAGTGGTTCAGCTGCAAGTCTGTGCACCCTTACCTTGGAGTAAGCCCCACTGAAACGCCAGGGATTACTTCTCAGTAAACATGTTTAGTACTGGGCTGTGTTTTTCTGAAGGATTACCACGTGAACCTGCAGCAAAATGTTGCAGTACACCGTCACATCCTAGCAGGAGGGTGCCTGCTCATATTTCCAGTCAACCATGCCTTCCTGCAGGTTTTCTGGTACATTCCTACTTGCCTACTTAGCATGCCCAGTGCCCTTTTGGACCGGGCTGGGGGCAGGAAGTTGCCCCCTTGTGAGTTTTGTTCTGTAAATGTACTACTGCAAACCTTGGGGTTTCCCTAAGCATGCTGATACCTCTCTGTTGTCCCTCAGCGGCTCCAGTCCTATCAGCACTTACCACTTGAGTTGACTATTATTATTAATGATAATTTTATTATTTATACCCCGCCAATCCAGCTGGGTCGCCCCAGCCACCCCAGACAGTTTCCAACACACATAGAAACATAATAAAACATCAAACATTAAATGCTTCCCTATACAGGGCTGCCTACAGGTGTCTTCTAAAAGTTATATAGTCATCTATCTCCTTGACATCTGATGGGAGGGCGTTCCTCAGGGAGGGTGCCACTACTGAGAAGGTCTTCTGCCTGGTTCCCTGTAACTTCTCACAGTGAGGGACCCTCGGAGCTGGACCTCAGTGTCCAGGCTGAACAATGATGGTAGAGAGGCACCTTCAGGTATAAGGGGCCAAGGCTGTTTAGGGTTTTAAAAGTCAGCACCAACACTTTGAATTGTGCTCAATTTAGAGCACAGCTTAGAGGGAGCCATTGAGATGTGGATATTATATTTGTCTGTAAATTGTTTTGTGTCTGCGTTACCTTTAAGCATGTCTGTAAATACCTAGAAAAAGCAGAGGGGTTGTTCACATTCATTTCTCCTTCTCACGATTGCCATCTGCTTTTGGTCCCATAGGTCCTAGTATCCCATGAATCACTATGACAACATGTTTGAGTCTTCTATCTCAGTTGTAAGGTATGGTCCAAAAAAAGGCAATTGGAATCATTAAAGTGACACACCAACCCTTTCATTCTTTTGCACTCTCAAGAAATGTAAGGCATCACTGATACTGAAAAAACCATATTATATCATTGACCATCTCAATGGAATCACACTTGTGTTTTTACCCAGAGGCACAAGCTCCCCTGTAAAACTAAAATCTTGCCACATCTTCAATATATGTATGCATTCAGGAAAGCACGTCAAGAGAAGGTTGTGTTCAAAATATCAGGTGCCCTGGCTGATCGCTTACTCTTAATTACATGCCAGTTCCCTGTTGCAGGCCAGCACTGCTCACCTGGCTGCCCAGCTTCTCGTGTGAAACAACTGTGTGATTAATGGAGTTGACAAACACACCCAGCATCCACTGAGTGTGCCACTCACAGTCGGCATTGCAAGCCCCAGGGTGAAACGAAAAATGTACCCAAACCACTATATCCTGGAAATGGTGAACACTGCAAACTCCTCTGTTCCATCCTCTGTGGTCTTCAATCCTTCTGGTTCTTGAGCAGCAGAAACATGCAAAGGTGGTGCCAAGGAAGAAAAGTTGCTCCTTTTTGCTAATAAAGCAAACGTTCTTCTGTTACAGAGATCTGCTCAAGACAGCTACATACTGGGCAGTAGTCACAGGAATCCACTTTCTCAAAGTTGTTTTCTGGTGAGGTCTTCCATCCCTTTGCTGAATCCTCAGTTTCCCTCTGTTGGCCCATTATTATTGGGTGAATGACTTGTGCAACCTCTATTAGCGGATGTAATAATTGGAGTTGAGTAGGACTGAGTACATTCCCTATTGTCCTTCCTCTCACCAAAGGGAGGAAGCTGACAACACTGGCTATTTCATTCAACCAGGGATGTACCCTCCAGATGTTGGACAGCTCCCATCATACCTTACTATTGGTCATGCTTCCTGGAGCTGGTGGGAGTTGTAATTCAACAATACCTGGAGGGTACCAGATTGGCTATCCCTGCCATTTCATCCTCATAGCCACTGCCCTCCACAGGTAGGCTTGCTGGCATCCAGGTTTTAATTTTTGAAGACCTTTTTATTTGCCCGGGTGTTTTAATCTTTGTGTGTGTTTTGTTATGCTGCGTTGTATTAATGTTTTAGTGCTGGTAGCTTTATTTAATTTGCTTTTATGTTGTGCTTGGCGTTTTCCTTTTGCTGGTTTTAAGCTGACTGTCAACCGCTCAGAGAACATTTGTTGTTGGACAGCATACAAATATTGTAAATAAATTAAATTTGCACCTGTTGCTGAAATTCTGGCTGCATGTGCTCCAAGCATTTGCAGATTTGTTTGGAATTATTCCTCAGGAAAGAAATATACACTGCTTTGCTTCCTAAGAATAAGAGGCCTTCTCCCTTCCTCTCACTCCACCAAAATCCTTCCTCCTTAGTGAGCAATGTGCATAGAACCATTTAAAAAAGAAATAGGGCAAACTCTGACATCAAGCTCTCTTAGAGAGTAGAGGCTTTACGTTAGGGTCACATGCACATAATGAAGGAGAGCCAGGTTTCAAGATGCTGTTTCCCTGACAACCAGAAGGCAGGGATGAAAGAGAGAGACGGGAGGTGACTTTTCAGAGATGTCATTAACTGGCTCTGCCAAAGTGGAAGTTGATGTGGAGTCTCTGGGGCTCTCAGGGACATAATAGGACTAGGGCTTGTCTGTGTAGCATGACCATAGCTGTCCTAAATCACACTTGGAGATCCCACCCACTTCTTTGGTGTTCCCTCACTTGCATCTCCTAGTCTTTGCTGCTGAGAGGGAGATAACGCAATATCATCACTGAAATGCTAGTTCACCCCTCTTGCTTTGTCCCTCTGGTCTCTTGAAATACCAGTGCCAGCGAAAGAGGTCAAGAACAGGGGCAGGCTGCACGAGACAAGCGCCAAGGGATCAACCAATTTGTTTACAGCCCTGTAAAGGGTTCAAGTCATTGAGACAGGGGATGAGAAGATATGTTGCTCAGTCTTCTTATCCCAATATAGGGTTGGGCCAGGAAAAAAACAAGTAAGAGGTATGTGCAGGAGATCAGCTGGATAGAGATGAAAGCAAAACTGGGCACCCCAAAGCAGCAAAAGCTGGCAACCCTAATTGTTTAGACAGAAGAACTGGCAGGAAAAGAGAGATTACCACAGGCAATGGTCAGCTGGTTCACTTGGCCAGATAGCATATGCAGTTGTTTTCAGGACTGGTTTTGCAGAACCATGGCAGCAGGCCACAATCTGTGCTGCAGGTGTGAGATCTCTGCTGCTGCCGACTCAGCAGCACAAGACATGCTTCTTCCCAAGAGGAGCTGACTTTGGGAGTTCCTGGCTGTACTGGGGTCCTTTCTGGGAGAGGAAAGTTTGGTGGGGGAAATGACTGCAGCCGTGTTGTCTTTCATCACTCTTTATTGTGTAAAAATAAATTCGACAATTCATGTAGTTTAAGCAATAAAATGAAAAAAGGAAAGGAAAAAAAAAACAGCATGAAGAACCAGTAGAAACAGTGCATTTTAAGAATTGCTGATGTGGACTGTGGATGTAAGATATAACATCAACTCATTCAAAACCCAGTAAAGACTGATAGCAAGAAATAGGAAAAATATACAGCTTTGGTTAACAGAATGACAACTCAAGAAACATTTATCCTCTTTCACGCTGTACAGTATATACAATTTTATCACTATCACCCTTTTAATTTTTTTTATTTTGGCAAATCCTGCGCAATTTGGACTGGATTTATTTACCTTGACATGTTTTCCCCCCCTTCATCAGTTTACACTTAACATTCATTATTAGTTACAAGAAGGTTTCCAATAAAGGTCTTTAGCAGATCGATCTTACAAGGTAGAATTTTGTTGGGATTGGTTGGTTTTGCTTTTAAAGAGCACTGCTTAAAATATGCTGCCCTGAGCCAATATTTAAAAGTAAGATAACTAGGCTGGGTTTGTGTTGATTATGTTTAGATAGATTTTCAACCCCCTCTCCTAGTGCTTTAGCATTGTGATTTCATAGGGTGGTCACATGACCCACTTCAATATCTGATGAGCAGCAACCTTTCAATAGTGCAACATCGACCTTGAACTGCTTATTACATGCCCATCCATGCTGCATATTTATTTGCCACAGCTTTAGGGTTGGTCAAAATGGCTCAGTGAGCCTCACAAATTCTATCCTTCACACCTCCCTTTTCACTCACAGCCAAGAAAAACTCCTTGACCAGGATGAGAGAGGGCGAGGTCGTTTAAAGGGGTGATGGCTGCAGACTATTAGTACAAACCAGAAATTCTTTTTCTTAAAAAAAGAAACCATATAAAATATTATTTATCTCAAAATAAGCTTTATCATCCTTTTATCCTTCATCTGTAGCTCAAAAGTATTTTTTTCAGGGAATACCTGTTTTTCTACATATATTCTTTTCTAATAAAAATACCTTTCTTGGTAGTAAACTCCTTTTACAACAAGAGAAATAATTTGTGTGTATTTTGTTTTACAAAAGCAAAAAGGCTTGACATTTCAAAGAGTAGCTAACCCTTCAAGGGAGAGAAAATGCTGATTCAACTAATATCACATTTGAGCTGTGATTTCTATACACTGATTGTAAGTTAAGTCCTAGGGAAGTGAATAGGACTTCTAAGTTACCCATGTTTAGGACCACTTGCTTCGCTGATTACCTAAACTGGTGTGACCTTATATTCTTCAGTGGAACTACACCTGTGTAAATGGCCAGTGAAAACACCTCCTTTAGAAGAAGGCCTTTGGGAACTGTCAGACAGTCTTTAGGCAAACACATGCACTGCCTGTGCAGTGCTCTTTACTTGTATGTATGTTTTTATAAAAGGGCATTACCTGAGAGAGGCATGTATTATTCAGTGCAAGAGGGGACATCAATCGTATTAAGCAGTAGGCTTGAGTTTGGCTGGATCAGCTATTTATTCTGTGCTCGCTAGAGCAGCCTTGGTGCTGAACGGACAGCTCCCAGGGAGTCTGGCATGGAAAATACCCACCCATGGTGGTGCTGAAGGGACAGCTCCAAGTACATCCAGGTTGGTAAACATCAACAGGACTGATTCAGCAGCACAGTGTACGTTGCACCACAGAAATGCTTAAAGAACAGCTCCTATAGCTGCTTTTTTAGGACAGCACAATTACTGGATTAAGAGCTCTGGCTTCTCCAGGACTTATAGGAAAAGACAAAGCTGAGTGGAGCAGGTCCCATGGATTGATTTCTTTTAAAGTTACCAATATTTTAACTGGTGGCTCTTCTTCTCTTTTTTAATACAAAAACGTGTAGTGCTGTTTATCATGGGGAAGAATGCTGTATCATTAGCCACCTTTTTCCAGCCATGCCTGACCTATACTATCGTGCTTGGATGACTTTAGTTTTTGAATTGTTTTTAAAGCATGAACTATCACTCAGCAAACCCCCCACAGCTCTGCATTAGCCCATGCAAGCAGGCAAGCATTAGACCAGGTAAAACACGATTGAGGCACCTACTGAAAACATGCAAGAAACGACAGTACACCCCTTGCCTTCCCTATAAGCCTGCAGGAAATCTAAGGGTACCATAAACTAGGACGGAATCTATAAAGAGCACTATGCAACCCATTGTCACTAAAGGTGGTAAAATAGGCACTCTTATCTAACCAAAACACAATCCTCTCAAGAAAGGCCAACCGCTACACCTTCCCAGCCTCCTAAAATAGTTGGTGCCCTTCAGGATGCAAACAGCTCCGTCTATAAGCACGATAAGAAATGCACATTTTGCCTTTTTGCAGAGGTTTATCTGAAGGCTCCACATACAGTCTGTTAGGTATCCCTTGTGCTGTTCTTTTTAAAAAACAAACAAACATAGTGCAGGCTCTGTTTCTGGTTATTGGGCAAAACAGATGCATGGCGAGGTCACAGCCTCTTCTTAATTCCCTGGGGCTTTGGAGCAAAACCAGGATTTGCCCTTTATTCAGTTTCTTGACACATTTGCTTAAAACCTCTCTCAAGCAGTTCCTTATTCCTTTCACAAAGGAAGAGCTATGAACCTTTATGAAAGTGAAGTATACCTCAAATCTCATTGGGTCCAATAAGCACAGGGCAGGCAAGGCTCCTTGCGCTATACATCCTGCCACCTGCAGTGAACCCAATTTGTATTTAAAAGGCAAAAATCTCAGCTCAGCGGTATGGCCATGGAAATCGGACTGCAACCACATGCTTTGCATCCGACTACCACTAAAACTCCCCCCTACCCCAGCCCTTCAGGTTTATGGCTCTTAGTGAGAGTAAAGGAGCATTGGTAAGGGTTTGGGAATGCCTCATAAAGTCATAAGAAAATAGTCCCATCTTCAAGCCAAGTATTCTGGGGAAAGGCCCAGGGTGCATTACCTTTGGAGGGGAAGGCAAGTAGGAGCCTGCTGTGGAACCAGGAAGGGAGAGGTAAGGGGATGAACCGGGTGGTTTTCTGCCATCTTTGGGTCACAGAGTTTTGGGGAAAGCAGTAATCAATGCCTGTGGAAGGAAGGTTTTCTGGACTACGCATAGGCTTTGTGATGGCTAACAGAGGCAGATCCTTTAGGCTGTACAGCAAAATGAAGGCAGACAAGGGAAGGGAGCTGCTCTGCAGCTCCATTAAAATAGGTAGGAGCCAGCTGCTCCTACAAAAGACCAAGGATCTGGACAAGTCGTCTAGGATCCTTGAGCTGGCAATGCTCCTGAGTCTCACATGTACCCTTGGGGGGCAAAGATGGCTCTGTTTGCTCCGGCCATAGCCAGAGGTTTACACAATTGGTGGGGGAGCAATGAGGGACCTGAAGAATTTCAGAGAACAGTCCTACCCCCACCACCACCCCTCAAATCTCCTAGTCAAGCCACCATCATGCGTCTCTCAAAAAGCGTTTATCCTCCTATCACTCAGAGAATAATTCGTAATAAAAAATAAATATCTGCCCACAGGTGACTGGCTGCTTAAAAGACATAGAGTAGAGTAGGAATATAGAGATATCCTTTAAAAAGTATATGCAAATGAAGACAAATGTGCTGAAAGAGTCGCACCAGCCCAAAGGCACTCAGGCATTGAAACAAAGTTGGCAAGCCAGAAAAATCAGACCATTCATGATGAGACTTCATAAAGCAAAATGGAAAAAAAGATAATAAAGTCTCGATCCAAAGGAGAAAGGGACAAAAGAGGGAGTGAGAGAGAGGGGTGGGGTGGGGGACAATGAACCCTCTCTTCAAAATTGTAAGGTTGCAAAGTCCCAGGTTGCCTTAGAGTTGACTGAAAAACTCCAAGTCTCCTAGATTTAAAAAAATGTGATTGATTCTTTAGAACAAACAAAGAAGATAATTTTTAAAAGAAAGACAGAAGAGAGAAAGGAAATAGATTTGTCCATAATTCATTCCTGGGTGAGGAGAATGTCTGTTAACCAAGGGTTAAATGGATTTGGAATGGGAAGGGTGGGGAAGAGCAGCATTTTTTAGTTGATCTGACGGCAGGCTTCAAATGTCCATTTGGTGGCTCCACCATAAATATCAATGTTGGTCTCGGACCAGGCTATGACACTACCAGACAGGGCTTTGGTGCTGCACGTGGCCAGGTTGTAGATCTCCCCTGGGGTGAGCTTCCGATCCCAGATGTTGAAGTGGGCAAGTTCTCCCACAAATGCCTGAGTGGCATCAAATCCACCTCCAAGTGTGTCCTTGAAGAGAGAAATTGAAGATAAAAGATTTGAAAACATCTCACCCTGGAATTACGCAATATGTATCCTTATCTAAAAGTTAGTTTTCTGACCCTAACTTGAATTAGTAGGATTCTAAAATGGCATCTCTATTATTTTACATTCTGGAAAACCCTGGGGCATTTTAGTTGGGTTCTTCATTTTCTTTTCCCCTGAAAACCTCAAAAAGGATAACGCTTCATGCTGGAATATATATTGGGATGGCATGCACATTGAAAATTTTTTTATTAAAAAAAGAAGAAGACCCAAGAGGTAAGTCAACACTGGGAATCCTACAGTCTTGACAGAGTAAACACTTGAAATGAGCCAGAAAGCTTTCATGGCAGCATGCAAAGGTCAGCAGGAATAAACTGCAACAGAGAAGTTCAATAAGGAGGATGCGACGTGCAATCTTTTAAGTGCATCTTCCATGGATGGAACTTCCAAAAATAGAAACTTAGGCCCCTGGTTCCAGCAGTGCCAGTATGCCTGGAAGGGAGAAGGATGGAGATGGAAGTTGTTCCCTGAGGAGACTTGCCTGCAGCCTGCTCTGCTATCTTCTAGGTGCTAGGAAAAGACCTTCTAAATTTCCCAGGCTGTTTTACCTTTACAGTACTGGATAACTCTGTCTCTAATTAGTAGTGTTAAATTTTGCAGTGTTTCTATTCTCCTTTCATTCTGTGGCATAAGGCACTCTGAGAATTTTGAATGGGAGTACAGATTTATTTATTTTTTAATGTAAATTTGTATGCACATGTAAATGAAGGCCTCGCATGTTGTTTTGAGAGAGGAAGAAGACAAGTGGCGTTTAAAGAAATGGGCCGTGGTGATTTGCTATGATCCTCCATCTTGAGACTTTTATGGATGTGAAAATATTTTTAAAAAAACTGAAATCCTGCACCAGAATAATTGGATACCATGACTTTCGCTTTCTGACTATGGCAATGTATCTGAGTGAGCATGTTGTGTAACTGGCAGGCAGAGTTGATCTATGTCACTTGTGCGATAAGTGATGGGGAAAATAACTGCTTGTTTTTATGAGAAATGCAGGAAGGAAATTTAGATGCCCTGTGGTGTGTAATTCAGTGTGAAATAGTTGGTTAGCTTTAGACATAGAAGCTACGAGGACAGGACCCTTTCCAGGACTTGCATATCACCCTGTAAAATTTGAATTATAACTCGAGTGTGTGTGTGTGTGTGTGTGTGTGTGTATCCATGTGCAGGTGTAGATGTTAGGCAGCATTGATGTCTCTACCACTGTCAAAATTATTATGTGCCCTGAAGATCCCACTTGTTCCATGGGAACGTCAATCCCCATTCCTTTAAAATTATGAGTGGTTGTGTATGCAAACATGTGTGTAGTTCACGGGGTAGCTAATGTGGTGCACTCCAAATGTTGCTAAACTCCAATTCCCATCAGCTACAGCCAGCATGACCAATGGTCAGGGATTATGGGCACTGAAATCCAGCAATATGTGTGGGGACACCATGTTGGCTACCCATGGTTCAATTGTTCTTTAATGTGCATGACTAAAGGGAACAGATTGGTGATTTTCTGTGTCTCCTACTCATTTTAGAACTCTCTCACCACCACCCCCATACCATTTGGTCTCCTCCCTCCCTCTCTTTAATCTCCTTCTGTTCTTATCCAATGCATAAGAAACTTCATCAAATTTTGCCACAGTTGTTGTTTTTAAGAGACAAATTTCCTGTACTGCCCGTGGCGGAACCACTTTGCATTCATCTAACAAATGTACCAAATGCTGGCTCTGACAGGCAACCTATGAAACGATCGCTGCAGTAAACCTTATGCTGTAGGTTCAGAAGTTATGGAACGCCAGTGTGGCAAGGTGACATAATCATGCTACATTGGCACTGGAGACCCCGGCACATGCATGATGAGACCTGCTGAACAGGCATCTGGAATACAAGGCGGATTCTACTATGTAGCATGTGAAGCTGCAGTCCCCAGCATTTCCTAGTATGGCTGGGAGAGATCCCTGCTCAAAACCCTGCAGAGCAGTTTCCAGCCAGTGCTGAAAATCATGAGCCAGGTGGACCCAATGGTCTGACTGTGGCAGCTTCCTGTGTTCCGAGGAATATCTAGGTCTACTAAACTTAATCCAGAGCAACACAATCTTCAGGTTTTAACTATAATGCTTAAGCACCTTCTCTACCAGTCTTTCTAATCAAATTGCTGCAAACCTTGTACAGAACATGGATAAATTCCAGTGGCCACCCCTTCCTCCTCCGCTGCCACCATGCTACCTTACCTGTTCCTGTCCCAAAACAAGGACCCCTTGTGGCTTGATAGGATGATAAGGGGCCAGGTTTTCCCCATTGCCTCGTTGTGTGCCATCTTGATAAGCCTCCCAGACACCATCCCGGGTTGTCCATGTGATGCAGATATGGTGCCATTTCCCATCGTTAATGACAAAAGGAAGCTTTGCTACCTGGTGAGAGAAGAGGGAGATTGCTGCAGTCAGGCATGCCCTATAACAGCAAAAGTATGAACTGTACAGTACTAGAGACTCCACCAAGCTGGTGGTCTTCCCGAACCTGCCCTGTTATGTAATACTAGAGAAACATTCGATTTTCACATGAACTACAGAACCTTCTGATTCCCATTGATAGAGAAATGAAGATTTCATGGGGTGGCAAACATTCTAGATTCTTAAAACTCCAGTAAGTGGAGATAATGACAATGCTTATTTTAACTTCAAGGACACAGGATCAGGTTTTCTGACCCTAACTTGAATTAGTAGGATTCTAAAATGACATCGCTATTATTTTATATTTTGGAAAACACTAGGGCATTTTTGTTGGGTTCTTCGTTTTCTTTCCCCCAAAAAACCTCAAGAAGGATAACTCTTTGTGCTGGAATATATCTTGGGATGGCATGCCCATTGAAAAATGTAACACAAAAGGAACGATCACACGTGTCAAAATGTGGAGGTGCTGTCACACAAGCTAGGGTTTTTAACTAATAATAATAATAATACTGTGCATATATAAAGGTTGTTCTTTAATGGCATTTGTATTTCATTTTGGGCCACAAGAATAAAAATATTGAATGTCTGCCTGGTAACATACACAGTGCTATATAATGACCTTAAATTTTGGAGAAGGGATTGGGGAACTGGGGCTTCTAAAAAAATCACTTATTTCTCTGGAGGGCAAGCTAAATATAAGCTCCTCCATTTCTTTTTTCTTTTAGATATCCCTGGGTGTCTTTATTTAAGTTGCTCCAGAAAAGGGGGTTGGAGCCTGGGGGGCTTTAACTCACTTCCTTTGTTTTCACTTTGAAAGCAAAGCTGCTGAATTCCAATACTGCTGGCTGCAGTATAGACCAGCACCAGTGGTTTGCAAATACATACTCACCATGTGCAAAAGATGCCACAAGGTGTTTGCAGAAAGGGTGCAGAGTTTTCATTATTTAGCCATTATGTTAAATGCTGGTTTTGTTGCCACTTGTTTTATTAATTAATACATTTCTCCCCTCCTTACCCTTCAGATCATGCCATGGCAATTAAAGGATTAGAACACTGGTCACTTACCTTATCATTGATAAGGATCTCCATGGGATTATTGCCCCACTCAATAAGCACTAGCTCATTGGCTTGCCCAGGTACTGCATAAGAGAAGGGTGTGCCCACACCTGGGGAGGCATTCGATTTTATCCACATGCAAATAGTAAAGGCGTACATCTCTGGCAGGCTTTTCTTCACCTTGGCATACATATAGTTGGTTCTCAAGGGGAAAGTCAGCTGAAACTTATCTGTTGGCCGATTGTCTTTCTGGCCTGAGGGAAGATAGAGAGGGTGTTTGTCAGAGGTCTTGAAGGGTACTGAGGCTGCAATCATATGCACTTACCTGGGAGTAAGTTCCATTGAACTCAGTAGGGCTTACTTCTGAGTAGACATGCATAGGATTGTGCTGTGCAATACGATTGCACATGAAATAGGATGCTCCTATTTGAATAATAGCATAGATGTAATTCTAAAATGTACAGGAAGGTCTTGAGTCTCCTTCAGTGGAATTTTGCATAGAATTGTCTGTCTGTCTGTCTGTCTGTCTGTCTGTCTCTCTCTCTCTCTCTCTCTCTCTCTCTCTCTCTCTCTCTCTCTTCATTATATAATGAGCCTTAAGATGGCACTGTTTAAATCCCTCCAGCACATTTCGACACTCTAATCCTAGTCACATGGACAGTGCTTGGAGAATAGGGTCTTTTCTCTCCTTTCCTCTCCCACTCCCCCTTTATTTATTTTTGACCATAAAGCTAAAAAGCGCTAATGAACACAGAAAAAGGAAAGGAGCAGAGTATTTGACTGGACACAACAACTGGTTCTGTTGAAGTTTAAGATGCACAAATTGCTTAGAGGAGGGAGAAAATGTTAAACAGCTTGTCCTAGGTCACTTAGAGGGTAGACCCCAATGCATATAGACGAATGAATTATATTAGCAAGTTGAAGGTGCATTTTTTCTACATAGGTGTGCCGAGTCAAAGATACTTTGCTAACATAGATTAGGTAGTTCTTTCCTACTTTACCAATATCACTTTGAAAGAATGAGATATTACCTATTTACTGTCCTTCCCCATTACACATAAACACAGAATCACAGAGACGCACTCACTTTTGTCCATGAATTCCAGGGAGGATCAGAGTTGCATTTGCTCATAATTTAAATGAAAAGTAATCATTTCTTCATCTCTTTTAAACAAGGGGGGGAGAGAACTGCTTTGTAAGGTGGGGGGGCAAGGTGAGCTGTTTTTCTCAGGCTGCCTCCAAATGTGTAATGGAACAAAATGCTGATCATTTAAATCTAAGCTTTTCTCAGCTTCTTTTTACCTTTCTCTAGGTCACTGATCCTTTGGTGAAGGGAAGTTAAAGTGCTTTCTATTTTTCCTCTTTCTTCAGTCTCGTTCTTGGGGTTGTACTTGCCTTCTTCCAGGCTGTTAATTCGGGACAGGACTTGCTTCTCTAAGTCATCGATGTTATTCTGGAGTATCTCCTTCAGGGAATTGGTCTGGCTGGAAGAATTCATCCTACTGAATTGCTGCACGGGGTGGGGGAGAAGCAAAGAGAGTAAGTGGATTGTTGCAAACCAAATTAACACCACAGCATTATTTACCACAGACTCATCCTGATGTTTGCTACCTTGGCAGCTAAACTCACGGGCAGCTTTCCAAGCAAAGGAGCACCGATTTATCAAAGGGAAGCACCCAAATTGCCACAGAACCCTACTGTATGAGAGTGGAGCGGGGTGGGGGTGGGGGGGAAGTGGCAGAGAATACTTCACATTTTGCTGCAGACATTTTACCTCGGGAACAGGGCAAAGGGTGCAGCATTAAATCAACACCGAAGACGGCAGGGGCCGGCCATCCCAAAGCCACGTCTGACGTGCCTCCTTTTCTAGTTCTAAGGAAAAACAGAAAGGAGAAAGTTGTACCTCCAAGGTTTCTAGTCTTGTTTTAAGCGACTGCAAAGTTTGCCCAAGTTGGGTCAAGGTCTCGGCAGCCGGAGTCCGGGACAGATCCCCCATGGTGTTTTTCGAAGAGCCGGTCTGCTTCCTGTTGGAGCCCCCTCCCGTTTTGGATTCACTGGGGACCGTGTCCAGCGAGCTCTGGCTCTCACACCTGCCCAGCTTCGTGGTTAGTTCCCTGATGGTTTCCTTTTGGTTCATGATGGTCTCCTTTTGCTGAAGCACCGTTTCCCGCAGCTGTAGCACGGTGGTCTTCAGGTCTTCCGTGCTGCCGCCGCTCTGCATAGAAGAAGTGCACATGTCCGTATCCAACGGCACCGAGGTGCAGATAAACCGGGTCTGCCCGAAATTCTGGGCGCATCCTCTCAAAAAGAAGAACGAGGCCAACACGAGGCTGCACCGCACCCCTGCGAACATGGCCGGGGCAAAGTTCCCAACAGACGCGGCGCCCCGGAACGCTGGAGTTACTTTCAGCACCATGGAACTGTCCGCCGAACTGCTGAGCCGACTGCGGTACGCGGGCTGCTTTTATAGCGCGCGGGAGGGGCTACGAGCCCGCTGACGTCACAATGGGGTGGAATCCCTGTTTAATTGCCTTGAGAGCGCCCTGTTCCCCTGTTCCGGGCAGCCGAAAGTGGAAGCCGAGGGGTCCCGGTGGAATTGACCGAGGGGGCCCGGGAATTGCCTCTGCCGCCTCCGCTTCGCGTCGCGAATGGAACGGTGGACTGGGAGAGCCCGCGGTGGGCGGGGGCGCCAAGGGAGTACAGGGAAGAAGAGCCTTCGCTGTGGCCGCTGCGTAAGGCTCGCTTGCACGTGTGCAGCGCAGAGAGAGGCAGCGCTCCTCGGCCCGGCTGGCAGCGAGGCTGAGAAGAAGCGCGGCGTGTGCCTTCAGGGTGCTGAAGTGCAGGAAGGGGTGCGCAAGGTCATGTCTGCGGTAGCTCGCGCCGCGCTGGAGCAAAACTTAAGGCTGCAGGCTTAGAGAACGCCGGGCGGTGGTAGTGGAGTGTGTGTGTGAATGTGTGTCCACGTGCGTGTGTATAACCCCTATGTAGTATGTGTGCAATCGTAGGAGCCAACTCCTAGGGGCTGAGAGGTCTTTGGGACACCCCCCCCCAATAAAATAATTGAGGGGAGTGCCCCCTCCCCAAGTTGATGGGCATTGCCATTCAAATGGTGTGTGCACCGCATCATGTGATCAATTATGCAGGGAAAGGTGTACGTTATTCAGGGCTAGGTGTACCTTATTAAAGTTGGCACTCCTGTGTGCAATAGCCACTAGCTGGTGTACTTGTGTTTTCGAAAGAGTCATAGGGGGTGTAAGAAAGGGACGGCTATGTTATAATCAAGATAAGGCTGTATTTGGCGGCGGCGGGGATTAACCTGTGGGCCTCCAGGTGATGCTGAAGGCCAACTCAGGTACTCCCAGTCAGCATAGCCAGTGGTCAGGAAGTGTGGGTGTTGTGTAATCTGGCAAGGTCTGGAGGACCACAAATCCCCCCTCCCTTCCCTTTATGATTGGAGGTTGTGTGCTTATGTTTTAACGCTGGAAGAGGCTACTTTAGGATAGGAGTCGTCTAGCCACTTGACGATTTTCAGGCGCAATCCAGCCCTAGTAATCTGTGCACCAATGACGCACACGCAAAACTCTTGCATGCCTTCCAGAAGCCTGTGGTGTGTCACAGCTCTTCATGTGTGTCACTATGGCAGGCGTCTGAAAAGAGGAAGCTGTCGTGACACGTCTGAATGAGTCCATCCATACCTGGAAAGAGGGAGTGAGAGCTCTTTTCTACAGCCCTTGCTACCCCTCAATCTCCCAGCTTCTCAACTCGTCAGTAGTTAAATCCTAAAGGAGGTGCCAGTGCGTCAAGCATCGCCCCTGGCCTAAAATCCTTTCCTCCTCGTGCTGCTCGTTTCTCTGGAGTGTAAAGCCTCTCTGTGATCACTCAGTGGCGAGAGAATTTTGCTCATGCTCAGAGACCCACGGCTGTGCGCCCTGGCACAAAGGAACCTCTGCTCTCAATCCAACTCCGCTGTCCTTGTCTAATTCGTGTGGTCGCTGCTTTTGCTTCAGTTAAGTTCCCTGTTTTGGGAAGCAAAACCGGGCAGCTGCTGCAGGATTTGTTCCCAAAGCCGCGCTTGCTCAAGGAAGCAGCGCCCGCCTTCCTCTCGGCCTCTCGCGGGAAGCTCGCTCTCATTTCTCCTTCTTTGCCCCCCTTTTCCGATCCGAGGAGGACCATTTCACGGGCTCTGGGTCGCAGCAGCCATCCAGCCAAGCAGGAGCGTGATGATGCGGCCTGCGGGGAAAGAAAAAGAAAAGAAACACACCCGGATACTTTGCTCAGGGCCCTTCTGCTGCCGCTCCTCTTCCCAGCCAGGAGATTCGCTTCCAGTAAAGCAGTCCATGCTTTCCCGCAAGAAGCATCCGCCCGAGGGATGCGCCTCCGGAGCAGACAGCGGAAGCGGCTCATTTCCTCCCGTTTCTAGTGGCACCGACTGAGTGCTTGAATGACTGAATCGTCTGCTCCATCGCCAGGGCACCGGATACCTTCCCGCACCGCGGCGCCTCTGGGGCTTTAGGAGCTGAGAATGAAGCGAGCGAGGCGATCTCAGCCTCATGTCCCCTTCTCTTCCTCCCTCCCGGAGCTCTTAGCCGCGCCAGCGCTGGCTGGAGGCCTGAGGAGGGGCCTATGCGCGCTGGTGTTGTGTCCCGGACAAAAGTTACCCCTCCAGAGCTGCTCTTATCGAATTCAGTGGTGGTGGAGAGGAGGGCAAGGTTCGCACAGCAAGCTTGAAAGGCCTGCATGTGGGTATTAGACTAGGAGAAACTGCAGCAAGCAGGTTTTAAGATCACTGGTTGTGGTTGATTAAAAATAGTAATAAACACCAGAGTCCAGAAGAACTCTTGGTGTTCCTGAGGAATAATCACAAATGGAAAGGGAAAGGAGGAGACTTTAGGGAAAGATGGGGAGGGGCACTGGATGCAGTGCTGGATTTATGTATAAGCTAAACAAGCTATAGTTTAGGGCCCCACTCTTGGGGGCCCCCAAAAAAAATTTTAAAGGGTAAAAAACTGGATGTACATTTCCAAAACATAAGATAAAAAACAAATAAAATAAAACCTACATACAACAACATGTTTTGAGTTGTGTAGGCTCCAATTTGTTATGTGCAAATGGCTTTAGATACCATTTAGGTCCATAAATTACCATACAGCACATATTCAACACAAAAAGCAGCAACAATTTGTTGTTGAGAAAGGACAGCTGGACATATAAAGGGCCCCATTGCCTTCAGTAGCTTAGTGCCTCATCAAACCTAAATCCGGCCCTGACTGGATAATGTACACAAATGGATTGTAACCAAGTTTTACTCAAGAGCAGACCTGCTGAAATTACAGTAAGTTCATCAAGCGCTTTAATTTCAGTGGGTCTGCTTCAAGCAAGACTATCATTGGCCTCAACTCTGTAGTCTCAAAGTGTTGACCAGTAAGGGTTTTCTGGTTTCCATTCCTTTGTTGTAGTGTTCAGGGAGGAAGGGGCAGGCCCTCTTCACGGCAACCCCTGCAAGCCATTCCTTGCTCCTTTTCGAAGAGTATGAAGCAAAAATGAACTTCTGACCAAAGCACACGTTCAGTAACAAGCCGGCTTCCCCTCCAGGCAGCTTTGCTTTAATACTCTTATTCTCATTAATTTATATGATTTTTCAGTTTTATACATTTCAATAATTTTACAATCATTTTAACATTTCGAAACTCGACTTCCTTCCTCCTCTTTCTGTGGTTCCTTAATTTTATTTTTAATACTTTCTGCATTTCCAAATTAACTTAATTTGCTTATTTATTCAAGCGGCTTAGTCATGCTGGCCACATGACCCAGAGAAACTGTCTGCAGACAAACGCTCGCTCCCTCAGCCAGTAAAGCGAGGTGAGCGCTGCAACCCCAGAGTCATTCACGACTGGACATAACTGTCAGGGGTCCTTTACCTTTTTTTTATTACACTGCAGGTTATTACAATAATCCTGCCAATGTTCTTATCTGTTTATATTTGTAAATATGCAATAAACCATTTCTATTCTTTTATAAAAAGATTGCTATCATGGTTTTTTATTTTTCCAGTAGGTTTCGCCATTTCTGCATAATCCATAAATTTTGTATCCATTCTTCTTTCGCTGGGACTTCTTTCCATCTCTGGACACACAAACAGGCGGTTTTTCACTTGGGGGATTGCTTTAATAGTCTATCCTGATTTTTTTTATAAAAAAAAGAAGTTATGGTAGACTTAAAAAACAAAAACGACCACCTCTGCTCACTAATTTGTGACATTTTTGTTGGCCTTTGGGGGTTTTCGAAACCCAAATCGCCATGCCCTTCCTCTCTCCCTCTGTTTAGCCGGCCTCGCTCAGAGAGAAAAGTTCCATCCATTCATTTGGCCTGCGGAGGTTGGGCAAGTCAGGCCCCAGGAGATGACGTCGAATCCGGTGGCACCGCCTTCTTCCCTGCCCCAGTTCTGACCCGCCCACGCAGGACGCACACCCCGCCCCTCAATAACAGGCGCTTCTTTGCTTGGGGATTATTAAGCCAGTGCGACTCCCAGTTTCGGCTGCGGCTTTTGTCTTTCCAAGCGGGGGAGGCAAGAAACGGCGTGGTGTGGCTGCGTGTGCTGCCAACCCGTGTCCTCTTCCTTCCTCTTCCCCGGTCTGGGCATCGGAGGCCGAGTCACCTGGCGCGGTGGTGGCGGGGCTTCCGTTTGCGCCGGGGAGGCCCTTAGCCCCTTTGCAGAGCGCACGGGGTCAGGCGGGGCGAGGAAAGCTCCTTTGCTGCCCACACGCCACGGATAAGACGGCCTTGGTGGGTGCGGCTGCTGTTACTCTGGAGTATCCCGCCGAGGCCAGCTGCAGAAGCCCACGCTGGGCGGGTTCTGCCGGCTCTGCGGTGCAAACGCTGAGGCCCGCCAGCTCGCCGCTCCCTGGAGAGTAGCGGGGCTCCTGCCTCCTCAAAGCAGCTTTCTGACAGATTCCCCTCTAGCTCCGGCGGGCAGGGCTTTCTCGGGAGGAGCTGGAGTAGTAAAGCGGGGTTGGATGGGGGCTTCCATTTTGAGGCTTGGGGGAAAAGACATTCCCATCAAGAACCCCTAGTTTAGTCCCACTTTCTTATCTGGACCAAAGCCAGGTGTGTCATCACCTTGCCCACCTTCCTTTTAGGCAGAGTGAAGTGGCCACCTGGGAGCAGTAGGGAGGGCTTGGAAGGCAGAGCTATGTGTAGCTTTGACTGAGGCTGCTGCCCTCAGGTGCACCAGCTGCCAGGCCAATCTGCTTCTGTATGTTGAACTGCAGGGGCAGCTTGACCTTCACCTTAGGCAGGAAAACTGTATTGTGCTGGCCCTGACCAGGCCTTCAGTCATGAAAAGGTGATCTCCTTTCTCCAGGCATCCCTGCTCATGCCTCAGGTATAAGGTATCTCTGTCAGAGTCATGCATGGCATTAACCACAGGTAGACAGTTTCCTTTTTCAAGGCTTCCCTATTTTCTGCTTAAATCCTCTCTGCTGTCCTCCAACCTAGTGACTTCAGAACTGCCATGCCGAACGCTCAGATCAATAATACAACACTGGCAGCTCTTTCTGTATTTGCAACACCACAGTTTTCAGTTGCTGGCAATAGCTACCCCACTCTCCCCTCTTTGAAGGCAGATATCTTGCTCCCTCCCCACAAGAGCCCCCGCCTTTAGAGCTTTAAATCCAGATGAAGCAATATAACACACATCCTTTATTTCCGCCCTCCACATTTCCTGAGTAAGAATTTCACTTGCTTAAAGGATTAGCAAAGGAGAGCAGCTTCTGGTTGTAACAGGGAGAATCAGCTTCTGGAAAACCACACTGCTTCTAAGCCAGAGGCAAGGCAAGTAGAGAGGGGAGAGGGCTTCTGACACATCCTTCAGGGGAAAAGAGGGAGAGGACGCGGAATGGTGCCAGCCTCTGGCGCTAACTAGGAGCATCTGCACTGAGCAGCCCCCCCCCCCGCAAGGGAGCAGAAACTTGCCTACCTGCCAGGGGGTAAGATGCCAATAGCAGCCAAATATTTCATCAAGGGAAATGCAAAGCCGGGAAGCAGAACACTGAGCGTAGCCTCCCATCAAATGCACATGTTCTGGGCAATGCGCCAACAGACCCTAGTGCTATACTGGAGCTCTGCCTGTGATTCATTGGCTGTAATAACCTGGGAGAGGCCACAACACTTTGTAAGAATCACAGAGATGAATGAATGAGGCTCTGATGGGTGCTCTGCTCCTTTGGGCAGGTGCATACAAAGGCCCACAGAGTAACATGCTATTAAGGATCCACACAAGTTTATAGAAACAGAAGGCCTGTATACATCATCTATTATCTTGGGAGAAGAGGCCCTTAAGTTGCATCAACATCTTGTTCGGTTACATATTCAGAGGGTGAGCTATTCACACACTGAGAGAACTGAATCCTTGACAGAATCAAAGGTTCCTGGCCCACTTCTCTGCTAAGGACCATGCAAACAACAGCCTAAATATCTCCCCCTACTTAGAGGAGGATGAGCTGTGCAGCACAAGATTCCTTGCTGGCACAATGACCCAAGATTGTGAGGCCAGAATCGCTTGTCCATGTAGAAAAGACTTAGCGTCTCAGGACAAAAATATCTTGATGGCAAGTTCAGACAATTGTCCTGTTGGCAAGATCATACATGTGCTAATTAATGCACATGTGCAGGCCTCAGACCTGAGCTTGCTCACCAGTAACTGCAAGTTATATATGATCCAGGCGTACATTATTCGGTTTTTACTTTGGCTGATTTTGGAAAATGGAAGAACTGCTGAAAATCAAGATGTTCCTACAGCCCAGTGCCCAGGGCAGTGATATGATTTCCCTTATGTGATTCTGAGACCTTAGGTAAAGGGTGTGCAATAAATTAATCATCATCATCATCATCATCCTGAGGCACATCTCTACAGAAGGCTATTAGCAAGATGGCAAATGACAGGTGTGGTGGGGAGCTGAAGACACACCCTTCTGACCCCAGCATGGCTACACAACTTAACTGGAGAGGGCTGGGGCAAGGTAGATGCAAATTCGAAGCTGTGTGGCCACACTAGCAGAGGCAATGTGGTGCAGCCCCTGGTGTATTAGCGCTCACTGCTGCTCTGACCCCAGCAGGTAAGCTGTAGTGACACCAGTGTCAGGAAGGCAGCTCCTTGGCTCTGCCTCACTACACCTCTTACTACTGCAAGCAGTGGAAGTGGATGTTAGACACAGCTTCTGAGCAGACCTGGCCCAAGATATTTTGCAGCCTGAGGCAATGTACAAGAAGGCACCCCCCCCATTCCATGTACAGGTACTGGACTGGCAGTCAAATCTTCCTTCAACACTGGTAATGGGATAGCATCTCCCAGTGAGTACATAGCTCTGATCTCTAAAGGTGTGGAATGTCTGGAATGGGACAGGGGCAGGGGCATCTGCTACCAGAGGACATGACCTCATTCTGCCTAATAGGACCAGTCCTACTCAGTCCTTGATTGTGCAAAAACACTAGTGGAAGGGTAGGTCATGCAGGTGTCATGGATGATGGTGATGTTTTAAGGTTAGCAGTCTCCTGAAGATCTTTTAGGGAACAGCATTAAAACCTACATTAAAAATAATAACATGAACACATTATACCTTTAAAAAATCATATAAAGCATTAGTGTTCTCATACAGAAACCTACAATTCACACATACACATACCCCACACCCCAAAATAGCCACAGGAAACTTTGACAGCACACTTCACAGCAGGACGACACTGTGTGTTTCCCCATCTTGATGTTCGAGAAAGTGTGCCTAACAACTAGAGCAGCTATTCTGGCTAGTTTATATATTTTATTCCGGATTTGTCTATCCCACTTTTCAACACAGTGGCTTGCAAATGAATTGAGTTTCTGAGATCAACTCGATCCTGTTCCCATGGTCAACTGGTTATGAAACCTAATTTTCCATGTGAAGAAATGTAATTATTTTGGTAAACAGATTTAATGATGGGAGTGTAAAAAACAACAAATAGTTTATGTGACCAAAATTGCCCATAACTAGCACACTAGGACGTCATTCATTAATTTGATTGGATTCCTTTGTGCTTTTGCATGGTACTGTAAGCCGCAAGAAGAGAGTACCGCAAAGTTGCAGATGAATCCTTTTGACAGGACCCACTATGTTTCATCTTAGATACTCTTCCTCAGGGGCAATTAATCAATTTTCTTCAAAGGGATAATCATACACACCTGATAAAAGTTTTTTTGGGGGGGTAGGGTTAAAATAGTATGATGGTAAACATCTAGCAATCTCTTTCATTGCTTAATCTTGTGGCATCACTGAGAAAGGGGATCACAATTCCCCCTCTACTCCCCCCCCCATCTACTGAGATGATGACTTCATGTATCTAATAAAGTGGCAGATGCAATGTGTCACAAGGCTTATTTTTTGCTATAAGAAACTAAAATGGGAACCTCTCTAGAGCTTTTATAGAAGGGCATTGAAGCCTAAAAACTTTGGTTCCTGGAAAAGAAATGGGCGTCTTGCCTTTCAATCGAGCCGTCATTTGCAATTTGCATGAAATAAGCTAGGAGAGATCAAAAGACACGGTTTACCATTTGATAGGATTCCCCTGGCTGATGTTGGTCAATTTTAATACAAGAATATCTTTATAGAGCACTTAACACAGGTACAAATATTATTATATGTTTCCTAAATCCTCCCCACTGTCACATGCTCTGTGAAATATACACAGAAGGATGAATAGACACAGAGATGAGATTTGTTTCTTTTATTGGAGCTGTTTTTGATTGGGACTTGACAGAACTGTTTATCTGTGGGTTCTCTCTGCAAACCCACCATATATGGAATCAGAATTCAATACCTTGAGATTCTCAGATCCCTTCATCACATTTTTGTATAGAATGTATCTAGTCTTCATGGTATCTAATGAGTGGCTTGGGTCATGTTGGCAACACTTGTTTGAAGGGCTTTTAGTGACTATTCGGTAGGGTAACAGCACACTTTACAGTCCGTCTGTCCCCCCCCCCCCACTTCCAGGCTTCTGTTCCATTTGTCAATCCATTCCTTCTTTACTGTTTTTGCAATATCAGTTTTTACTACGGGGATATTTTAGTTCTTATAAAATGAAGCATTTCAGGGAGAAAAAGATTATATTAAAGAAATGCATGTGTTCAAATTTACTTAATTTGCATATTAACTATGGGTGTGGAACTTAGGCTTTCTTGTCACAGAATTGCATGTTGTCGAGGGGGTTTGGGGTGGGGAGGAGAGTTAGTGAAACTTCTTCACAACATGAGCTTGTTCATCCCAATCTGACAGTGGTGATCCCTGTGCATAAGGGAGGTTGCTGATCTGGGATTCATTGAAGTGACTGGAGGCAGCTGCTGATGTGGAGGCTTGACTCACCCCCATCTGGATGAGACACTATTTGTTTTTATCTGTTACCTACAGCTGGAGCTGGATTGGGGCCATTTTGCCATCAGCATAAGCTGCTTATGGCAAATGAGTACCAAGTGCTTGTCCACAAGGAGAACATGATATTGTAGGACTCCACTGTAAATTATGAAAAGGGGCCCAATATGATAGATAAAAAGATTCGTATCAAAAACATGAACTCTCTTCTATTATGAATGGAACGAATTTCCCCCTGAAAGGAAGAGCTGAGTGAGCTGCATCACCACTTTTCTCAGAGTGATTGTTTTATGCACAACGGTATGTTTTTGAGGACTTATCTAGTGGGAAAGAAAACAGGGCTTTTAGCAATTCTCCCCACATTTGAAACAAAAGGTTCGTGTTCCTGGCTGACTTTTCTTTGCAGGAAAAGTGAGCCAGGCACAATTGATCAAGGTTGGACACATCAGCATCCCATCATTATGAAGGTCAGCTGAGAGAAATGTGTGTGGATTGCAGAGAGAGAACTTCCTTGGGGTGAGAGGTTGGGAACGAGGGCAGAACTTAAAAGAGTTTGTGCATTAGCAGGACGGTTTGTTGCTGACAAGAGGCAGTACCCCTGACCCATGCACTGCAGCTGCTAGTTATTATAGCTGTATAGCATTATCTGCAGAATCAGAAGCAGTTGGAGTACAGCAGGAGAAGGCTGTTGCACTCATGTCCTGGCTGTAGGCTTCTCTGATGGTCCATGGTTGGGATATGGGATGCTGAATTTCATAGGCCTTTTGTTTGATACAGGAAGGCTCTTACATTCATGTGAAATCTCCAGTATTTGAAGTGGGACATTTATATCCCTCTTTTCTATGATGAAATCATACTCAAGGAAGATTACAGCAGAAAAATAAATGACAACAACATTTAGAGCTTCTGTGGACTTAGTGGTGGCCTTAGGCAAGCCACTATTTCTCAGTCTTTCCCCCAACCTGTCACTGTTCAATATGAAGATAAGGCTTATCTTACAAAGCTGTTGTAATGACTGCTGACAATGTATGTAAAATGCTTGAATGCTCAGGAAATAATAGGACTAGGTTTTATTATTATTATATTAATTTTATTATTATTCTTTCCCTGAGCACAGCTACCTCTCCAAAACCATGGCATACCTTTACTAGAGTGCCACATTCTTCCAATGAGGCTTCTGTGCTTGTAACAGCATAAAGGTAAAGGGAACCCGACCATTAGGTCCAGTCGTGGCCGACTCTGGGGTTGCAGCGCTCATCTCGTTTTATTGGCCACGGGAGCCGGCGTACAGCTTCCGGGTCATGTGGCCAGCATGACTAAGCTAGTGAACCAGAGCAGCACATAGAAATGCCGTTTACTTTCCCGCCGGAGTGGTACTTATTTATCTACTTGCACTTCGATGTGCTTTTGAACTGCTAGGTTGGCAGGAGCAGGGACCAAGCAACGGGAACTCACCCCATCATGGGGATTTGAACCTCCGACCTTCTGATCGGCAAGTCCTAGGCTCTATGGTTTAACCCACAGTGCCACCTGTGTCCCTAACAACATAGGCAAGCATAGGCGTCCGTAACAGATTAGGCAAGCAGAAATCCACAGGTGGCAGCTTTCCCCCGGCATGGAGATACTGTAATGGGGAAAGGGTAGCTTCTTGAATTTCTGTTGTCATCTAGCTGTTTAAAGGCACTGGAGATGTGAAGGTGGGTGGTGGGTATGGCAACACCTCAAAGTTGCCTCATGCAATCCCAAACTTCTCCAGCAACCACTGTATATTCATGCGATCTTCAAAAGTTTGCATCAGCTGCAGTTAGAGATAGGAGGTTTGTAGGGCTGCCTGGGAAATAGCAAAATATCAAAGGTCACCCCCCCACCTTCTGCAGTTAACCAATTGGCCCACAACATAGTTGCTTCTTTTTAACTCATTCTGTTTGGTTCTGGAGGTTAGAAATCACATGCGCAGTCCATTCTAAATCTGATTCCAGCTGCATGCTGAATAAGCACATACGGTTCCCTTTCCCCAAACCCCAAGCATATAAATCATTTCCCCTGCCTTCTTTTAAAACACAGCATTTATCTGTAACTTGCTACTGAATCTGATCTGCGTTTTCATTATCCTTGATGTTCGTGCACCTTATATTTATCCTAGAGTAATTAGTCTGGTTCAAGGAAGTGAGGGCAATGCTTGCTTGTCTGCCCATCAGCGGAATCTTCTGCTCTTTTTCTTTCTGAAAAATCAAGTACAATTGCAACAAATTAGTGCTGCAGATGGAAGCAATTGCACCAGGAACAGCCAAGATACCTCCTGGAGTGGAGATGGGTACTTTCCCATGGTTGATCAGCTTAGGCAGCAGATGATGTAACCAGCAAGTGTACAAGGGCTGGCAAACACATGTGTTTCCTGTACAATTATGGCAGTCAGCGCACAGATGGCAATGAAGGCCTTAAGGGGGTCTCTTTCCAAACTTATTCGCCTGTTATTTTAAGGCTTGTTTAGGAAACAGCGTTCAGGCATACATGCACATTTTGCATTTGCTGCACGGCATGCTTGGCCTGTGTGCTGCAAAATTACAGCTGGGTGCAGCTTCCTAATGTGTGAGCATTATATCCAGTGAAATGCATGCACACGAAATAGTCACACACAGCAGCAGCCTGATGGTATGCACGCTACTTTCTTCATGGGAGAGGTTTGCATATGGAGATTTTTGTCAAGCTTGAAGCAGTCCTTAACTGCACTGCAGGAATTTGCTTCTCTTCAAAGAGCTCCAACACAGATTGTGCTAATGGAGGTTCTCGCTGTGCCTGGGTTGATTCCCAAAGGCATTTCCCAATAATGCTGCAGGTCAAAGCAACTTTGCACTGACTGGGAGATAAGGGTTGATTTGTATAGTGTGTGGTTTTTTTCCCTTTTGTAAAATATTTTGGATGGCTTGGCACATTTTATCTTTTGCCTTTTTATTGTACCTTGTAAGGCTGTAAGCAATGGCAGTCTGTTTTACTGTTTCTTGTTCTTACTCTCCTTAACAACTTGTTTTATTGACCATGTTTTAGCATCAAATGCCACTATGCCAGTAACTCTGTACTAGGACGGGCTCCCTATTAGTACAAATATTCCCTTGTAGATGTAGCACTGTGGATGTGGGACTGCAATCCAATTTTCATATGTAAAGATGAACATCTCTTCAGCTCTCAAATCTGTACAGCCAGCCTGATTCACAACCCATTTGACACAATAAGTTTGGACTGAAGCCTTTTTGTTCCACTAAATAGGCGAAACTGATACTTGCTTGACTCCTGAGGCCTTCAGCACAATTGCACTGGGGGTCTGTCTGGTCCGTTTCAGTGGCGATGCACTTTGCAAACACGCAGCTGTTTCAAAAGTCTCTCTGTGCCTTTAAGTCAGAAAGCTCCTTCACTCTAGGAGGCAGCAGGCAAAGATTTCAGTCTGAAGTCTGCTGCATTTTGCTGCAGTCCCCTTTTGCAGATCTCCATCTAGGATGCCTTTTCCTCCCTTCACTGTCCCCTTTTCCTAAGTCAATATATTTCCTGGTTCCTGGCATTGGCAGCCAAGTAATAAAACAGGGGGTTCTTTATACCAGCCAGGTCCCAGCAATGCTACAGGGACATGGATCCTTTCATTACAAATAATTAATTTTGTTACATATTGCATAAGATCCTAAGAAGCTTTCTGGGGCAATCTCTTGCTCACTGGATGCACAGCTCCTATCAATATTGCATTGCATTTGGGTACCAGAGTTATGAAGTTTCATTAAAAATTTAATTTGTGGTTTAAAACTGCAGCATTCCCTTTAAAAATCTAGCAAAGAAACCACAGTGGGTGTAGGATGGAGTGGGGTGACGCTGAATGGAAGGAACTGCCAAAAAACTAGAGGCACAAAAAGTTCAGATACTTTAAGGAGGGGAAGGGTGGGAGTGTGGAACAGAATAAGGAAGAGTGAAGGCTACAAATCCTCTTGTGCCTGCCTTTCTTTCACTACTCTGTCCATCACCACTGGCACCTAGACTTCTCCTAACCCTTTCCACTCATTTGTCAAACCCTGACTTCTACCCTCTCCCCACGTCAATCAGAAGTCATTTGGAAAGTGATGAGTTTCATGATCTGCATAACACCCCATTGACTCTTTTAATGCTTGAATGTGTATAAATCATAGCTGCTGCTGCTGCTGCTGCCACAAGTACAAACCATCTATCATAGGGCAGCAGGGCTGCCAGTCAAGTCATATTATAACACCTGTGTCCTCCTGTCCCTCACTACTAGGGCCAGCTGGAGTTTCATTCTGAGCCAAATCTCACTTTGGCTTTGCTCTAGATTAATCTTTCGCTGCCAGAGCTCCATCTTGGAATGTGTGAAGGGAGAACCCCCGAGCACGTGCAGAAATCCTTTCCATCACTGTTGAGAATCCACAGCCAGTCACTCTACATATGCAAAGTGATGAATAAGGGCTTCCAAGTCAGAATGGCTCTTGTAGATCCTTGGTATACTTTTGTGTTGGAACAGCCTCGGTCCTCCAGATGTTTTTGGCCTACAACTCCCATGATCCCTAGCTAGCAGGACCAGTGGTCAGAGATGATGGGAATTGTAGTTTCAAAACATCTGGAGGACTGAGGTTGAGGAAGCCTCTGTTAGAAGCTGAGAGCCCTAGAGAGGGCCAATCACTTACATGCCTTGGGATTTAGGGTTGCCTAACATGTTACCTAGATCAGTGTTCCCCAACCTTGGGTCTCCAGCTGTTTTTGGATTACAACTCCCATCATCCCTAGCTAGCAAGACCAGTAGGAATTGTTGTCCAAAAACAGCTGCAGGCCCAAGGTTGGGAAACACTGACCTAGATAATATATACTACCCATTCTTCATGTTGCCTGTAATGTTTAGCTTTGCTCTCCAGGTGATTCTGGTGTATCACATTAAGATTTTTCAATACCTGCAACAGAGACCATGACAGTAACATGAATCCTCTCCATGTCATGACCCCAACCCTCAGCAGAAGCCAGGGCGGCACATGTATGGAAGTAGCTGAATTGGAGACACTGGTGCTGCGCAAGCTACAACCGTGCTGAAACCAGCCCCAATACCAGCCATGAGCCAAAGACTGTCGTCTATGAGTCCCTTGAGCTGTTGAGTGGGTGGAGAGGGGTAGCTTTAAGTTCACCGCATGATTTAGTACTCTGAGTGCAGCCCTAGTCACATGAGGCATCATGCCTGAACAGCACTCTGAGCAAGTGGTTTGCTTGGAGCTATCCAAGGTCCTGTAGCTGCAGCCTTACCTGATCTGCTGTCTGCCCAACTAAGCCACCCTCAGATGTGTGCCGTGCGTCATAAGCTCCTGCATATAGTCAGGACAGGATATTTCACACAGTGTATCAGAATAATGTCCATTGTGGTGCTGCATGTAATAGGGAAGCAAAGAGAAAACAATTGCAGTTTCAGTTGTTTCAGACAGCAACATGATCAATATAGTATAGCCCCACCCTTCTCTTCTTGCATTGTAGCTCAGGATAGATACAGTTGGAGCACAATAGTGATGAGCTTCCATAAGCTAGGATATATGCTGGCATCGTGTGATGAAGGTGTAGCCCCCACATGACTGGGTTCCCAGATCCAGTGGATCTCCACAGTCTGCTAATTCAGCGGGCTTATACAAAGTCTGAAAAGTTTGGCATGGGATTGCGCCCTTAGTATTTACATGTCTTTCCCACTGAGGCTGAATTTGAATTGAGTTGCATTCTGACTTGGAGGGACTTACTTCCAAGTAAGCAAAAACAGAAAGAGCCTGCAAATACTTATGTTGTTGTTGTAAAGCAAGGACATTTTTTTAAACTAAAGAAATACATTTAAATTTGGCAGCCTTTTGTTTTACACACAAAACACAGACACACAGTTCATTCCTGGGCTCTGCAGAGCTCTTTATCCTCTTCACATACCCAGCTTTTCTCCAAACCCAGCTGTTGCTAGTAAGGAATAAACATTTGCAATGAAAAATTCAGCAGAAGACAAAGGCTTTGCTATTTCTTATTTTAGTTCCCCAAACAAATCAGCAACACCTAGCTTTTTACAGACATTTTAAGAGAGAAAATATTCTAGCTGTACTTATATGTTTTTAGTAAATGTGTTTAGAATTCAGGGGTATCTATACTCAATGTCTTAGAAATAGCAGTTGCTATTTATTACTAACTACTACTAGTAGTAGTAGTATCCATGGTAGTAACAGCAGTACAAAAAGGATTCAAATGTATTTATGCTTAATACCGTAGAAATAGAAGTTCCTGCATTTGCTATTTATTAATAACTAATACTACTAGTAGTAGTAATAATAATGATTTTATTATTTATACCCTGCCCATCTGACTGGGTTGCCCCAGCCACTTTGGGTTAGTAGTAAAAAGTATTGGTGGCAATAAAAGCACTTGAGTAGTGGAGCAGGAATGAGGTGCAACCACTTATTTCACAGCAGCGGCAATTATTTTCATCTCCGGGGGTGCTATTTGCAAGTCCTTTGCATATCAAATAAAGCTTTTCTTGGGGAGAAACCCACCAAATAAGCTAAGCAGAGGAAGAGGCAGGCTGCATTAGCATGCATGGCTTTGGGTTACCTTTAAAATTCTGCTTTTATTCTGGAAAATATCTAAGTCCCTTTATTAAGACCTACCAAAATGTCACAAAGTAGAGAACAAGACTTTAAAACCACCGGAACTCTTAAATAGGCTGGATGTTAAGTGAATAAACAAGCTGCCTCTGTACTAGCATGGCAGTGGGGATTGTCATGAAGGGCACCCGAACTTCAGAATTTACCAACTCTGAAGGAAATGGGTATCCTGCCATTCTTCCAAACAGCATAGCCATTACCTCATTTTATTTGTTAGGGTATGTGTGCACCTTTAAAAGCAAATTTCATATTTCAGTCGTGGAGAAATTTATCCAGCCCCTGCCCCCACTCAACTTTGATGGGTGGGGCCACCCACATGTCAATCACCACATGTCATTGTACCTGTTTGTGCCAATCAGCTGCTATATTCGGAGAGGAGGGTGGCAGAGACTTGCCCCTCTGCTTTAAATTACATAGAAAGTAACAGGTAGAAAACATTCCCTATAAGCAGCACAGACAAGCAAACAATGGCGGCAAGGAACTGAAAAGGAAAGGCAAACAAAGTCCTGTCTTCACTGAAGCAGGAGAAAGATCAAGATTTAATTTGACTTCAGTTCCAGGTCCTGTTTTTCACTGTAAAGGAAATACAGGTGATGATGATTTGTTTTGCAGGACTCATGACCCACCAGCCTCGCTCAGCTCAGGGAGAAAATGAAGTAGCCACAAAAGGAATAGAGCCACTCCCTCGTGAAATGGGGCCCTCTAAACTAGTACACACCACCTTATCTTCCTGCATAGAAAAGACAATATTTTTAATAGTCCTAGGTTTGCATTCCAGTTTGGTTGTCTCTGCGCCCTTCTTCTTCCCTTATCAGTTTCCATCAGGGGAGCTGCTGTCCTGTAACTAATTAGGGCAACATTCCACATTGGGAGCAGCTTCCGTCCCCAGAGTTATAGTAAGTAGAGCTACTGCATTGCCCTTACAACACTCCTGCAATGTAGTGTCTTTCCTGAGGTTGGCTGTGACTTTAGTCTCCCAAATCTACACCTGTCACCACAACCCACGAGCAACCAATCCTATAATATAAGTGTCACAGGAGTTTGTAGCAACCTGGATTGGTGCAGAACAACCCATTGGTTTGGGGATGGCATTGCTTTGCCTACTTTACTGCTTGCACTGCTTAATGAGGGGCCGTGCTGGTGACTCCTAAACAGGCTCTGCGTTAAAATATTATGCATTCCCAAGACACAGCAAGCTTCTTGCACACTTTGTAGCAGAGAGGCAGTGCCTCAGGCTTTGAAGTTGTAGCAGCCACTTGCCCAAAGGGTTGGCCACAGCTGCTATAGCCACTGTGCTCTACTGGCTTTTATCACTTCTCAATTTCATGGCTGCAACCTAGGTCTTTTAATTGCATTCTGGTTCATCTTTAGCCTCGAGACAAGTTAAGCTATCAAAGGCCTTGGTTTGTTTTTTAAAAAGCTGAGGTTGCTGCTTTGTAGAAGGAAACAAACTGCCTTGAACAGCACTTCAGTAGTCAATCATAGCAATCACAGCAATATAGATCCTGAAAACCCCTCCAACAATTGCAGTGCTCAAAACTCTTCCAGACGGTCTGTCTACAGTTTGCTCCTCTCTAATCTGTGAGGTCTGGCTATTCATAGTCACCCAACTGGTTTTTGCATTGAGGGGAGGGGGGAAGAACAGATCAGTCATTTTCAATCCAGTTAGTGGAACACTTATTTTCAACAAATTAAATGTCTGTCTAATGTGCCTCCTGTTCAGCAACTCCTTCAACTAAATGAGTTCACCTGCTGTTTCCATTTATCCTAACTCAGTCAGACTGCAGCAAGGCATGATGGGCCACAGTCCTTTTGCTCATTCTGGCCAGGGTGGAAGGTGACAGGCCAGGCAAAACCATCCTCTGTGCTCTGGCAGCTGGAACTGGTGCAACAATTGGACACAGATTGGACCCAATGCTGTCAAGTGGAAGTAGTGGGGTTGACTTGGGATCTGGTGGATCCTCAGCCAGTTCAGTCCCTCCCTTGGCCCTGAAGTGCCCCATTTGGGATTTTTTTTAAGGGCTGCCACTGGTAGAAATCCCACCGGCAGTACTTTCCCCCACCCACATATTTGGTGTGGAGAATGGGGTGCTCTGTACCGGAAAAGCATCACTTCATGAGCAAAGGAAGCTGTGGAAGCTGTTTTTGGTTGGGTGGAGGGAGAGCTCTCCTCTGCCACCCGAACCCTCCCCAGCATGGCAGATTGGAGCTTTGGACTGCAGCCGAAGTCACCACGCTGTTTCTCCCATTTTATATCTTTGTCTCCAGCTGCAAGAGATAAAACTGTCCCTTTCCCCTTCTGTGCTATGCATAGACAGCTGCACATAAAACTAAGCACTAGAAGAAATAATCCATTCCCTTGCACCTTCCTTGGGACATGACCCTGGCACCAGCACAGCTGCAGCCAGCAATGCTGCTGCAGAGGAACTCTCCCCCAGCCCCTGTAATCCTGAGATATGTCTCACGGTGCAGAATGCTCCCATGTGAGAGCAGGGAATAAAGTACTCCTGGTGGATCCAAAGAAGCAGGAGATCAGCCCTGGATATGTTGCATCTGTGCAGTAACTATGGGGATCCGTGTAACACAGGGCATCTCTAATATCACACACCCTAATGAGGACAGGGCTCCATATATGGGGCTCACCCCATGTTATCAACACAACAGCCCTGTGAGACAGGTTTCCTCTATTCAAGTGCATTGTCCAAGGCTTTACCCACTGAACTGTACACTACGCCACCACTCTTAGGTCTTTGCAGACATTAGTGAGTTGGTTAACTTGGGGTGCTGCTTTAGCTGCAATGCCCCCCCCAAGCTTTTGCAAGTGTGTAGCTGAAGTGGATTTTGTTGGCAGACCTGAAGCAGCTTTAGAAGAGAAGTTAATGAGCATGAGATACCAGCATTGATTGGATCAGGAAGGTGTTATCACCACCAGTTCCTATACCTGGTATGAGCCATGCAGTTAGAGTGATAGGATTTTCTTTTGTGGAGACTGGTGGTGGTATTCACTCTTCAGCTACTTTGATTAGATCTAGGTTTGAACAATCTGCTTGTCTCCCAGAGCCACAATATTGCCATTATTTTTGGATCACATCGACTGGTTTGCAAAAGGTCATCATATCCTGTGCATATGATGGATGACTAGAGGAGCCAAATCCTAGGGGCTGAAGCCCCCCCAATAAAATATTTGAGGGAGCCAGGCCCCCACAAAGATGATTGGCATTGCCCATTCAAATGGTGTGTGTACATGCCATGTCTGGTTTAGGTCTCAAGAAGCCAGTGCTGGATTTACAAATAGGCAGAGTAGGCACCGGCCTGTGGGCCCCATGCCTTTTAGGTGCACCGTGACAACGGATCAAAATAATATTGATTTGATCTCAATCTAGTTAGTTGGTAAAAAAGAAATGTATTGGGAGATAATTTGCAAGGGAGGCCCTGATATTTCGACTGCCTAGGGGCTTCCACATGGTTTAATGTGGCACTACCTCCTTGCAAAGTGAATTTAACTGATTTTTCAAATCACATAGGCAATATTGAGCTGGAGTTTCTCCCAGGTTATAACTGGTAGCCAGGCTGTTAACACCATCTAGTCCAGCATCCTGTTCTCACAGTGACCAACCAGATGTCTATGGGAAGCCTGAAAGTAGGATCCGAGTGCAACAGCCCTCTTCCCTCTGGCAGTTTCCAGCAACTGGTATTCAGATGCATACGGCCTCCAACAGTGGAGGTAGCACAACCTATCAGGGTTAGTTAGCTTTATCCTCCTTAAAGGGGTCACCTGTGTCAGCCGGATAGCTCAGCTGGTTAGAGTGTGGCGCTGATAATGTCAAGGTTGCAGGTTCAATCCCCATATGGAACAGCTGTGTAGTCCTCCACTGCAGGGAGTTGGACCCTAGATGATCCGCAGGGTCCCTTCCAGCTCTACAGTTCTATGATTCATGTGCAGAGGATTTCACCCTAGGTGACCTTAAGCAAACCACCCTCTTTCTCCCAGCCTCTACATGTACCTTCCCACCCTGCTCTGGGATGGAGAAGCAGTGCCTGCATCAGCCTGATGTGGATGGCAGGACCATAGTCTGGAGGACAATCGAGTGTTTGTGTAATCTTTCGTATTCAACTAAGAAGAAGAGGAGAAGAAGAAGAAGAAGAAGAAGAAGAAGAAGAAGAAGAAGAAGAAGAAGTAGTAGTAGTAGTTTGGATTTGATATCCCGCTTTATCACTACCCAAAGGAGTCTCAAAGCGGATAATATTCTCCTTTCCCTTCCTCCCCCACAACAAACACTCTGTGAGGTGAGTGGGGCTGAGAGACTTCAGAGAAGTGTGACTGGCCCAAGGTCACCCAGCAGCTGCATGTGGAGGAGCGGAGACGCGAACCTGGTTCACCAGATTACGAGTATACCTCTCTTAACCACTACACTACACTGGCTCTCTGCTGGAAGAGCTCTGCTGGATCAGGTTGGTGGCCCGTCTCATCCAGAATGTCTGTGAGAAGCTTGCAGTAGGGCCTAAGCACAAGAGCACTCAGGGAGACCTACTTTTAGGCAGGAGGCCACATAGTCCAGGATTTATTTCTTCACTACAGGATGTGCCTTCGTCATAAGTGACTCTTGTGCTGGATGGGCAGAATGCCAGCCCTCCAGCCCTCCCTTCTTGAGATGTTGTGTTTGACACAACAGACATGTCAGCAAACTGGACATTTTGCCTGAATGCTTCTGGCAGACCTAGACATGGCTAACTGGGGTTCGTTTGAGTCTGAGTTTCCTCAGATTAGGGGCTATTTTGCTACCAAGCCAGAGCAGATATTGCTCTATAGAACTTACCAAATGTAGGGAAACATTCCTACACTGGAGAAGGAGAAAGTCTGTTCAGAGATTTGTATGATACCACTCACAGTACATCTATTTATAAATATGCATGGGGTGGAGCTGAGGGGGAAATTTTTTAACAAGTGTTGTGAACAAGCACAGAATTATAGTGATATAACAAATGAGCTAACGTTTTATTTATGTAACATCTTATTCAGACAGCTATCAAGAGAGAGTGTACAATCACGAGGCTGGACAGGGATCCAGGAAGCCTCTTTCTCCAATTTGCTGCAATGAGGCAGGATTAATTATGCTAACTAGACCATATTAGAGAGATTTTTCTCCAGTTTACACCCCAGCCTAAACAGTACAATCCTATGCATGTATACACAGAAGCCCCACTGAATTCCATTGGGCTTATTCCCAGGTAAGGGAGTATGGAATCGTAGCCTAAAGTACCTAAATAATTTGGAATTTATTTCTACACAGCGATAGAAATCCTGCATTTTCAATATTCACCCAGGTCCTATTGAAATAGATGGAACATATGCACATTTACAGGGTGCAGGATTGCAGTAGGTCAGTTTTCTCCAGAAAATGAATAGCTCCTCTGTCCCTACACCCCAAAAATGTTCCCTTTACACTTCAAGAGAGAAAGCAGCTCCAGATGAGCAGAAAGCCAGCATGTTCATGTTTAAAGTGCCATTAAAAAAGCAGACAAGAGATTCATTTTTCACTACAGAAATGTTTAGTTAAAAACAGTGTTTCTGTCCCATTTTATATCTCTCCCCCCCCCCTTTCTCTGGTAGTGAGCACCATCCAGGAGTTAACAGGAGCCCCATTTACAAAGCTGTCTTTATTTGGAAGTGAATGTTGCGTTCTTTGCTTATCAGTAGTAATTTTTTTTATGAGTGCTCATGGCAATAACTTAAAGCAAACTGTGTCAGGTTTTCCATTATATTACACAAAATGTGCAAAAATGTACAAATAAAGGAATGTGTAATGCAGCCAATACAGGATATTAATCTGGAGGAAACCAATTGATTATTGATGTGAGCTCTCTATCCAGGGAAGGCTCATCTGTGTTTAACTGTTCAGTGGTGGGAAGAATTCTGGCAAGTCCTACTTCCCACCCCTGCTGGTGCTGCAATGATCTGCCTGCCTAAACTTCTGTGGCACAGACCAACACCTTGTATTCCACAGTAAGGGAGAGAGAGAGAGGGTTGGCCAGACCACTGCAGTGGGATAGGCAAAATTTCATGGAGCTCTTAGAAGGTATCAGCTCTTTGGTCCTATGTGGCAGGTTTCCAAGGTGATCATTTTCCCCTGGCTCCAAACAAGTTCATGGTCACCATGTGGAACATAGAAAACAAGAAGTGCACTCAGGAGTGCCAGCTTGGCCCCGTGACCATAGATGCCCAGGGCCATGAGTGCCATGCAGCGTGCATGGCCCTGGAACTGAAATTTGTGGGTGCCCAACCCCTACATGAGGAATTTTGTGGGTGATCGGGCACCCAGGGCCCCAGGACGTTGGCACCTATGAGTGCATTGCTGGATTTGGAGCATTCTCAGTCCAGTTTGTGGCCAGTCAATCAGAGTATGAAAGCAATAGCTCTCTCTCTCTCTCCTCCGGATTGTCCCAAACACCATGGGTTGCATCCAGCCCCTAAGTTAGTGCAAGGATTACAGCTAACATCATCAGACCTCCCCGTCCCCCTCTTCACATGCACCTCCTAAATCTCTTCTAGGGGGTTCTCCCAGAGGAAGTTTTAGGGTAGTGTGACCAGAGCAGTTGCACTGGGCACAGGGCTGCAGGGGGTGCCAAAACAATGCTGTAGAACAGAGTGTGAGAGGCGCGGGCACCAAATTTTAGTGCCACACTGGGTGCAGCTGAAATTTGAGAGCCCAAAGTCCACCACTGGCTTTCCCCAATCCTCTGGAACAGCTTCAGGGAGGGTGTAGGGTGCACACAAGGGGAGAGGAGGAAGTCCCATGGCAGTAGCAGTAATCCTTTCACTGATGGAATGTGTTAGTAGAATTACCAACCTATGTCTGAAATAATGTGTCTAATCCCTTTTAAAAGCCATAAACTAGCATCTTGTGGCGGTGGATTCTGCATGTTAATGATGCACCGTGAAAAGAAATCCTTCCTTGCGGTGTGTCCTGAAACCTATTGCCGTCTAATTCTGAATATTTCCTTTGCTGTGAAATATATATGTATATATACAGTCTTTTTTTGTGTATAAGACTAGGTTTTTCCCCTAAAAAATAATGTCCAAAATTTGAGGGGCGTCTTATACAGTGGTACCTCGGGTTAATAACTTAATTCGTTCTGGAGGTCTGTTCTTAACCTGAAACTGTTCTTAACCTGAGGTACCACTTTAGCTAATGGTGCCTCCCACTGCCGCCGCACCGCTGCTGCACGATTTCTGTTCTCATCCTGAAGCAAAGTTCTTAACCCGAGGTACTATTTCTGGGTTAGCGGAGTCTGTAACCTAAAGCGTATGTAACCTGAAGCATATGTAACCCGAGGTACCACCATACTAAATTGAGTTCTAGAATTCACCTGGAGAAAGCAGAGGAAGTTGGCCCAATAAATAATCTTTTGCGTAAAGGAATACATATGTAACCCGAGGTACCACTGTACACAGATAGATCTCCCCCCATTTTCTTAAATGGAAGTCCCCCAAAATAGGGGGTGTCTTATATATGGGGGCGTCTCATAGACGGAAAAATACATGATGTTACTTATGTTCTGCCTAGTCCTCTTTAACATGCACATAGCATGTTATTAATTTTTCATTTGTCAGGAACGGTGCAAATATGTTTGCTCTTCCGATTTGGTGCTGTATACTTTGGCAGACTAGCAGCTTTGGGGCTGCTGTCTCTTTTTGCTAAAATGCCACAGACATAAGCTGTGTGTTCGCAAGCTATGTGCATGTTAAAGGGGACTAGGCAGAACATAAGTAACATCATGCTTTCTCTGCCACTGAAGGAGAAGGGCATGCCACTAGGTCCTGTAAGCAGTGAAAGCTGGTCATTTGGCTCCCCCAGAGGGTACCCGCCAACTGTGATGTGTAACCAGTGCCAAAGCTCAACACTCCTGAACACCCACCCACACGCCCCTCACAATCTTGCCCTGTTTCTCGCCCCTCAGTGCTCTGATTCACATTTCCTACAAGGAGGCAAGTGCTGGTGTCTGTGTGCTGCAGACGCATAAATAATAGAACTGAAATCATCCTTAGTTAAAAATAGATATTCTTCTTAATAAATATTTTACTTACTGTCTTTAGGATATAAAGCTCCCCTGACTGAAACCTTGGTCTTCTGCCCAAAGAGCTTAAAACTACCCCTAGTTCTGGCTTTGCAAACAACATGGGACTGGTTTAAAAAGACTCTCTTTGTTTTCTTTCTTAATATCCATTATTGGACCGGGGGTTGGGAGGGTGAGTAGAAATCCTTGCTGCTCAAATATTTTAAACTATTGAAATACAATGGTGAGTCAGTTTGACTAAAGGGCAGCTTCTCATTTGGTGGATAATTTGGGTAACCTTTGTACTTAACTGATGCAAATTCATAATGAAACGTATCCTGAATGTTTATGAGTTCTTTTCTTTTCCTTGGGTCCATTGTCTAAAATGAGAGCAGATGATTTCAATAACTTGCAGAGACCCAAAGAGCACAAGATATTGAAAAAAGACTTTGTTAGAGTGCTGGAGCAGGTCTTCTTGGGACCTGGTTAAACTATAATTGAAGAGGCCTTAGAGGTTACATACCGAGGTAGCTTACAGCTTAATGCGAGGTAGCTTAATGCTGCAGCGAGGCTCCTCACAGGGTCTGAAATATACTCAGAGTCGCAAAGTGATTTCATGCTCTTTATTCAGCTCATAGTGGTGAGGAGGAATGAATGAAAGTCCCCTCAAAGTATCTGCTTTATATACATTATTTACACAATGGGCTGCACATGATTGGCTAATTCTGGAATTCTACTGTAACCAATCAGGTTGTGGATTCACTTCTATCTGGAGCATGATTGGGTGGTTCCTGCCAACCAATCATACTGCTGCATTGTTCTAGGACCAATCAGACTGCTGCATTCTGAATCCTATTGTTCTAGGACCAATCAGACTGCTGCAGTTTGGATCCTATTCAACTCAGTACATAACAGGGTCTCTGCCATGGGAGCATATTCACCCAGTGCTTTTCCAGCTGCACTGGCTCCCGGTGGAGTACAGGGTCAGATTTAAGGTGCTGGTTTTGACCTTTAAAGTCCTTCACAGCCTAGGACCCTCGTACCTACAGGACTGCCTCTCCTGGTATGTCCCACGGAGGACCTTAAGGTCCACATATAGCAACACCCTAGAGGTCCCGGGCCCTAAGGAAGTTAGATTAGCCTCAACCAGAGCCAGGGCCTTCTCAACACTGGCTCCGGCCTGGTGGAATGCTCTGTCTCATGAGACCAGGGCCCTGCGGGATCTGATCTCTTTCTGCAGGGCCTGTAAGACAGAGTTGTTCTGCCTGGCCTTTGGCTTAGAATCAGTTTGATTCCCTCCCCCTCTTTCTTTTTCTTTTTTCCTCCTATGAAGAGACTGCATCCTAATGTTTTAATGTTGTATCTTAATCTTTTAAATTGTATTTTAATCAACTTGTTTTTATTATTGCTTGTTAGCTGCCCTGGCTGGGGAGGGCGGGGTATAAATAAAAAATTATTATTATTATTACCTAAAGTAGATGTTAGGCCACTGATTGGCTTACTTATTTAAAAGGTAAACAAACACTTTCCAACACCAGTGACCCTATGTCCTGTAATAGAATGCATCCCAACATCCAAATCTGCAAGAATGTGTAGAGAAATACAGGGCGTGAAAACACTGAAATGATTTCACAGACAGAGCAGTGATATTCAAGAGACACTGTATCGTAATCATCTGATGAGCTTGCGTCAACCTTCTATGAGCAAAACTCTCATATCTTCCAGCAAATTGAACCTGCCCTAAATATTTTTGGTAGCAAACGACTTACTCCAATAGTCTATGGTGTTGAAATCTGGGGCTCTGATTTGAACTCTGTTAAAGTTTTGGGAACTCTGCAGATTCTCTCCCCCCCCCCAAAAGAAAGGCTTTCCTCTGTACCTTCAGGAGTAGCAGCAGCTCTTCTTCGTACAGAATCTGGGGAAGCCAACAATTAAGGCAAGAGCAGACTGCACTGAGTTAAAGTATATTTTTAAAATTGCTACTGTGCCTATTGGGTGTTTTCCTGCACTGTGCTCTATGGAATTGGGTGATAACCAACTATAGAAAGCAGTTTGTCAAGGTGTTTTGGACTATTATTATTTTCCAGAACTGCTGAGCTCTTCTTTGACCTTGTTTAAGTGTCAACAAAGGAATTGGCTCTTTTTGACAGAATCCAGAATCTACAACTAATTAGAAACACCAAATTTCACCCTTGGTATCCTCTCTTGAGAACAGAGCATTTTAGAGCTAGTTACCTGACCAAACTCTTACCAGTTTCCTTAAGAAATGACTTTATTGATCTGTGTTTCCAAGTGATGCCCACTGCAGTCTTGGAGCGCCTCTACAACAAGGTCCCATACACAGATAGACTTTGTATTTGTGGTCAACCCTCAGGTGGAAGGCATTACTCATTATCTGTTAGCCTGTCCCTTATATAGAGATCCTAGAGATTACTTTCTGAAACCCTTGTTCACAGAAGAAAGCAGGCATATCCTGGCAGAAATGGTTTGGTTTCTTTTAAGTGACAGTAATACAGTAACTTCGAAACACACAGAGTAGCCGTTTGTGCACAGGCTGGAAAGAAAGAAAGAAAGAAAGAAAGAAAGAAAGAAAGAAGAGGAAAAATAGGTTAGTAAGACAGAATAGCTAGAAATTGTTGTGTTGATTCAGAGGTTGGATCTGAAATCATGCTGGAATTGAGTTTGTTGGTGTCTCTGGTAACCTCTCTCTCTTACATCATGGATATTGGCAAATTGGATTTTAAAAAGGCAAAATAATACTAGAATTGGAGCTGTCAGAGATGCGCGAGGGAAACGGTTTTAATGCTCAGGAACTTGGCAAAATATTTTTTATATTATGGATTTTTATAGATGTATGTTCTGCATTATTTTATTAATACATTTGCCTAATACAAGTTTGGCTAGAACAGTAAACTTACGACCTTGAACTTGAATTTAATTAAAAGGCATGGCAACAACAAAAAATATTTGCAGTTGATCAGTGTGCTACTATTCCTGTACATCAAGTTCATCATGCTAACTGTGTAGCTAATCTGGAATTTTTTGCTGTAAACAGCATTGGAGTTTTGGACAGGGCAATCATGCCAAGCACACACAAAAAAATCATTGCTCCAAAGAAAGTGCTTGGCAGGGTGCTTTTGGTTCATGGCTCTGTTGATCTTGAGACACCAATCTGTCCATTTGTAAGACTCACTGGTTTCAGGGCCTCTGGGTTCCTTGGCTGTGTACACATCGTTCATGGCTCCCTGCAAAGAATCCATGGGAATTGCAGTTTACGACTTACAGAGATATAATTCCTAGTATCCTTACCAAACTACAGTTCCCATGACTTTTTTGGGGTGAGAGGGAAGTCGTTTGCTAAATGTTTGCTAAATGTATGGCGTGTGTGCCACTTTTGTCCTTCTAAAACAACGTATAAATGTGGCTGCTCTTCTAGAATGCCTATCTCTGTAAGTGATTTTGTGTTTTGAGTGCCTTGCTGATTATCGAAAGTGGCTCAAACAAAGGGCAGACAATTAGATTTGCATATGTGTGCATGCCTGCACAAGCAAGCATGGGATGGTGAATGAATGAATAAATAAATAAATAAATGGCTGTAATATTGAGGTCACAATAAAATAGACAAAAGCTGCTCTCACATCTACAAATGCTTGTTAATTTGTTTTCTTTAAAATATTTGTTCATATCAGGTTTTATAATTAAACTATTATCAGTCTGAATAACAGGCCTGGAAGCTAACTGATTACCCTTTTTTTTCAAAGGTCTTAATGCTTCTCCATGGGTAGGGACGCGGGTGGTGATGTGGTCTAAACCACTGAGCCTCTTGGGCTTGCCAATTGGAAGGTTGGCAGTTCGAATCCCCATGACAGGATGAGCTCCCGTTGCTCTGTCCCAGCTCCTGCCAACCTAGCAGTTCAAGCAGGTCAAGGTAAACGGCGTTTCCGTGCACTCTGGCTCCTGTCACAGTATTCCTTGCATCAGAAGCGGTTTAGTTATGCTGGCCACGTGACCCAGAAAGCTGTCTGTGGACAAACGCCAGCTCCCTCGGCCTGAAAGCGAGATGAGCGCCATAATCCTATAGTTGCCTTTGACGGGACTTAACTGTCCAGGGGTCCTTTACCTTTTTACCTTTCTGCAATAGCGAGTTTTCCCCATACCAAGGTTGAGAAATAGACAATCACTACCCCCTACTCCCTCCCTGGAAAAGACCCTGATGTTGGGAAAGATGGAGGGCACAAGGAGAAGGGGACGACAGAGGACGAGATGGTTGGACAGTGTTCTTGAAGCTACCAGCATGAGTTTGACCAAACTGCGGGAGGCAGTGGAAGACAGGAGTGCCTGGTGTGCTCTGGTCCATGGGGTCACAAAGAGTCAGACACGACTAAACGACTAAACAACAACAACACCCTCTACTCCCAATCGGTTAATCATTGTCTGTGTGCTTTTCGGGTGCACTTCTGTGTTCCACTTCCTGATATTGTTCAAACCAGGCTTTGTGACATCCGTCCCAGTTTCCATGGTGTTCAATTGTGATGCCCCAAACAATTGCAAAAGCCAAAGCTCTTTCAGTTCCAAGGCTTCTTTTCAAGAAACTTAACATAACTGATACTTCAGTGTGAAGAGACATGCATTTCCTATTATCTCTAGTTTCCTTGGAAATGAAGACTGGACTCATTAGGGTTTTTTGTAAGTGACAGAAAATAGTTGGCGATGAGTGGTTAGAGAGACTAATAGGTGGGGAACTTCTTCATTTTGCACACTCTTACAAAATGTATCCACTTCCTATTTTACACTGGCTTGATACTTCTTATTATTGCTACTGATTAGTGAGGGTTCTATCCTGCTTCCCACGGCCTCAGATATATGCTTTCTATCTTTGATGGGAGTCAGAGCATTCTAAAATTACTGGCATACTTGAAAGACCCATATTCTGCACCACCTTGTTCCTTTATTGATTCACTAATGATTCATAAATCAGTACTGAATGGTACTGAATAATCTAAAGCAACGATTTCCAGATGAAAGGTCGAAAACCACCATGGTCAGATGAAGTCATGGCTTGTAAAGGAAAGTCTGAGAGAAGTCCACGTTGCTGGTTGTGCAAAGCCAACAAAAGTACCCATGGGCACTGGCAGAGAAAGGGGGGTGCGGTAGGTGCGGTCCGCCCCGGGTGTCATCCCTGAAGGGGGGGTGACATTGCCGCGCTGCCCCCTTGCAACATTCGCCCCGCCCCCTAGGATGCTTGCCCCGCCCCATGTGCAAATCATGTGTGCCGCTCCAGATGCTGAAGCAGCTAATAATAATAATAATAATTTATTATTTATACCCCGCCCATCTATCTGGGTCCCCCCAGCCACTCTGGGCGGCTTCCAACAAAACACTAAAATACAATAACTTATTAAACATTAAAAGCTTCCCTAATCAGGGCTGCCTTTAGATGTCTTCTAAAAGTTTGGTAGTTATTTTTCTCTTTGCCATCTGGTGGGAGGGTGTTCCACAGGGCGGGCGCCACTACCGAGAAGGCCCTCTGCCTGGTTCCCTGTAACTTGGCTTCTCGCAGCGAGGGAACCGCCAGAAGGCCCTCGGTGCTGGACCTCAGTGTCCGGGCAGAATGATGGGGTGGAGATGCTCCTTCAGGTATACTGGACCGAGGCCATTTAGGGCTTTAAAGGTCAGCACCAACACTTTGAATTGTGCTCAGAAACGTACTGGGAGCCAGTGTAGGTCTTTCAAGACCGGTGTTATATGGTCTCAGTGGCCGCTCCCAGTCACCAGTCTAGCTGCCGCATTCTGGATTAATTGTAGCTCCACAGCTAGCTCCACATCTACCCATGGGCAGCCATCCTAATACTCATTTCAATGTTTTTGTCTGGCTCTGACATCGACACATAGAATGACTTGGTTGTATGTTTGGCCAATCCTCTGCCTGAGCAAAGTGCATTGTTTTATTTTCAGCTTAAAATTGTTAAATAAGAAACGGTCTCTGTTCTGACCCCCTTGGCTTATGTACTTTTAAAAAGGTGAATTGTTGGCCTCTGTAACAAGGCTGAGGCTGGAAACGCCCCCCCCCCAAACCCCCGGTAAATCTCTTGTTAAATATTTTATTTCCTCCTTTTATAAAAGGACCTTTGTATTTGCTGGGTTTGGTTAATCACTGAGCCCCAGATGGAGATTTGCAGAAGTAAATGTTATGCCCTTTTCGTGACACATTAAAAAGTAAAGTGCATCCACAGCTGTGACCTTGCCATCCTCGTCAGGGTTCAGTTTTCCACATAACAATGGCATCAGTTCTGCCACTGAGCTGCTGGCGTGCTGAGAAGCTGTCTTTTGCTCTGGCAGGAGCTATTATAACCTAATTTTTGCTAAGGCAATGTGGTTCCACTATCTTAGGTATGCCCTCATTTGCAGCACTGCAGAAATAGGTGGAATTTGCCCTTTATAGTTAAAGGAGCCAAAATGGGAGCCACTTTTGCCTTTTTCAAAAATGTGCTCCTCTCACTGCTGCTGTTCCTGTCCTCTTGAACTACACTACACTTGATCTTAGCCAAAAGGCCGAGAAGTGAATGGCACTACAGTGGTACCTCGGGTTACATACGCTTCAGGTTACATACGCTTCAGGTTACAGACTCCACTAACCCAGAAAAAGTACCTCGGGTTAAGAACTTTGCTTCAGGATTAGAACAGAAATCGCACAATGGCAGGGTGGCGGCAGCAGGAGGCCCTATTAACTAAAGTGGTGTCTCAGGTTAAGAACAGTTTCAGGTTAAGAACGGACCTCCAGAACGAATTAAGTTCTTAACCCGAGGTACCACTGTATCTAGTTTGCCTGGGACATTAAATAGTGGAGACCGTGTTGCCGCTAAGGCCCTCAAATAAGCACCCAGAGTGCCAGAGATAATGAGGGCGATGACACATAAGTCTGGTATCTGCACCTGGACTAACATGGGTGTGCCAAGGTCCTGGGGGCTGATGCTAGTTGCTGCAGCATTCTGCTTGTTATTGTTTTTAATTAATGGGGGAAACCTGTTTGCCATGTACATGTTTACAGAAGCTTGTTTATTATTGTTAAGTTGTGGGCGAACATATCAGACGACACAGCGATTCTTCAAGCGGCTCTTGTTTATTCAGAGGCCAGAACAGAACTGAACTGAAGAGCTCAGTCAGCCTGCTTATATAGAGCTCCAGAACAACGTAACTGTAGCAACTTTCTAAAACTATCCAATCACTGAACGTCACTTTCGATCCTTCATTTGCATAACTATCTACAGTATCCCCCTGCTGGCCCAGGGTGAGAACTTCAGTACATAACAATTATGTCAACTTCAAAAATATAGCAATGTTAACTGCAACAAACTGGTGCTAATTCCCAAGTAAATGTGTTTATCAACAGAGGCGAGCCCCATTTTACCCCTATTGTTAACAATGGTGCCGTGATTTAAGTATGTTTCAAGTGCAAAACTGCACATGCTTTGTCTGTTGCTCTGTGGAACGACTGTGAGGCGTGGGAGGAGAAATGCCCATTGTATGCTTCATAACTGAAGTAATACACATGGCTGTCTAAGGAGGCCTCTGAAATGACCTAGCTGCACCACTGAGAGGAGATCAGTCCTGCTGACTGGAAGCAGATGAGTGAAGGGACTGAGTGATTCTATTGTGGGCCTTGCTGCTGAGAGATGGCAGCCTATATACCTCATGTTTTGCACAAGGTGGCAGTTATCAGGGGCCAGAGCTGGCTTCTCTCACTAGCCAAGACAGACAGCGGCAATAGTGGAGGAACATCCCATTGCCTTCACTCCCCCATGCCTGGCACTAGTTTATTTCCTCAGCTTGAAGAGTGCTGCAGCAACATTATTTTACTGAAGTGGTACTGCAGGATTTAGACTACTGATCTCCCCTGAGTGGACTGGATACACTCTGGTGAGTTTATCTGTTCACATTCGCTGCATTTTGCACCTAATACTTGAGCTTCCTGTCCAACTGGTTGTCTTAACCTAGTACCAGATTTATTCTAATCTTTTCTAGTATTCTTTCCCACATGGAAAACCTTGAAGGCTATAACCCACTGACTGCTGCTACTCCCGACAAACATCCATTGAAACAAATAGGGTTTTTGTGGGATCAATATTTGGTAGATTGTGCTTGAAATTCTAAACAATTTGACATTTGAGGGTGGTATTTTGTGTGGTTGGCAATTAGAAATAAGCAGGATTGTAATATCTCATTGTCTCAACATCTGCTCTCTAGGCTGTGGGGAAGTTTACGTTTTGAAGGTGACACTTCGAAAATTCTTTGTAGGAACAAACTATTTGGCATTTTGGAAAGGCAAGGAACTAGCCTAGGCATTTCTCTTGCTCCCTTGTGCACCATGAGCTACTTTCTTGCCTAATGTGAAACAAATGTACCTATATTCATCTGTCAAATGTTGGAAGGTATGCACCCATTACAGGAATGAATAAAAACACTGCCTGTGCCAAGCAAGTCCCATAACAGCCAATCTTCTTTCATTGCCTGGACTGCGAGACTGGATGGATAACTGAGTGAATTATATATAAGTGTGTGGTGTGAAGAGATTGCCTTGCTCTTTTCCATTCTTCTGGTGTTTGTTTCTTTCTCTTCAGCAATGTTTTCTGGCTAATTTTCAAACTGATGTTTTATCTTATTCCATGTTCTTATTCTTTTTTTAGGAGGCCAAACACCACACCGTGGGATATACCTGGGCCTGAAAGCCTGAGGTGTTATCCTGTAACAAATGTATGATCTGTGAGGTGTAACTGTGGGGCAGTCATTCTGGGCTTGCCACTTCTCCCTTTAAAGGTGGCAGGAGGGGATATTAGTTTGCCTATGCGCATTAATTTCAGCACATGCATCTTCAAATTTTCCCATTGCTAGGCCTGGAGTATTAGCTGGTTATGTGAATTAACTTACAAGACAGTTGAGCTCTTGCAAAGCCCTCTTTTTTGACCAACCAGCTTAGCTCAACTGCAACATGTGCTGTCCTTGATACACTGCCCTAAATCATCACTCTGTGATGCCAAATTGTTCCTTAGAGTGTAAACCTGTCAGCAGGACCTGTTTATGGTTTTATTTGCATAGATCCCGGATCCTGCTTAATGAATAATAATACCAGAGGTTTTATGCTCCAGCAGTACAATTTTACAGTTCTTCTGTATCTTCTTGTTTTGTACAGCTTTTATGTAATAGAAGATACAGTATACCAAGATAGAGAAAGGAGTGTGGTGACTGTTAACTGAGAATTGGCTTGGGTCTTGCAGTGTTAACTAAAGTTATTTGATTCAAACAAAACCAGGATTCAAATCAAGCCTTGGTTTTATTCCTTATTCCAGAAATCTCTACCCCACAGAATATGATTGATGTATCTTATGTCAAATAGAAGAACTCCAAAATTTCACTTATATTTGGAATTCTAATTTGGCTACTTTACCAGTAAAGCACATTTGTTCAAGTGTATGCGCGTGCACACACACACACACACACACACACACTTCACTTCTCCTTAAAGCATAATGCAGTTTTGAGTTTCAAAATAGACTAAAACCATTTATAGCCAATGTAAAAGTATTTTTTTCATTAAGGAAATAAGCATGGATGCACAGCCCCATAAGGTTATATAGCTGGCAAGGTTTTGTTTTGTTTTGGGTTTTTTTTTTAAATATTAGTTCAGCTGTGGCCCAGTGGATACTTAGGGGGTTAGGGTGTTGGGTCATCTGGCAAGGCTGGACTGGAGACCCTGCTTACATTTGTTCAGTTCTGCCCTTCCTTTTAAGGACTGCAGCTGATTTTCGCCAACTTTCATAGACACCAAGGACTAGCAAGACAGCAGAAGCATATATATGGGTAGAACTGCCTGCTGCCTGTGGCAAGGAACAGCTGGGGAGATGTGCAGTCCAAGGCCAGAATAGGAGGGAAGAGTGCAAATGAGGATTAAGTTGCATTGGTAGAACAGTGTGCCTCTCAGCTGGAATACAGCTGCAGGTCAAGACTGTGGAATATTGCCAAGCTGCAAGGGGAGCATATATCTCAGCGAGAAAGAAGTGCTGCAGGTCAGAATTGAGATGCATTAGCAGAGATGTGCAAAGGAAGGTTGTTGACAATCTTGTCTGGCACTAACCCATGCTCTTAAGTCCTCGCTGGCTTGATTTTCAAGGCAGGTTATTTTTCTCATTTTCCTTTTTAAAACAACAACAACAACACTGCACCCTAGTTTTAACATTTAGTTTTCCAGTTTTTTCCCTTCTCAATTTGTCCTTTACTTTCTTTTCTTTTTTTGCTGCTGCTGTTTTGGATTGCTGAAGGAATCCAAGCTAGCACATTCCTTCCTGAAGGCAGAATGAGCACGGCTAGCTTTAGTTCTGTTCCTTTTGTAAATCCCATATATGTTCAGGTAATTGACTCTAAGTAAGATTTATGTTTCTACAGTGGTAGCATAAAAACAAAAGTACAAGCGTTAGTTTTGCAGAGGGAAAGATGTAACAAGCACGTGTTTACACCATATGCTGCATGCATATTTAGGAGGCTGTAGAGTTTTATGAAGATGAGATATTGTGATGGAACATGTGAATTGGCAGTAGCTCCATTGCTGCATAGGACACAGCCTGGTTTATGTGGCCAAGCAACTCAGAAGGAAAATTTGCTATGGGAACATCAGGCACCAATTCACCAAGTCAACTCATTCTTATCAAGGATTTTACTCTTTCACTGTGGATTCAGAACATAGGCATTCTAGAGGCAATGCATTATCTCAAAAGGATGATATGGGAAATCTTAGCAAAAGGTCTATATGCCCCCCCTTTTTTACAGAACATTTGGCCAACATTCAATTATTAGATTTGGAAGGTTATGGTATGAAACACGGCTGGCATGCATGTCTATGGTATGTTATTAGGAAAAATATAGAGAGAGTTTGGGAGGAGTATAAAAACCTGTTAGGGAGAAAAACACCTTTATGGCTGTGTGTATCTTCATCAGTCCAGAAGCTTCAAAAATCAAGGAAACTTCAAAAACTAGCAAGGCCTGAAGAAAATACATTACAAAATATTCAGACTGAGTAACAAAATAATACAACATGAGGGTTGGATATTTCAGTATAATCTTCCCTCTCTCTCTCTCTCTCTCCCCCCCCCCCACACACACAGGGAGGGAGGGAGGGAGGGAGGGAGAGAGAGAGAGAGAGAGAGAGAGAGAGAGAGCTGCTGCTAATCCTGAGTCAAGGAGTTATATTTTATACAAAGATGGTGTCACGAAGGATTGAGTGATATAAGTAAATGAATAAATAAATAAATTTAAACAGCAGTTCTTTGAGTATCATCTCCAGCCAAAACAAATAAGGTAAAGGACTTGCATTTTGTGAAGGTGAAGCTTTGAAGAGGGAGATTGCAGACACAGAGGAGTGGAACCAATTAAAAGCTATTTGAAGACTCCTCAGCCCATTGATCTGTTCTTAGTCGAATCCCACCCTAAGTATTCATAATTTTCAAGCATTGAGCAAATGGGTTAGGCTGCCGTTCAGAGCCCTGATCCTCTGTGCTGTTGCTTTGGATGGGGTGGAGGTTTTTCTCTGCCCAAAACAGCTCTGCCTGCCTATGCAGCATCACTACTCTAGTGCAGAGGGAACAAGCGTCACTCTTGGGGCATGGAGCTTCCTGTTTGGGACACCAAAAGATGTAGGTAGGTGGCAGCACCGCTGCTGGTATTCCCATGGGTGGTAGTTCGGACGACACACAAGCAGGGTGTTCCAGGCTGAGATAGAACCACAGGATCCTTAGCTAGCGCCACTGCTAACACTGGCTGCCATCCATTGGTCACTATAACAATTCTAGGCTGATCCAGTGTGGAGCAGAGTTTTGTCTGACCCCGCCTTCCTCCCTCGTTGGTGTGAGTGATGCAGCTGCAGATGTGGTAGTGGCGATGCTGCTTCATCATGCCCCGCTGATGCCAAGCTGGGGTTAAGATTTCTCTGCCCACTAGTCTGCTGAGAGCAAAATGAATTACTCCCTAGTAAATGTGCTTAGGATTCAGATGAGAGTCACAGGCCAAGGAAACGGGTCTTCACTAAATTTGACTCTGATGCATAAGGTTAAGAACAGTTTCAGGTTAAGAACGGACCTCCGGATCGAATTAAGTACTTAACCCGAGGTACCACTGTATATTGAAGAGAAGACTCCCTGGAAAACTCCCTGGAAAAGACCCTGATGTTGGGAAAGATGGAGGGCACAAGGAGAAGGGGACGACAGAGGACAAGATGGTTGGACAGTGTTCTCGAACCTACCAGCATGAGTTTGACCAAACTGCGGGGAGCGGTGGAAGACAGGAGTGCCTGGCGTGCTCTGGTCCATGGGGTCACGAAGAGTCGGACACGACTAAACGGCTAAACAACAACACCACCACTGTATATTCTTTTATGAAGTTATATTAATTTTATATTGTATCTGGTGTTGTTGTTTTTACATGAGCCACTTTTTCCATCTATGTAGATTTAAAGGTGAGATATAAATGCTTTAAATAAATGGGCAAGGGAAAACATAAATGATATTCTCCTGCCATCCATTGCAAGTTTCTGCCAGTCAAAAATTAATGCTTGGTACCCATTGATTTATACCATTTGTAGGCAGATAGTGGACTACCCTTTTCTGTGCCACATTGACAGCTGGGGATTCAAGTGTATTCCCAGAAGGGTAACTGTATGAATACTGCTTCACAAACACAAGCTGCTTTTCAGTGCCCAAGGGTCAATCTACTTCAAGGTGATTTGTGGTGATGTGCTGAATTGGGACAGAACACTTATGACTGTTTTGCATGAACACAAGAGCTTGAGGCTTTTTAGTTCCTAAAAAGATGGCTTGAGGGGCACATGGGAGAGAGCAACTAGAGAGAATTGTGTGTCTCTCTTGTAATAGAGAAGTCAGGGTCATCTAGTAAAATGGACTGGAAATAGGTCCAAGACAAACAAAAGAAAGCACTTCACACAGCTTAAAGAATCAACAGCATGTGTTGATTGCTGCTAGCTTAGGTAGCTTCTTTAAAAAACAAAAAAACCTAGAAAACTGGATGGAGGCTGCATCTGTCAATAGTTATTGGTCCTGATATTTGACCTTCCATGTATCAAAGCTGTAAACTTGTAAGTATCAGATGCTTTGCATCTGTGGCGTAGTGTGTGCATGCGTGTGGGGGAACACAGAGGTGGTTGCCCTGGGTGCAAAATTTCAACACCCAGTGATGCCTCAATACAGCTGTGTGTTTGTGTCACTGGGGTCCATTGAAAATGGCTTCTCTATGTGGACCAGGAAATGACCTCTCCAGACAACAGAACGACTCTTCTTTTCTAATCTCTGTAGCTGCAATCTCCTGGGTGATACGGAAGCCATTAGATAGTTGAATGTGCATGCATACTCTGTCCATTTCCCTCCCGTCCCCTTCACACAGCCCTGGCACTGGCAACCCATGCTATGCCACTGTTATGGATAAACAATAGGTCAGGGACCTTGTCTTCATGCCAGAGGCATGTAAGTAGCTTCCTATTGCTTTGGGGGGGCGGATGCTGGGCTAGATAAACCTTGGTTTGATGATGATGATGATTTCAACAGAACATTAAAAACAGAATAAAACTTCACTGCTTATGCAGATGCTCCAAACCAGATTCACCTGTGCTTCACATAACATAGAGCAGCTGTACACACATCTGAAAGTGCCTAGTTTGTGTCCAAGCAGCTCTAGTCAGATTTCAGCAGAGGGGAGGGACAAGGAGATTTTAGTGATGTGGGTGAGATTCACAGCAAGCTCCAGTAGCTCCTGCTCCTGTATATATTGATAACGAGATGGGATCATGTCCTAGATACACATGCCAATCCTTTTATGTAAGAAAGTGACAGTTTGATAACATTGCTGCAGTTACCATGCGATATAAAAATAAAATAGCTAGCTAAATGCTCCTACTTTTCCACAACAAGAAGACATGATAGAACCATTGAATTGGCTAGAGACATGTGTACCCCTTAGAAATATTCATCATACCAGATTTGAAATGTTGTGAGGAACGTCCATCCCTAATTGTGTATGAAATAGGGCTGCCATAGATCCAGAATTTCCAGGATGTAGCCAGGATTTGGCCGTCGGAAACAGTGCCCGGGTGGAAATCGCTTTAACGTCCGGGAAATTTTTTTAATAAAAATCTGAACATATGGCAACCCATGTCGGAAGTGTAGATTTTGGCAAATTTCTATAAAAATAGCTCAAACTTTTCACTTTTTGAAATATGGCAACCCTAGTATGAAAGCTAATTTAGTTGCTTCTTCCTTTTGGCCCACCATTTGTGCTGTCTTACATTTTCAGCTGACATTTCTTTATTTTTCTTGTAAGGTAAAGGTAAAGGGACCCCTGACCATTAGGTCCAGTCGTGGCTGACTCTGGGGTTGCGGCGCTCATCTCGCTTTATTGGTCGAGGAAGCCGGCGTACAGCTTCCGGGTCATGTGGCCAGCGTGACTGAGCCGCTTCTGGCGAACCAGAGCAGTGCATGGAAACGTCGTTTACCTTCCTGCTGGAGTGATACCTATTTATCTACTTGCACTTTGATGTGCTTTCGAACTGTTAGGTTGGCAGGAGCAGGGACTGAGCAATGGGAGCTCACCCCGTCATGGGGATTCAAATCGCTGACCTTCTGATCGGCAAGTCCTAGGCTCTGTGGTTTAACCCACAGCGCCACCTGCATCCCTCTGGTCAATTTTATCTTCTACCTCTGGTCAATTTTATCACCTTTTTCTGAACCTTCTCCAGTTCTAGTATATCATTTACAATGTGTTGCAGAAAAGCAGGTTAACCATATCCTTTATCAGTTAAGTATTTAGTAGCTGAAGAAGTGCAAGAGAGTAGATAGTACTGCTCTGAGCTCCCTGGGTTTGGCAAAAGTTTTCATTGCTCCTTGCTGTCAGTTGCACAAGCTAATAAAAATGATGTCTCAGGAGAACAAGGAAAATTCTATTCCAGTCCTAGCAGTGCCAAGTATGAAATTCATGACAACATCTAGTCAATTATTGGATAGGCTAAAGGATGATTCTTGTGGTGAGAAAGTGAGAATTTGTTTAAGTTATTCAGAGATATTACTGGTTGTTTATTGAATTTGAGAATATATTAGGATAAACTTGAGAGTTGTGAAAGGGTTTGAAAGATATTTACATAGTTCTGTAGGTTGCTGTTTCTAGAGGTGTTATTTGGTCTTTTTGTTTCTTTCTTGCCATATGCTTGAGTTATATTTTAGGTTATCTTCAATGATAAGTGAGCATTTTAATTTTTAATTTATTTTTTAAAAAAATATCATTTATTTATTGATTACATTTATATCCCACCTTTTCCTTCAAGGTGGTGCATATGATTCTCCTCTTCCTCATTTTACCTTCACAACAACCCTTTGAGGTAGGTTAGGCTTAGAGGCAGTGACTGGCACAAGATCACCCAGTGAGCTTCTGCAATGCCTTGCTTTCTAATGAGAAAAATTGGAACATCATTTTTCATTCTGCAAAATGCCAAAAATTGGGAGTTACATCAAACTTCTTGATTTTTGGAGGTACAGTGAGCTTTTTAATTTTTTCCAGCACTGTACTTACCGGTATTTTAAGTGGCTCAAACAATTCCAAATAATATTATTTTATTTAGGCTTCTTTTTTTAAAAAAACACACACCTTGATCTTGAACAAGTAATTTAAAACATTGAAGCTTGAAGCCAGGCATTTTGGCACAATGTAGTTTCAGATTCCACTGTTAAATAGCCCCAAACATACCTACGCTCTCTATTCCTTGAACTAGGAGTCCTGGCAGGGTAAGTCTTACACATACATAAGTTATATACAAAATAAAAATATCCTTTAAAGCAATTTGATGCTTCAACAGAATGTCAAACAGGTGTGCCTGTGACCATAGGCATAGCCAGGATTTATTGGGGGGGGGAGGGCAGGCTTTATGTTGGGGGGCGGGCAGAACTGAGTTATCTGCAGTGCAATTGGTCAGTTAAGTATTTTTATTTATTTATTTGATTTGGTGGGGGCAGCTAGCCCCCTGCTCCCCCCCCGCCCTGGCTACGCCCATGCTTGTGACTTTACGATAAAAGTAAATTGGAGCTCACCACATCTTTTGTAATATACATGCCTCGGAAAGATACACCTGTAAAGGAACTTTTACTATTGCCATGGAACAATCCAAAAATGTACAGAGAAAGACATGCATTGTTCTAACCAGCACTACAGTAAAAAATAAATAAAAATATGTTGGCGTGTTTTCAGTTAAGTTGGGAAGTTGGCATGTCCCCCCCCCCCCCAATTAAGGATAATTAAACGAATTTTGGTTCATTTTGACAACCTCCCCCCCATATTAAATTATGAAGATCACGGTGATCTCATCGCCTTATCTAATCTATCTATCACCCAGTAATAGCTGCCCTATTTCTGAAGCTGGGCCAAGGCTATTTCCTCTGTGCCGCCCCCGTAGCTCTGCCTGTTGCGGGCGGCGGCGGCGGCGGGTCTTCGTGCCAGGCGGCAGCTCGCGCGGCTGAACGCCGTCATGTCTGTTGCCGCGGCAACCCCGGCGCTCTCGGCCCCTCCCACCACCTTTGCTTCCAACTCCTTCGTATTTAAAAGGCGCCTGACGCGGTATGAGCCGGCCGACGGCCCGTCGCCGCAATGCATTCTGGGCCTCGGCAAAATGGCTGCCTCCTTGGTGCGCTGCTGCTGAGGGGAGTTGGGCTGTCCGGCAACCCGGGACGTTTTCCTTTTAAGCTTCAGGAACCCCGCTGTCTTGGGGACTTTTCTTCACGCGAAGAGGAGCCATCAGCTGTCCCGAGACGGGGGACACGATGGGACCAAGTGGGCGCCCGTCGCGGCAGCCGGGCACAGGGCAAGTACCTCCACGGGGGTAGGACGTTCCTTCTCGGCCACCGGAGACCATAAGCTCTCGGAAACAGGCCCAGTCCCTGCTCCTGAGCCCGACTGCACCGCCAAGGGCTGGACTTTGTCGTGAGTGAGCCCCCTTTCCCCTGCATCCTCTCCGAGGATAGGGATAGACGCGCCTGGAACAGAGGCGCCTTCGGCTAAAGCTGCAAGCTCCATCTTTGCTTCCTATTATTTTGTCTGTAATAGGACAGACATCCCGACCCCACATTCTTAAGAGTTCTGCCCTGACCAGGGTACCACGTTGTAAGCCTATCCCGCTCTGACGGTTCCCTTGTGGCAAGAATCCTGTGCTACGAATCTCCATATTTGAATCCAAAGTAGACCCGCTAAAACTCTGTACACGCCCCTGCAAATGTTGCCTTAACGAGGACTTAGATGAACAGCAGTTCCCACAAAGAATTCCCACTGTTGCTAGAGATACAAGAGGTTCCTAATCTGATTCTCCACCCTGGATAAGAACTTTTGTCACTCAACGTCTCTTACATTGCCTGCAGTCTTTTTGTGTGGTATAAAGCGTCAACTTTAACCTAAACAAGACTACCAAACATCCTGCAACTATAGTAGTATTTACATCTTGCCCATTGATTTGCAATGTTTAGACCACTTGGCTAGATTCCCAATCATATGTCACATTCTTCTACTGCCCATCTTCTAAAACTTTCTTCTGAATGAATATTCATTGATATCATTTTTGCTGGGTTATGTCATAATTTCTGTTGTGACCAAGAACCACATATCTCCCTAATTCTGAAATAATAGTGACAGTGAACTATATCTTATTCCTGAAGAAGGCAACAACAACAACAAAGGATTTAACATACATATCTCTAACCCATGAAGCTAGAGGGTGATAATCCATTTGCTATCAGATACTGTTACTTGTCCCTTGTTTAACGATTGCAGCACTCCTTAAATTTTCTCATCCCAGATAGGAAACCCCCAGTTGCTGAGCAGGGAATATTGCAACACTCTCTGGAACAGTAGCACTTGCAAATCCACTTTGAAAACGGCTCCTTTCCTGCATACAGCTCCTTCCCAGAAAACACCTTCTGGGAACAAGAATTGCCAGATTCCTTGTCCTTCCAACTACTTTTTTCTGGACATTGTGTTGGAGTGGAGGTTTCTGATCCCTGGTTACATTAGTTCCTTTTCTTCTGATGGAGTCTGACATGCTGCAGTCCCCCCTCCTAGGGCTTGGGGAAGAAGATGAGTCGGACATGACTGACTGGAATCTGCCCTTGGCCTTCATGAAGAAGAGGCACTGTGAGAAAATTGAGGGCTCCAAGTCACTGGCTCAGAGTTGGCGGATGAAAGACCGGGTAAAGATATATAATAGCAAATTTTATTTGAAAGGGAGATTCTAATTTTATTCTTTGCTTGCTTGAAGTCTGCACATTGTCATTGGGTACACCCCTGAACCTTTATAATTTTGTTAGCTTTGAATATTTATAAATTGCTACAGTCATGTTGATAAATTATGCATTTGGTTAAATAATGCTTTAAATTGTTTGTCATTTGTCTCCAGTCTTATGCATAAAAGAAACAAAGCTATCTGTCTTGGGGGGAGTTCACCTAACAAAAACTGTCAGTGGAAGCCCCCTGAAATTGGCTCAGGGAGGTCAGGAGAACCCCCAGAATATTGCACGGGGTGGGTGTGGGGATTGTTCCATCTGACAAGCTGATATACTTGCACAGACAGGATATTCAGCGTAGTGTGATGCTGAATTCCACTCTTGGTCCATTAGAAAAAAACTCCACAGTTGGGTAATAATCATGTTACACATAACTATTTATTTAAATAGTTAAAAATGTTGAGGTGTTGGAATCTAAAAAATAAAAGGTAGAAATAAGATGTAATGGTAGTGATAGTGATAGTGAGAAGTGATAGTGATAGTGAGAAGGCAATTTTCTATGAGAAAATTAAAATAAGAAGGCCTTACATGACCCACCTATTTAACAACATCATAAAAGGGGCCCCTATCCCCCAAACCTGGATCTCTTCCAAAATAGTCTCTATCCCTAAACCTCTCAAAGATAGCCTCAAAATAGAATCATACCGCCCAATTTCATTGATAACCCAAGACTACAAGATATTCACATCAATCTTAGCTAACCGCCTAAAAATCTTTCTGCACAAACTAATCACCCCAGACCAGGCAGGCTTTGTCCCTGGTTGCAACATAACAGACCCTGTTAGGAAACCACTGAATCTGATGGAACACAGCAAAATGATGATCATGTCCCTAGACATCCTTAAAGCCTTTGATTGCTTTGAATGGAAATATCTATTAGCAGTATTAACTAACATGAAATTTGGCCCCAACTTCCTACAAACCCTCAAACAAATTTGCTCCCAAGCCTTAGCAAAATGTAGAATTAACAATGTGGACTCCAATACCATAGCAATCCAAAGAGGCACAAAAAATGGATACCCACTGTCCCTATTCATCTTGGCCCTGGAGCTCCTAGCAATCTGACTCCAAGCAGCCCCAGATATCAAGAGTGTGGAAATAAAAGGTAAAACCTACAAACTAGGTCTCTCTGCAGACGCCCTGATGGTCACAACACCAGACCCCATAACTCAGCAACCACTCTAATTAAAGAACTCAACACATTCACAATGGCGTTGGGCCTACAAGTAAACTTTGCAAAATCTGAAGCTATGTGCTTCAACACCCCACCCCACCCCACCCCGCACACCAAAAGGAATTCACCAACATCACAAAGATAAAACTCTGCTGCACCAAATTCAGGTACCGAAGGGTTCAAATAACCTCAACAAACTCTACCTCCACAATTACGAGTCCCTGTGGTGACAAATCAACAGAGACTTGAGGAAATAAAACAACACCAACTTCACACTTTCAGACAAAATAGCTATGATCCAAATGATCACCCTCCCAAAACTAGCCTATTTATTCCAAATCCTCCCAATCTGGATTCCCCCAAACCAACTCCAGAAGTGGCAGATAAAACTACACTTGTTTATTTTCTCACACAAAAAGCCAAGAATAAGCCCCCAACACCTGCACCTCCCTTCAGAAGGAGAATGGGGGGAATCCCCAAAATAGAATCATATTACATTGCCAACCAAGTACACCACATAATCCCATTTATTCTAGAAGATGAGACGAAACAGTGGGTCCACTTGTAATAAAATGAATAGAAAGAGAAACTAGCTTAGTTGAGCTGACATGAAACCCCATACAAAATAATATAAGCCTCATCACCCCACCCCTCCTCTCCCCAACCTTATACCGTACTCAGCACTAACGTCTCACAACAAATGTAACTGATTTGTAAGAAAGACTGTACAACCTGAAAAAAGAGTCAGTGCATGTAGTTTTGTAAACCAAGAAAATCTTTAATAATAAATAAATAAAAACCTGAGGAGTTCATTCAGCATTAAAGATTGTGTGCTGAATGTGGTTTCTTCGTGTGCTGCAACTGCAATGTTGTAAGTTGCCACCTAGTTGCCTGGGGGCACTTCTTGTCTTCAGTGGTCGTCAGATGACTAGTTAATGATAAAGTTACGTTTTCACTGTTTATCTGAAAAGTATAGATTAAGCTATGGGTTCTACTGCAATAAGAAATCATTGTCATTTTTATACTACCTGAGCACTTGTTTCATTTATAAAGCACAATTTTAGTAAGCAGATTATTGTAAGAGCCTTTCATTCTTTGGGTAAAATTGAGGGTACATTTCAAGTTTTGTTTAAGCTTACACACTGAATCTATAGTGTGGGAAATATTTTTGTAATACAGTATAAGAAGATAAAAGCAAACAAAATTTCTTTGTAACATCAACCTGCCAGCCCAAAGAAATGTTGTTGACATTAGAACTTTGCAGCTTGGAACATGCTATCTTTATTTTGGGATATGTGGTGGGTTGTTTTGTTAGAATTTAGGTGACATCAGTGTGAATTGAGTCCACAGATGCAGTTCACTGCTGCTTCTTTTTGCATAGCTTGACTAATAGCTTGCTTCTCTGTGGATTACAGCTAATTCATTTCTGACTTTTAATTGGCATAAAGAGCCTATGATTAGGAAGATTCCCTGTATTTAGCTGTTTTGTTTTATTTCCATTGCCCTTTTATATTTCATTTTCATTGTCTTATCCTTAAGAGTGTCACATGGCAGGCATTAACTATTAGTTCAGTACAGTATTTATTTTTTTAAAAAATATTACTTTAGTCAGTCATGGGTAGATTCATGGATACAAATGCTTAGAGCTGGAGTAGAACTTTGAGTTGATTCTTGAAAACTTTGTTTCTCCTATGTTTATATCTCTGCCACCCATGTAATTGTAGCATTGTAGTTTTTTGTTGAGAAAGGGTCACAACCTAGAGCTATTATATAATGGGACACATTGAAACCTATATAAGCTTTGATTTAGGAATTCTCTCTAGCCTTTAGGTTATACTTGCTACATTTATCTTTTAGTGAAATAATTAATATGAGACCCTGGTTATAATATTGGAAAAGTTATGGGGTAATTTTATATTATGCTCTTTTGCAAGATCAAATTATCTGAGTATTGAGCTAGTTCAGGGGTTGGCAAAGTTTTTGTGGCTTGGGCTGGTTCATGGTCCCGCAGACGCTGTGGTGGGCTGGAGTGTGCATGCACGTACGCATGCACAAACGCTATTTCCGGCACTCCTTCTGGTGCGGAGGAGGCGTGTGCAGCTTCCCATTGACCGCAGGAGCTTCCTGCAGCCAATGGGAAGCCGGCCAGCGTTGCAGAAGGTGATCCTCATTCTGCTCTGCGCCGGTTTAGCGCGGTGTATGGGAGCCTACTGAGCGGGCGTGGGGGTCCATGGACCTGTTAAATGACCCCCATGGGCTGCTTGTGGCCCATGGGCCTTAGGTTGCCGAACCCTGCGGTAGTTGATACATTTGGTTTTAAAAATAAACTATATCCTATTTTTAATTTGGAATATAATCCAGAGTTTATATAGCACCAATTTGGAAGACACCATTTTTAATTTACTACTGCCAATAATAATTTTAAAATGTTTAATGACACCACTGTTGGTGTTCTGCAGAGAGGGCAGAATACAGATTCTGGGGTTATAAAAGAGGTTTTGGATCAAGTGGATCCAAAGCTCTCCTATTCCTTTGGCACACAGCCTTGATGGGGGAGACGAATGCTAGCCTTTGTTGTACTGCTTCCCCTTCTTGGCAGCTCTCTTGATTGGGTGGCTCTATGGCCACAGATTTTTCTTTCCCACCCCTCATTAGATTAATCCTTCCATATGTAATTCTGCATATATAATATATAATAGATTCTGAGTAAACCTGTTAGCGATCCAGTGATAATGCTGTAACACTAACCTCATGACAATAAATTGTAATACTTTCTTAAAATGGTGATAGTCACTTTAGCTGTGTTATTTTGCCTGACTGACAAATAACCTGAAACCTTATGGAATAAGTTTTCATTGTGCTGCTGTTTGGTGGCACAGTTCCATTTTAAGAAAAAGTCATTGATGAATCTAAACAACATAGTTAAGTATTCACTACTCTTTGCCCAGAATTCTGTAACTTAGCAGAGGGTTTGCTCTTCGTAACCTAGATCCAAAGTATCTGTATGCGATCAGAATGACACTCCTTTGATCTATTATTTATTCAAAGAATCTTTTTTTATCACACAGAGTAGGAATTTCACTTTGAATGTGGAATTAAATCTCATAGTTCTGGTAGCAAAGACTTCATTAAAATAAAAGGGTCTTGAATGTGTTGGATTTTTACTGACAAGTTGCTACCAAAGTCAGAGCTTTTAAATTGAGCCACATTTTACTTATATTGATTTTTAAAACAGATCGGAAGCAAAAAAAATCTGGTTGTAGTGGTTTCATTTTAACAATCCCCCCCTCCCCCGCCGGTTGCCTTACTTACCTCCTAAGTAAGAATTAAAATATTCCCTTCATGGGAACAGGCAGACCGTGGGTTTCTATGGGAAAGCAAAAGAATAGAAAGGGCTGTTTTAATGGACTAATAGAGCTGACTGGTGTCTGAATGACACAACATCTTCCTTAGAGCCAACAATAATGGATAGATTTACCTGCCATTTCAGTATCAGAACTATGAATAGAAACCTTCACATTTCAAAAGATTATTGCTGAAGGTTATAATAGTCCTGCTGATTTATAGCCTGACCTTCCTTGCTGGCCAGTACAAGTCTTCCTGTTGTACCTTTGGTTGGGGTTTTTGGGGTTGTTCAAATACTGTTGGCAAGGGGGAGAGCGGTACAACAATTTTGTATGGAGGAAGGCAGGTGTTTCTTAAGGATCATTGCTGCCTATTCCCTCCCTACCTCCCCCCCCAAATATATATATATATATATATATATATATATATATATATATATATATATATATATTGTGCTGTACTCTACCCTTCTCCAGTCAGTGATTGGATAATGCATTGTAGTGCCAGCTTTTCTTCTCCCGTGGTCATAGAATGGTACATATAGGCCACAGCCCCAAGATTAAGAGTCTCTTGCCAGTGCGGTATAGTGGTTAAGAGCGGTAGACTCGTAATCTGGGGAACCGGGTTCGCATCTCCGCTCCTCCACATGCAGCTGCTGGGTGACCTTGGGCTAGTCACACTTCTCTGAAGTCTCTCAGCTGTACTCACCTCACAGAGTGTTTGTTGTGGGGGAGGAAGGGAAAGGAGAATGTTAGCTGCTTTGAGACTCCTTCAGGTAGTGATAAAGCAGGATATCAAATCCAAACTCTTCTTCTTCTTCTTCTTCTTCTTCTTCTTCTTCTTCTTCTTCTTCTACCAGTGGAGCTATCCCAGAAGTACCTTCTCTGTTATTCCATTGAGGTAGCTGATAACAGTAGCTGGAACTCACGTTAAAACATGTTTATAAATTGTCAGTCAGGACATTGTCAATACATTGTGTTTCTTCTTGTGAGATATTTTAGAGATAGCTCGGGTCATATAAGCTGCCTTTTAAGGTAAAGGTAGGCAAAATATTTTTTTTAAAAACCAATCCTGGCTTATGTTTTGAAGTAAGATTTATAGATGCAGATATTACTTATGAATAAGCAGTTTTTTTATACACTGCAAAATGGTTGAAGAGACTATACAGTGGTACCTCGGGTTACAGACGCTTCAAGTTACAGACTTTGCTAACCCAGAAATAGTACCTCGGGTTAAGAACTTTGCTTCAGGATGAGAACAGAAATCACGCAGCAGCAGCGGCGGGAGGCCCCATTAGCTAAAGTTGTGTCTCAGGTTAAGAACAGTTTTATAATGCTGTTGTAGAATGTGTGTGTTGTTGCTTTTTAAACTCTTCCTACTATAGAATGATATTTTTTAAAAAAGACCTAATGATCTTTAGCTATTCTGGAGGACGAGACAAACTTCATTGCTGATGTGTTGCTTTACTCTACACAACTATGGTGAACTTTCCTGAGCATAGTGGTTCAGTCTGTCTTTTATATTTTCAAGAATGGGCAACTTGCTGGGCAGGAGCCAGAAAATGGAAAGCATATATACAAATATAGTTTCAATATTGATTGCTTGTTCAGATAAGTGCTTGCTTAGTAAATGGTGAATCTATCAGCTTTGCCATTTATCAGGAGCAATATTTGCATTACCGTCTGTGCTTGAGCATTGCTTAGCTGTTTGTTTTGTTTTGTTTCAGTCATCTGAATGAAGTCAGGAGTTTTGGAAGGTAGTTGCACTTGGATGTCCATGATGCAATTTCCTGAAAGCTAAACATTCTGTGGAATAGGCTTGGGCGATGTATTGATATATCACCCAGGACCGGTATGGGGGGGCAGACTGTGATGGTGGTTTTGCTCAGTGGTATATCACTAGTGAAGCAGCTGCTATTGTCCCATTGCTACCAGCGCAGTGATGGTGAAACAAGCTGCAGCTGGCTGCTGGAGGCAGAGGAACTCAGAGCCGTAGAGGTAGCCCTAATCCTTCTCCTGCTAGTATGCAAATGGCAGAAGAATTGGGGCTCCCTTAGCTGAGGAGCAGAAGGCTTTGCACTCCCAGGCTTAGGTGCGCGGATAAGACCCTGTCCTTCTGGATGGATGGAGATTTTGCTCAGAGCCTTCGTGCAGGGCCATGCCAGCAAAGATGAAGGGAGCCCTGACAATGGAGCCTGTCAGGTTCCTTCGCAGTGCTTCCTTCGTCTTGCTGGCGGGGGGGGGGGGGGAGGAGCAAGTGGCCTGTTTCTCCTATGAAAAGGAGGCTGATTGCTTGCTCCCCATTTCTTGCCAGTGAAGCTGAAGGAGCCCTGTGAGGCTCTGTCAGCAACGCTGAAGGAACCCTGCGAACCGAGCCTAACAGGCTCCATTCACACAAATCCTTCCGTCTTCACTGGCAAGGGGGGGTTGGTGAGCAGGCGGCCTTTTTCTCCCAAGAAAAGGAGGCTGTTTGACTGCCCCTTGCACCTTGCTGGCGAAGGCGAAGGGAGCCTTGCAAACCGAGCCTGTCAAGATCCAAAGCTGTGCTCCCTCCGTCTTGGGCAGTGGAGGGCTAGCTCAGATGGGGAGCAGGAGCCTTTGTACCCCCCAGCTGAGCAGCAGGCTGGGACCAGCTGCATTGGCCCCGATTTGCAAGGTGCTGGGGTGAAAGCACCTCAACTCCTGCTGAAGCAGTTTCACCCGGGGCCTTGCAGGCTGGGGTGAAGGCAGCTCTTTCAACATCGCAGTTTATCGCCAAACCGCGATGTTTTTGCTGGTGATACACCACAATGCTGAAAACCTAATATCGCCCAGCCCTATTGTGGAATGTGGAGGTTGAAAAAGCAAACCAAGCAGTCTCAAGCAGCTGATTGAGGAATCTAGTGCACATTGTCACCATAGCCACAGTGAGAACTGACCTTTCAGGATACATGTGGCTGTGGACTACCTGCAGAGTCATGTGAATTATTAATATTTTTCATGGTTTTGTTCATTTTTTATGCTCTTATTTAATTCATCAATGCTGAAATATTCGATCTCCTTTTTCTTAAATGTTATCTAAGCCTCTTACAGATTTTTTTCAAGCTCTTTCGGAAACAACTGAGTAAAATGCAGATAGAGTTTATGTGAACATCTTTGTTAATTGAAAATACTCGTTAATGCTTTGTTAAGAATAGAATGTTGTTATTTATTTGGACCAGCATACAAACCTCTTTGACTTGAGTCAGGGCCAAATAGCACAACGTATATGTTTGCCTGATGGAATTGCCATTGTGGATAGAGAAGCCTGGGGAATGTCAGGACTTGCTGGTTTGCTGTAGGATTTGTTGATTTGTCTTGTATCGACACTTTCACTAGAATGAAATTCCTTAAGTTGGGTATAAAGCTTTGCCAAGTTAAAATGGCAGGAGTTCCCTAGCAACTCTTTGTAGTGAAAAGACCCAAGAGGCTCATGGAATGAAGATTCCTTTAAAAATTCTGTATTCTATTCCAGGGACCTCTGAGATGTTAATTATTTGGGAGGGCTGGATGGAAAAAGAGATTGGACTTTGCAGCTTCAGCAGAACCCATCCTATTTTCGCTGTCCTTTTTTTAGTTCAAAAAAATAGCCCTGTCTTATGCTTTGCGATAAACTTTGTAAGCATCTTTGATATCCATTGACTGGCTTTGTGCATGGTGCCGTGAAATCTTGTTAACTAGGAATTAGTGTAACAGAACTAAACTGTCAGACTTCTTATGATGGCTTGTTTGAGTTGACAAACTAATAAAAGGTATCATATGAACACTGGGGTGTTAGAAAAAAAGACTTCAGATAATTAGGCTGTAAAGAAATGAAAAGCTATGCTTTATGGAAGCCCTAGAAAGAAAGTTTTTAAAGCACACATAAGGCAATGAGGTATCAGAACACAGCTAAGCCTGTGTGGTGGTTTAACCAGCAAGGGTTAAGACTGTTCCTTTGATAAAGGACAGCTATTATTTGTAAATGATGTACTGATAACTGAGTTGGAACAAAGTAAGCGCTGCTAAATTGAGTATTCTGTTGCAAAATGAATTACAACTGGCTATCACTGTAAATAGTTAGGTAATGAACTGAGTAAAATATTAACTGACTGATTAGGTGACTTGATCACGTATTTGTTAATATATAAAAGCAAGTTTGCATTTCACCCCAATCTGATGAGGGCAAAGGGAGATAATGTGTTGCAGAGGTATAGTCTTCTTCCACTTCCAAAGGCAGCTTCTGAGTTTCAACTGTTTGTGTCCTGCCACTGCTCTGTGTTGCACACCTACTTCCCCCTTCCTTGTGTTTGTGTATCTAATACCATATACAGTGGTACCTCAGGTTAAGTACTTAATTCATTCTGAAGGTCCGTTCTTAACCTGAAACTGTTCTTAACCTGAAGCGCCACTTTAGCTAATGGGGCCTCCTGCTGCCGCCGCACCGCCAGAGCACGATTTCTGTTCTCATCCTTAAGCAAAGTTCTTAACCTGAAGCACTATTTCTGGGTTAGCGGAGTCTGTAACCAGAAGCGTATGTAACCTGAAGCGTATGTAACCCGACGTACCACTGTATAGCTATAGGTGTGTGGTGTGTATGTGTGTTCATGACACTTTGGCTATTGCCATTGCTGGCATGCAGCTCTTGGAGAGGTGCCAAACCTTCAAGTTGAGCCATGGGCTGAAGAAGATTAGTCACCCTTCTCTTAGTCAAGCCATTGTTTCTGCAGCTCCTGTCCAGATGTTGCACAGACAGCTGCTGCCTCTGCTGGAGGTTGATCATTGGTTTTGTTTTAAAAATGTAAAAAATCCATACCTGGTCCCAGCCGGATAGTTCTTTTTATTCTGCCTACGAATAATGCTTGCTATAAAAGGAATTGCATTCAGGAAGTGTTGTGTTAACAACTAACTGTAGAACCTATCCATCTGAATATGCTTTTAAGAAGGAATTTTGCTCCAGAATGTTGCCAACATTTGAGTCATAAAGTATAAATGCATTTTCTTATTTGTTAGGGCTATTATATCTGGAAAACTATTTCAGAATCTGTAAGCAGCAGCTTTCTTGTTGCCTCAGCTTGTTTCCTTGAAATTATTATATTTCAGCACCTTGGAAAAAGGAATCAGGTGAAAGGATGTACGAAGTGAGTAATATATAGTGAAGCAGAACGATTTATTTTGAAGGAGTTAAATAGCTGTAGTGTGGAGTCCCATATTCTGTGTGTGTGTGTGTTGGGGGTGGGGAACACAGAAGGGAAATAACCCTATTAGTCTTCAAGAACAGCCAGCTAGACTATTGCTTATCCATGCCAGTTTGGTGTCAATTTTCAGCAAAAACTGCTGCTTTAAAACACATGGAACTGAGGAATAGACAATAAATATTGGCATGCACAATGCTGGTCACAGATCAGGCACTTGAAGTGAAATATTGAAAGATAAGGCAGTGCTAGGCCACAAAGGAAAAGTAGCAAATAAATGGGGGCGGAAGAAAATATTATTTGGCAGAATGCTTTCTCTAAGAAGAATTATTTGTGCTTGTCATCTGTCTCAATGGGCAGATCTGTCATGTAACAGGCAGGGTCGTGTGTCCCCCACCCCCCGCCTCTGTGAGGTTTTAAGTAGCTGTTTTCCCAGTATATTATTACTTGCAATATGCTAATGTTCTCCAACAGAGTGTTCTCTTAGACTGTCTGAACTCATACCATTCTTGTTTAGCAAGATTGCTTAATAGATAAAAACCAGTACAATAAGCACTTCTAATCCTTCCTAGCAGATTGCCCAATACTTGTGTTCCACAATGCACACATGTTAACCTTTGAAATGGCTCTTGGTTTCCAGTATGATGGGTTTTATTGGTCTTTCATGACCTGAATGACTCGTCATAATGATTAATCTTTATTAACACCCTCCCTACCATGCTTGCAGTCTTTTTGCTTTGGGTTATGCTTTTCAATTAGGTAAAAGAGTGCAATATAATCCTATTCTAGGGGTGGATGGAGTAATTCTCCCTGAACTGGGTTTGTCACCTGGTAATAGGATTACTGGTGATAGTGTCCCTTGCATGTCTGGCCAGATCTGTGGAAAGGAATAGGTAGAGTTGTCTCTGCCCCCCTCCCCACTGTGATTCCTTTTTAAGACCTTTTTAAAACAAGTAACCTGCCTTTTGTAGTTCAAGGGTTGAAGTAGTGAAAAAGACTAGTAGTGGTGGTGGTTATAAATGAGATTTACTGAATTATTTGTATTTTTGTTTAATTTAGTAACAGAAACTGTTGCCCTTTTTAAAAATAAGGTGTTGAAGGATTTTAAGAGAATTTATGGGCAGAATATAGGATCTGGGCTGCCTTTCTTTCAGTATAATAAGTCTGGTATAGTTTAGCATGGAAACTGATAAAAGGGGTGAGGATTTCCCTACTCTTGATTTGTCATCTTCACAAGACTAAAAAGTGGGATGCCAAATTGAGTCAATAATATTTGGAGGATGCCTTGGAAGTCAAAAGACATCTAGCCTGATAAGCAGAACAGTTAAACAAAAGGAACTAGTAGAGGCAGCTCACTGTGTTTCTTATCATTTGGAAATCTGAGCAGAATACAAGACTGGAAGAAATGTTGACAAAGGGTTGCTTGACAAAGGTGAGGGATTCCTGATCAAGAAGCGTTTTGTCTAGCTTTGTACAGGGAAGCAATTGTGTAGAAATGGCTTAAAGAAATGAATTGACCTTTCTTAGATGGCCTCGTGAGTTTAGTGGTGAGCAGATCTCCCAGATCCAAGACTAGCACATGTGACTCTTCTTTTTACTGTTTTCTCTTCCTTGGGCTCTCCAAACTGGTTCCAAGGTGCCTCTTTTGAGCCATGTGCTGCTGAAGGTGATGCAGATCTTCCTGCTTGCTTCAGAATTTGAATCTGATGCCTGAAGAAATACATTCTGTGTTCACTCACTAGTTTCTAACATATTTACAGTGACTGTAGCTGCATAAACTGCATACCTTCTGTTGTATCCTAAAGTTGGAAGTGCAGGTAACTGTAGCAGGCATTATAGACGGTCTGCATTTTGAAACTGACTGTGGGAGAGTAATGTTCATACTTGATCTCAGGGTGAGGAGTATGTGGTATGAAACACCAGCTAGCTGGATCTGATTCAGTTTATGTTGATCTCCAAGTGTTACATTTTTTATTCATCTTTGGATGATGACTGTAAAATATACTCACGGAAGATGTCGTCAGAGTGGGTCATCCTTGCACGTTTCCTGTTTACAATTTGCCACTGTTTGACTCAAGCTGGACAATCTCGTGTGATTAGAAGAGAATCCATGTTCTAGAATGTTGAGGTTTTATTTATTTGTGGGATTTACATCCCACCTTTTACCATGAGTGGCTTCAAGGCAGCTCACAGTAATAAAACATAATAAAAAAAGCAACAACCAGACAAATCCAACATTGTGCAAGCAGATTTCCCACAACCCCACAGACCATAGACTATGCAGGTACATGCAGGGGGAGGGGACTCCACTCATGAGGCTTCACTCATGAATGAGCTTGCACAAGGACAACTTTGGATATAATAAGAATAAGCATTTAGATAATAATAAGCCACAGTCACATAGAGAACAGCAGCACACTAACAGATGAAAACTATTGCATCCATTAAATCACCATAAATACAAAGCATGAGAGCCTAAAAGCTTGCCTTGGGTAAGACAAGCACTAAGCTTGGTTGTGATCCAGCATTTATTAAATACATGCTTGTTTTCCCAAGCATTTGCTGATTCTTAATATCAAGCTTTAAGTGATTTTTCCCCCTACTGTGGCTTTTGTATTTATAATCTTAATGTATTTATGTTGATTTATTATAGTATATATGCCCATGTGGCTTTCTTTTTTTTAATGAAGGGCAAGATTCGAATACTTTAAATCAATAAATGGAAGTTAAGAGATGGAGTCAGGTGAATGGGTTACATAATTTTCAGTGTACCTACATAAAAGTAGCTTCTTTTCCCACCTACCTGAACTCAAAAGCTGATGTCTTCAGAGGCCCTTGTTCAAGTGCTATCTTAACGGGTAGGGAAGTTCATGTGGAAGAAGTCAATTCTTTGAGCATCCTCACTCCAGGCTGCTTAGGGAATTAAACTTTAAAACCAGCACTCTGAATTGTATCCAGAAACAAATTAGAAACCAGTGATGATTTTTTAAAACACTGGATTTATGCTGTGGGCAGCATGTGTTAGCAAACTATCCACTGCCTTCTGCACTAGTCAATCTACTAGTGGTAGATTTAAGAGTGGCTGGGGAGGCCCAGCCAGATGGGTGGGGTATGTATGTATGTATGTATAAATTATTTATTTATTATTTATTTATTTATTTATTTATTTATTTATTTATTTATTTATTTTCTGAATAAAAAGCTGATTCTTAAGGGCCAAAATGGAACACCCAAAATACCATTTCCTTCATTTGAGAATTCTTTAAAAACAGCACCTCTTTCATGTCTAGAGCTTATCTGGATTTCATTACGGTTCATTGGGGCATTTCTCTATCTAAAAATCTAGGGAGGTTATAATTTTATTGCATAACATGCAGAGTATGAATGACTACCTAAAATAGTTATGCCTGTGCAGTAGACCAAAACACTTCTTTCTTTTACTTCCTAGAGAACTTTCTTGGTTTATAATTGTGTCTGCTGCTCTAGACTACAGTGAATGACCATTTCTCAGAAAGCTTTGCACTGAAATTTGCAGGATTTTAATGAGTGGTATTCTGGATATTAACATGATTCAGGATGTGTTTTAGAGCTGCTTAAGCTTTTTATGAACAGTGACCTCTTCACATCCTGAAGAAAAGTTAAGTTCCTCTGCATCTATTGCATAGTAACAGTTTTTTTCTGTAATATTTAGGCACAGTTTTATACTTAGAAAACATGCAATAGACATATCCCTGACAGTAGATTATGTTGATTGAGAAGGGAAAGTTAATAGTGTTTTCAAGTATGTATACAAATGCCTTTCAAAGACATAGTCTTTGAAATATAGGGGTATGTTTTCTGCATCATGAAGTAGCTCGAAGGTCTTGAATCCTGAACACATTTATTAACTTGGAAGTAAGTTCCATGATATCAGTGAGACTGTGTGAGCAGGCTTGTGTATATACATACACCTTTTATTATCTCCTTACTGTGACATACAGTTTGATGACTTGTAGAGGAACATACGTTGACTTTTTCCATACTGTGTCCGAAGTAATTTCTAGTGACTTGAAAGCTCTGTCCACAGTGCTTGATCTGCATTGACACTCTTCATACATGCAGGCCATCCCTTGATGTTGCATCCATCACATAATGAATGTGTTTCTTTGAACTTAGCAATACTCCATGGTAAATGTGTTAAGGATCAGGATGCAGGAGCTGGGATAATTAAAGTATGCTACTCTTGTAGTGGAATGGCAAATTATTCTCAAGGACAGCTTGATGTTCCTGAAAGCTCATTGCTAACATGGCACCATGTTCTTCAACAAGTACTTTCTCCTGAAGTTCTCGCATTACATTCCTTGTTTCATACAAAACCTTCAGTATTAATCTGATTTCCATTTTAAATTGGCATAGCGACATAAATGAGCATTGCCATATTAAAACTTCAAGAAGAAAGGACACTGCATATGTAAGACGTTTATTTATGTGCTGTAGAATTGGAGTTATGTGATTTCCATTGTGACCTGTGATCTGAAATGCCTTTTTTTTTTTAACGGAGGCTTTGGGTATCTCAGTTCAAGTGAGCAGATGTTAGTGTCTTAAGAATATTGATTTTCATTTATATTGTCTTCCCTGAAGGTCCTCACCTGTTGGTGATAGAGATAAAAGTGAAAATGGAAGAGAAGGGCATTTGAAACAGTTGATATAGTCCTCCACCTTTATTTGACCTGAACATGCACATGAGTGTCCTCTCAATTGAACCCTAATCCTCACTCCCCTGTTCTCTGACATTTCTCTTGTTTTACTTGTTTCAGACAATAACATCTTCTTCAACACAATATACATGTACCATTTTATTCCTTTCTTCCTATTTTTACTGTAGCCTAACTTCAAGCTTCCTATATTTTCTGTTAAGGCAGATTTAGCTTCTTACTATGAAATAGCACTGCCCCTTTCTACATTTATGTGCTTAAGCTCCAGCTGATACTGATTACGGAATAGTATATGCCTACATGTGCAGTGTTATGCTATTGATACAGATTTATTGGTACAGATTTCCCCTCTTCTCAGTTTGATACAATCAGTATTCTATGCCATCCTTACTATGCTTTACAGTTTAGCTGAACATAATTTCAGTGGTGGTACCTCGTTATTTCTCTAATTAGTAGCTATTATTATCTTTGTGGTGGCTTATAAATTCCAAGCCAATTCATGGTTTGTCCTTGAAGTATCCTAACAACAACATTATGAGGCAGCTTAAGGATACTGCATTAAATTGTATAATTAGTCCTCTTCCACAATAGCGTAATTTTAGGACAAGTCTATCATTTGCATTTGTTTTTGCAGTTGGTCCAACATTGATCTGTTCCTTGTTTATAGATCTTATATGATCATGCATATATAACCATTTGATAAAAAGAATTTTATAATAGTTATGTTTAAGCTGAGCCTTTGATAAAAATAAATGACACGTTTCTTCTGAAATTGACATGTAAACTGTTCCTTCACAAGTAGTTTAGAAATCTATTTCCTCTAAATTTGTCCATGGTTTGCAGTAGGTAATATATTTTAGTTAACAAGCCTTTCTTTACAGCAACTTCAAAAACTATATGTAACTTCATGAAAATTACATGCAGGTAAGATGGCTAATTGGTGCAAGTCCTTTGTTGTGTTCTAATTTCCCATAATTGGCTTGTGGTGATCAATAGCTTGCTTTCCCTTACTGTATAGGATTTTGATAGAAAAGCATGCAAAGGCAGTTTTACATTAACTGGAAGAGAATATTAACATTATCTCAACACTTGAATTTGTTTTACAAGTGTTTCCTTTTAGGTCTGAGAGTATGAGATAAAAAATATTGAACCATCTTCTATTGATGGAAGCATGCCAGCTTTTAATTTAAGGGGGTTCCTTTGATACACACGCAGATTCTCTGTGGCTTGAAAGTTTGCATCAGCAGGTGAAATGGGAGACTAGTTTAATAACAGCAGCATCCTGCTCTCTCTCTCACAAAACCATTGAATTCACACCTAGGTACTAGTCTTAACGTTATTATCAAATCTAATTCGGTAATGTTGGATAAATTAGCTTTTTCTAACTTTTGGGCCATTATTAGTAATATGATTAGTATTCTATATAGCTTATATCCGTGTTACTAAGAAGTTACCGTATTTTTCGCCCCATAGGACACACCGGCCCATAGGACGCACCTAGTGGAAATAAAGAAAAAAAATATTCCCCCCCCCCAGGCGCGGGGCTGGGTCGGGGGATGCCCGAGCTTCCCCCGACCCCAACCCCCAGAACAGGCAGCTCTCCGCAAGCCTTGGGAGACCGGCGCAACTTCCTGCCGGGCTCCCACACTTGCGGATATCTGCCTGAAGCCCAAACCAGGTCGGGGAACAGCGGGATGGTGACGCTCCGCCTCCCCGCTTGTGGGGCTGGCGGCGGGGAGAAGCACGCTTCTCCCCGCCGCCAGCCTTCAGACCAGGTCGGGGGACAGCGGGATGGCGGCTCCAAACCAAGTCGGGGAACCGAAGCCCGGGGCGCGCTGACCCCTCTCACTCTCCAGGCTTCAGCGAAAGCCTGCATTCGCCCCATAGGACGCACACACATTTCCCCTTCATTTTTGGAGGGGGAAAAGTGTGCCCTATAGGGCGAAAAATACGGTACTTCTGGGATGATTCTATGGCCCAATGGAGATAGCATCTGCAGATAACTAAGAAACCACTTATAGGAATCTGGCATGGACCCAAATAACAGCTTAGGGCCTAGGTGCTTACAAAGGTGAAGAGGTTAGCTATTTCAAGGTTCCTAGCCCAGAGGAATTTAGAGGGGTTTTTAAATGTAAATAACTAACCGTTGTGCAATATCATAAACTACCTTTTAAACTCAACCTTAAAAAAACTCCAGTTTGTGTGGTACTGGAGGAAGGAGTGACTGTTATGGAAACATTATTATTATTTATTAAATTTGTTTACCACCCTATACCTGCAGGTCTCAGGGCACTTCACAAGATGAAATCACAATATAAATGCACAAAATACATTATCAAAATAAAAACAAAAACAACCAAATAGCAACCACCCCTCCAACACATTTTAAAAGGGCATTGGATGTCAGCCAGCCAAAGGCTTGGTTAAAGAGGAATGTTTTTGCTTGGTGCCTAAAGATGCAGCAACAACAACAACTTATTATTTATACTCTGCCCACCTGGATGGGTTTCCCCAGCCACTCTATAATGAAGATGCCAGGCAAACCTCTCTGGAGAGAGCATTCCACAAATGGGGAGCCACCGCAGAAAAGGCCCGTTTCTGTAGAAACTCTATAGGCTTTTGGGTACACAAAGCGTCTTTGGATCCTGGCCTTTGTAATGATCAGTGCCAGGCCTTTATCAAATTATTGCAGAATGTCTATGATCTCAGTAGTGTAGTTCCTAGTTTGGTAGGAATGGGGAAGCATTATTTTTTAAAAATTTGATCTATTTAACTGAATCAGTACTAAAAGAGCTAAAATAAAACTTCCTTTGTTACCTAGCAGTACCTTTTAAAAAATGAGTACACATAGTAATTTGTCCACTAATTTAAAGTAAGATTCTGATTTGCACAGAAGATAGATATTTTAGAACCAAAACTTTTTAGAAGATTTAATTTTTATCTATTAAAATGTCTTTGGGTATTTTTTGCTAGTGAATACAAGTCAGGACTGGATGTGAGACATGGTTGTTGGATTTTGCTGCTGTAATTGCATTATGTTCCTGCTGTACTAAATCACTGCAGCTCATTAGTAAAAGCAAGCCTGTATTAGTCATAGACCATCACACTTTCTTTAGTAAGAATAAACCGCCAAGTTGTAATGTACTTGAGTGTTAATTAAAAAGTGATTAAGCTATAATGTTGCTTGCCTTCTTGCTGGCTTGGGCGGGCATTGACTCTTGGGAAACACTGTAGCAAAAGAGAAAACATAATAGCTGTGGTGACAAACACTTTAAATTCTTGAACCAAGAAGTCTCAGGAAGGTTTTTAGAACCAATCTCTCAGCTGCCTCCAGAGTTTGGCATAGAATTTCAGATATGCTCTGCAGTGAATTGCCTTTCCATCTTTTTATTATTATTAAAAAAAGAGCTAACAAACTATTATTTTTTTCAATAAATAATATTGTATATTGATTTATAAAAGAGAAATTATGCAGGTGAATTGACGTTGCAAAATGTTCAAAACAAAGCCTTTCAATACCATACATGGTTCAACCCAACCAAAAGGTAAAGAACAGAAAAAGAATGTTAAAATGTTTTTTAAAATCAATACATTTATAAATTTTGATTCATGTTTGATTCATTGGTGTTCCTTTAGCTAATTGTGAGCCACTTTTAGACTACAACTCCCATCAGCCCCAGCTAGCATGGCCAATGATCAGGGATGATGGGAGTTGTACTCCAGCAACATCTAGAGACCCATGCTTGGTACAGAGTGCATTCAAAGGATCCAAGAGTTAGTTTCAGTGTTCAAGTTCTCTCCTCTCTCTCTCTCTCTCTGATCTGCATTTTACTAGCAAGTCATAGGGTTGCATCAAACACGGCTGGTTCACTGGTGCAAGGAACTTTCAAGCAGTGAGACTTTTGTTTCCTCTCCTGTCCCCTCCAGCCCCCTTATGCACCCTAAAAATCAGCTATCAGCTCTGGAGGTTTGATGGACTCTCCAAAGCAGATTTGGGGGTTGAGGGTGTACAGATGGAAGCAGAATACAGTACAATAAATGGCAATTTCTTTGCACCAATGGAGCCTGCTGGCTCAGCATTGGATACATTCCACAATCTTTTACAATCAGGTTTAGTAGATTTTTAAACTAAGTGTGACTGTGGCACAGTGATGCCTTTTACTATTGAGTTTCCAATCAATGGCAAATTAAAATTTGCATACTTGATGCAGCTATAGAACCTGCTATTATACATTTCCATTCTGGCCTTTGGAACTGAACAGTGGTTAGTTTATTATGGTGTTATTGTGCCATTACAGTGTGTTTTTTGTGTCTACAATTTAATCCCATGATTCTTGCGCCATACCTGTAATTTATAGCTGTTTTGTTCTCCTCCGTGCATTTCTCTCTTTTGAGAGCAGAATTGTGGCTGTTTGTTAAATGATGGTTTTGATTACAAATAAAGCACTTGTAAAGCTCTTTCTGCAAATTTCCAGTAAGCGTAGTTGGAAACTTAATCTGTATTCTAGCAAATATTACCTTCATTTACTGTTTTGGAGAACTATATAAATGTATGCAAGAAGGTTATGAAAGTTTCAAAAAGTGTTCCTTTTTTTCTGTCAGGGCATAGCATTTGTTTGTTAATGTGACAATAGTTTAAAAGGAAAATGAAATTCATCTTTAATAATCCTGTAGTAATATATCCTTGATTTGGAAATATCTTTCACTGTCAGCTGAGTCACTCCTTTTGATGCATCCTGCTGTGTGAGTGCATAAATGAATCAATTACATTGACATTATTAAAACAACTTTGTCACAAACTAGAGCTCATTGCAAATAAATCATAATGTGTATTTTGCCATTATTTTCAATTTGACAGTCTAGAATTAAGGCAATATTTTTTAAAATGCTGTGCAGCATGGGATCACCTTGACAGAGTGTGAAATCACAAAGGGAGATCTGCAGCTCATTCAGGCTTTTGCATGAACATGGAATTGTTTAGATGACATTTGTCATTTGTGTCTAATTTGCAATTGTTTCCATGCTAAGGTGGTGCTGTGTTGAATTGAGTATACTATTAAATTGCAAAAAGAAGGATCACCCCCACATTTCTGGACATAAGTAATAGGAAACTTGTTTTCACACATTTTTAGTGCCGATATAAGAGAGGGCAATTCATAGCAATGAAAGGGCATGTCTGACTGGCTCAGGGTGGGATTTGTCTGACTGGCTCAGAGGAGGAGAGTGGAAAGGATGCTGCCAACAGGGAGGGCCTGGAGAGGACACCCTCCCCCTCCTGCTAGTTCCCTCTTCTGGAGCAAAGGGTTTCCCTTGCAGTGGGAGACACACACCCCACGGAAAAGTGCATGCATCCAATCTCATAGGGAGAAGGAGTCTTGCAAGTGAGCGCATCATCTCTTGCCTTTAAAAGCTGGTGAGGGGAGCATGCCCATCGGTCAAGACATCATCATAGGTTTGGTTCAGTTTCAGACCCCGATGTTCTTCTTGAACACTTAGCCATGCTGCTGGTGATCTGTACCCATACTAGTAAGCCTTGAATAAAGCTTTATCATAAATTTATAAAGCTCTGTCATTGCATTGCGATGGGAGCCAGGACGCTTTAGGGTACATCTTAAATGAGTAAAAAGTGATTATATGTCCATATGAGTCCGCTAAACACTTCAGTTGCTTATCTTAAGTTTATCAGTAGATGTTATGGGTTTGTTCACATCCATGCTGTGAAACAGCAGTAGGGTACTCTTATCAGTAATGTAGTTCTCATTAAATCAGTTGGCAGTACAGAAGTCAAGTATATGAGATGTTGGCAGTTCTGAACCATGTATGAGGAAGAACAGGATACAACAAATTTAAAAAATAAGTAATAAGCTTTACTGCTGGAGTAAAATACAGCAGTATGAGAATATATGTCCGAACACAGTTTGATGTAAATAAATATCTTCATACCTCATACTTTTTTCCTTTTTAATCCTTGCAGTGTGGTTTCAAATTGATATGGAATCTGTAACAAGGAATGATGGTTGGTAAATATTAAGGGGCTTGAATTTTCTGGGTCATACACTTAGAGGCTCAGATCCTGTACAGACCCTGAAGTTTGTGTCACCTTGGAATCCTGAGGAAAGGTAAAGGTAAAGGACCCCTGAACGGTTAAGTCCAGTTGAATTCAATTTTGGGGTGTGGTGCTCATCTCCACTTTCAGGCCAAGGGAGATGGCATTTGTCCGCAGACAGCTTTCCAGGTCATGTGGCCAGCATCACTAATTCACTACTGGTGCACGGAACACACTGATGAGTGCCAGAGTGCATGGAAACGCCATTTACCTTCTCCTTGCAGCAGTACCTATTTATCTACCCACACTGGTATGCTTTCAAACTGCTAGGTTGGCAGGAGCTGGGACAAAGCAACAGGAGCTCACCATGTTGAGCAGATTCGAACAACTGACCTTCCGATCGGCAAGCCAGTTGGTTTGGACCACAGTACCACCCATGTCCCTTCCTGAGGAAAGGGGGAGGTTATGTGTGGGGGTTATATTTTCAATATTTTTGATTGTTCCATCTGATAAACAATTATAAATTGAGGCGAAAGGATATCATTCTCTCAGGGTTCAATACACATTGGGCTATAATACGTGGGAATAATTCCCTACAGTATTTGGTGGTGCTGCTCTGCAGGTAAAGGGAATTGCCTTGCTGTCACAGGTTAGGATATGAACAGACTGGTTTTAGAATTTATCAAGGTCAACAGCCTTGCTGTGATACATTGGTTTTTGCGGTGTTTGTACCGCTGGAGGACATCTCTGCCAGGAGCCTCTCAATCTTTGGTTTTTTTCTTAGGCTTGAATTATAATCCAGGCAATCTTCTTTCTCAGAAGAAATTGCTATTCACCTTTGGGCAAGTGGCAGACTATGCGGCTAATATATTTTATCTGCAGTACCTTTTTGCTGCTGCTGCTTCCTTCATTGGACGGCTTGCTGTATGGCTGGATAATAGTGGAATACTGTACGCCTTTCATTTGTATTGCTTTCCTCACTATTGACTAAGCTACTGCTTCAATATCTTGATAGCTTGATTCTGTGGATTGTTCCCAAAGGTTTCAGTATTTGCGCAATAGTTAAATTGATGAAAAAATGTCATTCTCTTCTTTCATAGTTTCTTGATTTTTGCCTTAGGTATGTTTTTCTCTGCATTTGTTGTTGTTTTTTAAAAAATAGTTATTTGCCTAAGGAGAATGTGGTTTTGTAACTACATCGAAGATAAAATAGACAGATTTCTTATTTCTTGCTGAATGAGTTGCATATTGGAAGACAATCATTGGAAAAATCTCCCATGACACTCAAGTTTTCTAACCAAAAGTTATTATTGTAAACTTGAGTGTCTAGACCTTGTTTAGAACTAGAAATGCCTTCAGTCCTGAAGAGATTAGCCAGACCCAGCAGTAAATTAGTACGAAAAGGATTAATAGGGTGGTTATCCATGTTACTTTTAATACATGGGCAATAAGCTCAAAAGCTTATCAATGTGTATGCTCAGGTTGAAAAACACACTTTTAAGAGGTGTGTGAAGAACTGGTAACATTTTTGTATGGTCTGAGACTATGTGAGAATGGCCTCTGGTAGCCCTTTAAAAAAGCCTATTCATATTCCTTCCTATTCATAGTGTTTTTCTGGTAGTTCCCTGGTACAGATCACTTAGTTGAGAAGGTTGCCACTCTTAAGGACCAGTGGGCACCTCTTGAATTTTGAGAAAGTGTCATGGATACTAGTCACAGAATGGCTCACAGGGACCAGTGGTTCAACACAAAATTAGAGAGAATACAGTCATTGCTTCTTCCCCAGACAACTTCATTTTATTGTGGGAATTCAATAGGGTCCTACTTCTTCAGTATCAGAATTTAAGCATCAAATACAATTATTTAAACAGAAAAATATATATCTAAAAATGACATAGCTGCTAAGCACGATTTGAAACCAACATAAAACCAGTAGGGAGTAATTCAGTACAAGAATCTAAATGTATACCACTTCACTTAACCAGTGAAAAACATAAAAAAACAACCATTGCTTTGAATTGTGTTCATAAAATCATAAAATCATAGAGTTGGAAGGGACCCCAAGGGTCATCTAGTCAACCTCTCCTTAAAAACCTCCAGTGTCTGAGAGTCCACAATGTCCCAAGGGAGTCTGTTCCACTGTTGAACAGCTCTTACTGTCAGAAAGTTCTTCCTGGTGTTTAGTCAGAATCTCCTTTCTTTTAACTTAAATCCATTGGTCTTAGCCTTCACTGCAGGAGAAAACCAGCTTGCTCCATCTTCCATGTGACAGCACTTCAGATATCTGAAGATGGCTATTACATCTCCTCCAAGTCTCCTCTTTTCCAGGCTAAACATACCCACTCCCTCAACTGTTCCCCATAAGGCTTGGTCTCCAGACCCTTACTCATCTTTGTTCAGAAATGGGTGAGCACTTGGTGTCTGTTCCCTGCTTTTCTCTGTACCATGGTCTGGCTTCCTGTCATCTTCTGTGTGCAAGCAGCATAAGAGTTGAGCTAGTTGGGGCAGAATTTAATTCAAGACTATAGCATTTCGTTCTGCTTTACACTACCACGTGCATTCCCAAAGGGCTAAATGCCTGTACATAACATAGTTCACATTTATGTGTGTTAAGATAGAATCAGACTTTGTCCAATTTTTCTTTTTCTCTGTTGCACAATAAAGCTTCTAAACTGAAATACCTGGTAACTGTGAAACTGCTTTCTCCCCTTTCCTAAGGGCTGTTCAGTCCTCTGGGAATTCCTGTAAAGTGCTGATAGAAGGAACTGCTTCAGAAATCATGAAGCTTCCTCCTGCATCCTAGAAAGCATTACTTTAACCCCTTGATAACATAAAATGAGGAAATGTGAAACATGCATAACGTCCATGATAGCAATGCATTTTGATCAACAATTTGCCTTGGGATTCAGCCCCCGTGCTGACGTGTTTTGCAGCAAGCTTTTTGGATGTAGGGAGAGGGAGGAGATAGTAGAGACTGCAGGGTTTTTACTCTAAAAATACATGGGATTCTCCCTGTTTGGTCCCTCCAATTCTTTCTTCATACAGTCTCTCTGCTGTGTGCTCCAGTTTCTAGCTTTCTCTATAAATTATACATTTGTATGGCTTCAGCTTTGCTGAAAGTTTTTTTCCTGCTCTGAATCTTAATGAGCACCCCAGGGATGTGGAGATCCAGGTGGCTTTCCTCTAGAAAGGCATGGGAATGCTGAGCACTATTTATGTAAATATTTGTGAGAGGAGGTCCCTTATATATGCGACTTTAAAATAAGGAATTGTGGTAAACAACAATCAAGGAATGATGCCATCCCAGAAATAAGTTTTGGGCAACTTTAGAGTGTTATTAATGATTGATCTTTGATTTTTTTCCTCCCGCTCCTTGCCCTGGATATATCAGAATGCATGTATTTGAACCAAACTTTCTTCTGTTGCCATTGAATTAGCAGCCCTAGGCAAGACAGAGATGTGAAGCCAACTGGCAGTTCTTGACTAGACACTACAAATCTTGCTTTATTATATAATAAAGCCCATTTTAATAGCTTTTCATCTTCATAATTAAAACACTTAATGCCCGTAGTACAAATATATAGAAGAAAGGATAGCATCCAATAAATGTTCTCTATATTTAATATCTTATCACAGTGCAAACAGAATAAACTTTATAATTTTATGCATTCTTTTTCCAAAGAGAAAGGAACTACCATAGTATCCATGCAACCTGTTGTACCTCCATGTATGTTTTATGAATGGATGCAAATGCTCGTATCTGATTCTGCTTTTGGGTCACATGTTTGAACAAATGGAGTTACACAAATCTATGGTAAGACTGCATTTGGAACATTGTGTACAGTTCTGGTCACCTCACCTCAAAATGTAAATTGTAGAACTGTAAAAGGTTCTGAAAAACACAATAAGAAGAATCAAGGGATGTGGAGCAAGTCCCTTTCAAGGGAAGGTTACAGGCAGTGACCATTTTAGGCACATTGAATTGACATGTGATCGCCCATGCACAGGTCTTTTTGGACCCGGAACAGGGCAGATAGGGGGCGGTAATGGGGTTTAATGTGCTTATGCACGCTCCATTGCTGCTTGCGGGGGCCGGGGATGGAACCCCCGTGTAAAACGTTTGCTGCCTGTACAACATTTGGAGCTTTTCCCTTTAGTGAAAATGCAAGTAAGAAGTGACATGATAAAGGTGTATAAGATTATGCATGGCATGGGGAAAGTCAGTCCAGTGAAGCTGAATGTTGGAAAATTCAGGACAGACAAAATAAAGTATTTCTTTACACAGCTTGTGGTTAAAATGTAATTTGTTCTCACAAGAGGTGCAGAATGCTTTGAAAGAGGACTAGACCAATTCATGGATGATAAGGTTGCCCATGTCTATTAGCCACAATGGCAACATTCTACCTCTGGTGTCAGAGGTAGCATGCCTCTGATTACCAGTTGCTGAGGTTCACACTCATCCTGTTTGCTCTTGGGTCCTCTTTTTGAGCTTCCTATGTGGCCACTGTGAAAGCAGAGCATTGGACTAGATCAGGCATAGGCAAACTCGGCCCTCCAGATATTTTGAGACTACAATTCCCATCATCCTTGACCACTGGCCCTGTTAGTAGGGATGATGGGAGTTGTAGTCCCAAAACATCTGGAGGGCCAAGTTTTCCTATGTCTGGACTAGATGGACCTTTGGCTTCATCTTGTATTCTTATGGCGGTAGTTTATTCAGCAAAGTTTTATCACACAGGAAAAATCTAAGGAGATAGGATTGACAATTGAATTTCCTTGGTGTTCTAAAATTAGTAAAATATCCACTTTTTTTGTATTCTGTATTTTATAATGGTCTTGTTCCTCGGGCTGTAATGATACTGTTTTATTGCATGTCTTACATCATATCTAGACTGACCGCAGTAGACCTTCCCTGCAGAAACTGTTACGGTACTTGCCTTTGGTCCCTGGCGGCATCATTTAATCACACCTTTCTTGTTGGGTTTTTATTATGAAATTATGAAATGCTTTATTCCTTTTCAGCTTTTTTTGTTACACTTTATTGCTTTGGAGTTCTGTAATTCAACTCTGAGACTGTTACTGAGTCAGGTACTTTATCTTCAGTAGCTTGAGGTTTCTTGCTCAGAGGCTGTGTTTAAAAGAAGGTGAAATGTCTGGTTTGTGGAATTTCAGGCTGTATCAGCACTGAACTTGTATTATTTGTCTTTGTTCATGCTTCTTACAAAAGATTCATCATGTAACATCTTCTTTTGCTTTTTGTCTGCATGTATTGAATTAGGCCAAAGTCCCTGTGCAATTCTTTGGCTATAGTTTTCTTGTCAGTGTCCCAAATTTATATATATATATATATATATATATATATATATATATATATATATATATATATATATGTATGTATGTCTGCGTGTGATTATTGTATGCTCCTGTGAGACTGGAATAGCCAAGATGTGTAATGAACAGGAAAGAGTGGGGAGAAGAGGCTGTTGTAATAGTGGACTGAGACAACATGAGCCTAAGGGCATCATTAACTCTTATCATACACCACTGTAATAGAGTCCCACAACTATTATTAGATAGCTACAAATTGAAGTGGTATAGTTTGGCCCCTGTACAGTGTGGGAGTACTTAAAGTATAATATTTTGGAGAGCATGCAATTACCCAGTCTTGCAGTAAGAATATTGCGCAGATATTCTTTACCACAAGCCATGTAGTATGCTTAGAATCAAATTCCTTTCTTCAGTGATAACATGTATGGTGAAAATGTGTCTTGTGATCTACCTGCAATATATGAGCTTTATTTTAAGAGATCCAAAACACATTTAAGGCTCTTTTTGTTTATCTGGCTTCCTGAGTGGTCACTTAAGGCAAGGCATGCTATGTTGCATTATTGATTTGCGAATCTTGAATAATGTGTTTCCATTACTTTTTAATAAAGCATTTCTGTTGGACTCTGCCTAATCCATGAAGTTTGGCAGAGATCCACTGGCAATCAGTCTTCAGTGGAACTGCACTAAGGGCTTTAGAAACAGCAGCTTTAGGAATTTAAGACACATATGCAGCCCCAGGATGTGTTTTCTGAACAAAAGATAACCTGAGGCGGATTTCCCTAATGAAGAAACAGATTTGGAGACCAATACATGAATGTTTAAGGTGCAACTTTGTATTTAATAGTTCCTTAGTATAATTAGAAATAGGGTCAGTCAGCAATTTGCCACAAACAACATTTGACTTTTCTCTAAAACCATGTAGAAATAGGTTTCAGCAAAAATGTTGCAATTAAATTTTTAAAATTTATTGTAAACATTTTATGCCACCTTTTCCCTAATTTGTACGTTTCAGAATGGCAGGACCAGCTTTTCCAATAAGCCCACAAAACAAATCAGCAAACCAAGCAAACATTTGTGCTGGTGTACCCACCCATGTTCGTTATTTGTGCACATCAGTGGCCTGAAAGAAGCAGCTTTCTTTTACTTATAAAAGATTTCTTACCTATACAGCTGGAAATTGTTTTTTCTTGCCAAAGGTTACCAGGCAAGTGCCTGTTTTTAAATACTTTGTACAGATACGAGCACAAGCACTTTGAGAGTGCATTTGGGGTCTTGGGGCTATGGTGCGGAAGGTTATCCATACTTTTTGCTAACTTGTCTAATAAATTAATTTGGTTGTTATAGATGCTATAGCGGAACTGAGAAGCTTTTGTCTGCATATTAATCACAGCAATCATTGCACAGATGGAATTTCCCATTGGAGAACGGGAACACATTTTCATGCTGAATGTTGGACTCAGTTTCCTACAGTGACTGCAAACGAAATGTCTACTTATTGTTTGACAAGCAGGTGGCTTCTTTCCATGTGCAGGCCGTTAAACTTGCTTAAATTCAGAGACAGAATTGCAGTAGAAATACCCTCCACCAGTTGTTGCTTAGAACAGAGATTAATGGCCAGAATCTTTCATTTTAGAAGCTTAAGCAATTACATTACCTGCTAATATTCTTTCAGAAGGCTATCCTACATGATGAAAAAAAATTGCAGTAAAGATGCCTTTATCGTCTCTTGTTAGTATTTGTAGATATATACATGAGTTTTTAGGCCATGTATGCTACAGCACTGCACTTCAACTGTTGGGTCAGGACCTACTAGTGGATCGTGGCCTGATCTGATGTGGGTCACAGCAGCAGCACTACCACCATGCAAATATATGGTAAAACAGTAAGAAACTGGTCCCCAAATGTATGTTTGGTCTGAAAAGGCTAAAGGATTGTCTTAAACAATGTACTGATCATCTCTCTTCCTTTTTTCAGATGAAGACGGTTAGTGTTGCCTTAGTGTTATGTCTAAATGTCGGAGTGGACCCTCCTGATGTGGTGAAGACAACTCCATGTGCCCGTCTTGAATGCTGGATAGGTGAGTCCATTTGAATATTATTTGTTTAATCTTTTAACCAGCCCTGTCTTGAGACTGGAGGCAGGTAACAACACATTAAACACAAATCCTGTGTTAAAATGCAGATTAAAGCAGGTTGATTTACTAAATGCCACACTACCTCCTCCTGGCAGCTTAATTTTAAGCCACTGAAATTCAGCCCTAGTGTAAAAGGGCTTATCTGTCTGAAAGAGATTCAGCCTCAGGCTAGCTTTGCAGGGGAGGATTGTGGAGCAGATACCAAGAACACTTCTCTGCAAGGCCACTGCTATTTGTGTGAAGCCAGAAACATGCTGCTCATAGTTGATCTATTCTAGAGGATTTCAGAGGCACGTGGGCCACAACACCTTTTGGGGGCCACTTTGAATATCCTGTTATGAATAGTGTGTGATTAGCTGTACATTATAGTCCCTCTGTTGTGTATGTCACTGGATATAACCAGAGTTAATGTAGGGAAGTTTTGATACCTGCAAGGATTTGGGTGTAGTAGTATGCATTTTGCATTTCATTGTTTACTAGAAAGAGGTTTCATAATGCAGGTTAGATATAGGTCACCAAAAACCCCAAGCCAAATTATTTTCTTACAATTTTACATTGTGATTTTTGACTGCTGAGAAGACATATTGACATGGCCGAGTGACTGGACCTTGGGGGCAATAATTCTCAAACTGAAATGTCTGTTGAAGAAATTGCACAACCATAATTCTTTCCTTTCTTTTTGTGTTAGTCCACCTCATTTTCGTGGTATCTTAATTGAGACTGGGCATTAATTCTTGTTTGTTGACAAATAGACCCTAATCGTAATTGAACAGGGGTGCTTTGTGTATGTAAATGTTTCATTAAAGCAGCAGCTCCTTGCCAGAACTTCAGTTTTGTTCAAATGTCAAAAAAGTATGGGTTCTGACAGTAATTTTGATAAATTGAATTTGGTGGAGAGAGGGACAGATAAAACTTTCTGTGCACTGCTGTTGTCTAAATGACAATTTAATGTCATTTATAATGTCACATATCCAGTATGAATGCAGTCTGTCCCCTCACACATCAGGTATTTCCCAGTGCACGTGATTTGTATGCATAATTAACTTGTTCTGTGTGGATCAGTGACTTTCTTAAGAGCATGTATTCTAATAGACAAACAAAATCTAGGAAATGTTGGATTGCTCCAAAATTTTGGAATATTGCAGTAAATGGAAAGGTCTTGTCTGAAATGAACAAAAAGCCAGAGGCATTCATATTGGTATTGTCTGGGTATTTTCTTACCCTATAAAAGAGCTGCAACATCAGGTTTAATTGCTAAGAAGACAGAAGGTTTTACAAAGTGACTTCAGCATTTACTGCAGAGCTGTTAACCAAGACTTATGTTTGCATGCATGTTCAGTTATGTGAAGATAAGTATGGATGATTTCTCCTTGTATTATAACAGCCGTGGTATAATGCTAGTATTTGGGATGCTACAACAACTGTGTATTTTATTTTATTTCTTAGAAATAAGTGCACTGAGTATAGGAAATAATTGTGAGGAGTCATGCTTTTCCATTTGACTCAGCATGCTGGCATTCCCAACTAGCTGAGAAGACATCACACTTTTGTAATCATTTCTTGTCTGCATTTTGTACTGGGGTACTTTCCACTTGCTTGCTCAGTCTGATTTGTAAGTAGCAGAGGACCAGGAAAACCCGGGCATGGTTTTTCCAGTGTCCAGGAGAGCCTGAACATGTTTTGCTCCAATCTGCTGCTTACTGGCCAGAGCAGCAGAGAGCTACAGAAATATTTAGGATTTCCTGCTATAGCGCTGCTAAGAAGATGGAAGTGTTGAAAGAAGTAACACTTTGCATCTCCTTCCCCACACATGCAGCACAGCAAGCCACTGAAAGATGAATAGTGAGAAGTGATACAGCCTTTCCCCCTGCACTCTGTGTTCTAGACTCTTCTGCATATTGAGTAACTGGGAAGTAGAAGGAAGGAAGGGGCTTTGCATCCCTGCAGTGAAACAGTGTAGGAATTGAGCATTCCCTGTTTTGTCACCTGGTACCACTGTGTGTGATATTTATATACGTGAGCCCCACACAATTTATACTTTTTAAAAAACAGTGATATTTTAATAGCCACTAAGTAATGTTTTTGCACTCTTCTCCTTTTGCTGTGCCTTAAATCTGTCTCCCTGGGATTAAAACTGGAGTGAACAAAATGCGGTTATGCTTTGAAGGTTGAGTGAAGAATAGGTGTGCATATCTTCTGTAATTTGCCTTGAATGAGCTTTGAAGCACTAGTACATTCATTTTTGAGAAGATACGGTTGTTAGGTGTACTGCTTTCACTCCAGATAATAGACAGTGTTCCTGTAATATTTCCTATCTTCTCTTAGAAAAATGACACCTGTCTCTTATTTTGGTTTTGCTTTATGACCTGGCATTAAATGTCACAATAAGTGTGTAGAAAATGTCATTAAGAAAGATGAATGCCCTGTAGCATTCAAAGGGGGGGGGGAATCTGTTTATGGCAGTAGTGTAAATGAGTTGAATACTGAATAGAAGCAATGTAATTCAACTGATATCTCTCTGTTTATACACTGCCTAATGGAGGCAGTGCATCAAAACAAGGCAGAAAATGTGACATGGTTTGTTACAGTCCCTAGAAATGGACTAACTGTAAAATAATACTGTTCTTTTCCCCTAAATGTGACCCAAATGCCACAATGCATCATTAAGAGTTAATTTTAGCAAAAGGGAAAACAGCAATCCCAGGACAGTTACTACTCCACTGTGTCTGGAAACCATACTAGCCCGTAATAATGATATATAGGTAAAAGAGATACGTGTGGTGCTGTGGTCTAAACCACTGAGCCTCTTGGGCTTGCCGATCAGAAGGTTGGTGGTTCAAATCGCCATGATGGAGTGAGCTCCTGTTGCTGTGTCCCAGCTCCTGCCAACCTAGCAGTTTGAAAGCACGCCAGTGTGAGTAGATAAATAGGTACCACTGTGATGGGAAGGTAAACAGCGTTCTGTTGCACCAGAAGCTGTTTAGTCATGCTGGCCACATGACCTGGAAAGCTGTCTGTAGACAAACGCCACCTCCCTCGGCCTGAAAGCGAAATGAGCGCCGCAACCCCATAGTCACCTTTGACTGGACTTAACCATCCTGGGGTCCTTTACCGTTACCTTTAATGATGTATGACTAAATACTTGATGAAGATAGCATTTCATGTCTGGGTAAGAGCAGATACAATGCATTTATTATTTCAGTACAATAAAATTGATGGTAAAGGAAACCCGTATAACCAGAACACGTGTTCTGAGGCTAACAAGAACTAGCCTTTCCATTGGAGCCTTGGAGGTTCTGGCCCTTCTTAAGCAGCTGCTCTTTTGAGTAGCCACGGCAAGAACTGCACAACAGCTGTCTATTTTTTTTATTATCCCCTTCATTTTCCTTTTGATTTTGCCAGTGCCACTGTTTTCTATTTCTCCAATCTTTTCAGTCATTTGTCTGAAGTGAGCTCTTACCACTACTTTTCTTTGCTATTGGTGCTTTTGCTGGATCCTTCCTGGGCATTTTAGTGGGTCTGAAAGGATGCATGAGAAAACATCAGAGTTAAGCAACTGGAAGATGTGCTTGATAATCACTTCTGGGTCACCTTGGAGGTCTACTACAAGGGCATAGAGCAGGCTATTCCAACATTTTGATTCTGAATGTGTGACCCGAGAAACAGTGTTCCATAGTGCAACTTGCTTATCTAGACAAAACGCCAACTGCCTGAAAGTATTTGCCTCTTGATGAGAGTCACAACTGTCCTCTGAGGTAAGTTTAGACTGGTCAGAGTTCACTCCATGAATTTAGAAACCATCCTGGTGATTGGGATATACAGTATTAAACTGTATTAAGCTACTACATTTATGGATGAAAAATGTTTTCATGAAGAATGAGATTGGCTCAGCTGAGCATTGTGTTGATTGCGTAGGTTACTGATTTGGGTGTTCTCTTTGTGTCAAGCCCAAAGCCAGCTTTAAAAGCATTGACTAATAGGAGACTTCAGAAAGCAATAATTCTTTATAGTATTTTTTGTAAAAAAAAAATGAATAGGGAATATGTCTAACGCATTCTTAGTTCTTTTCACCTTAGAGCTATTGCTTCACCAGTCGATACTAGAGTTATTCTTTTTGTCCATAGTGTCAGGTGGGTTCCATTAAGCATGCAAATGTTCCTTTGGCATTCCACAAGGACATGATTCTTCCCTGGGTGGACTTGCACTGTAACTCATTAGTCTCTCTTTGCATGCATTTTTTACAAATTAATCTTGGTGCTTCAGGGAGTAATTTGGAAATGACCCAGTTTTTCAGCCCTAGCTTTGCCAAAAGCATGGTACTGTATTGGAAGGATGCTTTTAGCTCGGTTCTTAAAGAATGAGAAGGGCCTTCTGAGGAAGATACAGGCAGTTAAGTGGGGAGATGTAAGCTTTTGTCTGAATTGTGTATTCTGAGTGTCAGGAGACAGAAATGCTAGCTTACCCATTTTCTGCTTAAAAATAGGTAAGAACTTTTCATGTTGGTTTTTAGTGTTGTGGAGCAATATTCTTCTCCCCCAAATGGGGAAGCCTGTTCCTTTAATATAGGTACAGCTAGGGCTCAACACATGAGTGAATGCAAGCAGCTGGCTTACATTAGCAACATCTGGAAATGACTGTATCTGTTGTCTCATTGGCAATGGATGGTGTTGGCTGAGGCTGATGCAAGTTGGGAGTTAACAGCATCTGGAGGGCAACAAGTTGATTGCATAAGTCTGAGGAATTGCTATTACTGGAAATCATTACTTTCTCCCCAGCTTCAGCAGTTTTTCTCCATAACTGTGTTGAGAACTTCTTTTTGTGAGTGTTCCTTTATTGAAAAGTGGGATCCATAAATGTTCAGAATACTAAATTCTACTCTGATACTCAATTCTGTGTTTGAACTGCACTAGCCTTGATAACAACTGACCACATACTTCTCCAGAAACCTCTGTTTTGATAAAAGATGAGCAGAGCAGCTGAAGGGATTACTTTTTCTTTGTGTGTCTTTTGGAATATTTTGGTTTGGTCTTGGACAAGCATTTGCCATTTACCTATCTGTTCTTTTCTTATTTTGAAAATAAATAAATCAGCTACTAGAATAAAAATGCTAATCGCTTCTGTTGGTGATCCTCATGCCTATCAAAATCCTGGTGTTCTGAAGCTGTAGTGCTGAAATATAATTTCCTATATCTCACTGCACTAAACCCTGATTGTTAGAGAACCTCAAATACAGCTTTTTAAAAGTTTTAAGCGGAGAGCACTGCTGTGTGATGATGGGCATTAGCTTTTTATCTGTGAAAAATCCTTTATTTGAGCTGAGCTCGATGGAAATTAAGGAGATAGCCACCTTGATAACTTTATGCTTACCATGGGAAGACAGCTATGACCTGCTGGTCTGGATTGTGGATCTCTCTCTCTCTCTCTCTCTCTCTCTCTCTCTCTCTCTCTCTCTCTCTCACACACACACACACACACACACACACACACACACACATTGTTGCTGTCTAATAACAGTACCACGAAAAATATACTACATGGCCACATCATAATCTCATTTCACAGAAATCACCTAGAAGGTACCTGCACATTTTACCCCGTAACTTCCTTTCTAGGGGGGCTATATACTAGGTTTTGCTTAAGTAAGCTTCCATGGGTGCCATGGCACCTTGCTGGGTTGATTACCTCTGTTTTAAGGTAGCAGTCCTCAGTTGGCTGGGACAGGGCAAGACTGGTGGAAATGCTAAGCATGTTAGTGTCTCTGCACCAAGCTCCCTTTATATCAGTGTCCTAAAGGAAGCAGCTATCTCATACTCCAGGGCCTTTTATCCAGAATTTATGCAAGTTGCCTGGTTTGCTACGTTACATCCTTGGAGATTGCACAAGGTTGGTGCAAAGTAACGTTGTGGGCTATAATCTGTATTCAAATACCCTTCCCTCTATACACATTTGGCTGAAGTAGAAATTATGTGAATATTCTTGAGGAACTGATCAAAAGTCTCATGACTCTTTTATGTGTTTTAGATCCTCTGTCAATGGGGCCACAGAAAGCTTTGGAAACTATTGGTGCAAATCTGCAGAAACAGTATGAAAACTGGCAACCAAGGGTAAGTATGATTTTTGTGTTAGAGAGGAGTTCTATGCCTCCTTTTTTCCAATCAACTGTGTGTACTACTTGTACTACATGAAAAAACCCTGGTTTCAGCTTGGAGTATGGAACATCCCTTACATAACTTAATGACTTGCCAATATTCATAACTTGTCTGTCCATTCGTGTGGATAGAACCTTGCAAGTTCTCAAAAGCTATTAGGCTTTGGTTGGGTGAATTTACTTTGAAACAGGAATAATTTTCAGTCAAGATTTTTATACTGCCATTTGTATTCAACATGGCTCCCATTGATATAACTTTCTGAGTAGTTGGAATTTAGTAGTTAGTTTCTGTGTAGGTTGGGGTCTTTTCTGCACCATCAGTTTTTTGGTGAATTTCTGCAATCTTGACTGGCTCAACTATGCTGTTTATGACTGTTAGACTTTAGATTTATGGTACGGTAATTGCCAGAAACAGGGATTACACTAGCTTCTTTCCATGGAAGTGGCAATTTGTATAAAGCCCCCACGGCTTTGGCAGTTTTAATTATGGTAGCAAAACCATGCTCAGTGAGCTTAAAATTGTTGTACCCGTGTGGGCATCTGCTACTTACAAACTTCTTCTCATATGGAAAGATTGTCACCCAGTTCCATTTTTTGGTTGTTGTGCTCCATAAACATTATATGTCTGAAGCTGGCACATTCCATTTCTGTACGAAATAATCATTTCAAGTAATTGTGTTCATAAATATTCAGGGGGTGCAGTCACTCTTTAAGTACAGTGGTACCTCTGGTTACGACCTTAATTCATTCCAGAGGTCTGGTTACGAACTTAATTTGTTCCGTTCTTCACCTGAAACTGTTCTTAACCTGAAGCACCACTTTAGCTAATGGGGCCTCCCGCTGCTGCCGCGCCGCTGGAGCACAATTTCTGTTCCCATCTTGAAGCAAAGTTCTTAACCCGAGGTACTGTTTCTGGGTTAGCAGAGTCTGTAACCTGAAGTGTATGTAACCCGAGGTACCACTGTACTGTGACCACATATTGGGGATGGAAGATGTGAGCAGACTTCACCTGCTCTGTCTATATCATTTTTCTGGCTTTGGTACATTTTGATGATTCTTAATACATTGGTGACTTAAATTCAAAATCTTTTGGTTACTTAATTCTGAATCCTGCAGGCTGAGCTCATTGTTTTTAAATGTACATGCATGGGTTCAAGCTACTCTCACCATGCTGGTGTGTGTGTCTGTTGTGTGTGAGTGAACGCCCTTGTGAAAGTACCTGCAAGCTTTGAGCAAAAACTCTTTTGCACAATTAAGACGACACAAGACTTTCCGTATATGGAATGTGTGCTGTGCTGTATCACACATAGTGGTGGTTCACGTCCAAGGCTACAGTAGCTATGAGAACTGATGTACACAATGGTCCCAAGGACCATCAATCCTTTGATCACCCTTGTAACCTGAGTTCCATCTGGGGCCGCCCCTGTTGGGCATAAAACTGGAGTATGTCGTTGGCTCTTTTCTTTTCTCTCCTTTGTGTGTGCCAGTTCATGACTTCTTGGTTTGAGGAGCCATGAAAGTATGGTTTGTCTGAGCCATGAAAGTATGGTTTGTAACCCATGACCAAATGGGATTAAACTGTTAAATATAGTTTGCTCAAATCAGGAAAATGAATAGGGCATCTCCATGTGTGAGGAAGGCTAAAGGATTGTGTGAGAGGTAGGTTCAATCCAGGCTTGTGAATACAATGCCAAACTATGGTTTGATGTTGCTTCTGAACCCTTGGCTTAGGTTTAAAGCCATTTTACTGTTGAACCTAATTCTGTGTGTGCATATTCTAGAGCCTGAGGTTTCCACATGCTTTGTGTGTTTTCCTGCCAGTTGCATAAGATTTGGTAGACAATTTTTCTTTTCTTTTAAAAATCTTTATGAAACAAATGTAATGCCTTTGGCCAGGGCACAGCCTGACTCCCTCCCTCGGCAATCTTTGCGGAGCTCTGGCCCAATGGTGGCCAGTGGCTTGAATTTAATTAATTTTATAATGAATGATTTTAGAGTGTTGTTTGTGTTGTACTTTTGTATTGTTTTATTGTTGTTAGCCGCCCTGAGCCCGGCTTCGGCTGGGGAGGGCGGGATATAAATAAAATTTATTATTATTATTATTAATAAGAAAATATTCAAAAAAAAGCTGCAAGAAAAATATACAATAATAAAAAGGGGAAAATCTTATCTATAATCTCACAAACCTTTCAAACTCCAAGGCTCTTTTTTATTCCTCCATTTTTCACCTTCAGTATTCTGATCAGTAACTGTGTTTTGGATTTCACATGCAATGTTGATTGTCAAGAGAACTCCTGTGTTTCTATTCTGTTGAACTTACAGTATTATTGTCACATGTGCAAATACAGATAGCAATCTTCTCTGCCTGAAATCTTGATCACTGGACAGCTGTAGGGTATGCTCCAGAATTTTGAAAATCATCTTAGTATTCTGTTCCTATCCCAAGCAGGGAGCTCAGATGAGAACTAGCTTGTCCTGGCTATAGCAATACCTTTAGGTAAATTTATTCCTAGTCATTCTACTTTCAAGTGAAATTGGTTACACAGAGACAGGTGGCTGTTTCATCATTAATTTATTTGTTCCCGTATAATTTATAAAATCAATAAGGATAATAAATTGCCACAGCAAACGTTTTCTTTGGTAACATGAGCTCAGAGAAGAGAGAGGCAGCATCTCTTTCTGAGCAGTTCAGAATAAAATCTTTGTTGAAGCTGATTAGTTATCAGAACAGATTTAAATATGGATTTAATATCCTTGTGATGGTATGAATATTAAAGCGTGGGATGTGAATTGCTTCAGAAGCGTGCTAAAGTAAGGGGAGAGAGAGAGCTACGGGCATTAGCTTTGCATGTAACTTGGCTTCTCTAGTTGAAAAGGATCTTGTCTAGCAGGGTTGATAAACTCAGTTTTACAGTACTTTGACCACAGCCTGGTGAGGAATGAGGGCTCTCTTTGACCATGCATTGACTTCAGAGAATCTCAACACAACAGGGATGAACACCCTGTCCTTACCATGCCCTTTCTAGCCTAGATCTGGGAAGGAAAGTAGGAACTTGTTTACATAGTTTCCCCAGACTATGAGTGTTTGAGGACTGGGACATTCGCAGGGAAACCAAAATGCTTGTTTACAAAGCTATTGTACTACCAACCTTACTGTATGCTTGTGAAACATGGACCACTTATACAGTGGTACCTTGGGTTAAGAACTTAATTTGTTCCGAAGGTCTGTTCTTAACTTGAAACTGTTCTTGAAAGATACCACTTTAGCTAATGGAGCCTCCCTCTGCCGCCCCACCGCTGCCGTGCAATTTCTGTTCTCATCCTGAAGCAAAGTTCTTAAACCGAGGTACTATTTCTGGGTTAGCGGAGTCTGCAACCTGAAGCATCTGTAACCTGAAGCGTCTGTAACCTGAGGTACCACTGTAAATACCATCTACAACTCCTCGAAAGATTCCATCAACGGTGTCTCCAAAATTTTTTACACATCACTTGGGAAGACAGGCGAACTAATACCAGTGTACTGGAAGAAGCAAAGATCACCAGCGTTGAAGCAATGATTCTTCAACATCAGCTTCGTTGGACTGGTCATGTTGTGCGGATGCCTGATTATCATCTTCCAAAGCAACTACGCTATTCCGAACTTAAAAATGGAAAGCGTAATGTTGGTGGTCAACAAAAGAGGTTTAAAGACTGTCTCAAGGCAAATCTTTAAAAATGTAGTATAAACGCCCACAACTGCGAAACACTTGCCTTGCTAGCACTACAATTGGAGAACAGCCTTTACCAAAGGTGTCATACGGGCTTTGAAGACACTTGAACTCAGGACACAAGACAGAAATGTGCTAAGAAGAAGCTCCTACCCGGAAAGCAATGTCCCCAATGTGGAAGGACATGTGGATCCAGAATTGGCCTCCACAGTCACTTATGGACTCATTGTTAAAACCGTGTTTATGGAAAACAGTCTTATTCAGCTACGAGTGATCCCCGAAGAGGAAGAAGTAACTCAGTGTGTTGTTGCTAGTAAGACCACACCACTCCTGCTTGAGGAAGGGTCACAGTTGCTGGGGGGCACAAGTTTTGGGTAACTTCCAAGGGTAAATTTGCATGTGTCGTGTTCTGAGCACTCTCAGTGACTGCTGTCTTGTTACTGTAATTAAATCTTCATATTAAGGAGATCCTGAGCCAAGAACCACTCTGGATCAGAACTTAGGAGAAAATGTTATTGGGATAACTAAGGAATCTGCAAATTAAATTTGCATTATATTGACATGATTATGTACATTTGCTTGTTTCTTTTCTGCTGCTGATTTAGAATTAAATCCTGTGTTTAGGGAGCAGTGACTTATGCTTCCATTGGCACCTGAATCAGTTTCTAGCAGTTTTAAATTTAAATAATTATAGGATTGACATCTGGGGCCAACCACCTAATTGTTTATTAAGAATAATTATGTCCTGCCTTTCCAACAGAATGCTGCTCAAGACAGCTAACAATAAAAACAAGCTCATCAAAATACAAGCTCAAATGTAAATAAAAGCATGAAAAATAACCTTAAAAATAAGCGCCAAGAAAATAAACAGCACAAGTCCAAGTTGTACCACAGCAAGACTCTATGACTGCCTATAGCATGCTTTCTAAAATCTTTGCTGTCTCCTCTGTGTCTGCCTTCCATTTGTGGATGTAAATACAGTAGTGACACCAGATGATTTTTCCAGGATATTTATCAGTTGTCCTGCCAACAGAAAGAAAATGGAACAAAGGAGATTAATCTTTCCGGGGTGTGAAGTTAATAAATGTTATATTAAAAAGTCAGCATAAAGGCATAGCAGCATTTTTCTGATATTCTGCTGACCAAGTATGCATTTTGTTAGAATAAAACCCAAAATCTAAAGAAGCTACAGGAAATTTAGTGTGTTTATTGACAAAATGTGTTGATGCAAAATCAACAAGCGGAACTAATATGTTTTCTTTTGAAGAGATTAAAAATGGGCTGCCCTATAAGTGAAATCTTCAACTGTATCAAACAGTTCACCTATTTTGATACCCAAAAGTACAGTGGTACCTTGGGTTAAGAACTTAATTCATTCTGGAGGTCTATTCTTAACCTGAAACTGTTCTTAACCTGAAGCACCACTTTAGCTAATGGGGCTTTCCGCTGCTGCCATGCCGCCGCCGCGCGATTTCTGTCATCATCCTGAAGCAAAGTTCTTAACCTGAAGTACTATTTCTGGGTTAGCGGAGTCTGTAACCTGACGCGTCAGTAACCCGAGGTACCACTGTAGTGCCTTTAGGGAGGACAAAAAGATTGCCCCATAAGTTGCTATTTTAGCAGCATTTTATTTTAAACCAGGTCAGTCAACTCCTGCAAATAATAGTTTGTGGGCTCATGTGGTGAGGATATAGGAGGCGCCATACATTCAGGTTTGCCTACATGGTAGTGTCACAATGGCCAATTGAGAGCAAGAGCAAGGCTTCTTGAATCAGCATCACATTCCCTTTCCCCCCCCTTTCTGGCACCCCCCCCAATCACAGGTTGGATGCCTTTTGCTGCTACTGAAATGTGTTGCAGAAGGTACCCTGTTTTAGTTAAGTCCTAGTTAATTCTTCATACTGTGACATTTCCTTCTTTCAGCATGATAACTTGTTTACTATAATTGTTTTGAATTTTTTCAGTTATGGCTCAGTTTTGGATTCTTTAATTTTTTGAGGGTTCTTTTTTATTTATCTGTATTTTAAACATAAGAACTAACCACTCTTCACAGTTCTTATCATTTTCTGATGGCCTCCCCCCCCCAAAAGAAAGAAAGTAGGAAATAAAAGATGAGCCACTATATTATTAGTTTCTGTTTTGATGAGTTTGGAAAGTTGCTGGAGGCTGCAGTCTCATACATACTTCCCTGGAAGTGCACCCCACTGAACTCGGTGGGGCATACTTTTGAGTAGGCATGTGTGAGATTGTGTTATAGTGATAAAAAAGGAAAGCAGAACTGAATAAGCCACTAGGTTAAAAACAAGCAAACCAGTGACTTTTTTAAAACAACAATGTGAATTCAAGGGGAGTTTTGGTTTAAATACAAGCTTGATTGCATAACCATGTATCAGTGACATACTTTTTTGCATAAGAAGATAAATCATAATAAAATGTTGGTTTCTTCAGTTTTGAAACACTCTTGTTGGGTATAATGGAAGTACTGAAGATAAAAGGAATGGGTTGATACCTTCTCACTTCCACTCAAATTATTTCTGTCCAGATACAGCAGACCTGGCAATTTCTGCTGGCATATTTGGACAAATATATAGCTAGGAAACGTGATTTCTGTAAATATCTTTGTTGTAAGATTGTTGATTTCCTTAGTGGTAACATCTACGAGAGCATGAAAGGCCACAATGGTTTTTACGAGTAAAATTGCAATGATACCACATTACTGCACATACTGATGAGTCATGCAGTTTCTCGTATCCATGCTACGTGCCATTCCAGAGCCCTTCTCTTTTCAGCAGTAACAAGAATAATGAATCCCGTGGAACACAGCCTATTGGCTGGCTGACATGAGGCTTTAACACAGCATGTGGAACCTAAGGTATAGTAAAACCTCAGGGCACAACGAAAACAAACGAGTCTCTCTGCTGTTTAATGACAGAGCCCATGGAATTGGGGGAAGAGGGTGGGTTGGGGAGGGGAGTTGGCTTCGGGTAGCAGCAGGTATTCTGCGTGTGGGCAGACCTCATGCTGCCTTGTATAGTTTGTTCAAAACATGAGGCAATTACCAAGCTCAGATGTTTTGTGTGCAAGATACTTGGTTCGTAGCGGTAAATCACTGCCCTTTGAAACATTGCAAAGCTGAACACGTACTACTTGATTGCATTCAGCCAGCTTTTGAGTTTTTCCTGCAGTAATAAAGAGAGGTTGCTGGGCTATCTGCAATAAAACAATAGGAGAATGATTGAATCTCCTAGACCTTTGCTGTAAATACTAATAGACCTACTTTGGTTGTGATTCCCCCCCACCGCCCCCAGACACTTGCTTAAATGGTCAATAAGGCTGAAGAGAACCACATGCCAGGGCACTGAAATAACCAGCCTAGGGACAGAGCTTAGAAATAGTTTATCATGAGTGCATGACAAGTATTGATTATTGGAAAATTGCTACTGAGTGTATGAGCTTCGTTGGAATAATTATCCAATAAGATGTGGAGTAATGAGGCTTCAGCGTTTAATGCAATCTTGCTTATAGGATTTGTTCAGTAAACACATTAGTTGAAATATCTTCTTGGGTAAGTGCAAAGATTTTAGGAAGTAATTTTGGAGGGAATCTGAGAAACAATGTTGACAGTTTCCAAAACCAACTCTGCTCCATGCTTGAATGTTATGCCTCTTTAGTTTGTAACTACTTACACGTTTTCTAAAAATTAAATATTTTTTCATGTTGCACAGCTATATAAATTATTGTGCTGCAAGGGTGAAAAACGCTTCAACCTGTTTCATCTGCAGAATCATGCAGTTAAGTAAGCCATTTCATGCAAGGCTCAAATTATTATTGTTTATTGGGAAGCAGGTATAGAGGCTTACAAAGTTCAAACAAATTAGAGTTCTGCATTCAAGCATGAGAAATATTTCAGTGCGACACAACACACAAATATGAGAGACTATTTAGGAATACTAGTTGCCACGAAGGGGCACTAATATCTGATAATCTTGGTTGAGAAATTGTATACAGTGGTACCTTGGTTCTGAAACTTAATCTGTTCCGAAAGTCCGTTCCAAAACCAAAGCGTTCCAAAACCAAGGCGTACTTTCCCATAGAAAGTAATGCAAAACGGATTAATCCATTCCAGACTTTTAAAAACAACCCCTAAAACAGCAAATTAACATGAATTTTACTATCTAACGAGACTATTGATCCATAAAATGAAAGCAATAATCAATGTACTGTACTATAAAATAAATAAGACAGTATTGTAGATGATAAAAATTAAAATTACTTTATTTTCTTACCTGCACTGATGATAGTCATTGTTTGGATGGGGGGCTTTTGCCCATTTCCACAGTCACATAATCAATCAATCAATCAATCAATCATAAAACAAAGAACAACTCACAGTCACAAAAACGGAAAAGCCACACAAACAAAAATGCAAAAAATAGCAAAAACAAAAGACCAAACATAAGTTCCAAATATCACCTCAGAACACTGCAATCGGAAATGGAAGGCTTTGATTACAATGGGGGGGGGGCGCAAATTAGCAGTGCAACAGTGAAAACGGAAGGAAGAAGTCTTTGATTACAATGGGGGGACACAAATTAGCAGCGCAACAGTGAAAACGGAAGCTCAGGAGCACGTTCAGCTTCCGAAGCAAAGTTTGCAAACCGGACACTGACTTCTGGGTTTGCAGCATTCGAGTTCCAAGTTGTTCGGGAACTAAGCTGTACGAAAACCGAGGTACCACTGTATCCTCATTCCTGTGCAAAAGCCTTTAGAATTGAGAAATGTACAAATAGGCTGAAGCCTGTTCCTCAGAACTAGCTACTTTTATGTCTGAGCAATGGAAATGCAATTGTAAGTAAAGGCCTAAAGCTATGTGACTTTACACTACCATCAAAGAAGCCCACGTATTACTGGACTGTGCTTGACCTTACTATATTTTGAGAGGTCTCTTTGTTTTGGTATTTCACATGGCTCACTGTATTTACCTGAAATTTTTGTTTGATCTAAAGAACACTGAAAGGTCATAGGGACATAATTTTAAATAAGCCATGTGGCTTCAGGATATTAATTGTGGTAGAGAGCATAGCTTACTTTTTTCATTAGGAGTATGACATCTACAGGTCAAGCAAAGTGCTGAAGTGTTTTATGAAACTACTTTTGGTATTGCACTGTTTTTGTGTTCAGGTATGTTTAATATGGAGGATTATGCAGCTCTGCCTACAGAAGATTGATTTGAGGAACAATTTGCAAGAGGAGGAAGCTAGTCTAGTTTAAACTTAATGGGAGTAAATTACTATCGAAAGAGAAGATTGCCAAAGATAAAATAATAATAATAGGAAGTAGATTGGTTTTAATTTATGAAAACTTTCAATGTCCATTTAACAATTTTCTCATAAGAGTCAACAAAATTATTAGCAAACAAGGTTGAAGAGGAATCATCTTTTGGTTATATGAAATCATCAGTCAGGACTGACAGATTCAAAGCAGGTGGATCAATGAGATGACAATACAGTATTTTTCTAGCTATGCTGTACAATATAATATTAATTTAAGCCAGGATGCAGCTCCAGCTCCTATTTGAATGGGGCTCAGCCTTGTAAATGTATGGTAGTAACTAATGAAGCCCCATGTTTAAGAGGCATCGCTTGTTTTTAGGCCAGCTAAAAGCAGGTATGTATGGTTGTACTTGAGCATGAACATAAAATATAGAATTGTATATTTAGGGGTTGTACTTGAGCACTAACATAAAATATAGAATTGTCTTGAGCATTCAGTGGCGTCTAAGAGCACATACCCCTGGTTCAATCCTAGCCATCTCCAGGCAGAACTAGGATAGAAGCCTGACTGTAACCCCGGAGTACCAATGTCATTCTGTGTCGACAAAGATGGAACCAGTAGTCTTAATATAAGGCAGTTTCCTGTGTTCCCTGACATCCATTTTGATGCCTTTATCCAAGATTACAATATATTGTAGTACAATATATTCTACTAGATTATAATTGTAGCACTACAATATATTTTACATTTTGTCTCTCTCCCTCTTCTTTGAAATGAGTGCAGAGGTTGCTCAGGGGTTCACACTTTGAATAATTTTGTTCTCCATATACGTAGTTTTTTCCGCTCTGATCTCAGCCTTCGACTTAGGTATCCGATTGCATTGTGTTTTATGTTTTTCCAGTCTCCCTTAAAAGTGGATGGATAGATTGAGGTGCAGCACGTCCTTGAAATGCAGAATAGTGTACACACACCAATTTACATTTCAGCATTTCTGTGTTATTTGAGATAAACTGTTTCAACATCTTCTGCATTTTAGAAGCCAGGGCTTCCAGGTGGACTCTAGTCCTATTATTTCTTTCATAGAAATAAACCAGTAGTCAACAGAGTCTGTTGATGGAGCTTTATTTTTGGCTTTTGCCGGTTTCAGTGAAGTCCATTCCAAGCCACGTGTCTGCCTTGTTCCTATAATAAATATTTTTTGGATGCAGTCATAATCCATTAGCATCTGTTGTATATATTTGCTGCTTGTTTCACTGGACTGTGGATTGTATTCATTGACCAGATGATAAACATAGCAGTCCGCTACAGCAAGACAAAGATTCATGTGCATTATATATAAATGCTTCTATGTTTGCAGCCTTCTGGTAGTAGTCTTTTGAATCCTGTATACTTGGAAGTTCTATTGAAGTGGGGCCTACTCTTAGATAAAATTTTGGTTTACCCAGTTTGCTTTTTGGGTAAATTGATACAAATTTTGTGTATTCACCATTGCCTCATTAATGTGGGGAAATAGACTCTTGCTCTTGTCCCTCTAAATGCTAGAATAACCAAATGTCAGAAATAATGAATAAAATAACATATCTTAATTTTAATAGATTAAGCTCTTTTTTGCATCAACATATTTTTGTCAGTGCTGTTGTAAATTGTCTGTACACAGCAGTTTGGTTACGTTTTCTGAAAACCATTATGTGTCTGAGGAATTGAGACACTGATTTATCTGAGGAATTGGGAACTTGCTGATTTATTTCCCGTATTGCAACAGTGTAATTGTTTACAAAAGTGTGAAAACAATTCTTGCTCCCGTATGCCCCTCCATCTGTAAACAGTCTAGTGCAATAAGAGAGGATGCTTTAGAAGGCATCCACGGGTCAGCTGAGTCTCTTTTTCATGAAAGGTACTCCTGGAGCGATGGAGTCACATGGGAAATGAAGCACAGGAGCTGCTTGGTACAGTTGTGCTTTTACATGCCAGTGTTTCATTTCCAGTATTCTGGCTTTAGAGAACACCAGCATTTTCTCTGCAGCCAGTTGGAATTGAGTTAGAGTGCCTTGTTCCAAAAAACATTAGCTCCTCCTTCCATATTTTGGCAGTTTTAGCATGGAACCGTCAACAAAAGCTTCCCTGCTTTAGATCTTTCCCAGGGTCATTGACAGCGAGCCAAATATCATCCCTTACTCTAGTTGTAATGGTTACTTCCTGGCTTCCTTTTCCCCTGGACTCTGAGCTTTCGCCTAGTTTGTGTTGTTTATGTATTTGTGACAAACTGCAAATGAGGTCGTGTAGCCAAAGGCAAAATTGTAGGCTGGATGGCACACAGTTTACATAATTCAGAATCTGGTGTGAAGTACTTTGCAGCATATGCTCATTAAATTTGTATGAAATTAGTCCCCCCCCCCTGCTTTTGGTTGATGATTTCACCCACCTCCAATTTCATTTTAACTCCTCATTATCCAGAATATTTTAACTGAATAATTCTGTATAAATTCACTAATAGCAGGACTGGCCCACCCATGAGGCAAGGTGAGGCGACTGCCTCAGGTGGCAGGTTCCAAAATGTCTTGGGCCAGCCCTGACTAATAGGTTTAAATATCTATCTTAAATATCTCTCTTTAGCAATCTCCCTTCCTTGTTCCTACCTGACTTGCCTTTGAATGACACTGTGGATGTTCTCACTGATCTAACTCTGATCCTAGAACATTCCAATTCTCCCTAGTTTGATTGTTTTTATTTTATAAGAGTATTTTTAGGATACTTCTTAGGGCATTGCCCTTACAAAGACTACAGTGATGGCAGTATGTCTTTCTGAATATAGGTCAGGTTAATTTTCCACATTCTGGTATCTGCCATTACTAGACCGATTCAGTTCTCCACCCCAGAATCTGTAGCGAGATCCTGGGAAGTGCTTCATACGAAAGGTTGTTCTGATGTCTTGAAGCATGTGGAGCAAGATGATAAAGATTACTGTGACCATTCTTTACATCCTTGGTGCCCTGTGGCAACAGTTGAAAAGCTGTACCGCTCCAGAATTTTCCCAAAGAACTTTTGAATTTGATTCCAATGGTGGTAGTTAACCCAAGCACCGACCAGGAAGGTAATTCTCAGGTCTGCAGTGGGGACAAGGTGTTGTTAATCTAGCATGTGAACGAATGGTGCGCAGCAGACCACAGGATTGTGCTGAAGACCTACGTATTAATGTAAATGATGAATGGCTGGGCAGCTTTTCTTTTGGAGACACTATAGGGATTTTGTCCTTCTTTTAATAAACTGAAACTGTATTCAGAAGTTGAATTTCCCTCTGGCAATGGAAAAAGTTTGAGACCTATTTATTACAAAGATTATCTAGCAGCTCCAAGAGCAAAGATTTAAAAATATCCTTAGTTTGTGATTTTATAACTAGGCTTGGAATATATGCGCCAGCTTCTTGTTTGTCAGGGCTGACAGTGTGTGTATGTGTGAGTGGGTGGGTGGGTGACTAAATTAAGTGAACAGAACTTTTGTTTTTTTGAAATTCACTCCTTGTTTTTGGTTCAGCAGTTTCTAGAGTTCTTCATTTGTTTCTTTAGAACCGGAAAATATTATGGGGCATTTCATTATTTTATTGCTAATTGTTATAATGCAGTTGAGCAATCAGATTTCCTTTTTGTTAAGGTGGCCTGAACAATTTTTAATATTAAGCAGCAGCAGTAAAATTTTGTGTGGCTCATAATAATATTGGTTAGTTACTTGTCTTTTATTTGCTAGCTTTTAAAGCATTGAAATAGCTGCTATTGGTGGTTATGGGCATTTAGAATGGCAAAAAAGCAGGGGCTCCTAAAAATCTGTGCAAGATCTTATCAATAATAAAGGAGGGTTAGGCTTTTAAAAAATACTTGGCACTACGGAAGTGGGCTTTGAGATTGATGTTTCCTTGTTGGAGACAATTCAAAGTTGAACACACAACTATGCTACTAAGTATTCTTATTCTTTGGCGATCACTCATAGCCGAGGAAGATTGTCTTCTGCAAACACGGTTTTAACAATGAGTCCATAAGTGACTGTGGAGGCCAATTCTGGATCCACACGTCCTTCAACAGTGGGGACATTATACCTTGCATTTTGCACCACCATCATCTTACTTGTATACAGTGGTACCTCGGGTTAAGAAATTAATTCGTTCTGGAGGTCCGTTCTTAACCTGAAACTGTTCTTAACCTGAGGTACCACTTTAGCTAATGGGGCCTCCTGCTGCTGCCGCGCCACCGGAGCATGATTTCTGTTCTTATCCTGAAGCAAATTTCTTAACCTGAGGTACTATTTCTGGGTTAGAGAGTCTGTAACCTGAAGCGTCTGTAACCTGAAGCGTCTGTAACCCGAGCTACCACTGTACTACCTTTCTCTGGTAAACCACACTTAAGGTGACTCACAACATCACAATGGCTGCATAATTCAAGAGGGGTGCAAGACACAACAAAATTTAATAAGTATTGGTAGGCTAACGAAAACACCTACTTCAGATGGTGCAATGGGCCAGCCAGTCTGGCTGTTAACCAGAAGGTTTGTGGTTCACATCATCCACCCAAGAATGGTTTTGGTGTGAGCAGGATTCTTGCATTGCAGGGGATTGGACTTGACGATCCTCAGGGTCCCATCTCTACAATTTATATTAATAAATAAACAACAAAGTTAAACAATTCATAATGTGGTACAACAATAAAAATGCAAAACCATAATCCAGATAGTAACAAAAATAATGCATCTCTAAAACTAAATCTTAACCCTAGCAGCAACCCCTGAACAATACGCCCCCACCCCTGGTAGTCTCCCTGCTTTCGCTTCAGACACACACACTCGTAAATCTTTAAGATTGTTAAATCATCTGAATGTGTGGCTTGACCTATTTTCAGATATAGGTTTCATCCTGCCACTGCAAAGTATGTAGAAAGGGAACTGACTGTCCACAGCCGAAAAGCCAATCCCATCTGTGCCTTTGTTTGTTCTATGGTATGGTGCTGGCTACTTTTAAGTGGTAGATGTCATATCCTTGATTTTGGAGGAGGGTGGCTAATAATAAGTATTTCAGAATAAATAATTTTGATTAGAATTTTTAAAAAGTGTTGCATCCAATAGTGTTTGAAAGTATTTTGATCCAGAGAAGACTTGCAGTAGTGGAACAGGGCTCCCTAATAGGGTCATATATCTTTGGGGGTGGGTGGGTTGTAAAATGGCCTAAGAAGGGATAGCATGCTATCACATCTTGTCACTCATAGTGGCATTTGTGGCCCCAATTTGAATAATAGATTTATTTATTTATTTTGCCAGTTAGAGCAGTTACTACCTGTAAAACAATATGGGAAAATTTATTAAAATAAGGTCCTTGGATCACTGTGTAACACTGCACATTTGTATTTGAACATGCATTTTTGTGAATATTGTTTTTTAAATTGCACAATGCAGAAATTGGTTGGAATGAAATCAGAAATGATTACATGCAAAATTGAAGTGGACTAGAAATAGGCAGATTAACCTAGTGGTGAACTCGGCAGTCAGTGACTTATGTGTTTAGAGGTAGGATGCACTGGACATCAGTTTTTGGGGAGAGGGGAACAACAGTGTAAAAAGAGCGACTGCCTTAATGCCCTGGGGCTTCCCAGAAGCTGGTTGTTCTTAAGTTCTTTATTGGTACATTGAAATAGTGCCAGGTACCTGGCTAAAAACATAAATGTGTTTCCAGCACCAATAGCAGGACAGTGCCAGGTGGCTTTCTTTGGCAAAATGTTCCCTAACTGCAGAACAATAACATGAAATTACTGGCTCAGCACCTCTGCAGATCTTTTAATATGAGCCATGCATACTAACGACAGGCCTTTGCAGCTGTTTAATTTTTTACTTTTTCATTAGCCAGTCACTTTAATGATTGTCTGTATTGTTTTAATGGTGTTTTATGCCATAATGTTGTACACCACCCTGATATTTAATGGTATGGCAGTATAGAAATGCATTTATAAATAAAACTGAGTAGAATGACAAAAATTAGTTTGCAGCTAAATGGAGCATTTGTGCAGTCTATGAACATAATCCAAAATCTTTGCCCATGCAGCCCACAGGCACTACAGAACTACATCTGCTTAGGGAAAAGCAGGTTTATGTTTTGCTAACTATGTACACATACAGGGATACAAAGCACGATCACCTGATGCCTAAAGCTCAATTTTATCCACACTTATTTGGAAGTAAAAAGGGACGCGGGTGGCGCTGTGGGTTAAACCACAGAGCCTAGGACTTACCAATCAGAAGCTCGGTGATTTAAATCCCCGCAACAGGGTGAGCTCCTGTTGCTCGGTCCCTGCTCCTGCCAACCTAGCAGTTTGAAAGCACGTTCACCGCTCCTGCGGGAAGGTAAATGGCATTTCCGTGCGCTGCTCTGGTTTGCCAGAAGCGGCTTAGACATGCTAGCCACATGACCCGGAAGCTGTACGCCGGCTCCCTCGGCCAATAAAGCGAGATGAGCGCCGCAACCCCAGAGTCAGTCACAACTGGACCTAATGGTCAGGGGTCCCTTTACCTTTACTATTTGGAAGTAAGGCCCACTGAAGAAAATTAGGCTTAATTTTTATTAAACATTCATAGGATTGTTTCCTGAACTTTCTGAAAGAAAGAGCCCAGAGACTAGCACATTTTCACATAGGATGCTATCTTATATATCACCAACATCTAGAGTGCCCATATGGATGGTCTTGCACTATTGATCTTTACCTTTAAAATAGCATTTTTTTTCTGCAATCTATTCAGTTCTTAAAATAAAAACAATTATCACTCTGCTAACCAAACACCATGACCATTGACTTTATATCTCATTGAGAAACAGTTCAGTAACTACAAATTCAGTAAGAAACCCACCATTATAAATAGATGACTTACTGTGTCATAATGTTTTCTCAGAATGCAGATATTTCCCCCATGGTTCTTTTTTTTTTAAAGAAAAAAATGCCTTTAAGATAACGTGATGCTCATGGTTCAGTTGCAAGAAACGTGTAGGCTTGAACATGCCTTATATGAAATTCAGTCTTCATTTTCAGCCAGGTCATTATTTAAAAAGGAATTAAGGTAGTTGATAGCATGCCTCAGTTGAATTTAAAGTAGATTTGAATTAAAAGGTGATACTCAACCAAGTCATACTTACAGTTAAATCCATTGAAATTAATGGACTCAAGTTATTTAAGTTCATTATTTCAGTGGGTCTACTCTATGACTAAAGTTGATAGTCATGTACCCTGATCACCTCCTAACCATCTACCAGCAGTGCCAGATTTCAGCAACTGCAGATATTCAGGATGAGTGTAATCCTGTCTAATTGCAGACAATACATAGATGATTTGACATGAAGAAAGAGTGTCAAATTAAGAAGTGTTATCATAAATGCAACTTTGATGATATGGGTGTACCATTGATCATATACAAGGTTTCATCAGATATTAATTTACAGGATCAGATGTAGAGATTGTTAGAGATGGTCTCAAGCATTGGATCAATATCTTTCAAGCTACTGTTGCCTCCTCTTCCCAACACTCCCTAGGAGTGTATCTTGGGTCCAAGAGGAAGGCAAAGGCACTCACAGTTTGAGAAGAGCATATTTTCCCATGGCGGGGAGTCACAAGTTGATTTGAGGCTATATGTCCTTGCATCTTCAGTTTCTCCTCATTCCTATGTGGGAATTGCATGTAGAAAATCATGTCTTCACTTGCATTGTTGGGATTTATAGTCCTAGTCCAGTTCCTATCAGAAAAAGGAGCAATTAGAGGCATATGCATGCATCCTTAGTATTGGGTCCTGCCATTGGACTCTTTAATATCCCATCTGCAGTCTCACACACTCATGCATAGCAGAATCCTGTTATATGTGAAATGTTGGTCAGTATGGGAGATCCTAAGATGGTACTCTTATTCGAATAATTTATTGTTACTCAAGTACAGCAATAATATTAAATTTATTAATGGTAGCTAGAACGTTCATTGCTAAATAATAGGAAATCAGCAAAATTCCCAATTCAACAGAATGGCTGCAAAATGTCGGGAGTATAGCTATTATAGTTACAATTGCACATTTTATTCAGCTGCATGAGGGGATCATCAAACGAAAGTATGTTGGCATTTAATTGGTCCTTGTTTATTAATAACTTGAATAGGAAATACTCCATTAATTACTTGAGCAATTTTTTTTTTTTACGTTTTAGTGCTTGATGGTTGTATAATTCTGATCATCATGAATAGAACATCTGAGGTTTGAGCACGCAGTTGCAGTTTTTTGAAACTACTTGTAATGTGTCTTTTAAGTACTTGCACCAAAGAATTTCAGTTCTTCATAGTGCTTCAAAAAAAGTAAACGGTGTGCTTGGTTTCTACCTGTTGTTGAAATTGCCAAAGAAAAAATTGAATCAGGCTACTGAACAATAGTGCAAACAGAACACTGACTAATATATTAACATAATGATTTTCTTCAAGTGACAGTTCTTTATAAACTTGGCATTTTAATTATTTTAGGCTATCTTTAATCTTTATATGCATTCCTATCATCAATTATTAGGCCCATTTTACCAACTGTAATTTTTCATAACTAAATGGATAAAAACCCATCAGGATTGATGGCCTAGGTTGTACCATTCCCATTCTGCACACACATTTACCACCTCTCTGTCCTTACCTCTCCACTCCCATGCACTACCCTGCCATTCATCACTGAATCAGTTTCCACATACTCTGCCAGGGGCCCAGGCCTTCTTTCCCAAACGTTTGCTTGACCCTCAAACTGAACATGAGGCCCTGAAAAGGTGGCACCTAAGAGGTTTCATTTGATATGGGACACTAAATTTAGTACCAGATCAGGGTGTGTGTGTGCCGTGTGTGGCAGGTTAGGAGTGGCATCAAACAGCTTCCTGCACTGAGCTATGTGGATGACGTGGCAAGAGAGAGAGAAGAGGAGAGAAAGGTGTGCTGCAGCACATGCTCAGTAGCTCATCCTAAAAAGAGCAATTTTGCCCTCTGTTACGCTTGGCTTATTAGAAGAGGTGGTCATAGAAAGCCCAACTTCCTTGTCCTCCTAGGAAGAGGAAGACAAGCTTTCCTGAGCTTGCAAGGAGGGCTAGGAGGCAACAGCTGTCTCCCATTGTTGCTCACCATCAGCTGGTAGGATGGGGTAGAATTCTTATAGACATTACAACCAATAGGACATGAAAGCAGTAGCTTTCTGCTGTTGTTGTTATCCAGCAATTAATATTGAGAGGTATGCTGCCTCTGATTGTGGAGGCAGCATATATCCATCATGTCATTTATGCCCAGCGGGGCTTGGACCAATAAGAAATTACTTGGTGAGAGCAATAGACTGTAGAACCTGGCTGCCTCTTGTTGTGCAAACCGCTTGTGCTTTGCTTAGACATTCGGACAATCCATTGTGGTTTGCTCAGGCAGTCCAGAGGCTAGGGCGGAGTGCTTGACCCTGATGTTTATTCCCAGCTTTACAAAACCATGGTTTATGAAACATTGAACGATCATCCAAATCAGACCATTATGGCTGGCTCATTGCTACAATAATTAGCACACTTGAAGAATGCATCCAGAAGCCTATTCATATTAGGCTAACGTTCTAATGCATTTAGAAAAATGTAAGTGCAAAAAATGGTAGCCAATCACTATGGTTTGTATTCAACTAAGTTCTACTCATGTTGTGTGGATGCCTGAGTATCATTTTCCAAAGCAACTACTGTATTCTGAACTTAAAAATGATAAGCATAATGCTGGTGGTCAACAAAAGAGGTTCAAAGACTCTCTCAGGGCAAATCTAAAAAAAGTAGTATAAACTCTGACAACTGGGAAACACTGGCCTGCGAGCACTCCAATTTGAGAACAGCCTTTACCAAAGGTTTCATGGGTTCTGAAGATGCTCAAACTCAGGACGAAAGGGAGAAACGCGCTAAGAGGAAGGCACATTTTTGCAAACCCTCACCATGATCAATTCCCACACAGAAACCTATGTCCCCACTGTGGATCCAGAATTGGCCTCCACAGTCACTTACGGACTCGTGTTTAAAACTGTGTTTATGGAAGACAGTCTTACTCGACTACGAATGATCACCAAAAAAGAAGAAGACTCAGAGTAGACCCATTGCATTTAATGAGCCTAAGTTTGTCATGCCCATTAGCTTCAATGGGTCTACTCTGTCTATGACTAGCATTGAATAGCAGATACAGTGGTACCTCGCAAGACGAATGCCTCGCAAGACGAAAAACGCGCAAGACGAAAGGGTTTTTCGTTTTTTGAGTTGCTTCGCAAGACGATTTTCCCTATGGGCTTGCTTCGCAAGACGAAAACGGAACGAATTAATTTCGTCTTGCGAGGCACCACTGTATAGCCTGCCATGTTGTGTACCCCTAAGCTGTAAGGTAAAGCTTGTTCTTTTTTCCAATATCCTGTGACAACATGTTTTGCTTTTAGGTTTTTGCTCTTAATGTGGTCATGTGCCTTGGTATGGTAGTACCATGGGAGTAGAGGAAAGCAGTGCAGACTGCCCTCTGTGGAAAAATTTGTAGATCCAGCACTGGGAAAATTGCAAACCCTACTGGCACTTTCCACTATTACTATCTGTGCAGCGAAAAAAAGTTATATATCATGTTTGTGGTTTTTTTTTTAACATTTGAGTGTTTTCTTTGTTTTGGGAAGCTACCTTCAGTAGCGTTCGAGTCTGAAATCATTTGCAGATTAATTGGTGCAACTAATCAGTTAGTTCATTCATCATAGGTTTTAAATGTGGATTTTTAATTGGATTTTAATTGATGAAGTTCAGTGCTGATAGCAGTTTCATAAACAATGTGTGTACATCCCTGAAGTCAGGCAATGTGTTTGAGATGGCTTTCCAAAGAATAAATTATTAGTCTGTGTTATTTAATCAAGATGAACTGTTATAGTAATTAAATATCCCCAAAATATAGCCTGTGTTGAGATGAGAGAATACATTTTAGCTAGTTAATTAATTGATTGGTTAATATTATGGCAAGAAATTTTGGCAAACTTTTTAAAAAAACAATGATTGCAAGTGCTACCACAATCTTAAAGAGGCACTGTAGAAATAATTTACAAATCTCCAGTGTACCTTTAAATGTGTGGTGTGCTCAAGCGGCTTTATCTCACCCCCCCGCCCCTTAATCTTGTGACAAATATTCTATTGACTTTATTAATGGAAATCTGAGGCCAGGAAATGTTGACTGAGTTCCAGCAGTACATACCACGGAGCTCCCAATATGGATAGACATTGGTATTCTCTTCTATGAGCCCAAGATGCTCTTTGTATCCATTGAATGATCCCTGTGGTCAACCTGAGCATTTCCAACAACATAGTAGCTATTTTATGTGTGTCGTTTGGATTGTACTGTATATGTCATTTGGCAAAGGTTCTCCAGGTATATGACTACAGATTTATTAGGTTGAAGTAAAACACTGTTTTAAGTGCTGCTTGCTTCAGATGTTTATAATTTTCATGCTTAAAAATATTTAGCTATATGCATGAACGCCACAGGTCTGACTTACATAGAGAGGTGTAGTAAAATACAGTATATGAAGCTTGAATGACTTTAGACAAGGAAAGGTGTTCTGACCTAATGAGTTGCTGAAAGGTGAAATGGTTTGAAGTGCTCAGCAAGCAAGACATTGCAGTGCCCTGCTTCACAGTTCATTACTGTGTTACTCATGTGGGAAAATGATGGAACTTCCTATGCTGAATGAGTGAAAATGAACAAAAGCAGCAGGTGACTATTGCAAATGGTGCTCCAAAGATGACTGTAGCAAAGAGAGAGGTTTGAATCTGGGAGACTCTAGACTTCGGACTCAGCTATACAGCTGCAAATAAAACGTTTTAAGTGTGTTGTAAAGTGCATTATACAAATGTGACACTAGATGGCAACGATGAGCTATGGCAAATTCAATAGATTTTTCAAAACGTTTTTACAAAAAGCATTTTCACATTTTTTATATGTGTCTGGATTCCAGCTTCCTATCTGCAGAAGGTGAAAGAGAATAGAAACAGTAGTACTGAAAGTCTCAACTGTGCTCTGAATGAAACCTTCTCTGCACATGAGAAAAGGCCAAGCATATCAGACATTACTATTTGTATAGCAATATTATGCCCTGTTGAGGGGAGAGGATTATGTGTTATTTTTTAAAAAACACACAACATTATGCTGGAGTCTTGTATAACTGATGTTTTGGTATTCCTTATCTCTTATGGCATATCAAAGAGAGAGTGGCTAAAAACAATTGTAACATATGTCCTTTAATTTAAAATTACTCTGTTTGTACCATGCTCAGCACTAGCATCTGCACTGCATAAACATTTGCTGTAGAAAGCAGGAGAGGTAAGTTAGATTCCTGTCTTTGGGATCTAAGCACATTAAAATCTATGGCATTCCATCTTCCTCTCTGGTAGCACCAAGCTAGGAGCTCTGAAGGTCGTTTGTGTTCTTACAGCAACTATAGCAGCAGCAATGTCCCCAATTAGTTTTAAACTCATTCTATAAAAGGACCTCGATGCCCTCATCTTAAATCTATCAAGCCCTTACAAGGTCTTTAAATATTCTTGCATTTAACATACTATTCAGATGATGTAGTTTTTGCTACTTTTGTGTGGCCATGTTAAAGGATTTACAGTCTTAACTTAATACTGAGAAATTGAAAGTAACATTTCAGCAGAACCAGATTTGTTCAGTCCCTCTTGGAGCACATTCATTCATGAGAACCTGGTTTTAGTAAGCATGACTGGAAGGAGGCAGTGTTAAGAACTAGAAGAAGAAGAGTTTGGATTTGATATCCCGCCTTTCACTACCTTTAAGGAGTCCCAAAGCGGCTAACATTCTCCTTTCCCTTCCTCCCCCACAACAAACACTCTGTGAGGTGAGTGGGGCTGAGAGACTTCAGAGAAGTGTGACTAGCCCAAGGTCACCCAGCAGCTGCATGTGGAGGAGCGGAGACGCGAACCCGGTTCCCCAGATTACGAGACTACCTCTCTTAACCACTACACCACACTGGCTCTCTAGAGGGATAGAGGATTGAAATTTGCTACTTCACAATAAAGTTGTTTGAAGCCTGCACAGATTATTGAAGCAAGACTGCACATGTCTACATGTGCTTACTCCCAGGTACATGAGTATGGATCGCAGTCTTAATAAGCTTGCATTCTGGACAGTTCCAGAAAGGGCTAAATGAACAGAACATTTCTATGTGGGTATGTTCTGTTCAGCTTGATCTTATATAGATTTGAATAGCTAAATAGTGCCCCTTTGCTTTTGCTGTTTGCTAACAAAAGATAGACAGGGAATATAAGAACAGAGCTGATTCATCCGGAAAGAGTGGCAGGAGCAATTATTTGGCCTGTTAGCCATCCCCCCCCCCCATCTCAAATGCATTAGTAACATACAGTGTTTTATTACAGAGATTGAATACCTAGGAGTAAAGAAAGGAACCGAGAGAGATGACCAAGAGCTGCTTAAGAGCTGCTTCAAACAGTACTAGTTTTCTCAATGGAATGTCCTTCTGTGTAGGAAACAATGTGCAGCTAAGGTCGTAACATGATCATAGAATCATAGAATTGGAAGGGACCCTGACAATGCAGGAATCTCAACTAAGACATACATGACAGATGGCCTTACAACCTCTGCTTAAAAACCTGCAATAAAGGAGAGTCCATGACCTTCCAAGGGAGTCTGTTCTGCTGTCAAACATCTCATGCTGTCAGAAAGTTATTCCTGATGTTTAGTCAGAATCTCCTTTCTTGTAACTTGAATCCATTTGTTCTGGTCCTTCCCTCTGGAGCAGGAGAAAACAAGCTTGCTCCACCTTCCTGAAGATGGCTTTTTAAACATTTGGAAATACAGTGGTACCTCGGGTTACAAACACTTCGGGTTACAAACTCCGCCAACCTGGAACTAGTACCTCAGGTTAAGAACTTTGCTCCAGGATGAGAACAGAAATCGCTCGCTGGCGGCGCGATGGCAGCGGGAGGCCCCATTAGCTAAAGTGGTAACTCGGGTTAAGAACGGACCTCCGGAATGAATTAAGTTCTTAACCCAAGGTACCACTGTACATGCTAAAAAACAAATTTCCTTGGGTAAAGAGATTAGGAAACACAGTTGATTCCATGCCCCAGTAAATCATTGTGTGATTGCAAATGTGCATGATTTGCTGCAGATGACTATCCTGAAAAACCATATCTTATTGTTCCTTCTCAACTCATAATATGCATGTAAATGTTGTTTGTGATGCTTATGTCGCTGTTAGTTTCCAAGTGCTTTCCATGTAAGAGTTTAGTCATGTTTGAAGCAGACCCAGAGAAGCATGCCTGTACAAATCCATATTACAAAATCCATATTACAAAATCCATATTATAATAATCACTTGACTAAAAAGAATGGGTAAATGCTATACAGTAAAAGAAATCTAGCTGGCAGGACTCTGAAGTGTGTGTGGCAGAGGCTAGGGAACAGGAGAGTGACCCAGGAGAGGGTATCAGTGATTTATGGGGTTAGATGCTGCCTGCAAGGCAGGAGCTAGGGGACAAGGGAGAGTCAGGGCAGTCTTGAGACGGAGGTAGGTGTGCCAGATGTGATGGAAGAAGAAGAGGCTGTTCAGCTGACAGACAGGCCAGTAGACTCCCCACCTTCTCCTGCCCCACTGTCTCCTGGAACCAGGAAGTCTCAGGTTATGGGGCACAACCCATCGGGGAGGGTATATAAGCTAGCAGGGAGGTGGAGTTTCCCTGTTGATGCAACTGCTCTGCAGGGCCTAAACATATGGACAGCGGCCTATAAGCTAGAAGCGTGTATGGATGTGTATTTGGAGCACTGTGGAAGTGGCTGTAAGTGCTTTTCTTGTCATTGAAGAGTTAACTATCAGAAGTGTTCCTTCCATGGCTGGATTTGTTGTTGTTTAGTCGTGTCCGACTCTTCGTGACCCCATGGACCAGAGCACGCCAGGCACTCCTGTCTTCCACTGCCTCCTGCAGTTTGGTCAGACTCATGTTTGTAGCTTCGAGAACAGTGTCCAACCATCTCGTCCTCTGTCGTCCCCTTCTCCTTGTGCCCCTCCATCTCTCCCAACATCAGGGTCTTTTCCAGGGAGTCTTCTCTTCTCATGTGGTGGCCAAAGTATTGGAGCCTCAGCTTCAGGATCTGTCCTTCCAGTGAGCACTCAGGGCTGATTTCCTTAAGAATGGATAGGTTTGATCTTCTTGCAGTCCATGGGACTCTCAAGAGTCTCCTCCAGCACCATAATTCAAAAGCATCAATTCTTCGGCGATCAGCCTTCTTTATGGTCCAGCTCTCACTTCCATACATCACTACAGGGAAAACCATGGCTTTAACTATACGGACCTTTGTTGGCAACCATGGCTCGATAGGGCCAGTTCAAAACTGTGTTGGTTATTCTCTGTAATGTGGCTCCAGTTCATACTTTGAGTGATGGAAGGTGCTAAGCATGGTAGAAGTCTTCTCTATCCTCCATGCTGGGAGCTTTCACTTATTGAGACCTATGAATGCCCTGTTATGTAGATACCTGCTTCACATGTTTCTAACCTTCTATATGCTTTTAAGATGGAGAAATTGGGCAAACGAGGTATTGGTGGAATAGGATACAGAGGGTACAGTTGGGGCCATCATACTATTACAAGCATTGCCAAACCTTAATATTTGAACCTGGTCATAGAGTTGAAATGGAAGAAAGTAAAGCAACTTAATTCTTAGTATAGGAGTGAAGGTATTTGGGAGTATGTGTTACACTGTGTTCTTAGATGTGTAAACAGATCAAGGCTAACAGTATTCAGGCTTTCATTTTCTACTGACAAGTTTTGTGGAACTTGATACAGTCAAATTCTTATGCATAAAAACCTTTTGGAAAAGTTTCCAGCTTGGCAAATGTGTTCAATTTCATACGGTTATACTTGCAAATTTTAAAATAATGTGTTTCTCAGCCAATGTCATTTGAAGTGATCTCCTGTCTCGAACTAGAATCTATCGCAAACATTCCAGATGTTCCCCCCTTCAATCCTTGGCATCTCCAGGTAAAGCTGGGAAATACTTGTGTTCAAGAGCCTGAACAGCCACCTACCCGTCTGTGTAGACTATATTGGGCTAGATCAGTGAATGGTCTGACTCTGCCAGCATCCTTTGCTTTCACCAACTGAGAGCTGGTGTAGCAAAGTACTGAATCGCAAGAGCTGTTAGCAGGGAGGTCTCTGGTTTAAATCTTGCTCTGCCCTGAGTTCACTTGGTGAGCTTAGGCAAGCCACAGTTCCCTAAGTCTCAGTCACCCTAGCTGTGAAAGGTAGGTAAGAAATTTCTATCTTGACAAGGTTGTTGCAGAGATTATGCGTGTGAAGCACTTTAAACAGGTGAAATGTGCTATCTAAATGCTAAGTAGCATTGTAACTCCCTGTTTCTATGAAACTCCAGTGTGTCCTATTATATGTATAAACTTGCATTGTTGCTTGCACCATGGCTCAATGGAAATGCTTATGCATTTATCCATCAAGATATCTTCTTTGTTCCCATCTCACCAATGTTTTCTTAATATCAGAAGTAATTGAGATTTTCTTTTTTGCTTGAAGCATCTACTGTATATTGAAAAGTCACTTCCCTCCCCTTTCCACATGTTGTCTTCTCTTGATGCTGTTGTACTCCTTATTAGATATCGGTGTGGACTTTGATATGGTTTCTGAAGTTTTGCTCTCTTGCATTTCCCCTCTCCTTCCTAATTAAGTGGTGTAGTGCCTACTGTACATCAAAGGCTGAGCATTTCCTAAAGAGTAACTAGTTAAGCATGAAAGCTAATTGAACACATGACCTAATTATTGGATAGTCTCCGAGCCATTGCTTTTCCTTTATTTCTGCAGGGTTTTTGCTTTTAAAGCTATAGCAAATGCTAATTACTGTTGTAAAAGAAAGGGGGAAATTTGCTGGGGAAAATGTTTCCATCAGCCTAATATTCATGGTTTGGAAATGAAATGGCTTTCTTTTCAAAGGTTTTCAGCATATACCTCCATTCTAATAACTCTCTCCCAAGGTTGACGTTTTGAATTTAGTACATGTTAGATTAAAAACTTTCAGTGCAAGGCTTGGGCAAAGCTCAGCAATTTCCCATATTGGATCACAAGTTTCCTAGTGAAATTTAAAGCTCCCAATATTTGAACTTTCAGTATTCAATCAAACACGTATTCAAAAGACTCGTACTAGCTTTCGAAAACACAAGAACTAGCCTTAGTAAATGCACCACTTCTCTATCCCATTTAAATCAGTGCACCATTTCTATCTCTGTCCACTGTTAAGTGTTTCATACCAAATGAACAATTTAGAGTTTGATTCCTGCCGCATGAGGATGTAGCAGCATGGAGCACTTGCTATGAGTCCCAGTGAAGCTCTCCTCCTCCTGCCTTAGCATGGCAGTGTAGGATGTGTGCATGTATCAACCATTACCCCAAATTTTGTGGCCCCACTCTGCCTTCTAGCTCCAGTTAGAATTTCATTTAACCCTGAAGCTCTAATCAGATTCTGTCCTATGCTCTTGATTGGAAAGCAAGGACTGGGTTGGATGGAAAATGGAAGTTCAACATTCCATTCTGGCTAATGACTAGCATGATGTGCAAATGTGCCAGCAAGGTTATAGTACAGAAAAGAGCTCCACTGGGGCCTTGGGGTATCTATCTGGTTGTGTGCAGCTAATTCTTTGAAGCGGGAAGGAGCTCTGTGCTCCCCACTCCCTTCTGGAGTGGATGGGAAGAGATTGGAAGGTTTCACTTCTAATTCCAAACAATGGCGTAGCATTGTTGTGGGAGTTGGTTCCAAGCACATGGGACAGTAACATGGAAAGAACAGTCCCTTGATGGAAAGTGGTGGAGCTGGAGGAGTGAAGGCCTTGGATAGGCATATCTTGAGGTATAAGAGTGGAGAGATAAAGGAGAGGGGAAAGGTATGGAGGGTTTTGAAGATTAAGTACAGTGGTACCTCTAGTTATGAATTTAACTCGTTCCGGAGGTCTGTTCTTAACCTGAAACTGTTCTTAACCTGAGGCGTGCTTTCATTAATGGAGTCTCTTGCTGGCACACGATTTCCATTCTCATCCTGGGGCAAAGTTCTCAACTCGAGGTAACTCTTCAAGGTTAGTGGAGTTTGTAACCTCAAGCGTTTGTAACCTGAGGCATTTGTAACTCGAGGTACCAGTGTACTGGATCTGGGAGCAGACAGGAAGCTAGTGTAGAGATTTACCACAAAAATCCTTGATTGCTGCTGGCCTATAGTGTATGGCTTTAAAAGTGGATTAAATAAACTCATGGAGAACAGGCGGAAAAAATGGCGAAGACGGCTTGTTTACTGGAAGCCAAATCATGGGATGAAGCGATGCAGTGACTTTTTGAAACTGTGGGATATCAGCTTCTCCCGAGACATGATGAGAACCACCAACAGTTGCAGGAATAAAGGATACAACACTATATATCGATGGGGAAACATGGAAATAATTGTCACATGCAGGAAAGAATAAGGATTACAGCTAAAGTTCCTCACTTGAAACTTTATAAATTACTGACCAACACAAATTGAAATCACAAGATGGTAGCTGTTATATAAGGGATTCCTATGTCTGAATGGAATGGAATGGAAATTATTCAAATTTTGGAATGCAGAAAAAATGTAGAAGAATGAACTAATCAACTATAGCATGTGAAGGGGCCAGTTTAATTAAATTGTATAATTTGACATTTGAATAATTGGCATTAATAATAATAATAATAATAATAATAGTTGGATAAAATTGGTATTGTTATAATGAGGTGGTTATTGGAACATATCGGAAAATCTCTCATATATATATATGCGCTTTTTTGATGGTGATGAGCCAGGATAGCTAAATGAAACACACACAATTCAATGGCAAGATCTTAATATACTGATATTTTTAGTACTATTTCTCTGGTACTATTTATAATTCTTAACGAAGTTAGCTGAAGCAGGGTTTCTCCCCTCTGCACGGTAATATAGTGAGGTGCTTCCAGTAACATTGGAGTTGTTATAAGAGAGAACATTTAGAGAGCATTGCTGTGTTTACATTTGTGTTTTCTCATTTGTGAAAAAGAAAGTACATGCTAGATGGGGGCGAGGGACACACACACAAACTAAAATGTTGAATGTGCACTGAGAAGCACTGCTTAAAATGTAGAACTAGAAATCTTGCAATATAGGCATGCTTCCATAATCAAAAAAGGAAAGCATTTCTGGAGGGTTTATTGGAAAGAGCTGGACAAGAGTGAAATATAGCCATTGGGCTGTTGTGTGCTGTTTTTCATGCATTCTACAGCAATGATATGACATCTTAGAACCAAACCAAGAAACTTGCAAAATCATTTTAATGGGAAAATCCTCTTGGTTTTGCTGTCCTGCTGACAAATGCAAGCACTGCAGGCAAAGTGACCTTGAGATGGAAGAATCTGGGGCAAAGAGGAAGTTGGTGCCAAAGTCTAAAAGGACAGAGCGACCAATAACCACAAGTCATTGTTCTCCAGGCTCGAAAGGAGTTTTGTTTGGGGTTAGCTTTTCTGGTTTAAAGAATTGAGTATTCTTGTTAGAATTTGAAAGCTCTGTATAAGGGAACTTGGGAGGCAAGCATAATAGCATTTAAAAGGCACTTTAACGTAAACCACTAAAGTAGTTATTGGATACTCAGAACTGACCCATCTATATCTTGCAGGTGCTTTCCCTTTGGATAAAACAGCTGAATCATTACAGTGCTGAGGTTTTGAAATTCTCCAGAGTTATTTCTTAATAAAAGCTGAGGTCAAGATTGCATATATAGTACAGGTAACAGTTTAATATTTGTTGTCCAGCTGCTGGAAACCACAGGAGGGGAGAATGCTTTTGTTCTTGTGTTTCTCTTGCTGGTTTCCCACAGGCATCTAGTTGGCCACTGTGACAACAGGATGCCGGATGTGATGTTTTCTTCAACCATTTAGGCTACACACAATTACATTTGCTTTCTGGGCTAGTCTATGGGAGTCTGCAGGCCTCTGACAGCTTAGCTGGCATGGGGGTACGTGGGACATGTTTATTCTAAGAACAACTTCCAGAGACATATTAGTCTGCTGCAGCAGAAGCAAAGACTCTTGAAGCACCTTGAGAACTAGCAAATTTATTATGATACTGTATAAGGTTTCAGGGAGCACAGTTCATTTCACCAGATACATTGGCTGAAGTGGACTCTAGTCCACAAATGCTTAAACCATAACAACTATGTTTTGTCTTTAATGTACTTCAAGTAGTCATTCTTAAAGTTCTTTTAGTTTTTTTTATCCAGGGTAAGCGCAATAGGTTCCGCCATGCTTTCTTGCAATAGCAATCAAGTAGTTTATTGTTGTTTTTTTAACCTATAAAGCCCTAAAGAGTGGATTGTCTTCAGAGAAGGCATAATCAGGCTAGAGTAACCGTTATTTATTGTACAGTACTGTCTTCTCTCATAAAATTTGGTAATGTAAATCACATTTTCCACTATGTACATGAAATACTCATTTCTACTGGTCTTGAGATTCTGTTTTTGTTGACCAAAGGTTGATTTAAATGTGTAAGTGGGAGGCTGCTGAGTTAAGGACCTAAGATTTCATTGTAATAAATTGCCTCATTATAAAGCTGCTAATGTGTTGTTTTTAGTGGTCAGGGACAGTGATGGAGTGATATCCAATCAAGATTTTCATCTGAGAGGGCATATCTGTGTGGTTCTGCACTCTGCACTTGTGAAGACACGTGGAAAGGCTTAATATCAGAAGAACGTAGTGAAAGGGTTAAGTAGTTTAAATCTGATCCACATTTTCCTGTAATTATACTCCAGCCTCTAGTGTTTTAAAACACTTTTGCTTTGTGGCAAAAGAAGGTCTTAAAGCAAACTGTGGGTGAAGTATGTATTTGGTGTGGAGCTACTCTGACTGTGACTTGTGTGGGTAATAGCCAACTAGGGTAAATGAAGCTGAATACTACTCAAATAGGAATGGGGTTCAGCACTAGAAGCTGTTTGTTTCTTTGATGCTATGAAAAATCCCAGCTAGGTGTGCAGCTGATTCTTGTGTGTGTTTATTCAGAAATTAAGCCCCACTCAGCACAAGCAATTTTCTCCCCAGAAAATGTGCATGCTTTTCATTTCTACTGTGGTTTAGCGCACTGGTCTTCAACAGATGGGCTGAGATCCATTAGTGGGTTATGACCTGATCCAAGGTGAATTACAACAGGAGCAGTACCAACATGCAAATATATGGCAAAAGATTAAGCAATGAACCCCCAAATTCATGTTTGGGTCCTCGGTCTGAATAGGTTGAATATACCTTTTTTAGAGAACTGATGAGCTCACTTAACCCAACCCTTACCCTAGAACTTGCCAAGTTGTTGCAACTGAGCCATTTATGACCAATGTCTATTCAGCTTTCCCCCAAAAGTCCTCTATAACCTTCTAGGATAATGTACATTTTGAGAGTTATGAAAGCTGACCTAAAATTCTGCTATGTTACTCATACTTTGTGATTGATTGATTGATTGATTGATTGATTTCAACAATTTATATACCACTTAACTGCAGTAATCTGTATGTGGTATGCAGAAAATACAATATAGAAAAAGTAAAAACCTGTTAAAACTATATGATCAAACTTCAGTTAGAATGCTTGCTGGAAGGAAAACAATCTTCAGTAGGCTGCAGAAATTGGGGGCCTGTCTGACCTCACCTAGAAGGGAATTCTATTACATTGGGCCCAATACTGAATGTAGCCCCCCAAACTCGTCTGAACTGGTGTTGCACAGAGTATCCAAGGGATAGGAGGGAGAGAGCCATGTCAGGTCAAATACTAAAGGCTTTAAAAATTGATTGCATTAATAGCTGTTGCTATGTTTTCACCCACTGAATTCTTTTAGCACATTGAAAGTATAGTTTATCAGGCTCTGCTATCTTGGATTCCTTTCAAACCTCCAGTAACATTAGTCACCACTTTTGTGTACTGACCTCTGAAGTCTTACCTAATGTTTATGCTGATTTCTACTAATCTAATTGAGAAAATGGAAGCAAAGTTTGAATTATTCAGCTTCCTTTGCTTTAATAGCTTGTGGGACCCACAGTTTCCTCTGTTACCCTCTTTTGTGTTTGGGGGGGGTATATTTGAAGAATATAATTCCCCCCCTCTCCTGTCGCCACCACCAGATTTGTTTCTTTAAATTTGTTGTTTTATTCCGACATCAGTAATGTGCTTTTGTCTTTAAAATTCATCCAGCCTTTGCCATTCATTCTTCTGCAGTATTGCCATGTATGAGCACTGGCTGCCCACTTCTTGCTGAGCCAGGTTCAGATTCCTTGTACTAATTTGCAAAGCCCTAAGAAACTTAGGTCCAGGGCACCCCAGGACTGCCTAAACCAGGAGCCAGCAAACTTTTCCAGCAGGGGGCTGGTCCACTGTCCCTCTGACCTTGTGGGGAGCTGGACTATATTTTGGGGGAAAGAATGAACGAATTCCTATGCCTCACAAATAACCCAGAGATGCATTTTAAATAAAAGGACACGTTCTATTCATGTAAAAACACACTGATTCCCAGACCGTCCGTGGGCCGGATTTAGAAGGCGATTGGGCCGGATCCGGCCCCCGGGCCTTAGTTTGCCTACCCATGGCCTAAAGCCTTCTATCCCAGCCTCACCACTGAGCTCATCTGCAGGATTTTCATTGGTTGTCCCCTGAGCTGGCAAGGCTTATTTGACATCAATGCGAAGTACAGCCTTTAGTGTAATTGGCCCAGTTCTGTGGAATGCTCTGCCAATTGAGGATCAGCAGACACCTTTAAACACCTGCCAAAAACATTTCCATTCTGACAAACTTATGCAAGCATATTTCCATAATAATTAGTTGAGGGTCTCTGGTTTTTATTTTTATTTAAATAATTTGTATTGGGTTTTCAAGAATAAGTAAATACATAAGCAGAGGAAGTTACCTGTTCAATAAAGTACGTTGATACAACTGCAATGCATCATTTATACTTCCCTCACTCAGCAAACAATCATATACAGATAAACCACTATAGCAAATAAACAAATAAAATAACTGAAACAAAACTAGACCCCCTTCCTCCCCCTGCTACCAACAGATCCTTTGAAAGCCCTGTTACTCCTCAGCAGATAAGTGTGGCAAAGAAATAACAGTTTACATACAAATCACAATGCATACCAAAATGCATGTATCAAAAGAGCAGCTTACTTCAAGACATCCAAACCATCATATAATGTGGAGGAGATAAATCATTAGTTTTAGCAGCAACAAAGGTAATAAAATCATATCACTCTCCTACAAAGTAATCATTCTTTGCTTGTCTCCTAATTACTTTCCATTTATTTGTACATTTTCCCACTATAGCTAACCTCAAGACCCTCCCATACAACTCTTGAGTTTTTATTTGTATGTGTTTTTAATATATAGAGATAATGTAAAATGCTTTGATATTTTATATGCTATAGTGGTATATAAATATTTTTATCATTTTTGCATTTTACAGATTGCTAACACAGCTATTGTGGAATTTCTAGCATTGATGATAGGGTGCATTTTTGAAGCAAATTCTAATTAGAAGTGTTCCTTGGTGGGGGGCTGGTCCATCCTGCAGTCTAAGGAGGAAAAAATGACTCCCCGGTGAGCTATGTGTCTGCATCAAGCTGCATGCAGTCTCACAGCCTGAACTGAATCTACAGTACTGATGAGTTTACATTCAGGAAATGAGGAGCCACATGTAGCCTGAAACTTTAAAGAGCTCTTAAAATAGAAAAATAAAAGAGGAAGGGTAAAATGTCACAGCTGCGTGGCAATTATGCAGTGTACTGACTAAGAAGGTTTTAAAGTTGTGTCCTGGTGTGTACTTAAAATCCTGTTATGGTGTTTCATGTTATATATCCCTCCAAGGGTCCCAAATGTCTTAGGAACTAGAGAATAATGAGACAGGAAAAGTAGATTCTGTAGTTTGTCCCCCTTCCCCTGCTTGATTAAAAAGAAGGAAAGAAATATATTTATTGTGTCAGGCCTTGAAAAATGGCTTTGCTTACCAGAAGTAGAAAGGCAGGATTTGAGAGTAGCTAAGGAGAAAGCTGCAGAATCTGTTAGCTGAAGCCATACCACAGTAAACCTGGCAATAGCCTCTGACAATTCTGCATGTCATAAGGATTTTACAAACATGAATGGAATTATATAACATAATGTATTGCTTTGCTCCTTTGTTCTTCCATATCACAAAAAAGAGAGAAAAATAGTTGCTACGAAAAGAGAAATTTATCATATTTGGGATGAGGATTATTGGAAGTGCCTTATTGCATGTACCATCCAGGTAACATCAATTTGTAATTTTGAATCTGAGTAAGATAAAGCAATTTATTTTTCTGCATTCACATATGCTTTATGTCCATTTCCCACCTGCAAATGGCAGTAAATAAGAGCTCAGTTTGAATTGTTTGCACTCCTAATAAGAATTTGTAGGTGATGCCTATACACATCACATTGCTGATGTTCACAGATATCATGACTGAGACTTGGAAGTAAACTGATTAAATTTTAAGTCTCTTGGTGCTGAATTACTTGGTACACACTGCCTATTGACTTACTACCTCTTTGGCCCAATTGATCTTTTGGCCTTGATAAAACGTTTTAGCATGGTCTTGCCTAGAAATTACTCTGTGTTCACATATATTTAAATTTCAGGCCATATATGGCTTCAAAATCTGGTGTGGTAATCTTTCATTCAACAAGAAAAAAATGGACTTATAGGTAGCACAAATAAAACATTTTGGGGGGACCTACAAGCTTTTCCCTATTGTTGCAGATTCCTGCAGGTTCCTGCAGGAATATCCTTTGCTCATAGAGGGAGAAATTTATCATATCAAGCAATCGTTTCAGACATGGATTCAGGGATCCTTTGTATGGGCATCAACCCAGGTCTTAATGAACTTTCCTTAACCTTTTCTATGTTGCAAATATGGTTTGTGAACTAAATAAATGGTTTTCAGCCGTGCTATTAAATCTAGACCTTGAATTCTTGAGATACAGGAATTGCAGTGTCTTTCAAGAAAGAGCAGATGAATTCTTAACGCAGTGACTGCTATCAGAAGTTGTTTTTTTAAAAATAAGGTTAGGGTATTACATTAAATACTAAAAGATGATATAGCCAAAAAGCTATGTGTGCTACCATCCATATAGATTTTTTTATTGTTTCCCATTGAATTTTGCAACAGTAATAGGCTGTCTGTTCAGTCCTACATGTGTCTTTAGCATTTCTTCAAAGCTGATGCATGTTCAAAGCCCTTTAAAGCTCTTTACTGGAGACCAAAAAAAGAGGCTCTGCACAACACTTCTAGAAATTAAATATCAATAAATCACTTTGAGAATCTTGAATTCTGAAAGAGCAGAACAAAGCTTGAACTATTTGTATGGCTCTGCATATAAGCACAAGCCTGATAGCCATTGGCAACAAGGAATCACATGTAAGCAAGTTCACACAGGTGAATGAATGAGATTTTGGAGGTGGGGTGGAACATTCTTCCCCTTCCACTGCACCCAGCACAGAAACCAGACGGGTTTCATGCCCAACAGAGAAATGCAGCTTCAGCCTCTCATCTGCCAGCCCCCAGCTATAACTTTTGTGGGCTCATCTACAAGCCTGATTTAATGAAGCATGTCGTAACAAATCACTGAAGAGTGGCCAGCACTTTATTCATTTTTCTGTTGGTGGGAAAGGGCAGTTGTATGGGTCTTAAGGTGTTTCTGAGTCAGTAGCCAAATACAATTGGTACAAATATTCAGTTTGATTGTATAGTGTAGTGGAAGCAAGTTCCTTTAGTGTTCTTTGGAACAATAACTTAAAAGTAGTGAGTTAATGAGAACTGGCTCTTATAGTCCATCACAAGATGCTATTAAGCAAGATTGGTCCAATTGATGAGTGTTCCCTATACTTTAAAATAGTGCATTAATGACTTGGATTTTTTAATGAAAGTTTGAGTAGCCAGAATTGTCTTAGTAGGTATCTGAATTTGGTTACTAAATTATCCTCACATTCATAGACAAAGTCATCCAAAAAAACATCCCAAATTACTTCTGTGAAGGTTATAGAGTAAACTTTTGGTAGAGGTTTGGCTGAAATGGTAGAATTTGCTATGGTTTGCCTACAGTTTGGACTAGGAGTATTTAAAACCTCATAGATAGTATAACATTTGTATGCCCAAGGGTCAATCAAAATGTCTGTTTGAAACAAAGAAGGAAAAATAGACAATGGGAGAAAACAAAACATCAGAGGAGGCAACAATGCGAGGCAAGGAAGGAGTCCTTTGAAGATGTTCAAATAAATTTGTTGTGACGCACAATGTCTGAAGGGACAGCTATAAAAGCAAGCATTTAAACAGTTCTTTAAAACAAAAACTTTATAATTTATTCCATTATAACAGATGGTTATCATTTATACTAATCTTTGTATTAATAATATTACAGATTAAATCAGTAACATTTTTTCCAAAGTAAAGGTTACACATCCTAAAGATTATTAAGACCACAGAGGGGGGAAATGCATAGTACTACATTTAATTTATACCTTGGATTATATAGAACATTCTTTTTCTATTTCTGGGAACACCAGACATCATGCCATGTAACAAATTGCATTTGAAAACTACAGCATCCTGACCTTCCAAAGTAGTTTGACGTTTGTGATGTTTGAGAAATGCAAGCAGACTGACTCATGAGTCCTGGCAAGATGGAGGCACTGTGGGTGAGCGATCCCCAAGTCCAGATAATTGATCAGCTGCTTGCTTTCGTTGGGGTCTTGTTCTCCTGAAAGAACAGGTTTGTAGACTAGGGTGCACCTGGATGCGTCTTTGTCACAGGTGATATCAGTGTCTAGAAGTGCCCTTTACCAGTTTTGACTGGTTAATACAACTATGGAGGTTCTCTGGACTGGCTTAACCTGGCCAGCTATTTATTGTCCATCTACTGGTAAGCTCCACAGATGACCTGGAAGCTGCAGCTAGTGCACAGTGTGGTGACTTGCATGCTCACTGTGGCAGAATATCACCATTATTTTATGTTGCTTTTGAAAGAATTGTGCTCACTGTCGAACAGAAATGTTTGTAAGAAAAGCTATCCCAGTGAACTTGTTCCCACTGTGTTGTAAGCTAGAAAAAGCACATGTTTCTAGGAACGGTTTTATAATGTCGTAGTAAAGAATCAACCCTTTAAAAGAGAGATTTGGTTGACTAGTTACCTTTTGTTCTTTTACTTTCTCTTGAGCCAGTGTTGATTAAGTATATACATGTCATGACTAAGCAGTGAGGGGAAGGTCATGGAACTATATTGGATTCTGCTGTGCAAACACCTTTACTATTTCTCCTACGTATTGTGGAATAATCAATGTTTCTGGGTTAGAGAATATATCCTTACAACAAAAGTGCCCCCTTGCCTGCTTCTGTTCTATAACCATGATGCTCTGTGTGCCTAGTGAAGGGGAAAAATCCAAAGCATTTACTGTATTTCCATTGCTCCTTCTAATTTTCACTCTCTTGGATAATTAGCTTGAACTCATTTAAGCAAGATTTCCCTCTGGCTTTGGAGTCTCTGAAGGGGTGATCTAAAGAGAATTCACAGCCATACAGAAAAAGAAACTTGGTTTATTCCGTACAAATGTAGATTAATTTAAACTGTAATGTGAGATGATTGGAAGATATAACAAGTAGTAAATTTGCCTGCCTCATCCCTCAGGCACCTACAGTTTAACTCTATAATCTGGCTTAGCTACACATCTCAGTTAAACATGCAAGAAGGCATGAAACAATTGATGATTATTACCTGTATCAGTAGTATTAAAGGATAATTGTCTCCCTTAAATTAATAAGAACTTGCTACTTATAGATTGTATAAAGCTTTTTTGAAGTTCCACTTGCTTGAATTGTGTTAATACTTCTGGACTTGCATATCCAACTCTCCCTTCCCCCATTACTAAATTTAGAACTTAGTTCCATGTTTAGACTCTTTCTGGAATGCTTTGGTATTGCACATAATTACTAATAGTATAATATTTATCTGTGTATGTTATTTCTAAACTGGCAATTATAGCACTTCTAATGCTGAGCTATAATTGCTGTTTCTGCATCAGAATTCATAATAGGCTCTCTAGTCAAATGGCAACATACCAGGCACAGTATTAAATTGGCTAATGTAGAGCATTTTCTATAAAGATTTATTTCTATTTTTGTGCCCCATTAACTATTTATTTCAGCCCTATGAAATTATATAGTGAGAATAATGACACTTTCCAAGAGCTGTTAGAAAGCACTAATAATATAAACTCATGAAAACGTGAATGAAATATTACTTAAATGTTGATGTGTCTCACTGTGGCCACAGCAAGGAAAGTTTTTCTGCTCTTCAGGGAAAGGGTGCTGACTCAAGTTCTACACATTTGTTTTATTATGGGACAACCTGATGACTTGTTTTCACTAAAAGTTACCCATTATGATGAATTATTAGTAATGAAGGGGATGATTGGCCATGTTTAATGATGCTGAAGTGATAGTGGGGAATTTAATTTTTGATGCATAAATTAAAAGTTTTTTTCTATAACTAATTGAAGATAAAATATAAGGGGGTATGGTAAAACTGTGTATGAATAACAATCATCATCATCATCATCATCATCATCATCATACCCCGCCCATCTGACTGGGTTCCCCCAGCCACTCTGGGAAGCTCCTAGCAGAAGAGTAAAAACACATCAAACATTGAAAACTTCCCTAAACAGGGATACAGTTGTGTTAGTAATCTGATCCTGTATGGTAAAGCACAAAGCATGTATGCATGAATGCAAGGTGAATTGCTTGTTTGTGGATGTTGACTGTCACCTACATAGCCTGGTAGATAGTGTTGGGAGGAGTCAGAGGTCATGGTGCATGTTGGCAGCATTGGCATGGGGAAATCTGTAGCTGTGAGGTCCTGGAAGCAAAATTTAGGTTGCTGGGAAGGATGTTGAAGGCCAGGACCTCCAAGGTAGCTTTCTCTGAAATGCTCCCTGTTCCATGTGCCATCACAGCTTTGTAGTCTCAGTGCATGGATGAGACAATGGTGTCAGGAAGAGGGGTTTGGATATGTTAGGCATTGGGGAAATCCTGCATCCTGTGACAAGCCAGGCTTTACTAATGGAATGGGCTCCACTTGAACAAAGATGGAGCCAGACTGTTGGCATTTAAAGTGTTAAAAGGTGGTAGAGCAACTTTTAAACTGATCTTGGGGGGGGGGGGAGAGGGCTGACAGGAGCTGAGGAGGGTCCAGTTTGGAACAAAGTTCTCCTCTGGGATGAGAGTGATAAAACTGATGAAAATTAAAATACGGAAGCGTAGAACTAGGCATGGTGAACAGTGTTAGAAACTGAGATATGAAAGCTAGCAGCTAAATGGCACCTTAAACCTAGGTTATGGGCACAACAACGGAAAGCCTAGGTGCACTTTTTCATAACAAGCATGCAAAGCTGAAAATGAATGAACTGCAGCTAAAATATTATGTTCATTTTTCAAATGTCTAGTCCTTTCCCTGCCCACCCCTCTAATATTCTTAACAGGGTCTCTTCTCCAGCCTTCAGAGAGTAGCTGGAAGTGGGGAGGCAGAAAAAGGTCCTCCTTTCCTTCCACTCTGCAGTTTTAATTTGAAATCTTAGGCGTAGTACTGTGCCCAGAGCTCAGAAACTGCTTGTGCTAATGATAGTCCCTGTCGCAAAATGTGCCTGGAACAATGGGAGTTCGAACACTGATTGTGAGTACAGGGGCGCAGTACAGCAATTCAGAGAGGCCACAATTTAAGTGCCAAAGACACTTGAAAAGAGAGACTGTATACAAGTGTTTATATGCTAATGCTAGTAGCTTCTGGGCCAAGATGGATGAATTGGAGTGCTTAGTCTTAGAGGAAGGCATTGATATAGTGGGCATAATAGAAATCTCATAGAATAGAGAGAACTTGTGGGAGACATACTGTACAAGACTTTTTAGTCCTTGTAAACAGACATGTGACAACCTTGCTAATGATCCCTGATAACTGTGGTGGTGGTTTAGTAATTTCCTTTACAAAGCAAAATGAGGTAGAATTTAAGGACTTAACTTCAGCATCAAAATGCTTAGAATTTTAGTGTAAGTTCCATTGCTTTCACTGGGGCTTACTCTCCAGTGCTTAGAGTTGCAGCCTTCAGAAACCGTTTAAAAATTTAGTAATCTCAGTACATTATTTATTGAAATGCTGCTAAAAACAACAACCCTACAGCAAAGGGCGCAATCCAGCCAAGCTAAGCACCTGCATTAACTTCAGTGGGAGTGTTAAGCATTTTTAAGTTCCAGTTATTGTAATGGTAAGAGATTTAAGCTTAACAGTTTTGTAGTGTTGAACAGGAATATTTGCAACGTGGTGAAAATTTTAATGCTTCTATAGTGATCTAAACTACCAGTTATCCTGCCCCCCGCCCAATATGCAGGTTTCCTTGTTGTAAAATGATTTAGATTCATGTTACAATAACATTACTGGCAGAATTTCCAGTTCTAAACCTACACATGTATTTTAAGTTTATAAATGAACAAATCTGTGTGACTTGCAAGTTTTAGTTTTGTATAAATGTGTTTATGGAATCTTGCAGTGAAGCTGCCTTATATTTCAGCAGCTCATTGGTGTGTTTAGCTAGTAATTACATACTCTTTTACCTGGCAGCAGCTTTCCAGAGTCTCAGGCATTATTATTTTTTTGTCGTCCCTGCAGTTCTTTTGAACCGCAGATGTCGGAGACTGAGCCTTGTTCACGTGAAGCTTGTAATCTGTCACAGGGAGCCTTGACTTTTGCTCGATTGGGAGTCACCTCAGTTACAATAGTGACTTTCTCCAAACATTTCCTGGAGCTTTATGGAAGTGAAAGTTCCATCTGCTTTTTTGCATTATTGCCCAACAATGATTTGGAAATATCTTCTTGGCACAAGAATCCAAATTCAATGAAAATCTTCTTTGGGTTGCGGGATGGGAAACTGACAAAACACAAAATGCTACGGACAATTCCTGAGAATAAAGGTTTTCATTACTTTTGCATTCTTTTATTTTAGTTGTTCTTTGGGGCCATTCTCCTATTTCCGGCTAAAGCTTTAGACAGGGACATGAGGCGCCCCTCCTGTTGGGTAGATTTTTCTTGCATCCAGTGTAGGTTCCAGTAGTGGGTTAGTTCCTTCTTCCTTCTTCCTCTTTTGAAAACTGTGAAGAAGACCTATTAACTCTCTTTTGTCTTAGCTGTGTCTGACAGGAAACCCGCACCCCCCCAATGGTGTAATTCACCCAATACAATTCTTGGCTGGCTTTTAACACCGCCTCCCCACAAAGAGCTGTAGCATAGTAAGTCACTTTCAAGGTATGGCACAGCTGTGGGAACAAGGTCTCTTCAACAAATGGCCATGGCTTTTTGCCTCATCTTCCAGTGAATTGTATTCTGTTTGCTGAATATTCACAAAGGCAGTATGCAAGGATGGATTCTTGTATAAGCTTTTTGGAAAAGAATCCTGACCACTGCAAGGAACTTCTGTGTTGCCTCCATAAATTGAACAGAATAAGGCATTCAGAGATGCCACCAGTGGTGTCTTTAATCTTGTCTCAGAATGACATGGTACATTAAAGAAGGGTTGACGCACCCAGTGAGTAATGTTGTATGTCTAAAGAAAATAGTATTGCAAGAAAACCCATAGCTTGTAGGAGCCAACAAAGGTTTCCCTAGAAGCCTCAATTACAGGTCTGGTGCCAGGGGTTGCCATTGTGGAACACTTCCTGAGGCCAATATCCCAAGTGTGGGAACAGCAGTGGGAACAGCCTACCTTTTTGGGTTCAGTGTTGCACATTGGATCCAAAGAGGGTAATTGAACAGAAAGTGAAAACAGTGACAGGTAGGATGTGCGTGAGAGGGGCATTGAGAAGCTGGCGTGACTCAAATAATTTGAGTTAAGCAATATAGCCAAAACTTATAGAGTGGTACCTCGGGTTACATACACTTCAAGTTACATACGCTTCAGGTTACAGACTCCGCTAACCCAGAAATAGTACCTCAGGTTAAGAACTTTGCTTCAGGATGAGAACAGAAATTGTTCTCTGGCGGCCCGGTGGCAGCAGGAGGCCCCATTAGCTAAAGTGGTGCTTCAGGTTAAGAACAGTTTCAGGTTAAGAACGGACCTCCGGAATGAATTAAGTTCTTAACCCGAGGTGCCACTGTATTCAGATGGCTATACCGAAGGGACTCCATGCACACTGCCCAGGCTTGCACCCCAGAGAGGTCAGTTTGGTGTTGCTAACATGGCAAAAACAACATGGGAAGCAGCAGTTACAAGTTACCCATCTCAGCAGTCAGAGCAGACACTGTGATTCTCCTGTGGTTTGACTTCACCCCCGGAAGCGCACTCCACTGTCTCTCAAGACGGATGCCAGCAACAGTGTCCAAGTATATGTGTAACACGAGTCTCTCTCCCTCTCTTTGATACGAAGGAAGGCATCTTTAGCACCAAAAGATGCTACCTAGGTTACATTCACCTGAGATATTAGATAGGAATCTGGATGTACCTTCGAGTCATATCTCCTGTTGTGAGCTATTCATCATTTCCTGTTTAGTCATTGTGAGCTCAAACTAACACTGAGTTGAGAATTCCTCTCCACCTTTGCATGCTGTGAAAATGGGAAAGCACTTTAAAGCATTTTGTGTGGGTGAGAGAAATGCTTAAGAATTTCAGAATATCTCACTGGGAGGCAAGGGGTGCTGGCTGTTCCACCCTTTTCTGTTTTTAAACTTCATTATACTGCTTCCATAAACAGTGGTCATGTGGACCACCATGTTCTTCCACATTATGCTATGCCATAGCAACATTCAAGTGCTATACATTCCATAAATATCTGTGTGAAATTGTGGGAAGGAGGGAGGGAAGGGATGGTGGCCACTGACCATTACAAGGAACAATGGAGCAATTAATTTTAAAAATAGAAGGAAGAGAAGAAGAAAACAGGTACCACCACCACACGCTTTCCTATAAGCCCTCAGCTCTCAATAATTTTAAGAGTTTATTTCTGTCACACTAAGAGAATAGGCTGTTTCTGCTTTCCATTTTGTTCCACTGCCCCTCAGAAAAAAAAGTGTGTGTGTGTGTGTGTGTGTGTGTTTCAGCTCAGATTTAGTTCATATCCTATTAGTGTACATTTGAAGTTCCTTTTTTTTTTTTTTTTTGCTCTGGCATGCATCAGTTCAAAGAGATCCATATAGAAGAGAGCACAGGAATGAGTTGAGAGCATCACAAAAAGGTTCTGTAAGGTCAGTGTTTTATTCAGATCCCAGCACTGCTAGCCTGGTGTTTGTTTGTGAACTTTAGATGGCATCCCAGCAGCCCAGTCAATGTCTAGTAGCTCAAGTTATATTTTGCTTGCTCTTAACTATATCTGTGTAACACATCTCTGCCAATGTACTCAAAGTACATATTCTGAAATTACCAAAGCAAGCCCAATAGGGAGACATTTTTCTTCTGCATCCACCAGGAAGTGCTTCTGCTTCTGTTTATCTGATCCTTTTGGTAAATACTTATGTTTTCAAGGCTTCCCCCTCAAAACCTTAATGTCTTTAAGCCTCCCTTGATTCAAATGAAAGCCGAGGGCACGTATGATGCTCCTGTGGCTGTGGGAATTATGGTAGGACGCAAAGCTTTTCCGGCACTAATCACATGTGAATGAATATTGTGGATTGACCAAGAAATCCAGATACTGCATTGAGTCCAGATTTTCTGTAAGCTTTTAGAAAGGGAAGGAAAAGGGGAAAATCATATAATTTAGTATAATGAGCTTGAAAGGGACCACACATCATTACCATTGTCTGAATTATCAGAAACAAAATGACTTCACTATAAAGAGCAATTCCCGTTTTCCTTGGGAAGTAAAATGTATAATAAGTTCAGAGCAGCTCACAATAAAATGTGCCAAGGAAAATCTGCAAACCGCCATTGGCATATTTCGTTCCCTTTTCATTTCAGGCTGTGATGTGGACATTGAAACCCTTATGTAGAGCTGCTGATCTTGATGTACTTCACTGATTCCTTGTCATCTGCAGCCCCCTGATCTACCACTATAATGTTTCACCTAAAGAAAATAAATGAAAGGGAGCATCAATCAGGAATTTAATTGCATGAAACAGTTGCATAAATTGGCATTTGTCATCTCAGAAGAGAACACATTTATCAGCCTTTTCGCAACATCAGAAGTAAGCAGTGCTTTGTATGTAAAGCACAGTTTGTCCTCAAATGTTTTGACATTCATTTTGATTTTCTGATCAAATGGTCTTTTGATTTTAAAGAAAAAAAGGATCATCAGGGATTTCTTCCATTCTGCTCCATGCTATATCATCATAAAAGGATGCCTTTAAACTTTCATTCTTAAACAAATTTTATTTTTCTGAGAGATTTGTTTTGCATGACTGTGAGTTAAGCAGCAAGAACCTTTTGCTAAAGGAAAAACTGTAGAAGATCTTCACCTCCAACTAGCATTGATAAAGTTTTAGGGTTGATGGGAGTTGCTGTCCAACAATGTGTAGAGAGCACCACTTTCTTTACCTCTCAACTCCAAGTGGAAAAAAATAGGGCCAGCTGGTGCACTCTGGGTTTCTACCATGGCCCTTTTTACATGATTTTTAATAAAGAATGTGGTTTCTGTATAAAGATTTAAATCTGAGCCACAGCTGCTTTGAGAATCATTGAATTACTAATTGATTGTGTGTGTGTGTGTGTGTGTGTGCGCGCGCTAGAGAACCCAGCAGTGCTGCTATTTGTCAAGATATGTGGAGCATCTAAAAGACAGAAAATACATATAAGAATCTTTATGCAGCTGCCCTTGAGAATGAGCTTCTGATATAAAAGCACTGATGCATCTCTCTTTTTCTTGGTCAATCTCATTAAGTCTTGTTCCTAAGTATTTCAGCACAGTGGGAGTATAAGAGGAATCCCTAAAATGACATTGAACTCACCTTAACTGGCATAAACTTTACATCTTTTATATTGGTGTTGCAGCCTGCTTTCTGGGCTCGGTGCAAGATGTTCATTTTGCTCTAGCCGTCTTGAGTCAAACATACCTTAGAGACCATTTCCTTTCATATGATCTACTCTGACCAATAATATTTTATTGGTATCTTTTAAGTATTATCATCTATATATTGTGTTGACTCTCAGGAGAAGAGGGATAGGGTGATTGTTCACAATTATGGGACTTCTTAGTTGTGGCTCATGCACAGGCCATTATTTCAATTGACCTTTAAAAGTTCTATCTCATATATGTGCTTTACCTGTTTCTAAGCAAGTCCCCTTTGAAATAGGGCAGGGTGCAAAGGTTTATGGATAACTTGGATAATCTGCCAATAAAATATAATCCATTAGGTTAACAATAAACACAGTTGAGGCAATGGAGGTGGTGTTGATTACATAACATGAGAGAGAGAAAGATTGGCACCTAGCACACAATAGTGCTCAGTGCCTACCTATTGACCTGGTTGACCTACATAAATTACAGATAACAGGAGCTGTAGTGATATGATAAGTTTTCATTGGAAAAGATTTGTACTTGGACACACACACCCATTCAAGGAATTTGCCTGAAAGTTCTACCATCAAAGAACTGGAACTGTCTTCATCCTCTTCTTACCTGCATAGTTCACTTGACTTAGCACAACCATCCTAGCAGCAATATGCTACTCAGACAACGGCAGGATTGAACCAATGTCATGCATAAGAACTGAGCTGCCCCTGTATGCCGCAAGAGAAATGGGGAAGGAGAAAGTGGTTCAGGGCAGAGGCTACTTTAGAAAGCCAGCATGATGTGATCACGCAGGAATGTGAGAGTATATGTTTCACAAGACTGTTCAAAACTTTTACGTGAAATACTTTATTTTAATTTTCTGGCTACTTCCTACAAATGGAATATTGGAAGTTTAATTTGTATTATGAAAATTCAGAAGACCTGATTCTCCCTCCTTTACCAGAATTATTTTATTTTAGAAATCACCTTAAAATATATATAGTAGGAACAGGCAACTAGTGCCCAAAGGGCAAAATGTAGCCCCTCAGCATATTCCTGGTCCTAAAGATTAATATAATGGAAGCTCTTTTCCCAGACAAAACACAGGAAGAAGCTTATTTTCTCCCTGTTCCTCAGTTTTGAATAGCAAAAGATTCTCTGTTAGTGTTCTCCCTTTTCTATACACGTCAGGTCTGGCTCCCAATCAATCCTAAAAAAAGGTCAACAACTTTGGTCGGCCCTTTGGTCGATCCTCATGGCCCTTCACTTCATCAAATCTGGCCCTCTTTGAAAAAAGTTTGGACACCACTGGCTTAAGCCCTCTAACAGCATTCTCTTATAATGTCAACTCAAATTTAGGTGTCATTGAGCTCATTACTTGTGCAGGTAAGTGGGTGTAGAATAGCAGCCTAATATTGTTTGCACCATCTCCCCCAGTGTCCAAGAGACCTTTGCCTGTCTTCACAGCTCGCATTCAAATGTCAATGGAGGGGCCAATCTTGCTGGCCCTTCCACAGTTCAAATTATGACCCCTGTTGTTGTTTTTTAAAAAATGTTCATCACCAATGTTTTAGTGGTAGAGAGTTTGTTTCTACTGAAATGTTGGCACACTTCCATTAGTTGTTGTATCTGCTTTGTGGTTCTTATTTTTAAAAATGAATGACAGTCCATATAGTTAGCTTAACTTCCAAATCCTTTAAAATTCAATGTTGTGACATTTGCTGTTGAGTAAAGATGAAGAGTGATATCTAAAGCTTTAATAAATGTTGTCGTTATTAAAACCTTTTCTTCTGTAGAGGTCCTTCTTCTTGCAAAAGCTTTTTATTATGACAGAATATAAGGAACATATCAGTGGAGCACTCAGGCGGCAGAAATGCAAGAGGCTCTGCCCACACCACAGGGAGAAGTTCCAGTGTACGTCATTGATTATCCCCGGGGCAATTCCTGTTTCGCCTCAGGTGGCAAAACTGGATAGGCCTCCCCTGAAATGTAACATTGACACTTGCTTTACAAATTGGGAGATGGCCTTGGAGGCTCTTTCTCTTTCCTCACCCTCTCCGCTCCCTAGACATTTTCCTCCCCCATTCCCTTGGCATTGTTTTACCATGGTTTAAAATTACAAATGCACCATACCCAGCCAGAGTCAATGCTTCCCTTGTTAATGGTCATTTGAAACTATGATTTGACATGTGATTTGTGGGGAAACTGATTAGTTTTTACCATTATTAGTGTCAGGATATGAAACACAAAACATCGTAGTTAATGTCAAGGGAGAGGGGATAACATCCTTGAAGCAGTATCTCAATTTGAAAATCATGGTTTGTAGAACATCAGCACTATGCGATTTCTTAGGCGTTTTGCTTTGGCCATGTGTCAGTATAAACATTGTAAAAGATGCCTTGATCAATTCCTCCTCAAAGCAAGGGACCACATTTATTCTTGCTATTCAAAAAATACTTAGTTTTTGTTTTAAATAGCATGTGTCCCAAACGCTGAGCAAAACAGTCATGAATCCTCCTCATAGATGTTTTTACATCTTGTTACATATATTAAGTAGCAGGTAGTTCCCACAAGTACTAATTGTTTGAATTGCTGAATATTTTTCATTGTGAGATAGGGCACTATTATTCCCTCTTTGTGGATGGGCAAATGAGACTTAGAGTGAGTGCTTTGCTATTAGCCCTTATTGAAGTAGCTTCATGATCCAGGCATCCACTCATGATTGGCACGTCTATTTGCTCCCATTGTGACAGTCATACAAGTGGTTTGTTTTGGCAGCAGCCATTGCAGAAATAACATATAAACCTGACCAGTTAGTGCATGTCAGAGGTGGGACTTGCATTCAGAACTGGTCCTAGTATTCATTTAGTCAATGACACTGGCCTTTGTGTATGATGTGTTACACACACACACACACCTCTGTACATATAACTGTGTGGTGAAGCCCTTCTGTTCCACTGAAGATTGAAAATCAGCAGTGTTCCTACATTAATTCAGTTTCTAAATTGCACTCTGCTTTAATATCATTTGTAGGACAAAATGTAAACAAGTTATATAATTCTTAGTTCAAATGATTAGCTGAGTTTAATATACAAACTGCCTCATAATAATGAGATTGACTTGATTTTAAAAAACATTTTTTGAAGCTTTTTTGATGGGAAATAAAAAACAAAGTAAATGTAGGTGGATAATGTATCATAATGCCAGCTAAGCTTAGATTTGGACTGTGGTCTTGACACATACATTGCAGGGATTATGACTAAGACAACTTCATCAGCATGTATTGCAGAGTCAATGTGGTGTCGTGGTTATAGTGTTGGACTAGGACCTGGGAGACCAGGGTTCAAATCCACCAGGGCCATGAAGCTCACTGGGCGACCTTGGGCCAGTCACTGTCTCTTTGCCTAACCTACCTCACAGGGGTGTTGTGGGGATTAAATGAAGAGTGGTAGACCCACATACACCACCTTGAGCTCCACTGAGAAAAAGGTGGGAAATCAATAATTAAATAAATTCTGTACCAGCAAGGCTGAAGATGCATTGCTTATACATTGGCTACCAGTTTTCCAATGACTATACCAACTTCTCTAAGGCAAATGCTATCCAAAAAAATATGATAATTTCAAATGTCTCCCTGCCCTGGTACAGGAAAGGTATCTCAGAATACAGCCTTCAAAATATACAAGTAGCTTGAAGTCATGGTCCTATTTTAAAAATTATTTTGGAAAACTTATTCATTTATAGATGTAGCCTACCCTGTACCCTGTTGAAAACTGCAGAATGTATAACAGCAGTAATACATGAAACATAATTACATGTTTAGAGAGATAATATTATAATAAATTAATGGAAAGCTGGATTTAGTGTAGCCTTTCCCACTCTAGTGCCCCCAGGTGTTTTAGGCCAGGCATGTCCAACTCCCAAGAGACTGCAATCTACTCCCACTATAAAAAAACTGGCAGTGATCCACCCATTGGATTGACCAAAGTTGTTGAGCTTTTAGGCTATGTATCATCTGTGACTGTTGACCATGCTGGCCAGGACTGATGGGAATTAGCATCTGGAGAGCACCAAGTTGTAGGCTGTAGCAACCTTTCCATCAATTGCCGGCTTTTCAATAGCAACAGTGATTAAATATGGCATAATGATTCTCCCTTCCTCCCCCTCCTCAAAAGGTGATGTTGCCTTATTGTGGTGCCAACAATGATAAATTGGCCATTTGGCTTTGACACACTCTCGGCTGCTCAATGTGTTGCAGCCCACACAGAATATGCATGTGTGCGTTTTTATTTTCATACTTTCTGGGAAGAATTATGGCAAAGATTTATATAAAGGGATATCCCAATTTTCCTTCAAACAAATTGACTGAGCAGGCCCTTAATGGACAAGAATAAGTGCTTGATCAGATGCTTCCCCCCCATTCTTTGGGGTTTTGAATCAACCCATGAATACCTCTTTGCTTTCCACCAGCCTTCCTCTGGGTCTACAAATAATACAGAATAACTCGGATTCTTTCTGCTGTTTCATCACCTTCTCTGAATGTTTTTAAATAGACCTTCAAACTTACTTTGTTTCTTCTGTTTCTAGATGTTTAGGATTAGGCAACAGCCCATAAGCAGTGCCACAGAGGAGAGGAAGGAGGGATTTGAGCATCCTCCCCAGACAAGTAGTCCCTGCTCCCCATTGCTCTGATTGAAGGTTTCCTGTGGTTACCTGAAGGGAAAACACGTTTCACATGCTCAGAAATGCACTTTGCCCCTGCTGTGACCTTCCCAATAGTTGCTTTCAGGTACTTCGACTGCAACTCCCTCAGTACATCTGTGGTCTAAAAAATCTAGATCTTGACATTGCCTTTCTTACATGAGAAGACAACTTCCTGCATCCCTTTGCCAGGCAGGGACAGATGTAATCACAAGTAACCAGTGGGTATATTGAGCTGCTCTTCCCACTCTTCCATGGTCCTATATCACCCTGTATTTTGTCTGAGCACTCTATTCAGTACAAGATTATCCTCAGATGAGATCCTGCAGTTGTGTTCTGTTTTCTAGGTAAATATGTTCCTTCGTCTCCTGTTCATAACTTGGTTTAAAATTAAGTTTACTTGACACACGATGCAGTTAATTACTTGTTTGCTTCTTCTCATGATGTGACACAGACAATAGGGTCTGATTATGATCCAAATGAAATCAGTGTAAGGGGAGTGTGAATCACCTCAGCTTAAAGTCTTTCTCTGTGATTGCTCACTTTATTCTGCCGTTGGATTTTGAGAGTGGTTCTGATCTTCTGGCTGGCTGTGCATGGCTGCTAGGAGTTTGCATGTTTACAGCAGTGAAACATTTCCTAGACCTCTTATCCAAGTTGAAGGTTTCTGTACCCAAAGTTTCAATCCGTAGCTCAGATTGCCCTGATGCAGAGCCTTTTGGCAGTGGCATTGCTGAAGTGTACTCTGTTCTCACTGCATCTTAGAACAATTTGCAGCACAAAGCGTAGTGCATGATGCACTGCAGCTTTTAATGGAAAGAAGGTCTGCATTATTTCAGCTGGCACAATAATTTATAACAAGTGATTAGAAGGTTCCTAGAGGTAATTATAATTAAACCACTGTGCCCTTTGTGAGTGTTCTTGCCTGCAGGTATTCATGTCCCCTTTGTGGCCTGAAGAGAACAGGACATTGTTTCATTAGAAATACATCTAGAAATCTTTATAATTTCATTTTAAAGGAGAGAGAGGTACTGTGCATATCTAATCACGTTGTTGCTTGAAGAACAAGTATATTTTAATAGTGTTGATACTTTTAATAAAATTCTTTCACTGGATGGTATTGAACTAAGTTTCACTTAGAGCAGACCCATTGAAATTAATGGACCTAACTTATCATGTCCATTAATTCTAATGGGTCTCTGCTGAATACCATCTTTTAAACCAGAGTTTCCCAAACTTGGGTCTCCAGCTGTTTTTGGACTACAATCCCCATGATCCCTGACCACTGGTCCTCCTTATTTGAATTTTAGATTTGATGTGTGTTTTTTATATTCCAAATGCCCAATTTGATTTATATTTTTTCATTCATTATGCTACTAATGATTCTTATGAAATAATGCATTTCTAAAAGTGGGAAAAAATCCATGGGAAATTATAGTACTGGAGAAATTTTCACTCTACGTCATGACTTTTTGTTTTGAAAGTTATCCAATATATACCGTATTTTTCCATCTACAAGACGCCCCCTATTTTGGGGGACTCCAAATTAAGAAAACATCCCTCAGCACTACCTGTGTATAAGATGAGCCCCAATTTTAAACCTAATTTTTTGGTAAAAAAAAACCAAAACCCTAGTCTTATACACAGAAAAATACGGTCGGTGTGTGTGTGTGTGTGTAAGTTGGAATGACCTATGGCTATTTCAGTTACTTAAGTGTGTGGAATGGAGTATTTCCCATTTCAGCATTTATTGTCAGGACTTGAGTCTTCACTGGGTCTTGAACTCACATCTTGAGGAATGTTGGAGAAGGACTTACCTCCTGTGCCCGTATAAGATCTTCCAGTCAGGCTGGAATTTTCCTGTTCACAAGTTTCCTGTTCATCTCCTCCTCCTTTTTTTGCCACCATCCAATCTTGATTGCATAAGAGCTGGGTCTGACATATATTCTCCTCTTCCTTGCCAGTAGCTAGTCTTACTGTTTGGAAGTTTTCCAATGACAGCTTCAACTTTGCTGCTAGTAAACGCATTGTAAGAAAAAACATTTAAATGCTTTTATAACACTAGGCAGCAGTGTGAGCTATGAGCTGGAAATGCATGATTCACATCTCAGCTTGGTCATGAACTTACTTGGTGATCTTAACCAATCTACTATCCCTTGCTCTCAACCACATACCTCAAATCTGTGGCATGGGGATAAGTACTGTACTGCTTTATTTGGTTCTTGTTAAGATTACTGAGATAATGTACTTGAAACACTTTGAATGCCTAAAGAACGCTATATAAATATTGAATGTTTTGTTTTATGTTCTAATTTTCATTCATAACCCTGACGAGCTTCTTTTTTGCATGTGATATTGATGCTTCTTCACCGTGTCATTGTTTCAATGGAGAAAATGTTGCATCTATTTGTTCCCATAGCAGTGTGAGTCTTGATAGAAGTTCTGCAGGGGACTTTCTTTTGTTTTTAAGCTTTTGGTCTTTAAATGTAATGCCCCTTGCTATGCAACACAATGTAGCTTGTACAACCCTCTGTAGTGTTTTTACTTGTTTTGGGAGGACTGAGCTCAGTCTATATGACATTTGTGATCTCTGCAGCTTTACAATGACAGAAGAAAACCACTTATGGTAAATTCCTTTCCAGTACTTGAAAACTAATCTAGCAGCTGATTGAAATGCCTGTTCAAAAAATGGAGCGATTTTAGGATGAATCACCCTGAGGTTGTTATTGTCTAAACTTTGTTTTGCACATTGCTCCAGGTCCAAGGGGAGCTTGTTTTCAGTTGTTGTTCAATGAACCTCCAATGGCCTGGCCGGTCATTTTCTTAAAAGTTAGGAAACAGCTGTTACTTCTGGGCCCAATTACTGCTCCCCAAATTGATGGTTGCTTCCTCCAAATCTCCTGATGACCTTTTCCACTAACTTCATGTAGATGTTAAAAAGCATGGGGAGCAGAATGGAACCCTGCAGGACCCCACAGTTCAAGTGCCATTATGATGAGCAGTAATTCTCCAATGCTTCCTTCTGGAACTGGTTCTGCAGGTAAGAGTGGAAGCACTGGTTCATTATGCCTTCACCTAGATGCTGTGGTTGATTGTTTCAAAAGCTTTCAAGGGAACAAGGAGAAATAATGGGATTTCACTTCCCCTTTCTCTCTTATTCTCTCACTCCAAATAATCCGCATCTTCCAAATCATCCTAGGAAGGGGATATTTGCAACTAGGTGGTAGCTGTTACAGACTTTGGGGTCCGAGGAGTGGACCTTTAGGAGTGGTCACACTACTGCCTCTTTAAAGCAATAGATACCATTTCCTCATGCAAATATGTGTTCAAATCCACATTGGACTCACCCAGTCATATCAACCAAGATGGGCAATGATTGAGGGTACTCATGGTTGGTTGAACACCTTGTCCACATCCTCAGGCCACAAGAGCCTCATAAAATCTGACCAGACAGTGCTCAGGATACCACACTTCAGAGTCAGCCAAGACATCATAATCAACATGAATGAGCAATTTTACTCTTGAAGTGTCTCACACATTTATTATAGCAGGAGCCTGATAGTTCCAAACCACACTCCATGGACTATATTACAGGGGCCCAACCGGCCTCAAGTAGAAGTCAGGCATTTAATGTTGCCAGTTCCATGTTGTGGAAAGCTTTTCTGGCAGAGATTTGGCAGGCACCCTTCCTTTTGGCATTCAGGCATCTCTTGAAGACTTGGTTTTATGCTCACAGGCTGATCTAATTGCTTTACAATTTTCTTGAGTGACCAGTCATTTTAATGATGGCTCTGCACTGCTTTTAATGTTGCTTTTAAAAATAGGTAATATTGCTGTGCACCGCCCTGAAATTCTGGGAGAGGTCAGTATATAACTGCTTGAATAAATAAATCAATAAATCACATATCTCAATAGGTCTTTTCTGCTTGGAGCAATTCTGCTGGAAGGGTATTTGAGGTTGCAATGGAGGTGAAAAAGTAAGCTTTCTTTGTCACACTTGCCACCATATAGTAGACATGATCATGCGGTCTTGCTTAGCTTTGCAAATGTGCTAGCAATTTTATTGCTCCACCACTATTCAGCTATTCTTGTTGCAAGCATTATACCACTTGTACTCCAGCCCTTGTCTGGCCTGTTTTACTGTCCAGCTTTCAATTACAGACCATCAGTCATTCACCTTGTAGCAAAGACTAGATTTAAAGCATGATCCACATTATGCACTGGGAGCAGGAGTACATTGAGCCTGCCCTGTAGTTGTCATGGTGGCCAGAAATGTCTAAGCCAGCCCACCCGAAGGGGCCTCTATGTGGGTATAGAAGCCACTCAGAACAATCTGCTGGGTATTCTCCAACACCACTTAGATCACCCTTATAAGCTAGGATAGAGAGATTGCTGGCAAGCAGGGTGTGTGGTATACCAGTGACATCCCTATTCTGTCTCTCTGATTCCGTACCAAGTACTTTCAAATTTATTCCCTTATGGGCAATGATTACTCCTGCCCCTCAAGCCTGGAATGGTACTGCACTGAATTTTGGGGCAGATGCAATTGTGACAGACATGCCCCCCTATGCATCTCTTTCACCCAGGCTTCAGTGGTTCATGCTAGGTGGGTTCCTTCACCTGCAATTAAATGAATGAGAGCTGTCTTGTTATGGAATAATACTCCAACCTTCTGTATCAATGCCTCCCTCTGCCCACAATCATTGTTATAGAAGTGCTCCTGTGGCCCTCCTTGTTGTATCCCTGTAGACACAATATTGGAAGGAAGAAAACCACCCAGCACTTTCTAAACCTCAAGGGGAGTAATATGGATGTTATAGTGCAGTAATAAACACACATCCATCAACTACAGTAATTCAGTATAGCCTCTGCGCATGGTGGGGTCTCTTGATAATGTTCCAGTTCTGATAGTCTCACCAAGGATGAGTCAGGTGTAAGGCTTTTTAATGAAAGAAAACTAAAAATCACAGCCGGCTCCACTCACTTAAATAACATGGTTGTGTTGCACATGAACTCCTCTTCTTCCTGCAGAGAGCTGGGGGTTAAATGTCAAATACCACCAGCTCTGATATATTGTGCTCACTAGACATCTCCTCTTTGAAGATCCAGATGCAATGGGCTCTCTTGATAAGCTCCCAGCCCAAGAAGTGACAACAAGGCTAAAGCAGGTGCAAGGCAATTAGCAACAATTACAGCTGGCTTAACTTACTCACTTAGATAATTGTGGTTGTGCCGTATTTTAACTCATTCTCTCTTTATTGCACCGTACAGGCATCCACACAGTGACAGAGAGCTGGGAACTAGTTGCCAAATGTGTCTGAACAGCTCTCTGATGTTTTGTCCTCTGGGCCTTCCTTTGCTCTCCGGTTTTAAGCTGTTCTATAGCAAAAAAAAGTACACCAAGATTGCATCCAACATTGTGTTATGGAGGACAAACTCACACAAATGATATTTTCTCTCCTTGCCACTGTAGCCTCCTGTGCCCCACCCCTGTCAGTGCAAAACAGGCTTACGGAACATTTGGGGCTGTAATTGGAGGAGAAATTTGCCCAAAATAAGGAACTTTGCCCAAGCTGTTCAAGAGTCCTCCATCTGGTTTTTTATTATCTCCCCACCCCCACTGCAGGCCTTTAAGACAGACAAGGTTCAGTAGTTGCCCTTGACCCTCTGGGGAAGCTTTTAGGGGAAACATAAAGGGGATGTATTGGCTACAATATTGAAAACATGCACATTGCAGTCCACCTTGCCTGGGAAGATTCAGCTGCTAGCTCCTTTTTTTGCCCTGCTTGGAAAAATTCTGCTGATCAGTGTCACGTGATAGAGGAAAGAATTATAGTTAACTAAGATGAATTCCTTGCAGCATTTGTAAGGTTCAGATCTACTAGACAAGCAAGAGTTGGAATAAGTTTGTCATCTTCAGTAATGGCCACATTCTTTGTCCGTTTATAACAGATGTCTCAATTTGGCTCTCCTGTGGTTTCCTTGCATCCCTTGTCAGAACAAAGTGATGGTTTTGTATCTAATAGTCTACTTAAACTTGCATTTGTTTTTCCCCACCCTAAGGCTGAGAAACGGGCATCATTTTTTTTTAGAGTATTAAGACCTGGCCGCAGATCTTAATTAAATGCACTACCTCAAGATCAGTTCAGACATTAAAGGGTCTACCTGAGTGCCTCAGGGAAAAAAAGCCATAATATGTTTGGAGTGGTTCACAAGATGTACTTCCGCACTAGTCTCACACTTACCAGGCCTGCAGCTGTTTCACATGAACATCCCCAACCATGCAATAATTTTACAGGCATTTCAGCTGCACCCACTTAGAAGCTTTACCTGGCTGGGGTTGTAGCTCAGTGGCAGAGCCCACACTTTAAATGCAGAAGGTCCCATATTTCAATCCCAAGTGTGTCCAGGTATGACTGGGAAATATTTATGTCTGAAACACTGGACAGTGCCTGCTAGTCAGTGAAGGATGGCAATCCTGAGATGGATGAACCAGTGGCTTGACTTGGTATAAGGCAGATTCCTCCGAGGGCTACCCCAGAGTAAGAATTTAAAATCTAATAAGCCCATCGATTTTGGGGTTTTACACTGTATGGCCAATGAAATCAGGGGCATATCTCTGTAGTTCAGAGGTTGAAATTGCTTCCTCCTCTTTGCAAAGTACTCCTTGGTGAACTGAATGTTTCATCAACTAATTATTGCAGATGTGAATGTTTCCTTTATCTTTTGAAAGAATGAAATGCAAAGAAAAGACGGGGATGCTGTGTTGTTATGGGACATGGAGTGGCACTGCTACATTTGCTGCGGATTTTAGCTAAACCTAATCTACCAGCAGGCTGCTTTATTGCCCATTCAAGACTTTCAGCAGCTGTTTTCTCTGACCTGTTAATTGGTTTAGAAATGCTGTGTGTGGCTTCTCCAGCACAATCAGCATGATGAAATGGATGCCTGCACAAACACAAAAAGCGTCTCTCTTGAGTGAGTGAGTTGATGAAGTGTGACAGGAAATGACATGCTGTAGATAAAATATGCAGTGCCAAAACCCACAGTGTGTAATGCCATGGTGGCCCCACTTCTCTAGGGGAGGAAAGGTATCTATATTCATAGATTGGAGATATAAAAGTTACAGAGAGGCAGGTGTGATCTCCTGTGTAGATTACTTTCTTTTTCTTTTGTTTTGTCATGAGAAGAATGAAATTGCAAGTACAAGTTTAGCTTCCTGTTTCTTTTTGTTACTTTTTCTTTTGAAAGTTTTAAATAGAAGAGAAAGCAGAATTGAAATGGAAAATTAAACTTTCCAACATTTAGAGTTTGTTATTCCTGAACATTGTTCAAAATTTTATTTAAATAACTGACTTCCACATAGGAGATGTACCTCTGAGGCTTGGCAGGTGTAGGATCATGGAACTCCCATGCCAGAGTTTTCTGAAGGTGAGAGGCCAACCCTCTTATAAAAACTAAATTTTTCTATCATCGGGGACTTTAATTAGCCCAAATAATCTGAATTATTTGGGTTAATTAAAGGCAGTGATTGTAGAACAACATTCTGGCAGCAAAATCAGTACTAGAAAGTGGTTCATAATTTATATACTGAAGATTTCTAAATTGCTTCACTCTAAAGACTTTGGATGAGCACCAATTCATTGAAAACATTAAACAATAGTTAGTTAAAATGAGTGAAACAGAATGCAACAACTGTTAAAATGGATCTTCATTTATTGCATTATGTGAACTCAATTTTAAAAAGAGAAAACAGTGCTTTGAAAAGATGATTCTACAAGACAATGAGTTTCAGGGTTAAGGGGTTAGTCTTAGGAATCATAGCAGGAAAATCTGGAGAAAGTGCTCTTTTATGAAAACTGGGTCCAAATGGTTAGCATTTAGTAATGTAGATTGTAATCCTTCATTGGGTAAGTGCTTACCCCATCATACTTCTTGCTGTCAGGACAATGCACATTGCTTTGCCTCTCTTTCTTTGTTAAGACAATAGATGGTCCTGATAGCTGCTAAGGAAACCTGTTTTGGTTCCCCAGGGGTTCTATTTCATGGAGTTCCATGCATACATGTCAGCTAAAAGTAATGTGGGAAGTAACTGTCAACTTGTCTTACGCCACTTCTTGCAAGATCCTTTGCTTTCAAATAAGGTACCTGGCTGCAAAATACATGTAGGCAAAATAAATACACAAGGCTCCCTCTCTTTATAACAACAAACAAGAGTCATCTATTCCTTGCAACATATACAGATATTATGAGATGCTAAAGCTGGGATCCCACTTCCACGCCTTTTAAAAGGGAAATCTGCTTTTGAAAGAGACACATTCCCATCATAATTGTATTTGTGTTTTTTGCACTGAAGAGGTCCTCACTAGTGCCACATTTGGGAGTCTTAGTTTTTGTTATACAATTCTTTCTTTCTGGGGTTTGGATCTTACCATGTTCATGGTTCCCTTCTAGCCCTCCAGTTTTACAGTTATGTCATAATTTGATTATGTTTTTTTCTGAGGATTAAGTAGAGTACACAATATAGTTTCTAGGATTCTGATTTGCAAAGTCTGGACTGGATCCAAATTTGTAATTGCACTTTGTTGCCATTGGTTTAACCTTGACTTAACTAAATGCAATTAACGTAGTTTGGGTCCAACCCTACAGGTAGAATCCAGTTAGTGACCTTGTTCCCATGGAAGTGCTTTTGGTCCAGTGAACAGCTCTGCTAAAAGATGAAGAGATGAATCTTTTGCTGATATTTCTCTTTCCGCCTGCAGCCCACTCTTTGCCAACCTTCCACCCTGTTCTGGAGGAACTCCTAAGTTTCCCAAGATGAGTTTCAGGAGGCTGCTGGGGGTCCTGAAATCAGCAAAATTCCCTCCCCTTTTTCTGTCAGCACAGACACCATTTGGATTCCATCCTTTATGTTCACGTGCTTTTTTCCTGTTTATGATGTAGTCTTGTTCAGATCCTATATCCTGCCTAACTGAACAGTGACTACCGTATTTTTCGCTCTATAAGATGCACTTTTCCCCCTCCAAAAATTAAGGGGAAATGTGTGTGCGTCTTATGGAGCGAATGCAGGCTCCATGGCTTCAGCGAAAGCAACGTGAAGCCTCCGAAGCGCAGCGGGAGCGCTCCCCCTGCGCTCCGGAGGCTTCGCGTTGCTTTCGCTGAACCATGGAGAGCGAGAGGGGTCAGTGTGCACCTGGCTTCGCTTCGCTGGAGAGGCGCTGCACAGCTTTCCCTCTCTGCGCAGCACCCCTTCAGCAAAGCGGGAGGAGAAATGGAAGGGGCTCCATTTCTCCTGCAGCTTCGCTGAAGGGGCGCTGCGCAGAGAGGGAGAGATTTTTTTTTTCTTGTTCTCCCCCTCTAAAACTAGGTGCGTTCTATGGTCGGGTGCGTCCTATAGAGCAAAAAATATGGTGATATTTATGCTGTAAGCAGGCACTTCTAAATTATAAAGCAGGATGGAGGATTCATATTTTAGATGCTGAGGACAGATGGGATGTTGTCTTTATGGCTTGTCATCAGGATAGGCTCCCTGTCATAGCACTTGGAAACAAAGGACGATTGACATGGATGTGTGGCAAACTGGGAATAAGATAAAACATTGCTGCTTGGCAATTGATTGCAGGTCTAATGCAAAATATTTCTATCCATTCAGTGAGCTAGAACTTCTCAATTACATCAATAATTGACACTGAGTGTCTGCACAGTTTACACAAATTCTTGATTTAGTGATACTGTTTAAATGTTTGAAATCCTAAATTAAAATAAATGTTGCATACTTTTCATTATTTTCTTTTTTTGTGCCTGACAGAAGGTAGAACCTTGGTCCTTCTCGAGGGGAAATGGTGATGCAGTTGATGAAAAACAGATTTTATGCATTGTTCAGAAGAGAACAGTGTTAGTCTATTAAAGCAGAGTTGCCAGTAATTTCTGTTGTGAACAACCACTTTTCTTAACATAGATTAGAATTTTGTCAGACTAATTTTTTATATTTTGTTGCCATTCCACCCAGTTTTTGTCTCTGGGGCCATGTCTATGTCCATGCATGCACAGGTTGAAATGAATTCTAGTTTTTCGAAAGGAAAGCATTTGCTACCACAAACCTTTTATTAATATTTAATCTGCAACAGGACTTTATTTTTTAACCCACCATATTTCTTGTAAACTTTGGTCCCCCAAGAGCCACATGTAGGTAGTTGAGGGCCACATACCAGTGGGCTAGAGCCAGCTCCTAGAGGGAAGGAAACACAGCTGCTTTGCAGTGCAAGGACCGTGCTTTGGGCTGCCTTGGGATTGCTGGGGTAGGTTAAAGCCTTCACTCTCCAGTAATCTCAGTGTAATATAACAGTGGTGGACACCTATCCCCATCTCTGCTCATCTACATCCCCTTGCTTTTCTGCCCTGTCACTGCTCCACATTCTCCCCCTCGATCAGGGTGACGGAGATGGAGAAGACACAGGCAAATTCCAGAGCTCTGCTGCATATTCCTGGCTAGGAAACAAAGCTGAGAGCTCTGGCTCAATCAGGCTCCTGCTGGTTCTCACAGCCCTTAAGACAGAAGAATTGCGCACGAAGTCCGACAGGGTAGATCCCAACATTTTCTGTCTCTCTCGTGCACACAATATGCTTTATTAGCTGTGTGCAAAGCTTGGGCAGTTTGGCATTTGCTTTAGGGTCCCTGTTACTCTGTTTAAGAAGGGGCAAATGGCATGCCTGCTCCGCACCAAATATTTGCTACTTTTTTTTTTACCTTTGGAGAATACCTGGAAGGTAGCTTGAAATTAGACCGATGAAGTATTTTCTTAGTCTGTAATCCAAAGAAGTTAACTGCAGATGCGACCACTCTTCCATTTAAACAGCAGCTTGTCTCTTGTCCAGGGAGACAGGGGCAGCAGGAAGAGTAAGTGCTGCCTCCACCTGTATGCATAATTCTTTCCTATGTATTCATTTCACTGACTTGAATGGCAGTTTTTTGTTTTTCCAAAGGCTGAAAAAATCGTGAGCTGCTTTTCATGCCTCCGCTTGTGACAGAGGCACCTCTTGTCATCTCTCCACAGCCTTGGAAAATCTCAGTGTCAAGCGATTTCCCCCTTCATATGTTTATGTTGTTATAATAAAAAGCTTTTGGCATATCGAAACCTGCATAGGGCAATTAGAGTGGCAATGTAACACAAAAAGTCAAATTATTCTGGAAAAATAACAGGATATTATGTTAGTTATCTTTCTCATATTTTTGTCGCATTTTTAATCAAAATAAAATTGCCACAGAAATCCCTGACAGCTGTACTGGAACACAAGAGAAACAAAAGAATTGGTTATGCATATTATAATAAGGATTTGCAAAAATGGCTTCATAGTCTTGATTAAAACTCTGCAGCTTTTGGGGTGTTTTTTTTTCTTCTATCCTAAATCATAGCCAGTTAAATGCAAAAAAACTGGACTTCTACTTTTAAGTTCCTGTTGTTTTATGATTGTTTTAGATTTGGCATTCAAGTGCACAAATATAAATTTACTTAATCCTTTGTAGTGGTGTTTTGTTTTGTTGTGTTGTGTAAATAGTCACACTTGCATTTATTCCAGATTGTTTGAAGTGCTGTCTACAACTAATCAATAGGAAGAAATGAATTAATTGGTATTGTCATTATCTTTACTCAGATTTCAGATGGATGCAGTATTGAAAGAAATAAGAAGTGTTCTGTCTTAATTTTGTAGATGGAATTGAGACTGTTCCCAATTTGGAGTTCCCCAAGGCTTTTTTTGTAGACATAACGTCTTGAGTCTCACACTAAAGCGATAATAAAAATCAGATTCTCACCACCGAAGCAGCTGACTGACATCACCACCAGCAATTTCATGCTTGTCCTACGGTGCCCATCAACAAGGCATTTTGACAACTCTGAGCTTGGTGTCAGCTTTGGAATGACAGATACAGCTGAATACCATCAGCAAAGGAGCTGTAATTGAGAGTGTCCTTTCTGATAACCATAATCAGAAGGAAAGCTTTCTTGCCAAGGACCAGGCAGAAATACGGAGGGAAATATTATAGAAAAAATCAAGAAGAATTTGCTAGGTCAAGTAGACTTTGCTGTAGGTACTTGTTTCCCACCCCCCCACCCCCTAGTCTGCAGCTAGTAGGTGGCAAAAAGAAGCTAGTGCAGCCTTATCCACTAAAGTTTTAATTGCTCTTTTATTACAGTGAAATGTTGTTGAAGGATTAAAAGCCAATCTATACATCTGCAGAGATGCCATTAGTTTTGCACTCATCCTCAGCTAAAGCAGATATTTTGCCTTGAAAACGTGGAACAGAAACATCTAACAGTGGAAAATAACTGACACAGACAACAAGCAGAGGATATAATGGAATAAAAAAGGCTTTATGAAAGGAACGAACACTGGCACTAAACACTTTTAATGGGAAGTAAGGAGATCAGTTTGTAGACAAAAAGAAAGGTAATAAAATTAAACATGTGGTTGTATCTGACTAACTCATAGTCAGTAGAGCCACTGAAATAAACAGAATTGTTAGCGATTACTAGCTTGTGTATTAATTTCAACAGAACTACTCAGAGTATGACTTGGATACAACCCATAATCTTGACTACATAGTGAGATCTTTCTACTGTCAAAAAGCTACATTTAACACCAATAGAGGAAATTCATTTAGGTGTCAGTTGTTTGTGATTTAAAATAACATTTTAAAGCTAATCAACTTTAAGCACTCTCCCAGTACCTAGGAGCGATATGGTTCAGTCTACTTAATCTTAACAAAACCAATATGATCTTGTGCATTGGTGCCCTTGGTAAATCTTCGTGTGAGGAGGGTAAAGTTGTAAACCTGTCAGCTACTAGCTTGAAAGAGTGGCACAGCAAAAATGCAGGGCAGATTGGAGGAACAAGATGTGCTGCTTTGGGCCCCCAAAGCTATGTGGTCTGAAAATTAGAATGGTTTCACTATGAAATGCATCAGATTTCTTCCTTTAAGAGTTGGAATATGCAGTTTATGTGAGAGATTGGGTGTGGAGACAGAGGAGAAAAGGAATTACTCATGTGAAATGATGTGTTTCTCTCCTCTCGGTTGCTGTCATATGAATCTACTACTATGACATTGGTGAGAAATTGCTACCCTGTGCTAGGCCTTTCAATTTAAGGTCTCTCTAAGTTCCTTTTGAAAGTTTTGATGGTGGCCTATTTTTCCAGGTATAATGCTTACAGAGGGGAAACAACTATATTTTCAGAGCAGCAGTGGACCACTTGTGACCCACAATATGTTTTTAACTGTAGTCTTGACAAACCTATGCCCTTCTCATTTTCTGACCAGCCTCAGGCAGCATGGCCCAGTGGTCAGGGATGATGGGAGTTGTAGTTCAGCAACAACTGGAAGGCCTCAGCTTTCCCATTCCTTCAGTAGAGAGTATTAGATTTTGTTTTCTACATATAGTTAAGGCAACAGCAACGTTGGTTCTCTGCACACCATTCTTTTACGAATTAGAAGTTAATCTTGAGAATGTGCATTCATTCCTTTTCCTCTCATGTGAATTTTTCACTTCCTGCTGTTGTTAAGCTTAAATGTGGGCTAGCATTACAAGTACATTAATATGAACCATGGTTCCCATCTTACCCAGATGCAAGCTCATTTCAAACCTTGGTTTCAAATTCTGATTGAGAAGGGAACACTGTTTAGCATTTATCATGGTTAGCAATGGTGACAATTTTATACTAAACTATGGTTAAGATTGACAGGAGGAGGAAGAGTCCATTCACAAATTTCAAAGGAAACAGCATGCATTCCTGAAGCTGACTCCCAACTTGTGAACAGTGGTTTACAGGGATCCAGAGTTGAAATTGTACTCTCCACTAGCATTGTAGAGTAATCTGCCCATTTCAGGTTCCATGCAAGCAATTTGCTGCTTTTTGATTATATACTGCCAGCAGGATATTCTGTCTAGCTCCGATAATGGTGTTGTGGTTGACAGTGGAAGATAGCTTCTTTGCTAGAATCTGTTTCAAAGCATGTGTCAGTTTTCTGTCAATTGAAGGATCTGTTCTGATGTACCTTTTTCCAGAAGCAATTTAGTTGGCAACTCCTGTAGAAACTACTGCTTTTCTGTTTAGGGAAGGTATGTACTCTGTTTCCACTGTAATTGCTCCCAAACTGTATTGAGCAATTCTTCCTTGTGTTGCTGGGAAAAGGGCTTCCTTTTTATCTCATAATTACTCTGGAATACAATCAATCAAACAGTCAATCAATAAATATGACTTTTAGAAACAATCTTGTGCTCTGGGTTTCAAGTCTTAGCAAGACATGGTCTTTCTGAAATTGTGTAGTCTTGAAGAGTGGAACGACTCTTTACAGTTGAGAAGCAAAAAGGCTGTGCACAATTTGGCAGTTCCTAACACTGCACCATGAAAAAAAATCTAAATAATTTTTTACTAAGGGAACTAGAAATTAAATTTCATTGATGGACATTTCAATCCCCAAATGCACTGAGACCTACCAGTCTGTGCTTTTGTTTCTTGGAGTTTTTCTTTGATCTCTTGTTTCTGTGATAGTCCTTAGAATCTTCCCACATGTATGCAGAATGTTCCATTTTGTTTAAATGACCTATGGGACGTCTGAAACACATAGATAATCAGTTTTATGTAAATGGGACCACTGGGTACATAAGACACAGATATCATGCTACATGTGGGGTGAGATGCATAGTGAATTCAGGTAAGTGCTTTACCATGCTTGTAGTTTAGTGCCAAAGTGAGACAGGCAGTCCACCATTTCTTCAGCCTATGTGGTTATTCTGACTAGCACCTGGGAGACAAGGCTCAAATCCTCACTCAGTCTTGAAGTTCACTGAGTGACCTTGAGCCAGTCACTGCCTCATAGCCTAACCTACCTCACAGGGATGTTGTGGGGATTAAATGAGGAGCAGGGAGAGCCATGTATGTCACCTTGAGCTCCTTGGAGAATAAGGTATAAACAAAGTGAACAAATAAAATTAAAAATAAACATGCCCTCAAGTTGTTGTGAGCATAAAATAACTTCCACATCTCATGTTTTGAGTTCATTTTAAAAGGGGTGTGATACATATGTGAAAAATAATGGGAAATTCGAAGTGTGGAATCCTAAACCCGGTCACTGTCCAGCAGGGTTTAACAACATCAGGGCTACATCTCTGCCATGTATGCCAGCTGGGAAAGAAGGGAGGTCAGACAGACTACTGTATCTACCTGTAGCTGGCACAGCTATCAGGCCCAATGCCATCATGGGATCCAGTGGATCCCAGAGCAGCTCAGGTCTTCCTTGCCCTTGAATGCTTAATTTTGGGTCTTTCTGTTGTCAGTGGGCTGGGCAGAGGGACACCTCCATTCAGTCCAGCACAGCTTGGAGGGGGGTTGAATTACATCCTTAGTTTGTAGAAATCCTGTAAGCATTTTGTATTGCATACTCTTTCTTGTATGCACTGAGACAAATATAATCCCCACTGCCATTTCTTCAAGATGTATTGCCTGTTCTTCATAGCTGATTTGAAGGAGGGAGGGAAGTACAGTGAGTAGGAGAAGAATAAGATCATAGGCAGTAGTTGCAAGAAATAGGTCTGATTGGGTGTTAAGACACAAAGCAACCAAAATGGCTTATGGCACAGGAGAGCATTCATTTGGAAGGAAATGCAATTTTTACCTGCAGTTTCATGAGATGAAAACAGGACAGATAGATTTTTTTTTAACACACACACACATATAAAATTTTATTTTATTTTTTGCTTATAAGGAATCTTGCATCCCGATTTACTGTTTGCACAATGTTTGTACTGTCATTAAAATGGCAACAGCTGTGAATGCTGTCTTAGAGAACTCATTTTGACAGAATAACATCTGGGGGGAAATAACCATGAATCAAAAGAACCAAGCTGTGCTCTTCACATTGCTTTTTTTCTTTGGTGTTGTAATCACAGGGGGCATGTAAATAGTCAAAACATAAGGTTTGGTTTGCCTTCTAGAAGGGGGCAGTGGTAACATCCAGACAATCTTTAAATGATGTACCTGTGCTAGTTAATGAAACTGATAAGTGAGGCATGTGATCAAATCTTTTTAGAGACTAAATATAGAGTTGAATCTGTGGCTTAAAGAGCGAATATTTTTGATGAAATCTGAGAAGCCTGTTTTAGGAAGGGGCATAGCTTATGGTAGAACATCTGTTTTGTATGGAGAAGGTCCCAAATTCAGTCCCAGGCATCTGCTGGTAGACCTGGGGAAAACTTCTGACTGAAACTTTGAAGAGCTCCTGCCAGTCAGTGTAGATAATACTGGGCTCTTTGGACCAATGGTTTGCCTCAATATAAGACAACTTCCGATGTTTCTAAGGACAAAATTCTGAAGCTGGAATTTAGTTTTTTCCCCTGGATGGAGGCAATGCCTCATCTCTTGTGGGGCCAGTAGCATTAGTGGTCCTATAGTGATATTCTACCCAATAAATATATACATATTGAGAACATACCGTATTGGCCCGAATATAAGCCGCACCCGAATATAAGCCACACCTTTAAAATTGATGGGGGGGGGGGGAAAGAAAAAATACTGAAATATAAGCCACTCCCTTCCTCGCTGCTCCTGGCTGCATACTGGGTGAGGGGGGGGGAGCTGCATTGCCGGCAGCCTTTCCCCTTCTTTTTTTTCCTCTCTCTCTCTCCCTTCCCAGCTTTGGGGGACAGAATTGGGAACAACGTGCAGGGCAAGTGCCCCTTTGCCGCATTCGTGGCGCTGTTTGCCCCACGCTCCTAGCTGAGTACTGTAAGGTTGCGAATATAAACCGCACTTTAACTTTTCACGGTCGGAATTTGAGGGGGGAAGTGCTGCTTATATTCGGGCCAATACTGTACTTGAACCCAGTTTCATCTAGTATCTCCACCACTAGGCAGGACATGTCAAGGCACACCGATTTCACCCACATTTGGTTTTTTGATATTGGACTCTTTGTCAGAACTAGTCCTAGCCCAGGATGATGCCAGGTCAAACTCTAAATGTCCAGCCAGTAATACTGTTCCCTGCCACTATGGAGAACTTTTCCTCACACTTTGCTTCCCTTGTGTGTCTTTGTGATCCCGTTTTCATTGCTGTGAGCCCCTTTAGGAGAAAATAATTGTCTAAAAAAGTGGGATACAGATATAGGGCTATATTCAGCTAACCCTTGGTAGACCCATTGCTATTAGTGGCCATGACTACTACTCTGGAATAAAAGGTTAGTTGAATCAGGTATGGCCTGTCCATGAGGCAAGATTAGGTGACCACCTCAAGCAGCGAAAACCCACCTGGTAGCATTCCCGTGGGCGCTCTGCTGTCTCCAGAGAAGTGGCACCAACAGCAGCACCAGTTTCTGGTGAGATTTCATGGGATTTGGGAAAGTTTTTGCTGGAAGCTGGCACTGCTGCCAGTGCTTCGTTGGCACTGCCACACAACACAGATAAGACAGGCTTGTTGGGGGGTGGGGGCATGTTTCATTTCACCTCAAATGATGAAACTGGATGCTCTGCCCCTGAGCTGAATACAACCTCATAGCTTGCAACACAATCAAACAAAGAAGAACTGGCAATATTTGCAAGCTTTTCCTTAAAGTTCTCCCTAATCACTTTCCTGCTTTTTCTCTGCTTCTCTCTAAAGGAAATATTATTACAGTGTTGTCAAAACAAAACAAATTGCTGGTTACACCTCTCATGGGCAACATGAATGGAGATTTGGCTTGTCTGTACATCAGAATGCTATTTAATAATAATAGTAGTAATAATAATAATAATAATAATAATAATAATAATAATAATAATAATTTATTTATACCCCGCCCATCTGGCTGAGTCTCCCCAGCCACTCTGGGCGGCTTCCAATCAAGTGTTAAAAACAATACAGCATCAAATATTAAAAACTTCCCTAAACAGGAAGCGAAGGCTAAAACTCCTTGTTTGGCAGATAGGTATATAACTGCTTATTTAGTGGCTCTTTGTTTTCCCCCCCTGTTTTCTCCTACTACAATTCAGCTCTGTAAATGTGAAAGTGGTGTTCTATGTAGAGTTCTTCTTTCCATTCACCACTATTAATTATGAACTCAGTTTAATAGCTATGCTAGGGGGATGCGACGGAGATTCCAGCAAGGAAATTGCCCCTACCCCCTCTTCAAAGTGAGAATTGAAAAATTGCCTACCACTCAAGGGCTTGGTTATAGTGTCTTGTAAATGCGCCAACAGGCAGAATGTGATTTAAGGCATGCATTTTGCAAATCAGCACCTTCATAACGGCACTGTAAGATATGATAGTGAGATAGAAGATGATGCTTGCATTAATGCAGTCTACTGTGAGCAGCATTCTTGAGTGACAGACTTTAGCAGCATCTTTCCTGCAGCTGCTTGTCTCTTGCTCATAAACACAGATGAGTGGAATGAAATATTACACTGCAAGGCACAGTTTTAACAGAACACCCTGAAATGCCAAGAACCACTATTGTGTTAACTTGCTGCTTTATTCCTGTAAAAAACCCACAAAAATGTGAAAGAAAAACAGGCAGTGAAAGGTTACTATTTCTTACGGGAAAATGCTGCAGTACCTTTTAGAAGTTTGCAAAAAATAAATAAATGTGAAAGGACACTGTACAGCATTTTCAAAAACAGTGTGAAAGGACACTGTGCAAAACAGGAAATGGGGTTATATAGTATATATTTGCTTAGAAGTAGCTCTTTGCCCTTTAAACTTGTAGCTATTGCTTGGTTGTTCTCCCCTCACCCCCATTATAAGCCTTCCTAATGAAGTTATTTAAAGGACGTTTGTTCTCTGTTTTGATTCAAGCTCTGCTGAAATGAATGGACTGATACAAGAACTTTGCTATGTACCAGTGTTTTTCTGCTGTTCTGCAGTAAGCGGTGGTGGGCCAAACACGAAGAAACATTACATTAAGAGTATGCAAGTGCAGAAAATGTCGGTGAACAGGCACTTGTGCTTGTGATATTCCTCTTGGGAAGAAAAATGTTGTGTTAGAATTGGCACTGCACTTTTGTTGTAGTTTCCACTAGCTTTCAGTGGCACTTGTGCAAGAGAATATCATCACAAGTGATGCCATGTGCATACCTGTCTTTTAAATTTTGTTTGTCTTCAGGTTATGAACAAATCCTTAATAAGCAAGTTCTATTATTATTTTATTGTAATAATTATTAGCTGTTTTCAAGCATTTCAGTGAGGTTTCATATTAATAGCACTGTAGATGTATAAGAAGCAACAAGTTATTGGAGAAGTGGCAGAATAAAGTTGGAGCTATCTGTGGAGGGACATGAACCTCCTGTACGTACTGTGTCAATGGTAGATTTTCTGGTTTCTTACATGAAATTGGCACATAGTTTTCTTTCTAGTAGCATACATGAGTATAGGGCACAAGCTAAGTGGAACCTCTGTGTTCAGAGGCGGTATAGCACTAAATACCAGTTGCTAGGACAAAAATCAAGGAGATCTTTTGTCTTCTTGCCCTGCTTTGTGGGATTTCCAAGAGACATCTCATAGGCTGCTGTTAGATCCAGCAGAACTCAAAGGAGGGGTGAGTCTGAAAATGGTATATACCTTTTGCTTGAGCCTAAGTAGTTCTTTGTGCCCTGGCTATTGTCTGCTAGTGAGTTTGAAAAATGAATTAGGGGCTTAACTTACAATAAACTCTCATTTGAACAAGGCTTTCTATCTTCTTGAATGTTTAATGACCTATTGTCTAGGTCTAAATTGTTGCAGCATCTCTAGCTATACCCTGTAATCATTTCAGGACTGCGGATAGTTCCTTTGGTACCAATATAATTTGTAGGAGGGTTTATGCATTATGAAGAGAGAGATGCTTTTATAGCAGGTGGATATTTTAAAGTTGTCCAAGTTTATTTAGTTGTTTAATAATGAATAAGAGGCAAGAGTTCATGGGAAATTGTCAAAGGGAGCACACAAATGTAGCTTAAACATTATAAGATATATGCTGCTTATTGATTTATGTGCTCTATTTAAATGAAAGTGAGCTTCATTCCTGTATATAGGAAAGATGTCAAATTATTGTTAATTCTCATCCATATGCAAAAATAAAACAATGTAATATATTCTCTCTCTCTCCTTCTCTCTCCTTCCTCTCTCCAACCAGGCCCGATACAAGCAGAGTCTTGATCCTACAGTGGATGAAGTTAAAAAGCTATGCACCTCATTGCGTCGAAATGCCAAGGAAGAGAGAGTTCTCTTCCACTACAATGGGCATGGTGTCCCCAGACCAACAGTAAATGGAGAAATATGGGTCTTCAACAAGGTACACGATTTGCAGATGGAGTTAAATCATGGTCCCTTTCATGTCAAATTTGCTCAACACTTATCAAGAAACCAATAAAAGCGTTATTGCTAATGTTTGATTTTAGAGCTTCAGTTTGTTCACACCTTTATGTACCCTCACATTAAGTTGTTATGAACTTCTTGTAACTCCTTTTTTTGAAAGGGTACCTGCAGTCCTTCTGGAGGAGCTCTCTCTGCATTAGTGTGTGCACATAAAGAGAGCTAGATTACAGAGATAATAATGATGCTAGCTAAAATACATAATTAATGTGCATGTCCAAATTTCCTCCTGAAGAGGATTCCAGAAATTGCTCTTCAAATTCCATAAGCTAGTAAAACACTGTTACACAGTGCCAGCAATGGGCATGGTACCTTACCTTCTAAGGAAAAATACCCCCGCCCCAACACTGAACAAGTCTTCAGTGGCATACCTTTTAATGCACTTGGCTTTGGTCATTGTGATCTTGCAGTGTATGCTATAAATGTAAGAAACATGAAATGCATTGCCAGGATTTTCAGCTTGCCTTTGTGGTGTTGGAAGCCGTAACCCACTTTGCATTCAGAATCCTTATTAGCCTTACTCCAGACAGCAAATCTGCCACAAGAGCTTGTACTAGACATCAAGATGTCTTCTCACTTGCATGGAGATGAGAAGTGGGTGATAGGTTATGATGATTGATTACAAGTTGCACTTACCCAAATGTGTTTTGCCTTTTAAGTAACACATTTACTACCTCCAACAGGTGACTGATAGTGAAACAGAGACTTTTATTCAGCAGTTTATTTACCGCCTTGGGGTTGCTCCTAACTGTGTTTTATAGCTGGTTCCATATAGCTGAGGGAGAGTTGATCTTGGATGTTTATATGGTCAGTTCAGTTTCAATTTTTTTGTTTTATTGTTCCAAGTACAAAAATGTAGTTGTTCAGTTTGCAGTGCATTTTGCAAAAAGTTACCATTTCAGCCCTGTGTGGAGGAGAGGACTTAGGTGCTTTCATTCTTTCTATGGAGTAGCCTCAAAGACTTACGTCGTAGTTTACTAATGTTGCTGGCCAGTAATTTGGCAGCAAACAGATCATGTGTTTTTCATGCAAAATGTCCCCGTGTTCAATTCGAGTCAATTCCAGTTAAAAAGGTCCAGTAAAATAGGTGGTAGTGAATTGCCACTGTCTGCTGAAGGAAGACTATACTGGAGCATATTACCTGGTATAAGGCAACTTCCTTCCTAATAGAGCTCAGAACTCAATTAACATTCATCCCAACACAACACCAAATATTTAATCTAGATCTGGTGTTTAAAAACAATAAAAAGAGATCTTAATGAGTTCTGAACGGTAAATAAGATAGAAATAATGTGATGCTGAATGTGCTACAAGAATGAGGGAAATAAATTAGTGATGAATGAAATTTGGATGTTGTGCCAACAGCGTTATTAAGTATTTATTTATTGTGCCTTTGCCAGCTATCTTGCCTTATCAGCTGGGGTAATCTGATGAAGACTCCACTGTCTATTATTAGGAGATGTCTTAAAGATTTGTAGCCCAGGTTACGAAGGAGGACTGGATTTGCATAGGTGGAATGTGAAACATGATATATTTGCCTATCAGAAGGGGAAGTGTGCTTTCTTTCTAACAAAACAAAAAAAAGCAAGACAAGGGAGGGAGGAAATGCTCTTGCCCTCAGCTTCCAAACAGCTATGTTCTGTACAGCTTGAAGTTTCAAAGATTCTAATGCAGAGTAAATGCCACTGTTTTGTTTTAAGACGAATTCTAAAAAATATAACTTCTCCCAGTGGTCCTCTTAGGTAGTGCATTAAAATCCAGTGACTGCACATTCACTAGCAATTGGATCAACCTACTACGGAGTGTCCCTGAGATGCCCTTGGTGGTCGAGATATAGTTGTGACCTTTTTTTTTTTAGCTGTAGAATTGTTGCTTCTGATCAGAGGCTCTGCAAATTATCTCTTTGCCCTTCAGTGGAAGACCTGTGAGTTTTCAGTGAGTCTGTGCAAGTCTAAGCACCCATCATTTTCTAGTTGTGCTATATTTATAAGAGATTAAGGATAATATATTCTGATACATAGATTAAAAAGGATAAACCCTTCAGGAAGTATTATTTCTGTCTGATTTGTTTCAGCCAAAAAGCCAGATCTCAGTTGTTTTGTTTAACTAAGCAGACTCTATTTTCCACAGGGATCCAAGTGAAAAAGGACTATGTGGCATAGTTTGAATAAGTCACTTTAAAAAAGTTAATCATTAAATTGAGTTGATCTTTTTTTTAAAAAAAGTGTGTGTGTTGGTGTCTCTCTCTGTATGTGTACACACACACACACACACTTCATTCTTTTCTGCCATGAATCCCCCCTTAACTTGATTTTCTTTATTCCTCTTGTCATGTTTTGCATAATGTGGTGGCTAGCTTAATTTTTCAGGACTGCCTTATAAAGCAAGCCTAGTTTTTGGATGTTTAATCTAGTCTGACAGATAAAGAGGAACTTAATAAATAAATAAGCTGCAGTGCATCTATGTTCACTTAGTTGGAAGGAGAGCTTGCTTTTCATCCTCTGTATATTTAAGCATGAGAAAGAGAGACAATTGCAGTGTGTTTCTTCTCCTCTTCGGCCCCCAGATTATATTGCTTTGAGATGGGGCATTTAGGGATCAACGGTACTGTTTGTCTTCAAGGACTTCACTTTGGTACAGTACTTTCAGCACATGTAGGAGGAGAGAGTACCTCAAAAGGATTTGGAGAACATTTATTGGTACATTCTTCTCCTTCCATTCACCTCTTGCTGCAACAAGACCAATGTTCCACTGCAGTATGATAAAATGATTTCCCACTCTTTTGAAGACTTGCAGTGCTCTAAATTTGCTTTGCAACTTGGCAGACAAAGGAAAGCAGCTAATGAGATGCTAATGGATTACACAGAAAAAGAAAATTGACATTCTCCCAGCCCCCTCCGCTGCTTTCTTTTATATTTTATGATTCCATTAAAATCACAATTTTTGACCGTAAAGTCAAGAAACCCTCAAAGTTGTTATTTTGGCTTTACAGTATTTCAGGTACATGCCAGTGATTTGTATATTAAAGAAAAATGATGCACTGTACTGCCGGGGGGAGGGGACCAGAAATATTAATGGTTGCTCTTTTTCCTTGGTTGCTTTTTTTGTAATCTTTGTTAATCACTCAGAAAGTAGCCAAGCAATTCTACAGTACCACAGGTGCACAGAATTTGCAAATTAAGTTAAACTGTAAGGCAGAAATCTGTTTTATTACCATGTAAGTAACTGGAAGCTGTTCCATGTTTTCTGATAGGTTCAGCAACATCATAGGTTATACAGTAATTTGGTTAAAAGAAGTGGTGATTCATTTACTTGCCAGAGGTCTCTATCTTTGTGCTTAGTTTGTGCTTAGTTTTCAAGGCAACCATAAGTTTGCAAAATTGATGACAATTCAGTGAGTCTTCTGAGATAAGATGTCTCTCGTTCATGATTCAGGAAACAATGCATTTTCCGTACAAGGATGTGAATTTATTTTGCTTAGTACAAATATGCATAGGGACATACCCAGTATAAACAGCTAGTAATAGTTAACATATATTATTTTCACACACTGTGTTTGGTAGAATTTCACCTAACATTACAACATGTTCAGCTTATTTCTCAAGTTGTTCCTGGCTCTTTTTATGACCACAATCTCTGATACATGCATTATGATAATACATAGTAAGTGACAAGTGAGCAGAATTCAGAGTAAATTTGAGAACATTTTCACACTGGATGAACTCTTGTATTACTTTATGGGATGGTAAATGATGATTCCATAGCATCATTTATTTCCATTATATTTGGAATTGTTTCTTAACCCTGAAAACAGAAGTAGCTTGTTTAATCCTTCTGAGTATTGTAGGCAAAGGCTGCTGTTCACTGTGCAGTATAATATATGTGGGTTTTTTGTTTGTTTATTTTGCAGAACTATACGCAGTACATCCCTTTATCCATATATGATCTACAGACATGGATGGGCAGTCCCTCTATCTTCGTGTATGATTGCTCAAACGCTGGCCTTATTGTCAAATCTTTCAAACAGTTTGCCCTGCAGAGGGAGCAGGAGCTGGAGGTGAGATTGTGGGAATGTGAAATTGTGAAAGAGGGCATTATTTTTTTAGACTTTAATAGGATCAAGTGGGGGAAGGACCATGGGATCACGGCTAGTGAGAGCAGATCATACTGTGCTTGATGGAAAGATACGTCTAGCAACAAACGTGTAGGAGACTGAGCTGAAAAAAGAAACTAATTTGGGAAGAGTCTTGCAGCTTTAATTTAGTTCTGATTCTGTTTGCTTTCCAACAGTATAACCATGGCCATTAATAGAACTGTTAATTAAATGATAACATTAATAGAATCTGCTTATGCCCTAATGGTTTTTACAGAGGAGATGAATGCAAGGTTGAAGTAGGTCTATATATCTCTTACACATTGCGTACTTAGATCTGCATAGAGATCTATTACAGTATCCTTACTCTTGCAACCAAATGTGCAACCGCTAAACTAAATGCTTGAAAGAGTTACAAAGAAGGAACTTGCTGTTGTTGCCATTAATTTTGCAGTGTGAAGAAGTGCCCTGGTGTTAATAAAAGGCGACATTTTGTGGTTTTAGTATTAAATTTATTGTGGCAAATGTGAATAGCAGAAGATGAAGCCATTAAATTTAAGAAGCTTTCACTTATGCCTTTGACACTGAATTTGGCTGAATATTTTCTCTGTACTTTGTAACTGCCAGAGATGCCTTATTAGAAACCAATTTCTTATTTTTATGTTGCTAACTCCTTTCCATCTTTTAAACTCTCACTTTGAATGCTAGAAGCTGAGCCAAACAGATCTAAACGGGATTCTATCAAGGTTGTCCATGATTCTCATATTTTACTGAAACAAAACTACATTTTTCCCCCAAAGCCAGTCCTTGCTAAATGTTTATTTATTGACTTCCTTGCCTTTAATTTCTACCTAATAATGGCTGTTGTCTCCCCATAGAATTTGTAGGCATAGTGTAACAGCACCTAATGATTCTAGTGCTCCAGTCCATCACAATTTATCTATAATCTTCTTATCTGTTGGAGTTTTCCTTCTCAAATCCTTTTATAATTTAAAATACACAAAAATCTTAGAGATGTGCAGTGACTCAGGTACTTTAATAACCTCTTTGGTCTCTTGTAGAGCATTACTGTAAATCAGGGGTGGGCAACCTTCACTCTGTGGGCCAAATTTGGCCTGCCAGGTTGTTTTGAGAAAGCCATGCCCACTTGTCCATCTATGAGGCAGGTAAGGGCAGGACTTGGCCAAAAGAGGCTTTGGTTGATCAGCCACTGTAACTAGGGAAATGTGTGCGGCCTTTGATGCTGACCTACTGTAAAGCTGGGAACAAATCCTTTCTACGGTGAGGGATAAACAATATCTATACATTGCCTGATGAAAAACATTTTAATATTAATCCACTGGTTTTTGTAAGTTGCTTTGTTTATGGAAAACCTTTGCTCTCTGGCTGCTAATCCAACATTTCCCTCTTGGTGCCTGTTTAGATTGCAATAACCTTCAGCCTTCGCATGCCAAGTATTGCTGTGGATTAACTGGCTAAGAAATGTACTTTTCAATTTCAGAGTATACTGTTTATAGGAAATGTTACATATCCTGTTAAAAATGCACACTGCAATTTTTAAAAGTGGATCAAGGATTGCACTTTTTTAAAAAATGCCAAATGTGCAACAATGTAAAAGTGCACTATATGTTTCATAATTAACTTAGATTTTGATCTTGGTACTTTATTTTTAATTAAAAAGAAGAAATGCCTGTCTGTCTCCGCCTCCCTCCCACCTCCCATTAGGCTTAATATTATTGGCTATTGTTCAGATGGTTGCTTGTATAAATAACGGATATTAAAAAGACAAAACATGTCCATGGTTATCACTTGTAAATATTTATTTTGGTAAATATAAATACTTCTAATTTAGATGAAGGCAGCCCATGCATTGTGGAGACTGGAGGCTATAAGCTGCATTTATTCAGTGCTGTTTGAAATTTATTTTCTGTGTTCCTTTAAAAAGGGATTGACCTACTGGATTATCGACTCATGGAGTAATTTGACATACTTTTTAAAATTTTGGCCTGTGGTAGTAGTAGGGATTAAGGGATTGCCAGATGGTGTGTTGAACTGGCAGTTCAGAAATAGTTGTATAAATGGTGTTTAAAAAATATGAAATAGTAGCAGTGTGAAGCTTATGGTATAGATTGTCCTGTTGCTTCTAACAGTCATTAATCAATGAGCTAAACTGCCCGGGAGGCCTCTTCAGTTCAGGATTCTTCTATTCATTTTAGATGTCTTCATAAGTATAGGCCAGTGTTTTCCAAACTTGTGATAGTTTAAGGCTCACCCCCCCCCCATGTAAATGGAATATGAATTTCACTCACATATTAGCTATCGACTACACGTATGTAGACCTTTCTCTCTGTTGAGAACTACAACATCTGCTATGATTCATAGGAAACAATTTTTGCATTATGGGTTTGAATTCATACCACAAGCATGTTCCTGTCAGCATTATGAAAAGAAGCTGCTTCCTCTGTGGGTGCAGGTTGGGAATGTTTGCTCTTGTCTTTAAATCTCAATGGGAAGGCTGCAATTAGGAGAAATTCTTCCTCAGCATGAATAGTGCTCCTGAGGGACAAGAAGATGAAGGGCAGAAATGCCAGTTCAGTGTTCTGAAAATGTTAAATGCCAATTCAGCTATTTTTGTACTGTTTTGTTAAACCAAAGATGAGAACATCTTCCTTGTTACTCCACTTCTAATCACCCAGAAGGGAAGACTTCACTTTTATAAAATGCCTTGTTGACTTGACAGAATCCCAGTGGACAATCCAAAGTTCTGTGTTAAGATTCTAGCAATGTTCTGACCCTAAACAAAAGATGCAATGTGCCACTCAGTGGTGTGCAAACAGTACAGGCGTCCTTTTTCTCCCCCCCCCCAAGTTAATAGGACAGTAGGGCAGTGTTGCAAGAGACCAATACCTCAGATATATTTCTTCTGTCTCCGGTGATGAAATGAGCCATTGAAACAGGCAGCCAGTACCAGTTCTTGAGTGGGAAATGGTTCTGAAATTTTCTGACACCAGCAATCTATTCCTCCCCTAATAAGTAGCCTCTTGGGAGGGGAGGATGAGTAAATGAGTGATATGAGAAAGAGAAAGAGAAAGAGAGCAAGTGAGTCAGTCCATATGAGAGAGAAAAGTGACCCCTGTGACCCCTGAAGGAGTATCCTGAGAAACTGTGTCCGTCCACAGAAAAGGGTCCCCAGCCCTTCATTAAGATTTTGTGTGGACTTACCCTGTTGAACAGGAACAGTCACCATGGTGGCATCCAGGCACTGTTGGACTGCATTTACTATCATCCCTGAACATTGGCCATGCTGTTCCCGGGTCAGATCTCAAACCCACAAGAAATGGGACCATTCCATTCCAGCTGGAAATCATACCCAAAATCCTATTAGGGGGGAACTTTATGGTATCCTTGCTTATAAGCAATATATTCTACCATCAGAAGCAAGGTCAGAGACTGCTTAATTACTTCGTATTTCCATGGTTAATTTATATACCATGATGTTTGACATAGGTCACTCATGAAACTTTGGAATTCAGATTCCAAATATTTCCAATAATCCTTTTGTCCAAGCCCTCTTGAGGTTTGGCCAATGTGCCTTGCCACCCTTGGATGGGTTGCAATTAAGAGAGAGACTATCTTTGGAATGCCTGCTCTAGGGAAGCCCACCTGGCACTTGCATCGATGTCTTTTAGGCAGGCATAGGCAAACTCGCCCCTCCAGATGTTTTTGGGACTACAACTCCCATCATCCCTAGCCAACAGGAACAGTGGTCAGGGATGATGGGAGTTGTAGTCCCAAAAAACATATGGAGGGCTGAGTTTGCCTATGCCTGCTTTTAGGCTTGAAGGATTGCTCATTTTGGGAACGTAATTGAATTGCTGCTGCTGTGTTTTTTTTGTATGTTATTTTAATATTTTCAATATTGTACTTTTATTTTATCTGATTTTTTTTACTGCCCTGGTAACTGAAAATGACTGTTGAAGCTGTGTGGTCCAATTAATAATAAAAGCAACAGTCTCTGTTGTTAAACGTTTGTCTTGACCTCTTCCTCAGACTTATCTTGGCCATTTGAAAACCAGATTGAACTTTAGATATATGGTCTGTTCATGCTGACTCTTAACAGTGAACACTGGCAGTTTCAGGGAATATCAGTGTTGTCTCTCAAGGCTTGACCAGACGCATGTATAAATGCATGACTCCGGGAAAGGCTCTGAATCCAAGGCAGGTGCTGGGGCAGTTCAGACAATAAATAGTGCATGTGTTCCAGTCATTTGGCTGCGCTTATTGAGGACTAAAGCCACCCTGTTATAGCTCTCAATTATCTAATTAACTAGCTTCATTGAGTTCAGAGTGTGTCTGTAAACACACCATAATTCTGGATAGCTAAATGAGCTGCTCAAGTGCACTGTTGGAACAAAAGGCTGCTTAATCTTCCTGTGTCATCCCACATAATTGCGTATATCTGAAATGCCTTATTACATGTCAAGAGAAGCTGGAAAGAGGGTGGGGTGGAGAATTTGTGCATATCATAGGACTTTGCTCGGGCTGTATATAAATTAATAGTGACATATGAGCCTTAGGTTCTTAGTCTCCCCACATCCCCACAGCCTTATTTTCATGTCCTTTTTTTCAGTCTCTAGGGTATTTTATGTTAGAGCAGTAGAATTTCTTGTGTTTATTCCTTCTCTGTGTGGGAATTAAATGCTACTGTGGGAGTGCTTGTTCCTTTAGCCAGAAGTACGGTACATGACTAACTGCTTCTGATCAGAACTAATGAGATCAAATTTGCAGTTTTGATTTGTTTTCCGTCTTCAGCACAGATGAATCTTTGAAGTTACAGTCCAGAGCACTGTTACGGTATATGTCAGTGGTGTGTGGAATTTTCCTAATCTATCATCTTCTGGAAAGAAGAAATTGTTCTCCTTTACCTTTGTTAGTACATTGACGTAGAAGATCAGGATGCTGTCGGTTCTGAGAAATCACCAAGCCGTGCCAGCATTCAGAATGATGGGAATTGTAGCCGCAAGCCTCCACGTCCAATACTTTTGACACTATCACTCCAAGGAATAAGCAATTCTTCCCTTGTTCAGAACAAACAAAAACAGCACAGTAAAGCCAGTATCTAAACAGCAACAAGTGAGAGGATCTGAATGCACTTGATTTTTCTCCTAAATATGTACTGTATTGGCCCGAATGTAAGCTACAGTTTTTTTCCAAATTCTGACAGTGAAAAGATAAAGGGTGGCTTATATTCGCGACCTTATGCTGCTGGCAAAGCGACATGGTTACCCCCCACCCCAAGGAAGCAGTCCAGGAGCACGGGCCATGGTGCATAGCCCGCCCCCTGCTCCCAAACCTCCCCTGAGCCGTCGAGGAGAAGCAGGGGAGGCTGCTGGCCAAGCAGCATGGCTCCCCCTCCCCAAAGAGGAATGCGGGGCAACGGTGCGCAGCCTGCCCACCTCTTCCAAGCCTCTCTGGTGCTTGGGGAGGGAGTGCCGGGAGTACCAGGAGGTGGTAGTGTCAAGATGTGGGTTCCTGCCCCCTCCCCGTTCAGCCGGGAGGCGGACTGCACCCACAAATAAGCCTTGAATTTTAAAGGTGTAGTGTATTTGCGGATGCGTCTTATTTGGGCCAATACAATATACTGGTGTAGGAAAAAACATGCTCAGTTTCGTACACCAATGAAAACCATGTTCATTAATAGGTGTGGAGTCTCAGGTGTCTACTTTGTTTTTTTGTTTTTTTTTTATACCGGAGGAAAAATAAAGAAGCATTGTTTGAGTCTGGTTTGTCCCTAGGCAAATAGATTTTTCTCATATCGAGGAGCCCCTGTGCTTGTTGAGTAGTTGTAGCTCCAACTGCCTGGCAGGCATAGAGCCAAGCCTGTGCCACCCTTCTTCAGCTCAGAGTCACCCATTACCTTTTCTCATTAGTCAGTGGCCCTCCATAGAAAAATGTTCCTCGTGCCTGGCATACACCTGTGTAAGAACGCGCATGTATCTGTTTTGCTAAATATGCACTTGGAAAGCTGCATTTTCCAAATGTAGTGCACTTTCCTCATCAGAATACACATGTATCACCTTCACGGAGCATATTGTACACTAATGTATGTTGGTTTTGCTATACCAGTGCTTGCCTATGTGGGAAACATCATGTGTGAAATGGAAACCCTGCCTGAAACAACCCGATCCAGTCAAACTCAGCATGAAACTGAACACATTTAATAAAAGTTTAACCTGCTTTTTATGAGAATCTCCTCACCAAGCAGAGAACTGCGTACAGTAGTAATATAGACACAATATTTAAACTTTTAACACCCCAAATCCTAAGAAACAGCCAGCATTAATGTGCAAGAGTCCTTTGCAAAAATAGTAATAATAATAACAATTCCTGGACCCTAACCATAGAGTGAAGCTGTGTATGCTAGATCACTGACCCATTCACATCTCTGCTACTTGTCACTTGTAATGAATGAGATTATCAGATGTGTGTTGTGTCACTGATCTACTGATTAGCTGCCAGGCAGTCAGCTGATTAGCAAGGGGAATTGCTGCAGTCTGCAAAGTAAAAAGACTAGAGAAGCAGCAAAATTGAGGTGCAGTAGCCAAGAGTATTTAAATAGCTTTTAATTCCAATCCTATGCACAGTCTAAATAAATCTAAATGTACGTAAGTCCTGCTAGCTTCTGTGCTTTAAGCGTATAACTCCCTCCAGATTATTTCTGGTGTTTATATATTCAGAATGAAGATTGTTCTATCCAATGGAAGGCTGCCCAGACAAAGTCAACACTTGTCCTGGAAAGCTGGCAATACTATTCCCTCATCTTAGCCCAGAGCTACTCAGCTGATTTTGTTTCATCAGAAAGCCTTTCCCTCTCAGTTCAAATGCCACAGCTACTTGGCTGATTCCAGATTCTGAACTGCTAAAAACTCATCAGGTGGTAGCTTCATATTTACAAATAGCAAGGACTTTTACTATAACAAAATTAACCTAGAAGTGCCACTCCTTTTAGTGGGGGTAGGTTATGTGTTGATTTTGTAACATGAGAGTTGCCTTTATAAAAGTGGTGCTCTCTTACAGAGCTGTATTTTGCCCCTGCCAGGCATGTGAGCAGGTTTCATATAGGCTACTTTTCAGCTAGGATTGCTATGTGCTTTCTAGAAGTGCCTTCGTGTATTGATGTTGTTAGTAGCATAATCCAGCAGTTGTCACTACAGTCTTTATGGCATGTGCTTTCAACTTCATTTTGTGTGTTAACTCATCTACTGAGCAAAACTTTTGCTCTGCATGATATCTATTGCTTGTTGTTTGGGTGAGTGAGAAAAAAAACTCAAGAATCAGGACTCCCTTGAGTCAAGGGTCAAATAGTGCTAGAATTGCACAGTATTGGCTCTTTACATTATGATGGGGGATACTAATTTGCTCACAGATAAATGGATGTGTGTCCCAATTTTTATAATTACTTTCACTTGAATAATAGGATCTTGGTTAATGTGTAATAAGTGCATACACTTGTTACAAATCAGCCCTATTATGTGTCTTCTATTTCAAATTCTTCACCTTCAGATTGATCAGAACAATAATGGCCTGGCTCGTATGTAGTACTCAGCCAGGGTATACCATGGTTTGTTTTGATTTTCTAACTCACGCCTAGCTGTTTAACTATGGTTTGTTAAGCACAAACAAACAATGATAATAAGTCATGGTTTATTGTTGGCATACAATTTCTGGCTTCTTTTATCTGTGGCTTATCATTATATGTAAACTGTGTGGCGTGTTCAGCCATTGCACTCAAGTTGCTCGCCGAGCTGCAGATTTGCAAGGAAGAAAGGAATGGAAAACTTAACCACTCCCAAGATGAAGCTGCTCTCTGTAGTGCTTTGCCTGAAGAAGACTTTACTCCGAACTCTGCCTAACAACAGTTGCTTTTCCCTGCTCCACTTCTCCATGACAAGCTCTTTCCCGCAAGGCAGACAGTTTCATATTGTGGTGCAAAGGGACCTCTGTCCAGCTAGCATCTATAAAAGGATGAATAAGAAAGCAGCAGTGCACAATGGAACCGTGCATAATGATAGTTAGCCAAAAGTACTTTTATTAAAAGTTGCTTAGAGGGAAATGAAGCAATAGCTTTTGGGGTGGGGGTAATTAATAATGCAGTCATTAAAACATTTAAAACTACTAAGGTTTAAAACATTTGTACTTCTGAAAGTAGCACCATGAAATCCTAGCAGGGTAAGAATAATTTCAATCAGCACCAAAGCCTGACACCTCCCCCCACCCTTCATACCCTGTTGATTACACTTTGCAACTTAAGGATAATTAGCATCTTTTGTTCAAGAACTTAGAGAACAATTCACTTGGTGCAGGGATGTCTGTTATCTGACAACCCCTCATCTGATGTTGGGGTGAGCTTTCATTTGTTTCTGGTTTTCTCAAACAGTGTTTCTATGCCACTGGTAGGGGTTTTTTGTTTTTGTTGTTTTACACACACACACTCAAGGGAACCCCAAGGACACATCAGTGAATCTCAGCTATGGCTTGTAAATACCATGAGTTGCAGACACTCTCCACGATGGATGAAGAAACCCAGTCCCTTACACCAGTGTTCCCCAACCTTGGGTCTCCAGCTGTTTTTCGACTACAGTTCCCATCATTCCTGACCACTGGTCTGTCCTCTGGCCAGACAAGACAGACCCATTTTCCCACCCTTGGATTCTCTGGCCAAGGAGAGCTACCAATTCTGCATAGACCAACACTGCTTAACACTCCTGTCCCTCGGCGTTTACAGCTCCAAGCCTTGTGCTTGTACGGTTAAAAGCAGTCCAGGTGCCCCTGGATCCTGGCTTTTCCATGCAAAGTGGACAAAGCTGCTTGGGTTGACCACGTATAGGGTGACAACATGTCTGCAGCACAAGGTTAGTCCAAGCTCTATCTCTGAGGAGATGAAGATAATACCATCAGAAGAGCAACCGTCAAACAACACCATGGTGTATCAAAGGGCTCTACCACCAATAGGGTCTACAGTGTTGCTCTAGAATGAAGACTTCAGCATTCTTCTATCTTAAAAGTATGAAGAGGAAAAGTGAGATCCATAGCAGACTCAGGAGGAACATCAGCATATTTTGCTGGACTTGGTATCGGGAAGAGAGTTCAAGAAGGCAACCCACTGGAAGTACCTTACCTACAATGTGTTGGCACTTAGGATGCTGTCAGATAAGACCAACATTGGAGAACAGATGGTTGACTCAGCAAAACTTGACATCCAGCAGGCCTTGACAGACAAACCCCTTCCTCCACCTTTGGATTTGAACAGAGAGCCATTCCTGCTTTGGAGCATACTCTCTCTAGGGATCTCTCTCAAGGTAAGCTTACTCCATTCCCAATCTAAAGTCATCTTTGGGATGCTGACTGCCAGAGAAGAACTTACCATCATCTCTGAAGCACCCTCGGTTCTAATTATTTAATTATCCTCTTTCTTACAGGATCTTTAGGTATCACAGATGAACAAGAAGAACCTGAGAAGTGCACTGTCCTTGAGAAACATGCTGAAGTAGAGGCAGCGCTAGTCATGCGAAGGAGGCCCACTGACCTAGGTCAGCTAGGCTTAGGAACAGGAGGAAGGTGGATCAGCAGCAGCTTGCCAAGAATTTAGTTAAGACCACTAAGGACACTGGAAATAGAATTGCATAAACTTTTTATGGGCTTGATGACCAAAAACCTCAACAGAGATTTCAGAACTGTCAAGTTTTGTCATAGTACGCATGTGAACACATGGCTGAAACCATGGCATCAGCTGTGAGGGAATCTGATGCTGTCTTCAAGAGGTACATGGTACAGAGAGCAGCCTTAAGACTGTATAAAGGTATGCTTCCGTTGTGGAGTGCAGTGTGGGTTACATGACATAGCACTACATGCAAGTTAGCTACCACCTCACCCAAATCCCATTCTTCAGTTTCAGCAGCATCCTCTTACCACCATTAATCTCCCTCGGAACCTTGCAAAGTTGTAAATGTGGAATATTCACCATAGGAACAACTCACTTTTCATTGCGTTTGCTTTGTATTACAAGCTTAGTATGGAACAGCACTACTTGTTACTGTTTGAAAGTCAGGTTAAGGAACTATTTAAGTAAAGATCGAGCAAAGTGTGGTTGGGGTTACTTCCCTAACAGTAATATAAAAGCACATTGCAGAAAAATGCTTAATTCTTTAAGTGAGCCATTATTGAAAGTTATCTCCTTTAAATTAGCAGGTTTAATATTTACTTTTCTGTAACTGCACTGGTTTGTAATATCTACTGCTGAAAAGACCGTGGTTTAAGATGCTTACTTCTTTAAATGTATAGGGGTAATTAGAAGTTTGCTCTTCAAAATAGTTTTATCCTGAAAAATATGTACTTTGGTACTTACTCTACCTTTACTGTTTAAACATGATGAGACCAAAAACATGTATGCAGTCATGTTAATGTGTTTTCTCTCTTGTCTGTGGGGCGGGGACATGGATCAAGGGTGAGGAGAAGCAACCAGAGGTGGTGATGCCCACAGCTGACTCTCAAAATTTCCAGTGTGCCCTTGGGCTCAAAAATGTTAGCAGCATTTGGCCTTTGGGAAGCAGGCATAGCCACGTTGCCTAGCTTTGTTTGTTCTCAGTAACTGTTGTATTGTAGTGAAATCTGGTTGGTTGGATGATGACAGCACTGTTCCTAGGATAAGAGTCTGTTTCGAACATCAGTATGTGCAAGCTGTTTGACGTTTCTGTTATTTCTATCTCTCATTGTGGCTCAGCTTTCATGGCAAACAGGGAATGAACCATTCTCAATTCATACCAGTGATGTCATTCAGACCTTGGGAAGCAATTTCCTGCTTTGGAGTAGTTTCACTATGTTGGCTCTTCTTCTGGTTACTGAAGTGTTAGGGACTTGCTTTGAAATTTCTCCTGTGACCAACTGCTGTGGAGTGTTCCGAAAAAACGTTTTCTTTTTTCCAAGCTGGTTACCATCAAAGGCCCATTTTAAAATTGAGCTTTGAGAAAGGATCCATACAAACTGCCTACATGCAATCTTAGCAGTTAAAGAAGACCTTTCATTTCTTTTTCTCTCTGTGTATTCATTTCCCCAAAAGGATTCTTTCCCTTCTGCCCTGTTCCCTCAAGCATAATGTTTTATCTTCTTGCAATTCTCCTTTTTATTTCTAATTTGCATATGAATATGAGTAAGGGCTAGTTTATACAGACCTTTCCTAGCTAATTAATATTTCTGATCTCCATTGTGGAGGTTTGGAAGCACTATTTCAGCTCACATTTGTAATTTGGAACAATTGCTTCCCTGCAGCCAGAATTTCAACACCAGAAATCCCATGAGATACCAGAAACTTCTTTTTTTCACTCTCTCGGAGAAACACTGTGCATCAGATATAGACAGTTTCATGAAAGGCTGTTAAACTGGTTTTCAGTATGGTTTCTTTCTAAGCATTTTCAAATGATGACAGAGAAGTTTTTCTTTCATAATAATTTTCAGCCAATTAATATTTATACTGTTGAGCTACTTCAGGTTATAATAACACTATTCATGAATGAGGTGGTGATATCTACAGTAGTTCATTGAATGGCCAATTTGGTAGTCCAGTCTTTTGTTGAGCATCCTATAGAAACTTGTACTCAAGCAACGTCTTTATAATGGAAATTGGATCAAATTATCATAGTCTCAAATTAAACAAATTGATCTTGGAGTTTTTTTTAAAAAATATCAGGGTGATGAAGGAAAAACAAGTAGAGACGACATGGATTGGTCTCCATCCATGGAGGATGGAGGGTTCAAAGGATTCAATCCAACTGACTGATCTTTAAATGCTTTCCTCATTTTCCCCCTAATGCTTTCTTAATTCTTTTTTTTAGGCCTTCGCCACAACAAAATATGCAAAAACAAACAAACAAACCCAAACCCTTCTGTTAAAAGCAAAGTAAAATTAACGCTGAATTTATATTTTATTGTGTGATTTATAATATGCTGCTTTATTGTGTATTGTTGTAACTTCATAGTTTATTGTCTATTAGCCAGCTTGGGCACTGAAGATGTGTAGGTAGAATACAAAAATATTATATTAAATAACATACCACTTAAGGCACCTGAACAGCCTGTATACTAGGCTTCATTCCTAAACCCTATCTTGGTTTTCAGTTATCCGTGTGGCCGATATAGGCAGAAGTTCAGGCTGTGCAGCTCGTGCAGCCTCCTTCCTGCAACCACTAAGGTGGTGCCTTTGAGAAAAATGACCTGTGCCATGACTAAAGAGTATAGGAAGACATCCTTTGGATAAGCAGTTACCCTTTGGATAGGCTAGAACTATTCATTTCTGCTTTACAATCTGCACCAGTTATCATTAGTAATTGTTGATGAGTTGAATGGTTCTTTGAGCTTTGGCATCTCCTAACTAGTTTTGTTTCCAGAAGATTTTCTAGATACTGGTAGTTAATCATTAGGAAGACTTAACTGTTGTTTGTTTTAATTTCCTATGAAGGTGGCTGCAATTAACCCTAACCATCCACTGGCTCAGATGCCCTTGCCTCCTTCAATGAAAAATTGCATTCAACTGGCAGCATGTGAAGCCAGTGAGTTGTTACCGATGATCCCTGACCTGCCAGCTGACCTGTTCACATCCTGTCTTACTACACCAATCAAGATTGCACTGAGATGGTGAGTGACTTGCCTGCTATTTGGAGGAATATTGCATGTTCTATGAGCCTTGCCTGTTGGACTGATAGACTTGTTGACCCAAATACTTCAACTGCTTTAAAATATCTCTGCAGTACTAAATTAGAAGGATTGAGGTGTTCATCTGGGAGAGTATCTTATTAAGCATACTTTCACCTTCTTGGCTTTGATTATCCTTCTGTTTATTACGTTTTGGATTCTAGCTGGATATTTGGGTTTGCTCAGATTAAGGGACTTACTGTGCTGGAAATTAAAATAGTCTGCCTTTTCACAAATCAGAAATACCATATGGTACAACACAATGTTATATCAGTAGACCATTTTCCAGACAAGCTATAGTGCTGATCCTCAAGTTCTTCCACTTGTGCATATTTCGTGTATTCCACAGGAGGTTTTCAGTGGTACTACGCTTTGAGGATTGGGGTGTAAAACCCATATGTTACAAAAATGCTTCAAATAAGCTAGTTAAGCAATAGCATGGAGTACAAAAATTCGCAGGCATAAACAAAAGAGAAGATGATTTGAAGTGATGTGGCCTTCTGCTGAGGCAGAGAGAGATGAAAGCATATTCTAAGAAGTTTACACTACCAAAACAAGTGGAACACCAGATACCTAATAGCTCTGATGCACAAACAAGTTTAAAGCTTCAGTAAATAGAAAGAGTGTCCAGTGCTTTTCTTTTCCTCTTTCTGTTTTTCATGTCACCCTGCAGAATTAAGATTCTTTTGTCAGCTCTTCTGCTTTTGCAGTATTTCTGAAATTATTGCAGTTGAGTTGCAGTGTCAGTTTTGTATGCATATCCTGGCTTTCCACTCTGAACAGCTTTGCACTTTACATGACAAACCCAATTGCTTTTGGTAGCAAACTTTTAAAAGTGTGGACAACAGCATGCATGTATTTTTAAATAGTTGTGGGGAGCTCTGGTCCAGTCAGGATTCCCAGATGGCTATATTTAAGGTGAAGGTATGCCATCCACACTTAGCATATTTTCTCAGGAAATGGTGATGTTGTGCTGGTGAGCATAGAGCAATCAGGTGTGCTGTGGGGAACAGCCCTTTGGTGAAATCTGCAATGTCTATTTTCCTTAGCTGTGAAAGTTCCACATGGTAAGTTGCCAGTCTGCTATAAACAGAAGTTAAAAGCCTTATGCTGCTATGTCTTTATGTTCACTGAACTCAAAATAATTACTGTGAAGTGGTCTTAAATTCATTTGGATTTTTTTTGGGGGGGAAGTAGTTTGAGGATTAGAATGTTAAGGATGTTGAGGTCCTAAACACTTTTTAATGCTGATGTTTTTATTATGTTTTTAATTATGCTGTAAGCCTCCCAGAGTAGCTGGGGAAACCTAATAATAATAATAATAATAATAATAATAATAATAATAATAATAATACTATTTATTAAAAGAAACCAGTGCTTAGTTGACAAGTCCCAAGAAGAAATGTCAGAGTGTAGCTCGTTCACATGAATTAGTGTATAAACTAGCCAATGTGATGTATGTGCTGTTTTCACCATCGGTGTCAATCGTCCTATCATCTTACATTTCTGTCCTGACTTCTCCAAAAATTGTTTTTGAGGTCTCAGCATTCAAAATGTAGAAATCCATTTATAATACCTGAATAGGGTGGTTGCATGGTATATAATATATAGGCCAGGGTTTTCTTTCATGCTTTCCTATTGCTTTCCTACGATAGACCCTGATAATTTTTATGAAGCCATTAAAAATGATAACACAATTCATATAATAGATATGTGTTAGTCATTGTTCATTATATTAATATTTTATATCAGAAGCTACTAGCTTCAATTACTTGATATTACTTCCCATATGATGCTGTGGTGCCTCTGAGTACCAGGTGCGGGGGTTTTGAGTGGGATAATGCTATTTTACTTATGTCCTGCTTTTGGACTTCCCATTGGTATCTAGTTGGCCATTGTTAGAACAGAATGCTAGACTAGATGGGACTTCTGTTCCGATTTAGCGGGTTTTTATAATATTTTAATAACAGAACAGTAAACCAGTTGTTTGCTTTTACTTAACCTGTTCAGTAGGAGGTGATTGTAGAGTGGATTGATAGACTATTACCAGCAAACGCTTTTGTCATTTTTACAATTCCTTTAGATAGTTGCTCAGTATCAGTCACTTTTTTGCAAGACTGTTTTTATACACCCCATCCCAGAGAGGGAAATAAACAAGGAACAATAAAATGGGTCTGTGCTTATAAGGAAATCATATATACAGTATTTTTTTTTTGAAAAGCAATTCTAGAGAGACCTTTTAAGTTATATGATTGATGTATGGGAAATTTTTCTTTTCTGTGGGGAAGTTCTTTGTATAAAGAAGGAAGGAAATTCATGGCTATATTTCTGTGGAACTCAAATAGGATGAATAAAACCCCATCTGGATTTTCTTTCCTCCAAAACCCATATAATTATCTCAAGACTTTTAGTGCACCAAATTAAGCATAAGTACAAATACAGTTCAGCAAAACCTTTGTCCCTGGTAGAAATCTGTATTTAGTGGCTTCAGTTTAGAAAAATAAATATCAATCTATATCCAAAGATGTGGCATAAATGAAATAGTGCCATAATGTTTTTAAGAAGGGATACTTCTGTGGTAGCCTTGAGTCTGAGAAATGGATTTGCATTTATTATAAATTCATGTGATTTTGTGATTGTTTCTTTGATTCTATGGCGGGGTTGATAAGGGGTTTGGGTTTGTATCATCTGAAAGATAACACCTCTAGCATCTCAGTGCCTTCAGCAACATTCTAGTACGACATGAGGTAGTCTTATGGAATATTTTGTTCCTTTTCTGTGTCTTGTTTTGTGGTACAACCTTAATGATATTTATATAACTTCAATTTGCTTTGACATCATTCAGTGAATGAAGAGTGAGCAAATAATACTGTGTTATACACGAGAGCCTGAGTCAATACAGCACAGCAAATAAACCATGACAATTTTTAAGCCTAGTTACCATATTCATTGTTTCTAAGTCTGCAGCTTGTTTGAGCACATTTCTGCAGCTCAAGGAATACATTGGGGAGTTAGATTGTAGCTGGATTCTGCAATATTCAAAACACCCTTAAAGTCTTTGCTTATTTTTCCTGATTTATTATGGATATTGGAGCATTTTGCTTTGTATTCAATATGTGTGCAAAATGAGTGGTTGTTACATGTTATTGAGGAAGGTAAGGGGGGGGTATGTCATAAATTAATTAATTTTTATCCAACCATACTTTTCTGTTAGTGCAATATATTTCTGCTTGCAGAATTGAAGTTTTTCCTCTTCTCCTTTCCCCTGTAGCTCCCTGCATGCCATCAAAATCAGTTCTGGAGGATTAGCAGACCCTCTGGAGCAGATTTGGGAGGGGTACGGAGGAGTGGAAAGGAAAGTCTCATTGTGCAAATGGACTTCTGCCCACAGAGCATTGGCTACAACCCACAATGTTTAAGTGAATAAATGAATCTCCCTTTGTTTCTTTGATGCAACAGATACTGCTTTTCTTTATCCGCTACATTTGTCTCTTGCCCTTCCTTCAAAAAATTCAAGTCCTGGTACTTGCTCGTCCCTTCCCTATTTTGACCTTTGAGCAGCTTAGGCTGGGAGAGAGTGACTTTGTCCTTGTCTTATAAGAGGACCCACCAAGAGCATTTTGCTTTGTTTAAGGGAAGTCTGCTGACTTCCTCCCTCCCAATATGTTTCTGAGCACAATTCAAATTGTTGGTGCTGACCTTTAAGGCCCTAAACCAGGGGTCAGCAACCTTTTTCAACTGTGGGCCGGTCCACCGTCCCTCAGACCATGTGGTGGGCTGGACTGTATTGGGGGGGGGCAGATGAACAAATTCCTACCCCCACAAATAACCCAGAGATGCATTTTAAATAAAAGCACACATTCTACTCATGTAAAAACACCAGGCAGGCCCCACAAATAACCCAGAAATGCATTTTAAATAAAAGGACACATTCTACTCATGTAAAAATATGCTGGTTCCTGGACCGTCTGTGGGCCGGATTGAGAAGGCATTGGGCTGCATCCAGCCCATGGGCCTTAGGTTGTCTACCCCTGCCCTAAACGGCTTTGGTCCTATATATCTGAAGGAGTGTCTCCACCCACATTGTTCAGCCCAGACACTGAGGTCCACCTCCAAGGGACTTCTGGCGGTTCCCTCACTGCGAGAAGGGAAGTTACAGGGGACCAGCAGAGGGCCTTCTCAGTAGTGGTGCCTGCCCTGTGGAACGCCCTCCCATCAGATGTCAAGGAAATAAACAACTATCTGACTTTTAGAAGACATCTGAAGGCAGCCTTGTTTATTGTATTTTTAATATTTTGTTGGAAGCTGCACAGAGCGGCTGGGGAAACCCAGCCAGATGGGTGGGATATAAATCATCATCGTCGTCATCATCATCATCATCTGGGTCTTGCTCCCCACAACCCTAAACATTTAGTGCCAGCCTGTCTCAGCATTCACTACAAGAAGCATCAAGGAATGGATCAATGTCAAACAAACAGTCCTCCTTTGTTTGAAGTAATCAGTCGTTATTTGTATTGAATGTACTTGGTATATGACATATATGAAATGTAACTTTTCTTGGAATTTATAAGTTTGGGGTGGTGACGGTGGATCTGTTCTATTTAGTAATTAAGGCCTGGATTGATTGGAGAGAGGAGGATGAAGCTGTTGGCAGAAAAGTGAAATTCCCTCGTAGTGATGATAGCAGACTGAATGCTTATTTTTATTTTATGTTATTTATTAATAAATAATTAATAAACCTCGTACATCTCAAAGGAACCAGAAGGTAGGGAGTGCAGTTCCCTTGCCAGTTCTTGCTCTTCCAAACTTGAAAATGCTATAAAAGATTATTATTTGTGTAAGGGAGTTTAACAGCTATTGAGGCAAGCTGCCCACGCTCCAATCTAGGCTTTGTAGCTCACAACCAGAGGCATAGAAAGTGTCTCTGGAAAAGCACTTTTCTGTCCTTGGTATCATTGAACTGCAAAGAAATCAGGTGTTCAGAGAACAGTAAAAATAAACGTACAAACTGGACATTTTTAGGATGGGTAGAGGGGTCATAGTGCGTCTCCCAGATTAATGTGTTCATCTTTGTACAGAAGCCTAGCTTTTATTTTGAAATTGGGCTATTGTTTTCTGGTGTTGAAAGACATGCAGGGACCGAGTAACACCCAAATGAACTGTTTCTGGTAGAGAAAAGCATTCTCTTCCATGTTATGCTACAGGCTCTTAATATTCAGTGCTTTGCAACAGAGTCATTCTCTGCAGGTACGGCTTGCTGTAAGGCTGGAGGTCCATTTACATTTTGCATCACTCTGAGATTAGTATATAAAGATCATTGCTTATCACATGCCTGGATGGCATGCACATTAATAACGTGGGCTACAGACCTTTCAGTAGACATTTCAAAGCATTTGGTGTTAAATTCTCACAGCATAAACTCCATCTCTACTAAAAGTAGGTCACTAAGATACTGCAGTTGTAATGGGTAATAGAGGAATATCCTGCATACCAAGCAGTGAATGTTAAATTTTGAAATTCCCCTCTTATTAAGTGGAAAGAATCAATCAAAATACTGCTTCCACCAAGCTGTGTGTGTCTCCATTTTCCATATAAGCGTAACATGCTGTGCTCAAAGAGCTTGAAATTCCAGCGAACTACATAATAGGATCCGCAAACAAGTGTGATTCATTGATTGGAGGGCTGGGCTTGGATCTTGAGAGATGTGGGTTCACACAGTGTTCTCTTTCTGAGAAAAGACTTTTCTGCTGTTTGTTATTTCTTGTGAAGCTGAAGGGGGCTACAGAAGCTGTGTTTGGCAATGATTGGAAGATGGTTGGATTGGAAGATGGTTCCCCAATGCACCAGGAAATAGCTCAGCTTATTATGCGTAAATTGGAGTCAACTGTTTCTCCAGTTGACGGATCAGCAGAGTCCATCCCCCACCCTTTTCACAGAAGAAGCAGCTAGTAGACGCAGGTGGAAAAAGGGCTGAAAATTTGCAAGTGGGAGGGGAACAAGTATTTCCTGTTGTGGTAGAAAGATGATACCGCTATGTTAGTAACCATGGTTCCTCTTTTACACAACCCAGACACCTGACCTGCACCATGCGGGCCTAACATCATTTCTAGGTGAAGATGGGGTGGACGCATCAACCCCTTGCTCCTAAGAGGTTTTCCATATATATCTATATAGCTCTCTATAAAATCTTATTTGTTACTTGTTCAGACTAATATCTCTGTTTCCTTTTAGGTCACAAGTGACACTCCCTCTCCCCCCATCCCTCCCCCTTTTAGGTGTCTTTCCAGTCACCTAGAATTAATTCTTATTTATCAAAGGTGAATGGCTATTTACAGGCCTAGCTCCTTAGGTAGCAACCACAAGATTTGAATTGCCCAAGGAAGGCAACTAGGTATGTTTTTAGTTGTCTACCAAATTTAGGAGGTGCGCTACTGTTTTTTAGACTAGTGGAAATTGCTGTATACTAGTGTGCCTTCAAGAGAAAGTCCATGTTTGACTATAAACTGCTTTTCAGCACAACTTAATGATGAGAGTGTAACAAGATTGCGAATCGATATCTTTAAGAAGTAATATAAAAGAAGTCATGTGAATAACCAATGATAAATTTTGCAATGTTTCCAGTTTCTATGGTTTTGGGCATTCTGAATAAAGTGCTGTTCAGTTTCACCCTGTAAAAACGCTGCAAAACTGGGAAAAAACCCTGCTGAAAGGAATGCTGTTTCCTTTAATAAGCTGCAGTGCAGGCTACAACCCTTGGGACCCAACTTCAGCAAACTGTTGGAGCTTCACCTTGTATAGTCAGCACTGCAGCAAAAAGCAGAATTATGTTTTCCCCCCCATTATACTTACTCACAAGTCCACCCCCTGATTGTTTTATGAGAACTTTAAAATGACAGCCTGAGAGACACCTGTAGGATGTCTTCCCTTTTCAGGATTGTGTAAAATTGCTAGCATCTAATTTGGAAAAGTCCAAAATAACTCCCGCCTCATACTTAATTGCTAAGTGCCAGTAAATGTCTCTGTATTATTTGTTCGCCCCCTGGGTTTATTAGTTCCTGCTTCATGGCATGAGAATAGGAACTTCTTTAACATTATAAGAAATTGAACTTACTCCTATAAACTTTTATCAAGCTTCTATGAAGAAAGAGCAATGGCATGCATATGATAAGAGAAAAGCAAAGTTTTGTTACTTTTTTAGAGAATATTTCAAAACGAGATATGTTTATCAACTTTTGAAGAAGTAACTACCAAGGGAAAATGAGTGAAAACTTGATATTCCCCTTCCTAAACAGGAGATGGCAAATTTTCAAAGGCAGGTTTTATCTAAAGCAATTGCCTTGAAAAGAGTAGTTTGTGAATATCCAAGGGCAATGATTAATATTGGCCGGGGGGGGGGCAGGATGGAAGTGAAAGGACATGGGTTTGGGGTTTTGTTTTTGTTTTGTTTTTTTAGTAGAATTGAGCCAAATTTTCTTTAGTATTGATTTTTGTGACAAAATATGCATGCTTGATGAGGTAGAACCTTTCATGGAACAGTAAAGCAAACTGAACAACAAAGGTGTTTCTCTGCTTTTTACACCTCCGGAGAACAGTGCCTGCAGCACACATTTTATGGAAGCTCTCAGACTTTTGGAGCAAAGGAACTGAAGCTCCCCAACTGAACTAAGCCTTAAAATGAGTCCCAGTGCATAAATCCACCCCCAGCTTATCTGACTTGGTAACAGTCCCATTCTTAGCCCTGCAGGTATTAGCATGAGTTGAGTGAAAGGGTTACGGAGGCACAGCTCAAACCATCACATTTTCCTTTCCTTTTCTATTATGTTCCCAAATATTTCTGTCTTTCCCTTCCTTCCCTCCCTCACCCTCTTGTACTTCCTTTTACCTACTAGTATTGCATTTTGTCTCCATCTCCACTTCCTTTTCCTTTTCCTCTCTTTTTTTCTGCCCCGTGTCACCTTCTCTGCCACTTTAATTCACCTCTCCATGGCCCTTGTGCCTTCCTCATGTCAGCTTGCCTGAAATCAATATGAACAGGAAATCTGGGGACAGTTCATCATCCTCAGGACCTTATACTGTTGATTGTTCTTTCTTGCCCCTCTGTTGGGTGAAATTTGAAGGAACTCCTCTGATTCTTCCACACCGAAGTAACATATAGTTGTAGTTCCATAATGAAAAGTTTGTTTTAGTTTGTGAAGTCTTGCCATTTTATCATTCAACATTCCTGCCCCCACTCCAGATCAACTCTGATAGATTAAAGTTGCAGTCCTGTGCACACTTACATGAGAGTAAGTTAGAGGAAGTCCTTGCACTGGCTTCTGCTAGCCAGGCTCACAAGTTGAATTTGAGCTGAGTTTCAGTTCAATGCAATGTTTTCAGGATTTTGGACTGCTAATATAGGACATAATCCAGCCACGTTTAAGCACATCTACAGGATTTTTTATTTGTGTGCAATGCTGTATGTGTAGAACTTTTCCCATTTGGGCTGAATTTGACAGTCAGGAGAACATGAAGATTATTATAAGCTCTGTGTTATCTTAGTTTTCAGTTGCTGTTTTGTTAAGAGGGAAATTTTATTGGGATTCAGAATAGAGACAAATAAGATCCATGTATATATGTGCAAGAGAAAAGATACTTCTTCCCCTTCTGTCCTGCTGATGCTTTTTGATTATGAAAGGCCTACCAGCAATGATAGGTTTGTGCTGAGTTTTCTAGTCCTGTTTAAAATTCTTTGCAGCTCTGCAAGAACCCAGGATTAGCTGATTTCTCCTTTTACTGGCATTATGGAAGGAGAGTCGGGGCTTGGCTTTGTGCCACTAGGCAAGTTGAGATTCAAAGCTCTGCAATAACATCAGCTTCAGACCTCTTTAATGACTGGTTTTGGAAATGATACATGTGAGGACATTTTGCATGGTACAGCAGTATAAAATGTACTTGAGCGGGCTGTTTAACTCCTAAGCACTGCTTCTCTCAGCATGATTCCATATCCCTGTATTTTTAAAGGGCGTCAAATCTGCGTAAGTTGTCACTTCTGATTAAAAGGGAAAGGGAGCTTATGCTGCTGTTATATTTTGTCTTTTCTTCTTTGGTGGTGCAGTGAAAATTGGTAGCTTGTTTTGTCTGCCTTTTGCAAATATATGGTGCAAAAAAATTTTTCAAAAAGAAATTCATGCAGAAATTAAGTATAGGTTTCTGGTCATCAAAAAGAACTTGTTGGGATCAGATGTAAAGGCGGATTACTTAACTGGATCAGCCTCTAGACATAAAAACTGCAGAATTCTGCAGTACTGTACTGTGGTCAGAGTACTTGTAAAGGGAAAAAAACCAAAACATTAGTTCAAATCAAATATGTTCCATTATTCATGTTACTAACTGGAATGACTAGCTGTAAACCATGACTGGCTATAAACTACAGTAGGCCACCTGAACTATGGGGTAGAAAAGAGCAGTGGTTATGGTAGCAGTGGGTGGGAACAAAAACCATAGGTAAGTTTCCTTGCACAAAGTTTCCTTGCACAAAGTGATTTGCCTATCTTACAGCTTTTGTTGTATTTATCATCACAGCAAAACTGTGAAATAAAATCGATTGACAGAAGCAACATTCATACATAATACTAAGCCTAAAATCCTGGTTTAGTAAGCAAGGGTATGCATGAAACTATGTAAAGGTACACAGAGCTCCTTTGAAGCCTCTTTGCTCTTCCCTTTGCATGAATGGTTAAACAAGCCTGGATTCAGCACTTCACCATAGCTTCTCATTGCATGTTAACCCAGAGCTGTGATTGTTGTTGAGAGACAATGGAGTACACCTCTGGGGGGTGAAATTGAGCCACTGGAGAATCACAGCGCCCGCTGTGGCTGCAGATACTGGTAACTCGTAACTGCTGTCTCCTGCATTGTTTTCACTGCATTAACAGCAGTGGAGTGACCACTCCGGGACACACGTCTGGACATTATGTATGGAAGTCCTGGGCTGACCAGACAACAAGACACCCCCACCTCGACCTTGGTTGAAATGAAAGCAGAGAAATACATTTGGCAGCAACCTGGTTGCAGGAGTTGCTGAAAGGAGGTGTGCACGACTCCATCCTAGGGACTCCACTCCAGATTTGTGTAGTGTTTACTTCTTAGCCCTTTCTTCTCCCAAAGATGTCCCACAAGGCAGTGGATATAGATTTTTCCTCATGGTTTACTCCCGAAGCCTTTCTCATGAATGGGTATAACCGCAAGGCAAGCAGAGGTTTAGGGCAGGCTTCCTCAACCTCAGCCCTCCAGATGTTTTTGAGACTACAGTTCCCATCATCCCTGACCACTGGTCCTGCTAGCTAGGGATCATGGGAGTTGTAGGCCAAGAACCTCTGGAGGGCTGAGGATGAGGAAGCCTGGTTTAGGGCCAGAGTATTCCCTCTTCTAGGTGACTGCCTCCCAAGGCTGATGAGTTCCATCTGCTCCACGTTTCCCTCCACAACATGTGCCTTCTCGACCATTGGACCCCCTATTGTTTTCATCCTCTCAATCCACCTGAACTTGTCTTCGCATGCAGGGAAGTCCCTAACTCACTGAGGGTTTGAGACCCACCAGCTACCCTCACCTGGTTTAGCCAGCCGGTCGAATCCACTTCTTGGGGTGTGGCTGCTGTTACGTGCTGGTGGCTTCTTGGAGCCACAGGTGACAGCTGAGTGCAGAATGGAGACCAAAGGTGGACAAGCTACCGCAGGAGTACGATGTGTCCCCCACCAGTGGTACTACCCCTCCCCTAACACCCTATGACCAATGACTTAAAAATAAAGCAGGATGTCAAACCATGGTTTGAAGTTGACTTACTATCCTGACTTATTTTGAAGCTGTTAACCATAGTTTCCAGGCACACATATAACAGGAAACTATGCTTAAATGCTGAATTCTGTGGTGGGAGGAACAAAGTAGCTGTCATCTGGTGTATGCCAACCATTCATATCCTGGTTTTGCATTGTGGGCAAAACCCTGCTCTCTGTTTCTGTCTGTCTGTCTGCCTGTCTGTCTGTGTCTGTCTCTCTCTCTCTCTCTCTTTTCTTCAGCACTTTGACTTTTACCATTTTCTTCTTCTTTTAACTAGCCCTATTTCCCTATAGGCACTTACTGATGACTGGTAAAAAGAAGCATTTGGAATTTAATTTTTGCTGAGTGTCTGCATTTTAAAGTACTCTAGATAAGTGGTCTGAAAGGCAAGTTCTACGTTTCATTTGGTGTACTGTTTAAGAAGTTTGAAACAAAAACATTGCCAATATAGGTTTTTATCCTGAGGCCTTTCTGAGTGCTATCTCTGTGTGCCTTCCAAGTCACCCATGTTTACCGTGATATTTATACAACACTTAGACCTTTTTTTTTCATCTCCTCCTGTCATGCTAGCACATCATTGTTTTATTTCATAGCTGGTTATTTCAGAAGTAGCTATGGATGAAGAAGGAACACAAGAAAAGTGTTTTGTCTTTGTTATTCTTGAGAGAAAATGCATGGTGTCCCTTACAGAGTGGCAGGTATAAACTAGTTTGCCATGTGGAGATTTAGTCTGGAGACAGCAGGGGCTCATTAAAGGAGAGCACTAAGAGCATTTCCTCCACTAATCTATTCTGAAGTATGATAGCAGACCTGTGGCAGTTGCAGCCCTCTGAACATGAAAGCTGTGAGTGCTTGCTGAGTTTGTGCCATTATGCTGAGTACCATGGTGAACTGACTATGCCCCAGAAAGGGTGTTTTCCTTACTAATCAAAAGCAGAGTGACCTGATTCATTATTATGTTTCCCTCAAGAAGCTAAAAAACCCCTTGAAATTTCTGAAGTCAGCTTTATTTACATCCTGCTCATACGCTTTTGTTCAGTGCCCTAGAGGGGCAGAACAAAATGACAGCTTTTTAATGTGCAGAGTTTGTATGAAAATATCATTGACCCCAGATGTGCACCATATTTTGAAAGAAAGAACAAAAGAAAGAAAGAAAGAAAGAAAGAAAGAAAGAAAGAAAGAAAGAAAAAGAAAGAGAAAGACCAAATGATGCACTTGACACATTGTCACTTTTCCCACTCCATTAGGTACATAGGAGGCCTGCCACAGCTGAACCAGCAAATCCTAATCAAAAGCCTACTGAATCGAGGTATAAGTTTTGGTAGCTCATGACAAGGGCTGTCTGGATTGAGGCAGGTGGCTGCCATTCAATCCTGAGGCCTAGGAGGTATAGCTCGGAAGACGCTGCAAGGGCCCTAATAAAAGAAAATGGAACTACAGCAGCCAGAAACTGTTGTACCCCTTTAAGGCCATTCCATCAGATTTCAAAAGATAAGCTGAGCGAGTTAAGGTCATAGGAGACTGAAGATTTCCATGGAAATACTATGTTCCCATTGAGTCATTGACCATCAAGTAGCTGGTCTTTAACATTTGCCAGTGCCTATAGCTGCATATCAATTAGTACATCCTTGTCAACGTTGCATCTGAATTTCAGGAGACTGAACATGCATCATTTGTGATCCTTGCCAAAGGTTACCTACATTCTTTTGCTTGGTAATCTTCTCTGTAGAGAGTGGTAGGTTGAAGGCAGAAATTTAATGGATGGTGTTAGAGGAAAGCATGGATTAGATGGATGCTGGTACTGTGGAATCAGAAACCAATCAAGGAAAACTATACGTGTGGACACAGGAATCTTTCTTATACTGAGTCAGACCATTAGTCCATTTAGCTCAGTACTGTTTACACTCACTGGCAGCATCACACTAGGATTTCCCCCCAGCCCTACCTGGATATTGAATATGAGACCTTCTGCATGCATAGCAGATGCTATTCCACTAAGCTATGTTCTCTTCCCTAAATGGATGTGACTTGTAGCAGCCAGTCTTGGTTCTTCCTAGCCTCACTACTCATTTGTCTGCATCCTATCTCTTTCCTCTCCCAGTTTTGGCTGTCAAAAACAAAACATAAATTTTATTTTTTCCCCAAGAAATGTGTATAAATATAGCTAAAGACATAAGTAGTGTTCAAAATTAGCCAGGTGCAAGGCACATTTTGTGTCTGGCACGGGTCCAACTATGACCACGCAGAGATCTCTGGATGCCAGGCTGGTGAATGGGAAAAGCAAAATGTCACTTAGAGAAGAATCTGAAATATTTTCCTTGAAGCTTGAATTTGTTTTACTTTGGATTTTTATTTATTTTGAGATTTGAGATTTGTTGTTTAAAATACTACTACTACTACTACTACTACTACTACTAATAATAATAATAATAACAGCCACTGGGTAAGAAGTGGTGCCTAGAAATTCCATTGTGGTGACTGCAACTTAGGTTTAAGGTGCCATTTGAAGATCAGCTTATATATCTGAGTTTCTAAGAAACAAAATGATATGTGAAAGATGCACGTGGATAAGAAAATTAAAAGGTCCTATCATGTATCCTGGTCATCACTGCACTCACAAAAATGCTTTATAGCATTTCAAGGTCAGCCACATGAGAAGGAAAATTGGAAGGGTATGGAATATATGGTCAGAGCAGGTGATATATAGTCAAAGTAGGGACAATATATTCTGCATTAATGCAAAGTAGATACACACTTTTATAATGTACAGAAACTCATACCTCTGATAACACAGAGAGGCTGCCACTCAACAATTTTTTTGTCTTCTGCACAGGAATGGCATTGGCTTTATGTTTTGTAAAGCAGTTAGTGCATGACTAGTGTAAAATAAACACTAAAGAGCAGAAGTACTGCTCTGATTGCTGCATTTACAGTGAAGTAAGAAATCAATATGTATATTGTAATGCAATTAGGTATTTGGCAAAGGTGGTGAAGCCGCTGGCAGTATTTGGCTAAGCTGCCCTAACATCAAACACACGCAAAAGGTCTGAGCAGATAGAAGGGTCTCTAACAGAACAGTTTTGATTCTATGGAGATAGAGGGGTATGGCAAACAAAAGGAAATAAAAGAAAACATGGGTCTTGGAAAGGTAGAAGATGAAGGTTGGGTTGGCAGCAGGCGAAAGGAAGCTGGGAGAATGGGGGGGGGGGTAGAGCAATGGAGAGCTGGAACCAGAGCTTGCTTTGTGCTTCTGCTAAACCCTGAAATTTGTTTTCAGGCTTTAATCCTGGAGAATATGAAGTGAGACTAGATGAATGTGACTCTGAGAAGATTCAGAATTCATCTTTCTCACCATTGTATGAGGTCACAGTTGCTGTTTCCATTTGGGCTTGAACCCGAACATTTTCTTGTACTGGCTGGAAGAAGTGCCCTAGAGTAGTGAGGGCATCAGAGAAAGGCGCAGGAGAGAGAGACGAAGTTCATATTGATTTGAAACAACTTGCCAAATCTTTGGCTGGAGGCCATATCTTACGTGTTTTTTGCTTGAGTCATTTGGAAGCATCTGTTCACTCCCAGTGTGGTGCACTGTTGTCTGGACTGAATAGGTTAAACTGTTGAAATTGGAGGGAATAATTACAGTAAATGCTCTATTGGTCCCTTCCCAGCAAACTCTTCTATGAATGGAGGTGTTTTAGCAAGGCATTGCTTTCTTGACTCATTCCCCAGTTCTTCTTTCAGCATCTGTTCTCTGGGGAACTCCAGCTACCAAATCATATTACTCTATTAGTTCAGTTTTATTCAGTGCTTATTCCATGCTCCCTAGAAGTTGTGGCAAATGACCGAAACTTTCTCCTCCTCTTGCTGTCCCTCCCTCTTCCAAACTTGTCACTATGGCAGTTGAAGCGCATAGGCTTGACACTAATGATGGAAACCACTGCAGAATCACAAGTGAAGCAAATGCTCCTTCCTGTTATGCTGTAGCAAACTTTTTTTTTGTTTTGTTTTTATTTTACAAAAGCATTGTAATAATGAGGAACTCAATTACTGCCATGGAACCTTTTGGGTAGCCTGTCATTATAGGTTTAATTAGCATGATTTACTTATATACTCTCTCTTTTTTCATCTGCAGGTTTTGCATGCAGAAGAGTGTGAGACTGGTACCAGGAGTCACGCTGGATTTAATAGAGAAGTAAGCACAATTTCAGAGACTTTTAAAAACTTCTTATTTGCCCAACTTTACTTTTTCCAATTTATTTAACTGGAGATTCTCAGGTTTCTTGGAGTGTGTCCTTCCATCCCATATGGCTGTTTCGTCAAAGCAACCTCCCACACAAAGGCTGTTTTTGTAGCCAAAGGGCAGTCCCCAAAGGTCAGACACCTGCTTATTTATTTTCTGAAAGGGGCAGGGACATGAGCCAAAGCAGAGCTAGGTATCCTGAGACTAAGTAAAATAAAGAGGAAGAGATAAGCCTGATACACACCACAATTGTGTTTCTCTGTTGTAAGGCTACATTTTGTAGTCAACATATGGTTGTGATGATCTGTGTGTTTTGGCCTTCAAGAAGGGGTAGGAATCACAGCACAGCTACAGGGGTGGTCCCTACCCACCTCTGCAGTCATTACCAGTGTTCTTTTTTGGAGGGGGGGCAGAATTATGCATGGGCAGAATTGAAATGCTTTGCCAAGAAACCCTGACACCACAGTTGCTCTAACCCTCTTTTCAGTTCTCTTTATTATTGCAAAAAGAAAATGTGACTGAAGGGCGTGGTCTTCTTTTATCTGTATTTGCCCTCGGGGATGGCACACTTGTTTTGGACATGCGCTACGGTTTCATGTTGGACATCTTTGGACGGTGTTTTGTCAGCGGAACAGGGACCAAGGCAATCTTCAGTGATTCACAGCTCCCAACAACCCCAACACCACCTCTCATGCTGCTGCAAAGGGTCTCACAGACTTCTGGAGGAGATTGGTGGTTGCCTGGAGGAGCCTGTGGGAGGGGAGGGAGAACCTCTGAAATTTGCCTCTGTCCCTGTTGTGCTAAGGCTCTGCCTAGATCCAAGAGCTTTTTGTCAGCAGAGGGGCACCAATTGGATGCAACCCATTAATCCTATTGGTAGGAAAGTTTCCTATTGCTATGGTAGCAGGAGGATTGTTTATTTGGCAACATCACTTTATTGTGTCCTGAGTATTTTTAAGGATGGTGCCTCTCTGGTGAATGTGGTGAGTGACTAGCCATCCTTCCAGGTTTGTATCTGCTGCATCCAAAGGCAAATAAATCCCACAAGAAGCTCTAAGGTTCCTCTGCGGCATCAGCTTGGATTTGGCACAGCAAACTACCCATAACCTTCCACCCTGACCAGCATAAGATCCAGGGCTTGGTATACATTGGCCCTTCCTCCTTTAGAGCCCATGGCTCCTCAGCCAGGGTTAGCATTGTTCAGTTAGACTACCTCGGACTTATCAAATGCACAGAGATTCAAAATTACATACACTAGCTTGTTTGCAACTTTAAAGTATTTGTCGTTTTATGTTACTACTGTAAAGTATAGCTCAATACAACATTGACCCTTTTTTTTAAAAAAAAGTGAAGCTACTATTTGTTGGAGGCTTAAACAATGCTCATAGAAGAGGTTTAAGAAAATTGAATATTTATTGTTGTTGTGTGCATTGACTTTTTAAACACAGAACATGTTGACATTAAGGAATTTGTACAAGAATTTTGCCAAAGTTTCTGCTTGCCAATCTATGGGAAATTTGTACCATATGTTCTTAGGCGATGCTCTGAAATAAATTGATTTTGGTGGGGTGACGTTGTGTTGTTTCCCTACCACATTTCTTTTAGCCTCTGGAAAATGGCCAGCCTTTAAAGTACGCGAAGGTGCCTGGAAAGTGTTAAGTAGTGAGATAGTGCAGTGTTAGTACTTTCTGAAAGCTTGGGTTAAGAAAAGCTGATATTACTGACACTGCAGCATGCCTGCAGATGAATATGCATTGATAGAGCTCTGCCCTTTATCCAGTGCTGGAGTAGCATGGCATTGCCGGAGGCCTAATGAAGTGCACTGGCATAGATCATGATGTGGGTTGCATAGCTGCAGCAATGCACAAAAAGAAGTTTGCACTGTGCTTGCTTAAGCAACGACTCTTTTCAGCCACTGCAATCATTCTCTCTTATAATGTCTAAAATTCCTCCTGCATCTTGACTATCTGCCAAAAACTTGTGAAAAGACAAACAACAGCTTATTCTTTTGCATCGGTTAGCTGCACTCTTTTGGGCTCTGTAAACCTACCATCCAAGCTGTATGGTATCATAAAAACAGATACTTTCCCATTTCAAGGCAAGCTGACAAAAAACAGATATGGTTTTCTTTCCCCAAAGATGGTTTGGTTTATGCAACCCTGACCTGGATATGGAAAGGTTAAACTAAAACCTTCCGCATGTGCATTTTTGCAATGTTCCTGTAGGTTGCTTTGGTGCAGAAAGAGATGGGCTCTTTTGAATCTTGGTTCAGTGATGATTTGCACCTTTTCTCCTTATACTTCTATTTTGTATCGAAGTACAATTGAGTGGGAGCAATTAATAAGAGATAATTTGATTTTCAATATGTCTTTCCCTTAGAAGCATTCCTTGTCAAGCAAGATAAATGGGAAGAACATATTGTGGACTCATTTAGGTTTCTGATGTGCCTCTTCAAAAGCAATTAGTCTCCCCGCACCCACCCATTCCACCTATCAAGGCTAAAATTTTGTAGCAAAGACACCTAAATGCATTATAATTGTAATGAATAGGGGTGCAGGTGCATGGGCATAATTGAAATGCTTTGCCAAGGATTCCTAAGATACAACAGTTGCTCTAGCCCTCTTTCAGTTCTCTTTATTACTGCAAAAAGAAGATATTCACAGCAGAATTTGGCAGCTAATGCAAAATACCACAGTTTTCAAAGAGTTTTTGCAGGAAATAGCTGTGACTGCAACACAATAAGCACCAAGTCTCAGCAGCTGGCCCAAATCTTCCGAGACTTAGTAGCTTCGTAGCAGATAACTGGCTAGAAATAGCAGATATTTCTAAAGGGTAGTCCAAACTTTCCTGTTAATTTTCTACCACAAAAATTGTGCTTCTGGTTTTCCCGTCCTTTCTTCTGCCGCATCTGACACTGTCCTGTCACCATTCTCATTCAGTTTAAAAGATTTACAACAAAGTAATATAATTGAACAAGCATGTTCTTGTTGCATAATTTAGTTCCTTGCATTACACAATCTTCTGGGTTGTTGTTTTTAAGTGTGACATTAGAAGGTTTTGTTGAAGATTTCCACTTTAGATCATTGTTCTTGGTTTTCTAGTTAAGAGGATTCTCCAGAGCTGCAGCCACTGGCAGGCTGTCTTAATTGGTTTACCATTGCTATTTGAGATAGAGCCAGTATGGAGGAGTTGTTAGAGTGCAGGACTAAGATGTGGGAGAACAGGGTTCACATCCCTACTCAGTTATGAAGTTTGCTGGGCCTACCTCACAGGGTTCTTGTAACTATAATATGGGAAGGAGGAGAATCATGTATGCCACTTTGAGCACCTTGGAGGAAAGGCAGAATATAAATGTAATACTAAAATAAATAACAAATGTGGACCAACTTCAGCCTTGCAACAATCTACTTTGTGTTTGACTTCAACCTCAACTGAGCCAGCAACAATTTAGCTGATCAGGGGATCACAGTCATTCACAACTGAAACTGCATCTTCGAGCCATTCAGCGTGATGCTGAAGTTTGTAATGGAATACAAACCTTGGTAAGTCACTGCCTTTAACTTCATGGCTTGTGACTGCGAAGTACTACTTGCCTCCAGTTGTGGCTGCCCCTATACTACAAAGTTGAGTGGATATCCTTCTTTTGGCACCCACACCATCAGAGCTGAATTGGGTGGTTACAGAGCAGTGGGCCTTCTTGGTAGTGGCACCTCCTCCCACCGGCGTTTTAATCCTCTGTACATTGCTATCTTGATGCTCCGTTTGTTTTTCATTCTGCTTGCTTTTAAAACTGCTCTTGCTGGTGTGTATGAATGATTTTGTTTCCTCAGTTACAATTTTAACTCTTTGTAAGCTACCCTCACAACCTATTGAAGGCTGATGTATACATAAAACAATAAAATAAAATAAGCAGATTGTTTCCATGGTACCTTTCTGAGACAAAAGGAAAAAAGGAAGGGGGGACGACTGCCAGACCTAGCACATTGGTGTTCTGGATTCCAGGATGTTTGCTGCAACCAAGAAACAGCTTAGGACTCGGAGCATAAAGGCAACCATAATTTTCCTGTAGCCTTGGAACCCAGCGATTGTTCTTTGTATCTGGATTGTTTGCTGCTGCCACCACCAGCGCTCATGGAGTAGAAGGTATATCCTCCCACCCCAGGATGGGTGTGTGTGTGTTTGTGTGTGTGAAGATCTTCCTCTCTGTAAATGCCACTGGGCACTAATTTGCCCTAGCATCACCATTCTGAGGTTGGAAGGAAGGAAGAAACTGGCACCCTACCAGGAATTCATTGGCAGTCGACCCTATAGACCACAACTAATGCTGTGCACACCTCTAAGAATGCCAGTGAAGATTGGATTGCCCTATCTAAAATGTCAAGTTCTGCCTTGCTGATTTGCTCAAGTAGATCTCTGTCGAACAATTTGTCCATTTCGTTCCAGAACAAGTTCCAAAATGGAAAGCTGTCGCCTTAATGGCTTTATCTACTTCAGTATCAGTAAATCTTCAGTGAATAGTGCTTGACAAAAATGAAGCTGTGTCAGACTTGTGCAGATTTTCAAGTGGAACCGTACTGCCATCTGAGATTGAAGGGGTACATTAAGAATAGGGCCCATGCCTGGGCCACTGTACCCAGTTTGAGCCCTGTGCCAGACCTCTTCCCTAGCCCTGCCTTTGGAGCATTCCTTTTTACTGGAGGTCATCTAGAAAGTAGGGTAAAATGCATTTTAATGGACTAGGAAATTTTAAAAACCGCATTTACAAGTATACAAGAGCTGTATGTCTGTGATGCGTTCATACATAGTTGCACAATTAAAGGTTTATATGCAAGCTGCATGTGTATGTGAGTGCATCTCTATCCCCTGCGCATCCACAAAGCCAAGAAAACGTTTGTTCACCCTTGCAGACTGGATGCTTGTAATAACATGATCATCTTCTCAAATGCAGCTTTGGAAGCCCAGCCATAACTGTTCTTTCTTCAGTATGAGAGAGCTTTTAAATTCACAGTGACTTAGATGAAACACTGTTTTTCCACCTATCACTTTGACAGCCAGTGTGCAATCTGTACCCATTGAGTAATATTTGCATGAAACACCAGAAAAGGGTAGGAAGGTCAGTCGGAAAGTGGAAAACAGTCATTCCCCCTATTGCCCTCCTTCACTCCCAAAGCAGTGTGCTGAGAATGTGTTGAGTGGCTTGGCAGATGAGCAAGAAGAAGAAGAGGAGGAGGAGGAGAAGTTGTTTGGATTTGATATCCTGCTTTATCACTACCCAAAGGAGTCTCAAAGTGGCTAACATTCTCCTTTCCCTTCCTCCCCCACAACAAACACTCTGTGAGGTGAGTGGGGCTGAGAGACTTCAGAGAAGTGTGACTAGCCCAAGGTCACCCAGCAGCTGCATGTGGAGGAGCGGAGACACAAACCGGGTTCCCCAGATTACGAGTCTATCGCTCTTAACCACTACACCACACTGGCTCTCAGAACAGAACAACCCTTCCATTTATCTTCTCCCTTTCCTGCTTCCATATGAACAACATCTGATAAATTAGCTGTGAAGTTTTTGACTGGGTAGATCAATATTCAAAGCAAGCTCAGGACTTATGAATCAAAACAATCTTACATGGAATGTTTTGTCTGCTCCCAGCTGTGCTCTGCATGAAAAGAACTGGATTGGTCTGCTGTTGGATACCTAGACCTGGATTTGATACTGCATGACCTGCACAGCACAGGCTAATCTATATAACAGAGACTGCTTGTTGCTTAGTACAAATCCTGCCCAGACTGACTGAACCTGGCAGGGTAAATAAGGCTTCTTGGTAGTGACAGATTATGTGGGAAAAGACAAAGAGAAATCTCTTTGGCTCGCCACATTTGAAAAAGAAGATTGCTGCTAAGTCAGGATTGCAAATCTGTTTGGTAAAGTAAATAAGAAAAGAGGAGAGTGACTGCAGCTCTTTCATTTGTCTTGGGGACTGCTTTACATATGAACTTTGGCCCTTAACTTAAAAGCTGTGTAGATTTTTCAGGCTTTGTTTCTCTTATGCCACCACTGAGCACATCAGAATTCATTTTTCCTGCTGTTTGCAGCATGCTTCATGTATTTTTCATCACAGTAATCTAGGTCGCATACTGCATGCTCTGCATTGGTGTTTTATTCTGAAGGTTCCAGCAAATTTTTCTTTGCAATCTGTATTTCAGACTGTAGAATTAAAAGTATGTGCTGTTAAATAACTCATAAAGCTGAGCATGGCTTGAGGGAGAAATGCCTGCAATCCTGAAATAATCTGGTTTTTTAGGCAACTGATTCGTACCTCCCTCTTTCTTGTCTTGTGATTGAGGAGTTCAGCCAGCTCAGGGAAGGTTTTTCCAATAACCGTTAGTTGGTTTCAGTAATCATTATATCTCAGTGAGACAGCAGCTTCTGCTTCCCCATATTGGGCAGGACGTGAATCCTGTGCTCAAAAGTAAGTTGCACCTATTGTCTGTAGCTCAGTGGTAGAGCATCGCCTTTGCATACAGAAGTCCCAGGTTCAACTCCTGACATCTACAAGTAGGGCTACAGAAAACCCTGGGGAGCAGCTGCTTATGTATTTTACAAAAAATCAAAGTGGTTTACAAAAAGCTTGTCAGCATCCATACTGGATGTACGATTGATCTGACTTCATAAACCGAGGTACCACTGTAAAAATCTTCTTGTTTGTTTGGATAGGAACAGCAAGCAGGTCTTGGATTTAGACTACAGCCAGGCATTGTGTATATTGGTATTCTATGGAAGTGTTTGTTTTTTTAACAAACCTAGAATACAGCAAAGAATCTCAGCTCTCTCTAAAGAAAGAGAGAGAACAAGTTAAGAATCTAGTAAAGATGTGATTGAAACTTGCAATCTCAGAAGCCAGAGGACTTGCTGAGTAAGATTCACAGGGGGTGAGGAACAGTTTCATGCATCACCCCACTCTAGCTCCTTAAATAGCAGAAGCAGGTCTTGCAAAACAGTGAAAACAACAGAGGAAACTACACACAGGAAAAAATGTGTAAATTAATTCATTTATTTAAAATATTTATATATTTGTATCTCCTCCTGCTCAGGGTGGCTTACAACTTGTTCTTAACTAAAACTCATTAATATTAAAATCACATAATTTAATTCACCTGAATTCCATTTTGGGGGACAGAATTTAGCTCATGGTTGCATGAAATGTTGTTTGGTTAATGTTGAAGTCTCACAGCCTCAGGGATCACCAATATCCATATTGAATTAGCAAGAATTTCCCCTGAAGTCTTCTTGGCTAGAGACTTGGCATGTCTGTTTTTTCTTGTGTTATGTGGTGAGATTGCAGTACTAAATATGGTGAGCACAGGCCTGACTAACAGTAGGAAAATACATTTCATGTTTGTGCAGGGATGCCAAATTGTGTCTCTCACCTGAGGTTCTATGCATTATCTGAAGAAGAGGCGGCATGTCAAGGGCATTGTGAGAGTCAGGACCCGGGAATGGTACTGAGACTACTGTTGGCTTCAGTGCATCTAAGTGCACCTACTCTTCAAACATGCTGGAGTTGGTCACTTGTTTGGGCAGCACCTGGGTTGGTGATGATGGAGACTGAAAGAGTTACCATTTGATTACAATATTCCTGAGGGGAAGGAATGTTCTTGCATCTGGGCCGAAGAAAAATTGATTATTAAGTATTTAGCTCTGACTCTAGAATAGTTAGCTTTAAAGTATTGGTGCCGCTGTAACAGTTTCACCTCCTTATGTATTGTTACACCTCCCCCCCCAAAAAAATCTCTGAACCACGCAAGATTCCAGGTTTTTCAAGTGCTTACTCAGGGTTTGTGTTTCCTTTTGGAAATGAGGCACAATGGAGACTGTGGTATCTTTTTGATATATGGTTTATTTACACATACATATGACCTGAGCCTATGATGGAGGGGTTCAAAGTATTACAGTCCAAGAGGGTGCTGTTTCTCCCATTGCTGCAGCCTTGGATCAAAGAAAGAAAGAAAGAAAGAAAGAAAGAAAGAAAGAAAGAAGGAAAAAGCTTTTTCCCTCGGTCACATCATCACCACTGGAATCCTTAACAACTGTCCCTCTTTTGGCTCTGCTCACAATCTCTAAGCTCAGGGAACAATTCCCTCCATTTTCTGGCTGGCACAGAGTCTTTGCATTGTTAATCGCCCATTACTTTCCTTTGGTTCTCCGTGATGACTCTTCTCCTAGGCGATATCCTGAGCATGGAAAAACTGGTTTGGCACTGTTAAATCCAGCGTTTGGCAACCCATCTCATTAGTGCAAGCGTAGATTAAACACCCAGGAATTTAGGGGAGTCAGAAATTAGAAGGGGAGTCCAGTTACCCACAAACTCATAATAGTATGTTATCAATAAAGTGAGCAGCAGTAGTTAATAGGATGAAAGAGCTGCTTCAGAACATCTTCTTTATCTTATCTCATCCTGTCCATAATTGAAGTGCTTATCCTACTATGTGTTTTTATAGTGGTCTTCTCTGGACAGAGGAATTGAAGGTTTTCTACGGTTTTCTCAGGGGTGTGGGTGTTGGTGTGGGTATGTGTCAGAACCAATGAAATCAACAGAAAATGTATTTGTGCAGTGAATGCTGTGTAAATTGGGCAGCTTTCTTTTCATTTTTGTGTTATAAATAGCCATTATGGTTGAAAATATTCTCAAGGCTGCCAAATGGTACATTGAGAGCAAAGAGAGGAGCTTCATCATTAAACCACCGAGTATTGATTAAGCTGTCAGGGCATTTGCCAAACTGGATTTATTGTGTAATTGGGGGACTTGCTGTATGGCAGTCATTCCCCCCCCTTCCCTCCCCCCAAAAAAACCCAGAGATTGAACCAAGAAGTCCTTCTAAAACTCTTTTTTATTAAAACAGACAAGACTGATTTCTCTCTCCCAACATCAATTTTAGCCCACCTGGGACACTTGCAACTTCTGTTTCTTCCCAATCATTCTCATGGATGCAGCAATAGAACCTTGTTAAACAATGAAATAAGCAGTGTCAAAGTATGTTAGCCTGCATAGGAAAGCTCAGCTTTGGGAAAGGAGTGATTTTTACCTGCTACTTTTGTTTTAACCCTCGTGCAAAATTTGGGCCACTGAAGTAATCAGTGGCACCAAAACATTCCTTGAGCCTTCTCTAAAGATTAATGGAGTTAAATGGACGCTATGAAAGGTTGCAGTGTTAAAACCTAGTGTTAAAAGAGTCACTATGCTAGCAGTAAATCATTTTGATTTTGTACTTACATGGCTCAGCAGGTTTGAAATGCAGCATGCACTATAAGTTGTAGCTGTCCATGGTATATATTTTCCCCTAAATGCATCTAATTTAAATATCACAAAAAGCGTTTGATTGTGGAAGAATGAAATTTAAAAACAACACATCATATACAAATAGCAGCTGCCTACTTGCACAGATAGGGGAATGCACACATGGGCCCAGCCCATAGCTGTCAACTTTCAGATTTGAAAATAAGGGATCAGCAGCCTCGAAAATAAGGGATCAGCAGCCTCACCTGTCCTGGGGACAGTCTATGGGATATCTAACAATCCGGGATAGCAGTGGGAAGCAGCGAGAAACGGCGCTGGAATAAGGGAATTTGCCACAAAAAAAGGGAAGGTTGGCAGCTATGGCCCAGCCTATTCCTGTGGCTGTAATTTGTTTCAATATTTATTTTTAAAATATTGTGTCTGTGATATGTTCGTGGATTACACACAAAAAATTTAATGTGCTTGATGGTGATGATGCTTTTAAATAATATTTTAAAAACTGATAATTCTTAACATATACACAGTCAGTGTTAGTAGAATGGTGAAGGAACCAACCAGAAATTGAATAGCGGTTTGTTTTCCTCAGGTACAATTTGAATACCAAATCACATTAGGCTCATCAATGGTTATCAGATGGTGTTGGAGTCACTGTCTTGCAGGTAATTAGGATTTGTTTGTATATGCTTGGATTCCAAAAAAAGTGTAAATGAAGAAAGAAATTCAGAGGAGGAACTGCCTCTCAGTTTAGACACTACTATTAGCACAAGAATGGAATAACAAAAACCATCAACAGATTCTGTGGGGCCTTTGCAAATTAAAACTAATAGTTGTAGCTTGATACAGTGGTACCTCAGGTTACATACGCTTCAGGTTACAGACTCTGCTAACCCAGAAATAGTACTTCGGGTTAAGAACTTTGCTTCAGGATGAGAACAGAAATCGTGCTCCGGCGGCACAGCAGCAGCAGGAGGCCCCATTAGCTAAAGTGGTGCTTCAGGTTAAGAACAGTTTCAGGTTAAGTACAGACCTCCAGAACGAATTAAGTACTTAACCCGAGGTACCACTGTACAAGGGTGGGGGGAAGTATAAAGATCAGTTTGGAAAAGGATTATATTAGCAGCATTGTAAGGTAAAGGGTAAAGGGGACCCCTGACCATTAGGTCCAGTCGTAGCCGACTCTGGGGTTGCGGTGCTCATTTTGCTTTATTGGCCGAGGGAGCTGGCATACAGCTTCCAGGTCATGTGGCAAGCATGAATAAGCCGCTTCTGGTGAACCAGAGCAGCGCATGGAAACGTCGTTTACCTTTCCACCGGAGCGGTACCTATTTATCTACTTGCATTTTGACATGCTTTCAAACAGCTAGGTTGGCAGGAGCAGGGACCAAGCAACGGGAGCTCACCCCGTCGCAGGGAAGCAGCATTGTAGTAGAAAGCTAATATGGAGGGGGGGGGGCTTCAGGGTTAGAAGGGAAGCTTGGAAGAGCCAGCTGTTATGTTTAAGACAGGCACACTTAAGTGTTGAGCATGTTAGTCTTCAGGACAGCAGTAATGGCAGGACAGAAGACAGAAGAAGTAAATGGAATAAAACCATGTGCAACGCTTCTGCCCTTCCCAAAGTTTCTCATTTTGTTCTGATATATCTTGGAATCACTTCAGGCTTTATATAATCATTCTCTACCATGTGGTTCAGAGTTGATGGTCTCTGCTTTGCAGTGACTTTGATAATTATTTTACTCTTATTTTAGGCTTTCAAAATGGGTTTTGCTGAAGTTGATGTGTGGGGAGTCGACCTTCCCAAGATCAAAGAGCGGTTTGGCTTTTTGATCTTTTTACTGTGGCCACTACAGCCCATGGGGCATTTTCTCTTTGCTGTAGGATAGATTAGAAATCTGACTCGTCATTCAGCATATCCTTTGGACATTTCATTGAACTTCGAAGCAGTTGTTCCCAACTGTGTCTCTTCAAACATGGGGGGGGGGGGCAAATTATACACTGTTTCTGGATAAGTAGGCAACTGACTTAGTCAGAGGGACTGGGATTGAGTGAACTAAAAAAATCAAAAATTAAGTAATTGTGGAAATTTGTATTGCCTTCACATATCCTCTGAAATCCTGTAAAGAGATAAGTGAAATGGGAATTAATGCCAGCACTGCAAATTTGGAGAAACAACCAGTCTGGCTTTACAGAAACATGAGCCACAGGAATATCAGCTGTCAGCATGATACCTTGAATGAGCCTAGACTTGTAATGCTCTCTCACGGCTAAATTTTCAGTTCTTGGGGCACCTTTCTTTCCTTTGGTTCCAGTTGTAGGAAAAGTTTGTTCCTTTTGTTTTGCAACATTAGTACCAGACAGCCAAGCTTACCTTATCTACATATCCATAGTTTGTAGTAATCAGGGCAGTAGCTTGGCAATTAGAAGCAGCCAGATCAGGACAAAGTATACAGTGGTACCTCAGCTTACATATGCTTCAGGTTACATATGCTTCAGGTTACAGACTCTGCTAATCCAGAAATAGTGCTTCAGGTTAAGAACTTTGTTCAGGGTGAGAACAGAAATCGTGCTCCTGCGGCGCGGCGGCAGCAGGAGGCCACATTAGCTAAAGTGGTGCTTCAGGTTAAGAACAGTTTCAGGTTAAGAACGGACCTCTGGAATGAATTAAGTACTTAACCTGAGGTACCACTGTACTACAGTGGTACCTTGGTTCTCCAATGGCTTGGCTCCCAGAAAAATCGGCTCCCAAACGCTACAAAACTGGAAGTACCGTATTTTTCGCACCATAGGGCGCACCGGACCATAGGGCGCACCCAGTTTTTTTGGGGGGGAAATAAAGGGGGGAAATTATTTCCCCCCCAGGCGCGGGGCTGGGGCGGGGGAAGCTCGAGCTTCCCCCGACCCCAGCCCCCAAACAGGCAACTCTCCGCAAGCAGCGGGAGCGCTCCCGCTGTTTGCGGAGAGGTCCGCGAAGCCTGGGCACGCTGATCTCAGCGCGCGCAGGCTTTGGCATGCTGGCAACTCTCCGCAAGCAGCGGGACCGCTCCCGCTGTTTGCGGAGAGGTCCGCGAAGCCTGGGCGCGCTGATCTCAGCGCGCGCAGGCTTCGGCATGCTGGCAACTCTCCGCAAGCAGCGGGAGCGCTCCCGCTGTTTGCGGAGAGGTCCGCGAAGCCTGGGCGCGCTGATCTCAGCGCGCGCAGGCTTTGGCATGCTGGCAACTCTCCGCAAGCAGCGGGACTGCTCCCGCTGTTTGCGGAGAGGTCCGCGAAGCCTGGGCGCGCTGATTTCAGCGCGCGCAGGCTTTGGCATGCTGGCAACTCTCCGCAAGCAGCGGGAGCGCTCCCGCTGTTTGCGGAGAGGTCCACGAAGCCTGGGCACGCTGATCTCAGCGCGCGCAGGCTTCGGCATGCTGGCAACTGTCCGCAAGCAGCGGGACCGCTCCCGCTACTTGCGGAGAGGTCCGCGAAGCCTGGGCGCGCTGATCTCAGCGCGCGCAGGCTTTGGCATGCTGGCAACTCTCCGCAAGCAGCGGGAGCGCTCCCGCTGTTTGCGGAGAGGTCCGCGAAGCCTGGGCCCGCTGATCTCAGCGGGCGCAGGCTTCGGCATGCTGGCAACTCTCCGCAAGCAGCGGGAGCGCTCCCGCTGTTTGCGGAGAGGTCCGCGAAGCCTGGACGCGCTGAGTTCAGCGCGCGCAGACTTCGGCATGCTGGCAACTGTCCGCAAGCAGCGGGACCGCTCCCGCTACTTGCGGAGAGGTCCGCGAAGCCTGGGCACGCTGATCTCAGCGCGCGCAGGCTTTGGCATGCTGGCAACTCTCCGCAAGCAGCGGGAGCGCTCCCGCTGTTTGCGGAGAGGTCCGCGAAGCCTGGGCCCGCTGATCTCAGCGGGCGCAGGCTTCGGCATGCTGGCAACTCTCCGCAAGCAGCGGGAGCGCTCCCGCTGTTTGCGGAGAGGTCCGCGAAGCCTGGACGCGCTGAGTTCAGCGCACGCAGGCTTCGGCATGCAGGCAAGTCTCCGCAAGCAGCGGGAGCCCAGCGCTGGGCTCCCGCTGCTTGCAGAGAGGTGTGCGAAGCCTGGAGAGCGTGAGGGGTCGGTGCGCACCGACCCCTCTCACTCTCCAGGCTTCAGCGAAAGCCTGCATTCGCACCATAGGACGCACACACATTTCCCCTTCATTTTTGGAGGGGAAAAAGTGCGTCCTATGGTGCGAAAAATACGGTAAGTATTCTGGTTTGCGACTGTTTTCTGGAAGCCGAACATCTGACACGGCTCCCACTTGACTGTAGAAAACTCCTGCAGCCAATCGGAAGCCGCCCCTTGGTTTTGAACAGATTAAGTTCAAGAACCAAGGTACCACTGTAATGTAAAAAGGAGATATAGTCATTAAAAGTTGTTTGAAGTCAGCTTCCTCAAAATTTAATATGTAAAGAACCTCTTTCACCTTAATCTGTTATATGTATTAATTATAAAGGACACGTGTTTTTCTTCTTCAGTAGTCTGAAGACAAGATTTAGATTGGCAGTTAAGGCAACACATGTCTATTGTAATTTATAATTTAGCTGTCTTAAAATCTTGAGAAGGAGTTTGTTTTCCAATTAAGCTGCAGACTTTTTGAACAAATTACCTTGCACCTTCTTTGAAGAGATGAAATTTCTCATTATCCAAGCTAACCCAGAATGAGCATGTTGTTAATGCTGCCTCCGCTGCTGCTGGAGCTGCCATGTGGATTTATTTTAAGTCCTTTGGTGGAGTGACCAAAATATCCTTGTTTTTGAGATGTTGGACATTTTGAGTATTACCAGTAAAGCTTCAAACATGTTATTGCTGTCTGCTAGTTGTGTCCTTTTCTTTGCAAAATGAATTTGTGCTCGCAGCAATTCAAAACATGGGTAGCATGATATTAGAACTACAATGGGCAGGCTGCAACTAACAAACCCCATCTGCAGAAGCCCTGCTTCCACTGGAACAATGAGGCATGTCCCTCTCTCCTCTCCCTGCCTGTAACCCTCTGTACCCCCTGAAATTAGCTCTGGAGGAGTAGGAATAACCCCCAGAACAGCATTAGGGGGGATTATTCCGTCTGTCAAGCTGGTATGCTTGCACTGACATAAAGTTCAACATAGTGCAATGTTGAATTCCACCCAATATTATAAACATGAGTAGTGTGAAAATCTGCCTCCATATTTTGGTCATATGGCCCACTGCTAGCTGTGTGTTACGACCAGAAATGTCAAAGGGGAAAATAATATGTGCCTTCCACTTCCAGTTTCTAGATAGATAGATAGATAGATAGATTCTTTATTGTCATTACACACGTGCAACATTGCACAAGTGCAACGAAATTGGATGCCATCCCTTAAAAACAACAAAAGCAAAACAACAACAACAACCAACAAACCACATTCCAGCCACACCCACACCCATCAATCTCCCAGGTCACACTATCGAGTTACAGCATTCAAAAGGGCCACAGCTCTCGGGTAAAAACTGTTTTTCAGTCTGTTTGTCCTTGACTTGATGTTTCTATATCTCCTGCCAGAAGGCAGTAGTGCAAACAGACTGTATCCCGGGTGAGATGAATCCTGCAGGATGTTGTTTGCTTTCCTAAGACAACGGGAACCGTACAATTCTTCCAAAGATGGGAGAGGTTGACCAATAATCCTTTGTGCTGTGGTTATGACCTTCTGGAGCACCTTCCTCTCCCTAGCTGTACAACTGGAGAACCAAGCACAAATACAGTATGTAAGAATGCTCTCTATGGAGCCTCGGTAGAAGGACACCAGCAGTCTCTCACTCAGATTGTTCTTCTTTAAAAGTCTGAGGAAATAAATTCTCTGCTGGGCCTTCTTCACCAGAGCAGTGGTATTTGCGCTCCAAGTCATGCCCTGATCGATAGTTACTCCCAAAAACCTGAATTCCGCCACCCTCTCCACCCGTTCCCCATTGATATGCAAGGGCTGAATGTCCGCCTTTTTTTTCCTGTAATCCACCACTAATTCCTTGGTCTTAGCCGTATTAAGAGCCAGATTGTTCTCTCCACACCAAACACAGAGCCGCTCCACCTCGTCCCGATAGGCGGACTCATCCCCTCCTGAAATGAGCCCTACCACCGTAATTGCTGTAGGTCCCAAGGTTATATATGCAGGAGTAACTTAAGGAGCACTAGCTTTGCTGCTAGTTGTGCTATAGTCATTCATTGGGGACTTATCTAATGCTGTCAATCAGTAACTTTTTACCAGCACAAAATTCACTTTCCTAAAATTATTCCAAATAAGAAGTCTGATGCTAAAATTACCCTTTGTTTCCATTATAGCTATCATGGAGGGGGGCAAGCTGGAAATCAGTAATTCATTAATGTCTGCCAGTCACTGATAAGATGAGTAATGATTCAACAGGAGCTAATTTAGAGATGAAATGGGGAAAACAAAATCCCCAGAGATTGCACAGGAGGAACAATGTGGGTAATTGGGAGAAAATGTGAAAATCATACTGCAGTGCTACAAAATAACCAATTTCTCCTGCATACCATCAGAGGTGCTTAATTAAGCAGCATTGCTTTTTATCATAGCAGATCTGGAAGGTAGGCTGAGGGATGTCGTTGTCTGAGACCTCAGCACTTCACCTCTGCTGAATTGGATTAAAATGTATATGTGGGTGAGTTGCTCAAGCAGAGTTTGCTGGGTTCCTTCACAGCCTTTTTTTGGCACAGCAGATTTTCCTTGCAATTTGTCATTATTAGAAGCATCTTCTGGAGGGGAAGGCCAGGCACAAAACTGAATTTAAAATACCAAAACTTTTCTTGGGTTAGCTTTTGCTTTGGGTTGGTTAGCTATAAACAGTAAAATTATTGGGTAGGCGTCCATCCATCCATCCATCCATCAGTAAACAGAATATGCGAATCAAAATTAGGAATGTTTTACTCGTGTTCCACTATATTTCTAAGTACACCTGCACTAGCCACTGCAGAGAACATTTTGTATGAGCTTTGCAAGGACAATAGTCCTCTCTGTAGTGCTAGCTGAAAAGTCCATGCATTGTGCTCAGCTGCCACATACCACTGCAGAATCAGCAGTGCTAACTACTAGTGCCTAGGGCAATATATTTTCCCCAAAGATGATTGCACAGAAGAGCCACTTGATCAATGCCAGTGGGTGGAGGTGGGGGGTGATGGTTGTTGTTGTTGTTGTTAATGCCACTCCCGACATCCGGAGGGGGGGTTGCGGGCTCACGCCCCATTCACACTCTCGCGGGGCTGGCTGCAGCCCCGCGGGACCAAGGGAATCCCGGGATCATTAGTATTCATTATTCACCGCGCCAGCCAATCGGCTGGCGGCGGGGGCGGGACTAGTAAGGGGCATTTAAGGTCGGGGCAGCCCATACTCGCCCCTTTCTTTTCCTTTCAGCAGCTGCGGTTGTTGTTGTTGTTAATTTCATTTAGGCAAGACCCAACTCAAGGCAAATCACAAAAGTAAATGCAATTAACACAAACCCACATAATAGATTAAAGCCAGTGGTGTGCAGTCACTGGACTAGGGGAACTAGGCTAGTCCCCTAAATGTTCCCCTGGTGCCTCCTTCCCAAAGCCCGGGAAGCTTCTGCCCTGCTTAGGGAGGGAGGAATGATGCTCACATGTGCACTGTTCCCCTCCCCAATTGCCCTTGCAATTTCCCCTAACTGTTCCCCTGCGAAAAGTTTCACCACACGCCACTGATTAAAGCCCACAAAAAAAATGAGAAACACAAAGCTGAAAGATTTCCTAAAGCGGAGGGTTTTTCTTGTCTTCTAAATGACACTGCTGTTATTTTCTTACAAGTTCCTACCAGGACATTTATGTCAAGTTCCTGCAAGATTCCGTTGAAAATAGGCTTCATGCCGCTGTAATGGGCCCCTGCCATCACAAATGGCACCTTCTTTGGAGCGGGGAGCAATTGCTTCCTTACAGATTCCAAAAGGGTCTGGGGGTAACCCTGGACTGGAGGAAGGTCTTGGATAGACCATGAGAATAGACTCTGGATATATGTCACTCCTATTAGTACGTCTTTGTCACCTTTCTTGTCACCCATTGAGTGTGCACTTCCATAGACCCCTGTAATCTACATGCTTCTTTATTAGTAATATGTTTTCTACTAGATAATTATGTGCCTTATGCAGACTCCCCTCCCCATTTTGCAGATAAATGTAACATTCCTCAGGGTATCTAGCAATGGGATTATATTTTAATTATGCCAAAGGGTTAAGCGCTGTATATAGACAACAACATTGCAGCCCCAGGGAGCTTATTACCTTAATTAGTCATTCATACTTAAGATAAATTCAAAACCAAGTGAACTGAAATACTATTATCCTTGGGAGGGCACCTCCCTCAAGTCTCATGACTAATAAAGGGCAATTTAAATAAGCTGGTAAATTTCTTTTAAATAAAACACAGTAGAAGTTTGCCTAAACCTATTTTAGGGGTTTACATTTTGACTGCTAGGGGGGCAGTGATGGCGAATGTCCAGTGTAAAACATGCCTTGTTAATGCTTCGGGTTCAGTGGGGAGGCAGCTTTGTGGATGATGTTCTCTAAGGTTTATGTCTGGCAGTAAATCATTTTTTTTATTGAAATGGTGCACTTAGTTTTATTGCCATTGTTACAGAGGGAGCCAGGCTCTGAGAAGAGCCTATTGTATACGCAAAATAAGGATCGCATTCAAAAAGATGGTTTTCATGGCAACACTGTTCCATTTCCTCATATAAATAAATGACATGGTTGAAAACAAGCTTTCAAGTTTGGGGCTCCTATACAATAAATACTTGGGCTACTGTGGAGCATAGATAGGTTGGGGGCAGGGTTTGAAATGCAGCCAAAATCTATTTTTGTAGCACCCACTTTAGAGGGGAAAATGACATTAATTTGACGTTTACTTTGGGGGTGGGGGTTGTTCTTGTTATATTAATTCAGCACTGTTAGTTTATATAGGGCTTTACAGAGGTACAGAATAAACAAAAGAAGGCCACTGTCCCCAAGAGAGCTGTATGTTGACTGTGGAAAGATAAGAAAAGATGTAGGATAGACGAGAAAGGAAAAATGAACAACGAATGTCAGCACATGAAGCTACAGGAAGGTAGGCTTTGTTTCTGGAAAGGAAAGCAATTAAGGGGTCATATTAAAGGCTCTGTACAAAAGCATGACTTTGAGGAGCGATTCTAATAAAAATAGGAAGATGGAACCACATATGTTTTACTGGAGGGAGTTCACAGCACAAGGAGAAGACAGAGAGAATGAACGAAATCATTTGAGTGTAGAAAAAAAATATGGTGTCTGTAGCTGGTGGAATTTTAGGAGTGAAGATCACATATGGGGTTGTGTCATGGAAGCACTGAAAAATGCAGAATTTTTAAGATAAAGACAAAGCTTGTGGTGAATGCAGAAAAAAAGGGAAGCTGGTGAAGCGATATGGGTGGGGGTATCATATGATCTGAACGACTAGAGAAGTAAATATTGTAAGCAGTGTTACAGATGGAGGTGAGACAACTTTGGTGTGATAAAGAAAGGCTACCATGCTTGCAGATGTCAAAGTGGGAGTTGAGCATGCACCTGTGTGTTAGCTGAATGGGCTATGGCACAAAGTGAATATGGTGAGTAAAAACAAAGGAGAAATCAGAAAGATGGTGGTGATGTCAAAGTGTAGCAGTTATTAAGGAGCGGGACAGTTGGAAGGGAATATAAGCAGTCCAGTCATACTGAATTTGAGACATCAGGGGGACATTCACACAGAAATACCTGTTGGACAGAGAGAAAACAATAGAAAGATATAGTGGGGTGTCTACGTATTATAAGTGGTACTGAAAGCCTATCAGTTTATTGAGAGACCACCCACAGAAATAGAGGGCGAGAGTAGTGGGGGTTGAGGATACCCAGCAAAGCAGGGGAGGGAAGAGCAACTCCTTTTGTTGCTGTAAAATCAAGAAAGCCAACTGAGAACACAGTTGCAGAGACCTAAAGCATAGACTGAGCCACGGAATGTGGCATGTTTGTTAGCTTTCAAAGTATAGTTGATTAATTTCTGATCTGCTCTATGATATATATGCACTCGGTAGCTTTAATAGATCCACATTTATCCACTAAGAGTTGGATCATACGATATACTGTTTAACATATGGCCATTCTTCATTCCCATGTACAAATGGAATGTGTGAACTGAGCAATCATTGTCATGAATATAGCTGGTACAAGTGCCCATAGGCAAAGCGGCTCTTTCCTCAGCTGTTCTGAATATAATTCCTGTTGGCCAGGTCCAAGATTGTCACAAATCTATTCCCCCCCTCCCCAATTTTAGGTTTGGTTTAGGTTTTCATTTAGCTGTTATGTAGCACAGTATTACTACAGAATTCTGAAGTACCTGCTTTTTGAACTCTATAGTTCAATATTTCTTGGAATCCTCCTGTGTGTTAGTAGATAAATTGGTGCTGATTTAAGTCTGGAGACAGAAGCTGTGAATATCTTATTTTTCAGCACAATTTGCAGAGAATTAAGGCTGCCTCTAGACTATAGTTGCTGTAGTACTAAACAGGAAGTGAGCTAAAAGCTATGTGTTGGGGAGTTAGTAGTAGTGTGGGCTTAGTGCTGATCTTGCTAGTCCACTATGGCCTGTGTGTATCTGGCAAAGTGCCTGCAGAATCTTAAGGACACGGCCTTATAGCACTGAGCTCCATATTGTCTACACCAGGGATGGTGACTGCTTTTTCACCAGAGGGTCACATTCATCATTGGCCACCCCTTTGGAGGCCACGTGCCATTGGTGGGTATGCACACTCTTGCCCACACTGGACAAACATGTAGCCCCCCCCCCGCAGGCTAATCCATGCCGATCAACTAAAGGGGATTATCATCCCCTCCTCACCCAACAGATGATTGAATCAATAATTAAGAAGGGGGCAATTCTCAACACCGTTTTTTCTTTCTGCTGCCACCACCAAAATCACTAGGGGCTTGTTTTTTCCTAGCCCTGCCCATAGGGCTTTTTGTAGATGCTCTACCACTGACCTTACCACCCTTCCCTTCTCCCTCCCTCCCCCCCTCTCTCAGTGTAGGTAGGTATCAGAGGTGGTACTGTGGGTAGTCATACCAGAATGCCATCCTAATGTTCTCTGCCCCTTAGGCCCTAAAGTTAGTTGCTGGGGCTGAAGCCTGAGGTGCCTCAGGCAGAAGACAATGCTCTGAAGGAATTTATACCAGGCCTAGTCACTCCACAGGTTTCACACTGTCTGCCAGTTGCAGTGTCTGATGTTACCCACCTGTACTTATTTGTATACCGTCTGTATTTCCTTCTGTGCCCCCCAAGGACTTTGTGGCCTTAGTGCACATGGTCCCTGTTAGCTTACTAGCCTCAGTCCCAGAAGCCCTCAGTCCCATGACACCAGATTTCTAGTCCAAGTTTCTGAGCATAAACTGTATTGTGAATGGCATTAGGGACTGTGCAATTGTCCTAAGAGAAATGGATAAAAGTTCTAGTAGAAGGTTATTAAATCATGCACATTGCTGGGTATGGATGCATCTGATAATATTAATCAGAATAATTTGCTGGTTTGGGTTAAGTACCTCTAGCATTGTCCAACTGTTATAGTTTTATACATACAACAGCAAATGAAGTCGGGGCAATTGTGGTGTCCAGATAAAGGAAAGAAAGGTATTTTTGGTTGATGTCAGATGCTTCTACAATTATTAGTGTGAGTCATCCAAAGTTGCTAGGTTTTCAAAGAGGATCTTTTGTCTGTGACACCTGGCACAAGCTGTTCAGTGACCCTGACATTTCCATAGTTGTTACCTCTGAATGGTCTCCAACGAACTTGAGCTCTGTAGAGAGGACTGCCAGGAATACTTGCTAAAAAACGGAAGTGAAGCAGCATAATTAAAGTGTACCTTATGGCTTGAGTCAATCTGGCCTCTTTCTCCTCGTTCCATGGCCAATGCATTTTACTTGGTCTTCTATGTCAAAAACTTTCCTGTGAATGACAAGGTAATATCTAGGGAAACAAAATCAATTCCCTTTCCTTTCCCACTCGTCATATACTTGACTAGGATGTTCTCTTTGGCTTTTCTGAATGGCTGAACTTCAAAAGTATAAGGGGGGCAGTCTGATGTTGCTTTGCAGAGGTAATTACTGTAAATCACATTTTTCAAAAAATACAAGCTCGTACAGAACTGTGACTTAAGGCTAATTCATTTTTTTAGCAGGAGCAGAAATAAGAACTTCTCATAGACATTCTCATGGTGAGAAATCAAATTAGATTACTTTTACGTTTCTCTTCTGAAGGCTGAAGTATGTCAGAATATGGCATAGATTCCAGTTGTAATTTGCTGTCAGCCTTAGACATGTAACTGTATCATGCTGTGTTTTAGAAGCAGCCATATTATTTTGCAAAACAACAACACAAAAACTTGATTATATATCTGTATCTGTATATCTGTATCTATATATATCACACACCTTTATATGTTCAGGAATGGCTCGTATATCCAAAAGCATGGAACTGGGAAACACAAAATCAAAAGCAGAGAACATGCTAATGTCTTTGTTATCTTTTTTAACATGCCCAGTTTAAGCATGCCCAGTTCCTTTAAAAAATGTTGAAGAATCTCATGCTGTTGCTCAAAAACATCTATATCGTATTGCTCTCGTAGTAGTGAAGCCTTTGCTACAGATTAATTAAGATAGTGCAATGGTTATGTTTACATTTTCATTGTGATTTTTTTCACATATTAGTGTCTAGGCAATACAAGCTGGACACCCTAAGATGTAGGAGAGAGGGAGCTATTACGTAGATGCTGCTGGTCTAGCATGTATAAGGCAGTGGTATAACATAGAAGAAAATTGCAGAAGACAAATGGATAAGAAGGTTAGGAAAACAGTTTACATAGAAGAGACTTCCGGGTTGGTGCCTCCGGACAATGGTGGAATTCCTGTGATCGGGAGGAATTTGCTTCATGGAAACTAGGGTCTGGCCGCCACGGTGAAGGCGGGGACCCACTAAAAATCACAGGCGGGAGAAGCCTGTGAACATGGGATTCGGCTGGCACCTTTTGCACCTCCCCTACTCGCAGGGAAACCCAGTTTCGGGGATCCGGAGTGACGTGTGGTGAGTGGCGCGGTGCTTTGAATCGACTGCTTTTTTCACGGAGTGAAGCCGCATCGCTGTTGCCGGAGAGCGCTGACTTTTTCCTGTGGACAATTTGATCTTAAAACAACTACCCGTGAGTAGAACGGAAAATTGGATTTTAAAATGTCTTAATTTGGCACCGAAACGGGGAGGTTCTAAACAGGAAGTCCGCCTTCGCCTTTTGTAAATAGACTGAAGCAAAGAGGCTGCAAGCTAAAGTATTGGAAAGTCCTTTCTAAAGGGTTAAATTTCCATCGGCTAAAATCATTAAACCCCCCTTGGGGCAGGAGAAGAGGGAGGAAATTTTGGACCGCGCAAGCCTGCAGGAGAGAGAGTGAAGAAAGTTAAATTACCACCGCTCTGAACCTGGAAACGGGCTGCTAGCAAGTTTGACGTTTTGGAAAAGTTCATTGACTGTGAACAAAACGTATGTTGACAGATAGTTAAATAAGAGAAATGCATTGTTTCCATTGTTTCCTTCTGCGTTTAAAAAGGAGTAAAAGTAACTGAAAATTGAAACTGATTTTATTGCTTGAACTGTGCTTAAAAGGATTGCTACAAATAGAAATTGTTTCCCTCTAGAGGGAGCCTTTGAAACTGTTACAAGAGTGGAGCTGGGGGAATCTCCAGCTGCAAGATAAAAAACCGTGAGAACCAGGGATTGACCTTGGATTGGTAAGAATGTCGACAGAAGAAGCCTTAGTGATTGCATTATGGAAGATAAGTGACTCATTGGAACAGCTCCATAAGAAGACGGATGTGATGACTATCAAAATTGATAACTTGGGACAAAAAGTGAATATCTATACAGAAACTACTCAGGAATCGATACAGGAATCTACTTTGACACGGCAAATTGTGGAGAAGGCGAGGGAGAAAGTTGTTGTTGTGGAACCTAAAGTAATACAAGTGGAAAAGGAGAGAGCCCCAGCCTTACAGAGGCAATTTGATGAATATAAGTTGTTGCCTTCCATGACTGAATTTAGAGAAAGTCAGATTTTGAAGATTGGAGCCCTGCTTGGACTGGAGAAGGAAAGTTGGATAGATCCCCCCTGCAGGGATGTATTGACATTTGGGACCTGGACTTGGGTCAGGAGGAGATTGGAGTTGTGGGGACCTTCAGATTTGGATGGATTTTGAAACACGTCCTGAAATATCTTTTGGATTTTAGTTTTAACTATGGAGATTTGGCTGAACTGCCGAGAAGGAATAAAAACATTGCTAAATTGGAGCTTCCCCGAGACCTACTCTTCAGCATCAAAGGAAGGAAATTAAGAACAAGATTAGCAGAAGACAAAGTAAAGTGCATGTATAAATATGAAGAAGATCCGCAGAAGGGACTTGGAAAAGAGTTAAGAGCCTCGGACAGAAGATCACCAGGTTGATGAACCATATGGGATTGACGGAAAGGACTGGCAGAATCTGAGACCAGGGAGAAGAGACGGTGGAAGAAGATTGGAAAAAGTTTAAAGTTTATTTATAGAAATATTGCAAAATTAATGAGTGTTAGAAAAATGTTGGAATGAAATTACATGGTTTTAGTAGAAATGTTATAAGGAGTTAAGCATAAATAAGTATTATAGTATTAATGGAAAATAAGGTTAAAATAAGTTAAGAAAATTATATGACAGAAAATAGTGAAAGGTGGAAAGGAATTGCTGAAATAATTAATAGAAGTGGAATACAAAAAGGGAGGTGAGAGGAGGTCGATGAAACGAGGGAATGAAAGATAGGGCATTGAAATGGTATGATGTATGTTTTTAAATTGTTGTTGCTTTGTTTTATTTAGCCTAATGTGTTAATGTTGTGTATTGTTTATGTATTGTATTGTATTTTTTTTGTTTTTTTCCTCTTTTTCTTCTTTTCTTTTTCTTCTTTTTTGTAAGGTTTAAAAGTAATAAATATTATTTTTTTTTAAAAAAAAAGTTTACATAGAAGAATCCTGTGTAGTAAATGTTTGCTTAGGAATCTGGGATCAATATAAACAATGACCCCCCCCCCCATCTCTGCATTTAGCATTTTTATTGGCAAATGAGCATTTCACTTTAAAAGGGCAACAGCGAAGTTTTAAGATATGGAAGAAAATGAGATGGGAAAAATATACAGACTATTGAGAAAGTAAAGGACAAATTGAAGATATAGACTGTCTGGGAGCTAGGAGATCTGGAAAAATAAGATCATTAAGACTCTAAGCCATATGGAACATGTGAAGCGGCTTTTTCACAACCCTTTTATAATATACTGGTGTATGGCGATATGTAGGTAGAAATGTGTTTGACTGTGTATGTGTGAAAGATTGTGGAAAATCTTATTTTTTTAAGGTTTAGCTGTTGAATGTATATTAAGTTAAACAAAATTAAAATGAGATGGAAGAAAGGGCAGAGGAGGAAACAAACAAATGTATCTAAAGATGGGGGAAGTGAAACAAAAGGACCCTACCCATAGAGATTATAATTTGTTGTCATAAAAACAAAAAACTAGGGAACTCAAGATAGTGAAAATGGAGCTTTAACTATACAGACCTTTGTCGGCAAGATGATGTCTCTGCTTTTTAAGATGCTGTCTAGGTTTGCCGTCGCTTTTCTCCCAAGAAGCAGGTGTCTTTTATTTTTGTGACGGCTGTCACCATCTGCAGTGATCATGGAGCCCAAGAGCCAAGATCCCAGCCCCTTCATATGAACCACAATCTATATGTAGCTAGCCTTCTTGATTTACTGACTGTGGATGTGAATGACTTCTGAATGAGATTAAGTAAGACAATGCTGCATTCCCTTTGAGGTTGTTTAAAGTGTATTATGTGATACTGTATAGTCATTGAAATCACTTTAACTGATTTTACTGAAATTTCAGTGGATGGTTGACTTTTCTTGGGTGTCGCATATTATAATTATTTTAAAGTGGGTTTTTCCACGGGTGGCGCTGTGGTCTAAACCACTGAGCCTAGGGCTTGCCGTTCAGAAGGTCAGAGGTTCAAATCCCCGCAATGGGGTGAGCTCCCGTTGCTTGGTCCCAGCTCCTGCCCAACCTAGCAGTTCAAAAGCACGTCAAAAGTAGTAGTAGAAGAAGAAGAGTTTGGATTTGATATCCCGCTTTATCACTACCCGAAGGAGTCTCAAAGCAGCTAACATTCTCCTTTCCCTTCCTCCCCCACAACAAACACTCTGTAAGACTCTGTGGGGCTGAGAGACTTCAAAGAAGTGTGACTAGCCCAAGGTCACCCAGCAGCTGCATGTGGAGGAGTGGAGATGCGAACCCGGTTCCCCAGATTACGAGTCTACCACTCTTAACCACTACACCACACTGGCTCTCAGTACAAGTAGATAAATAGGTACCGCTCCGGCGGGAAGGTAAACGCCGTTTCCGTGCGCTGCTCTGGTTTTGCCAGGTTTAGTCATGCTGGCCCTATGACCCGGAAAAACTCTCTGCGGACAAATGTCGGCTTCCTCAGCCAGTAAAGCAAGATGAGCGCCGCAACCTCAGAGTCGTTCGCGACTGGACTTAACTGTCAGGGGTCCTTTACCTTTAACTCATTTTAAATGTTTGCTTTCATAATCTTGTGTTCTCTCCCCCAAAAAATTTTCTTGGCCCTGAACTGGAGGAACCATATTGTTTGCCAAACTGAAAGGGAGGGTGTTATAATTGTTGGAGAAAGGAACATTGTTCTTTGGCTTTTAAGAGAGTTTTGCAAACAAATGAGATTTTGCTGAAATTAAACTCTAAGAACATCTTTGTGCGATGTTTAATTGGTCCATTCGGAGGATGGTTCCACTGATTACAGTGCTATAATAGTACAAGACCAACCTATAAAGAGATTTATTTCTGACAGCGAAGTGCTTGACTGTGCCACTTTAAGCTGCAAAGCGCCAGGATAGCCTCCCATCTGCCTTTTTATTGCATTCCAAAAAGAGCCATTGTAGTGCATATTATTGTAATGAGGTAAATTTACATTGTTATCTCTGCATTCACACATTAACCAAACTGAATGCATGTTTCACATGCTTTTAGCCCTGCTAATCTCTGAGATTTTCTCAACAGAGAAAACAGTATCCAGAAAGATGCCATACCGTGTTAGCTCTGAGCCAGGTCACAAGCATTTGATATAAAAGCATGGAGCAGGTTCTGAATGAGTTTGCTTTTTGCTTTCCCACCCCCCAATTCCATGAGAAGCAGGTTAGTGACATGAAGTATTTGGGGGAATGCAGGAGAGAGTGGACAGGATCATTAAGGCAGTGTAACCGTTCTCTGTAACAGAGGTGGACTCCCTGCACTTGAACCATCTGGGTGCATCCATTTAAAGAACAATCCCACAGCAAAATCTGGTGTATATTATTGCAACAATAGCCCTGATGTCATTCCATTTGATAGTCAGAAGCTTGTTGTTGTGGAACAAGACTTTTGCAAGCAACAGTTTCAGTTCTAGTGGAGTTGCACAGCAAAAGTAGTCTGCAGCTAATCCATGCAAACTCTAGGCTGTCTCGTTTCAATTTATGGGTTGCTGAAAATGGCTTGAGCAGCTCCCTTCATGCATAAAAATAATAATAATGCGTTTAGGATGTGAGGGTGATCTGGATGCGACATCTCAGACCACTGATCATCAGAATTGATTCAGCTAGGCTAGGCTGGTGTCCCTTTCCCCTCTCACGGCTCATTCCATGTGTGTCCCTCCTGAAACTGCAGGCTTGTTGGAAGGATTATTTGGTCAAGGTTATAGGATAGCTGCTCTCTTCTGCTACAACCTCAAAAAAAAAAAAAAGTGAAGGAAGGTTGGAAGTTTCATTCAGTGGCTGCTCCCCCCAGCATGGGCTTAGAGCTTAGACAGGAGCTTGTTTTAGCTCTATGTCTATACATTAATATATATTTAAAATCTTTCTGTTAATGCAGTTTAATAAAAGTTCCATTTCTTCCTACAGCTTACTGGGATAGGTCATTATAAAATCAGTGCCTCTGTTCAGCAAAGCTTAACCTTGCTCCTGCCCAAAATGGCAAAACAGTGAAGGGAGGGGTGAACAATTTTAATGACTGACAGTGGCCTGTTTGTCCAAAAAATGTGTAGAGGTTTTTAAAGCACAGGTTTTTATTTTGTTCCCTTGAGTGGATGGAACCTGTTCTACCGGTAAAGGAGGTTGTTCATTCTGTTGCATGTGCACTTTTTGATATACAGTAGTGATTTGCAGAGAATGCACAGTCTATTAAGCATTTAATGAACACTATCTCATGATATAGCCTTTCTAATCTCCAGCAAACTAATTGCAGAATCATTGGATGCTTTATCAACTACTAAACTTACTTTGAGCTACTGTCAGTTCTGCTTCACTGACGAAAGGGTCACTGGGTAAACATTTCACTGTTTGCAGGGATTTGAATTGATTTCTTACCCCAACTGCTCAAGCTTGTGAATCTGTGCTAGTGCCGTTTCCGCCAAGCCTCAAGGGATGTGAACAGTGTGGGCTAGAGATTGTTACTTGGGAAGCTGCCAAGTTAGGAATTGATTAGTGTCACTTTGTTCTCTCTTTCTTTAAGAACATGAAATGGAGACCCATGGTAATTTTGCAGAGGTAAGGGGAGTCACTCTGGAAGTTTACTGGGAAGAGGAGAGGAGTCTCTAGACTGCATTACACCTTGCTTCTCTCTCTCTCTTTTTTTACAGGTGTTGTTGTTTTTTTAATTACATGATCAGGAAACGCTACAGTCACCCTGACTGTACTTATACAAGCCTGATTGCACAATTCTATAAATTATAATATAAGAATAAGTACATATATTAAGGACCATCCATGATCAAAAGTTCTCTGGCTGATGAGGAGGCTTTTTGAAGCTGCTACAATATGATGCATGTAAAAATAGAAAGTTTAAAAACCAATCTCATCAGAGAATCATTTCCATTTGTATGGTGAAATAAATAAGGCAGCAGAAGCCATTAGTTAGAAGTGGCCTCCTTAAGGAATGCTATTAAATCTGCCCTCTCCCCCTTCTTCTTAATGCCAGCAAATATCATCTTGGTTCCTGGAATACACTTCTTGGGGTTTTCCAAGTAAACCATCAGTGTATCTTCTCCCCAGGTTATACCTTTGCTTTTGTTGGCTTCTGTGTAAGAGAAACCTTTGGCCTGACCAGTCTTTCGGCCAAAAAGACCATGCAGGTTACGGCCAGTCTTGTGCTTGCCTCCCTTCTCAACTGTGTGGCACTGCGAACACTTCAGAACAAAGATCTTCTTGCCCTTCTCAACGTCTGCCATGGCCACTGCACACAAAGTAGAGGAAGGGATGCAAAGCCGCCGCCACGCGTTCTCATGTCAAGAGTTCCACAGACTGAGCCCTACACCTTATAAATGAAATAGTCCAATTTGTTCCCCTTTCCTAACATCCAAAATCAGCTGCTTAAGGCAATAGTCTCACTCAGCCTAATGGTAGGGCGGTTCCTAAACCTGAAAATAATTCCACAAAGAAAAGTATCGGTCAATTGACTCCCACCTCCACTTTCACAACCATCTTTTTAGTCAAGTAGTATAGAGCTGGTTATTTAAAACTTTAAATACTCCACCTTTCAGATCAAGCACGTGCACTTGCTCCTGCAATAAAATTAAATACAACGTGGTAAAACACAACCAAGGGAGGAATTCAACATCGCACGGTTACAATTGTTCCATCTTTGCAAGCACTTCTGCTTGCCAGACACAACAATCTCCCCTCTCCTCCCCCAGCTTGTTCTGGGGTTTCTTCCAACTTCCCAGAGCTGATCTGAGAGGGTGTGGGGTGGAGAGGAGAGGGGGTAGAAAGCCCCATTGTGCTAGTTTCCACTGGCACAACTATTTAGTCCAATTCAGCCTTAAAACAACAGAAATATAGTAGTACAGTGGAACCTCAGTTCCCAAAAGCCTCCGTGGTCATATGTTTCAGTTTGTGAATGCCGAAAACCCGGAAGTAAATGCTTCCATTTTCTAATGTTTTTCGGAACCTGAACGTGCAACACGGCTTCTGCTGAGTGCAAGAAGCTCTTGCAACCAACGGGAAGCCATGCCTCAGTTTTCGAACGTTTTGGAAGCCGAAAGGCCTTCTGGAATGGATTTCGTTCGAAAACTGAGGTACCACTGTAACAATAATTCATATGGATTGTATTCAATTGTTTCTCTACTCATGGAAGACTCTTGGTTTCAGCAGAAGCCTCAAGGAAGGATGGTGATTTTCACAAAACCCCCCACAAAATCCTCCTCTCTCCTGCTGTGCCGTATGTCACTTCCATCTTGTTCCCTAGAGTTCCCCAAATTTCTGGAACAGATGTGGCCCTGGGAGCACAGCAGTCTGTAGAGGGAAAGGGGAATCAACAAAAATCACTGCTCTGCCCACCTTCTGTCCATGGAAACCGCCACTGAATTGAAGAGCCTTCAGTGTTTGGAGGGACATAATTGAATAGAACACTATTGGTTATATCCAATGAAACCATCCCATTAGCGCAAGAACTTCCACTTGCGCAATGGAATGTCCATACACTTTTCTCTCCCCACACCCACCCAAATATGCTCCAGAGGGTGGGGAGAACCCCCAGAACAGACGTCAGTACGCAGGCAAAAGAGAACAACGGGAAGTTACACTGTGCAAGCAGAAGTCCTTGTGTTAACAAGATTATTTTGTGGATACAACCTTATCCAAGAACCAGCCAATACCAGCTGAAACTAAGTCTCATATTGGTGTATCTTCACCATCATCCTAAAACATACTGCTCCTGAAAGCTAAGCCTAATTTAAGTGCTCATCATGTTTGCTAATCATTTGTTTTGGCTTGTGTTTGGACACCAGATCTACAGTGTTAGTGTTCCAGAAGCCCTGAAGTGTTTGAGGGTTTCTTCGAGAAAAAGGAGCATTTTATATTAATCTTTGAAAGGAAAATGGGAATCTTCTGTAGAATTTGCTTTGCATCTGAAACTTGGGGAGGGGAGAGAACTGCTTGTCTTAATGAATCTAATATTTTTTAATGAATACAGTCTCCTTCATAAGATGTCCCTGAAGGTTATATGTATTTTAAAACTTTACACATTAGTGAAGGACTTAATGTTCCAGCTACATTAATGCTTTCTAAGAGCGCTGATATCTACGATATTGAAATCCCTTAGTTGTACCTATGCCACCTTTTGAGAAATTACAGATGCAGTATGAGAAATTAAATGTTAGTTGATTGGTCAGTTACCTACCCAGAAAAATGCTGTTATATAATCTGAATAACAGAGATGGGTGGTTTAGGAATGTGCTACAATATTCCTATCTGATCCCACCTGACACTATTTTTTAACATGCAGTTCTGCATCTGTAATTGCAAGGCATAGCAATTTGTATCTATCTAAAAATTTGATATGACCTCTAAAATACAGGTGAGAGTACCTTGGATAGCAAACTGTGTCACTTACTATTCTAATCCACACTCAACCATGAAGCTCAGTATGTGACTGTGAGCCAATCTCTGTCAACCTAACCTATTTTACAGAATATATTGTGAGGATAAACTTGGAGTGGGTAAGAATTTATGTATGCCACTCTGAGCTTCTTGAAGGAAGGATGGGATTAAAATGCAATACAGTAAATGAAATATTAAATAACTGGGGGCAATTTTTTAATTCCCTGGAGCTAATTCATTAGAACAACATACCATTGATTTCAGTGTAGCTTCCTTCAATGTCATTTTGGTTATGCATCAAATGATGTTCACAACTGGCTGCCATATTGCACAGAAAACTAACTCTTTCTTTCTTTCTTTCTTTCTTTCTTTCTTTCTTTCTTTCTTTCTTTCTTCAATCTGATCTGCAATTCTAGGATGGCTTACATCATAAATGAATACAGCAGTAAAGCAAAATTCATTCCTATACCTTAAATAAAACTAAAATTCATTAAAATAATTCTTACTAGTTGTACTACTACTACAGATATTTACAGTTGGCCTCCTTAGCAAACATTAGCAGTCCCAACTGCATCTATTAGATTTGCCTACTGGGTTGTTTTTAATATCAGGGGAAATCATCACTGACCTTTAATGGAATATTTGAGTAAGGACTAGATAACATGAAGTTAGACCAAAGATTTGATCTTCACAAGAAGCTATTTGTTTTGGTTTGCTTTATTTTCATAAGAATAATTTGTTCAACTTTTCCTTAGGACTTTTATTGTGAAATTTTATTTCACAGGAAGATACTATGCCTCTTCATCCAGTAACTTTATAGTTGGATTATTGGAGGGATGGTTATAGTCAACTATGCCATTTCATTTAGATGTTTAGTTATGCATTGTGATTTGTTAAATTTCCCCACATTTTCTAAGCTGCTCATTTTCAAAAACTTTCACTGGTTTATTCGTCAGTCCATTCAATGATTTAGTGTGTAGTTCATCCTTACTGAATAATTAGGGGTTGGGGTTGGAAAACAGATCATAAAAGTATTCCCCACTTGCTTATTAGCATTTATTCTGAAGTATCCAGGAGATTTTGCTTCCAGTAATTTTATGTTCTTTAACATAGTTCAAAATTCAAGCCTTTTTAGTTGTGAGATGGCAAGAAGCCATGGGAGATGGGAACAGGGAGATGAACGACCATGTGAAAGAAAATATTCAGGGATCAACTAAGGCTGCATTCCTAACCCCACTTACCTGAGAGTAAGCTCCATTGAACGGTCTTACTTACAAGCCCATGGAGCGGCGGGGGAAGACTGGTGCACTTGCCCCAAGGCCTCAAAGGGCTAAGCTAGCTAGGGATCCATGCCAGAGACCTGACAGACTTATGCAGTCATGCCAAGAACACCCTGTGCCTCCCAGCCTACTGAGGACTTAATGGACGAAACACCCATGGCTGTCCTTATGCACCGCAAGGCTTTGATAGTAAAATATGGACCTCTGTTACTGCATATTAGCGTGTAGTGTCAGATCAGATCAGACAGTGGTGCCACGGCAGAGCGTCTCATGGTCAAGACTCCCGCCCCAGGTGTCAGACAAGCTCTGTGTGTGCCTGCTTACTTACAATATAACTTACTTCTGAGCAAACATAGTTAGGATTGTAGCCTAAGTCCAAAAAATGTACATTTTACATTTAGAACATAAGGATAAAGGATAGCTTCCTTTTGCAGCACTTTTGTGGGCATTGGAATAGATTAGCATGTTTCTGTTTTAACAATAATATTTTGTTATTCCTTGCAGAATTCCTGGGAGGCTCAATGACAGAAGAACGCCTCTGGGAGAATTGAATTGGATCTTTACAGCCATCACAGATACAATTGCATGGAACGTCCTACCCAGAGGTAAAGCTATGGCATATAAGCTACAGAATTACTGGCAATATATATAGCTTGATCATAATAGAAGAGAGCAGGAGTATGAAATGAAGCACTAATGAGGGGAAATAGGAAGCAATGAGAACTGAGATACAAAAAAAGGGAGAACATTTTGAACGGATAAAGTAGGATCTTACCAAACTTCATTTCCTTGCCATGTCAAGTGTCTTTGTGTTTGTGTGCTTTGGTTTCCCCCTTTTATTAACCCCTTGTGGTATGCTATAGTTCTGCCCTTTGACAGCTGTTCTCATTCTGGAGGCTTTAGGATATTGCATGGCAGGTATCAGAATAACATTCAGTGGATATTATTTCCACTATTAAAACTATGCAAATAAAAAATAAATGTTGACTCCTAAGTGTAAAGTCCCAGTTGAAGGCTCATCCAGTATCTATTAGTGTGTTTTAAACCTAAATATACAACAGCAGGCCTAACTATTGCTATAATGATTCTTGCCAGAGGACATGGATTTATTCAGGTGTCCCATTTCCTCCCCCCCATGCTTTTTATTACTTTCCAGCTCTTTACAGGTGCCATCCATCTTTCTGTCTTTCTTGCAGATCTTTTCCAAAAGCTCTTCAGGCAGGATCTACTGGTGGCAAGCCTCTTTCGAAACTTTTTATTGGCAGAAAGGATAATGAGGTCTTACAATTGCACACCTGTCAGCAGCCCTCGTCTACCTCCGACTTACATGCATGCCATGTGGTAAGTTGCTACCCGAAATTTCCCTCATGCTGTAAAGGTTTTACACAGATGCTTAGCAGAAATTTTAGGTGCTGTTGTCACAAAATGTTGTTGCCTGAATCCTTTTAATGCTTTTTGTGATTAATACATGGATCAAGTATGAAAGAAGATGTGGGAACCTGCTACCCATCTCCAAATGTCTTCTTTCCTAGATATGTTAGATCATATTATTAGATATGTGCCTTATTTTCCTGGTACAGATGCTCCATTTTATTGGGACTGAGATCCTGTTTTTCTATTGTGTCAGCTACTGTTGTCCTTGTGTTTTGGTTCTGGATGTAGTTCTAAGAAAGGCCTCAGAGACATAACTGTCACTTTACTCCCTCACTTTCCAATTAAACAGAATTATTGTCGCATCACATTTTGCTAGGTCTAAAAGTTAGGCATTCCTTAACTAGAGCAATTGCTCATGTCCAGTTGATAGATGATGGGTTGTATCCAATGTAACAATCCGTTAACAATTTGTCAGTGCAAGGATTTCCACTTACACAATGAAATGTTGTCATTTTCCCTCCCTCGCTCACCTAAATTTGTTCTAAGGTTTTCTGCAAACCCTCTGGAGCAGATTCAGGTGTTTGTGGGGTGCATAGAGAAGGAAAGAAGGTCCCATTGCTCAAGTAGAAATCCTTGCCTGATGGGACATGGTCATTGAATATCACCCCTTATTTTGATAAAAGAATCACCAAAGCTTAAGCCAGCTTAAGCCAGAGCTGCTGGGCTCCCAAATCCCATTGGCCTTCCTTAAGCATAGCCAGTAGCCATGTCTGAGTCCTGGTAATGGAATATGCTTTTAGACATGTGCAAAGGGTTTTCCCCTCTCTGTAGTTTTCTGGAATAAGAGGTGAGCAAAGGACATGAACTCTAGGAACTCTTGAACCCTGGCATCCTTCATTTCAGAAATAAAATATTGGGAGCAAATGTACACAAATAATGGATAAATCCATTCTTTCATTCATTCATTTTATTTGTATGCTGCTTTTCTACAAAAAAAGAAGAAGTTATGCCTGAAAGCAGCTTACAACAAAGAAACGGGGATGCATTTCAAACAAACACTGCAAAAACTATTTCATAATGACATAGCAAAGCAATAACATAACACAAAAGAGCAATAGCAAATAAAATAACATATCAAAGAAAACCACCTTCCAATACTATAACTATAACAAGATTGCTTAACATGCAGCACCCAGTAGCAAAAATAACAAGGGAACTTCGCAGTTTCAGCTTAGTCCTAGAAACACCCCTCCCATGATGTTGCTATGAGTCCCTCTCCTGCTGCCACTTGCAAGGCTTCCAAGGGCAAAGAGTGGGGTAGCTGGAAACCTCCCATGATACTGCTTTAAAATAGTTCAAAAATGGCCCAGAGCATCTGGCTTTGTGATGCTTCTAAAACAGTCTCATGTGGGCATAAAGCAATGCAGAGTTGTCCACAGCATTTGTTTCCTGTCATCCTGCTCCTTTTTAATATGATGGATCAGAATGTAAATGGCACAGTTATTATCAAGAGTCTCTTAAATTAATTTCTATTAGCAAACACTCAGTAAATGAAAGTGTGGGGGTGATTAGATAGAGCAATTATCTTTCTGATTCCCAAGCCTCTCTAATTACAGCCATAGAAATGCAATGCTTGGACAAACCATACAACCTAGGAAAGTCCAGGCAACATGGTTGCAGTAAAATAAACTTCACAGCTCTGTCATATGTGAAAAGATTTCTGGGCAATAAATAACACTATTCAAGGACATGCTGTTTACTTTGATTTCCAAAGAGGATTTTGATAGAATCTCTCTGACGCAGTTGTGGAGAAGAATGACAAAATTAGTGCAATATAAGCCCTGTGATGAAAAGCAGGAGGCATATCATGTGAGGCTTGATTTAATGGGGGGGGATATAATGAGGAATTGGTCCAGGAAAGGCTATGGTGAGTGTCCTTAATTAATCATTTTCAGAAGGCAGCAGACAGAGAGAAATGAAAGTAAACATTAACAGAAAGCAGAGTTATTTTGATAATGAGAATGAAGGCATAAAAGCTTTAGATTCCGGAGAAGGTGATAGTTACTATGAGTTAGATGGCCCTTTGCCTGAGGAGCAGGGTTGGGAACCTGTTGAACAACAGCTCCCATCGTTTCTGTCCATTGGCTGTGCTTACTGTGGCTGGTAGGAGTTGGCACCCAGCAACTTTGGATGGCCACAGATTCCTCATTCCTGCTGTCAAGTAGCAGTCATATGTATGCACATTGACATGGGATCTGTTTCTGTATGCCACCGGGCGGGAAGCACATGTGAATGCTTTGGATACTCAGCCTTATATAACCAGCATGCTTAAGTCTAATTAATGTATTAAAGTAAGCTGCCCCCCTCACCTTGGAAGGAAGTCCTCTTTATACTGAAAACAAAATACCTGCAATGAAAGAAATGTGATGCTGACATTCGAGCCCTGTTTAGGGAAGTTTTTAATGTTTGATGTTTTATTCTGTTTTTGATCTGTTGGGAGCCACCCAGAGTGGCTGGGAAAACCCAGCTGGATGGGCAGGGTATAACTAAAAAATTATTATTATTATTATCATCATTATCATTATCATTATTAATTATCCCTTCCTGTAATTTGGAAGGAAAATATAGCCAATCCACTTTAAATTCTTTAATTGCAATGGTTCAGCAGCCAGCAATTTTTAAAGGAAACTTGCACAGTATTTATTCTTTTATTTCATTCTTTAGAGCCTTTAACTCAAGCCTTTACTACTCAGAAGTAAGTCCTGCTGAGTTCAATAGGACTTACTCGTTGGTATGTGCCTGATAATTATCACAGTTTCTACTACTACTATTATTATTATTATTATTATTATTACTATAGTCATAATGCTTCTTATAATTCCTCAAATGATCTATTACTCTCTGAGGAGATCTACTTAATCTTGAATGAAAGCCAGATAAATACACAGACAGTTTTACTATTTGGAGAGACTATCTCTTCTCCATCCTCTTTCAAACTGCTTTTTATACCATTTATGAACAAATGTGTTGAGGGGGGTGTGTATGCAAACGCACGTGGGGGTGGGGGTGACAAACTGGGTCTTTGCTCTGCGTGATAGAAAGCCTAGTTTCGACCCTGCTTAAGGTTATAGTATACCCAAAATAATATATTATTCAATGTACAATAATTGGAACACGGTTGGTTACCTGCGGTGAATAAATGCTAACTTTGTAGTGTTACCTGCCTTCCCCAACCTGGCACACTCCAGATGTTTCTGGACTACAAATTCCATCACCCCAGACGATTAGCCGTGAAGTTGGACTCCACAGCATCTGGAGCGTGTTGGGGATGGCTGCACTCGATATTGCCTTAACTGTTTGGGCTGCCTTTTCCAGCAGGGAGAGGGAGAAATTAAGTTCTGTCACTTCTACCTCCTTCCTTATCCCCACATTGGGAAAATATTAAACCTTATTTTTCTTTTGCTGAGTAACAAACCCAGCAAAAACAAAAAACAACAAACAGCAGCCCAAATCATGCTTGTTGAGCCCACTGCATTTTGAATGCTTAGGAGCACTGCAGGTATGCGGCTAGTTCTCTCATGAGAAATGGTTATTCTCTGCTACAGTATAAATGGGTAATTTGGTCTGACAGTTATGTTTACAACACATTAATCTGCTTTCCTTGGGGATCTGATGTAAAGATATTCTATTCTTCCTATTGCCCCCTTGCTCTTTCATGTGTGTTTATATATACAATCTTTTATAAAATAATATATATTTGTAGATTGGAGGGTGGTTATCCCAGCATGCCTTCTTGAGTGAACTATTGTTTTCTGTCTTTGCTCTAGAGCAGAATCAGTAACACATGACCTCAGAATCATATCAGTCCTGTCAATATATTTTCCCTAGCCCACACTGCTATTATCTGGCAATTCAGTTGCAGATGAGGCATCATTTTTAGCAGCCCAGTGCTGCCTGCAGAGTCCATATGTCACCCTATCTCTGTTCTAGATTATATTCTTTTCACCTGTTCGACATCTTTCTGGTGCAGTGTTTTATAAGATCATACGGCTCTTTCTTGTATACACAAATTGCCACATCTCTTGGTAGTGCATGCCAAACCACTAATTCTGCCTCTGATGGTGTGCCTCTATTTTAACTGCATTGTCTGTTATAAGCATGCACATCTCTACATTGCTGGAAGTGTATTTTAGTGTGGGTCATGTAAGCTTTGCATTTCAAATGCGGTGAAACCAAATGCAACACCATCCTTTTGCTAATGCTGAGGAAATATGACATTGCAATTAAGCCTTGGGAAAAAATGTAGTTTATCTTTTGTTTGTTTTCAGTCTTGAGGGACCAGCATCCCTTCCCATTGAAATGGGTGGCTAATGCTCCATCACAGATACTTGTTTTGCTTTCGTCTTTTTTGCTCTTCATTCAGGGAGTGATTCATTCATTAAAAAATTAAATGATGGGCATACCTACCCATCATCTGACTTATTTCAGGGTAGTATTACAAAATGGGCTTTTCACGATACAGGTGGCACATGTTTGTTTTGCATTGGTAGGTGCATATTTTTCACATGTTTTCACTCAGGCTCTTTTCCAGGTATATCACATTTGCCCACTATCCAGATTGCAGCATTTTTTTGCTAGAGTAGGATTCTTCCTGCAGAGAGTTGTGCTTGCTATATAAAATGACATGGCTGTGCTGGCAGTAGGGCTCTTTGAACTTTGAATGTGGTTTAACAACTCAGCTCCGCTGTGTTCCCACAACATGGGAAATTGCAAAAGGCATTGTTTCTTGGGAAGCTGCCTGAAACATACTGCAGAATTAATACACATGGGGCTTGTATAATGTCATTTTTACTGCTCTGGTGTCTTGATTTTAAATTGGATGGGGGACTGAGATTCCTGCACTGCAAGAACTTGGACTAGATGAGCCTTGGGGTCCCTTCCAACTTTACGATTCTATTATTCTATGATCCTCACCAGGACCACCAACTTCTTTCTAGCTCCTGTTTGCTCCTCCAATGCCACCTGCCTGAGTTCCAGAGCTGTGTTAGATGCTGTTTAGTAGCTTTTGTGAAAAGGAAAACATAGCACAGTTGACAGCCTATTGTGACAGTCTGCTGTTCAGCTGTGAGGGTGCTAGAGGGATGTACATATGCTGTGAATGTTTTTCCACTTGACTTGAGCATCTCTTTATCTCATGAATAATAATAGCAGCCCCCTTATAGAAGTTTGATGGAAGCCATTTCACCCTATTGTTTTTGTATATCAATATGTGCCTAAAGGGGATTATCTCCTTTCTGCTCACTCACAATGCAGAAGGGATTTCTCTCTCCACTTTCAGTACAAATCACTTGAGATTACCTTTGATGGCTTTACTTCACCTTACTTCTCAGTCCCTATTTAATAGCATGTATCCTGCCGGGAATCTTAGTTTTTGTGATTCCTTCACCATTTATAATCTTAAAACATCCTGTTCCCTAAAGCTCTTTGTTTGGGTCTGAATTGAGGAAATGGTTTTCTTCCCTGGTACAAACTCAGGATTGCCAAATTGATGATTGCATCACTACTGTTGTAAAGAGTCACTGTGCTTACCTTGTATGCACTCTGTATGTAATTGAATTGTCAATACCTGTGTTTTTGCATTGCATTTCTCATTGCTTACAACACCCCCACCTCCACTTAGTATATTTATATCTTCAACTGAGGGTTACGCTTTATGAACAAAAGTCATCGTAAAATTTGTTAATCTTTAAGCCTATTATTGTCTTTCTAGGCTAACGTGGCTGGAAATTCCTAAAATTATCACGACTGCCCTCTACTGCTCCTTAACCATTCTGTTTGCCCAAATCTGTGTGGTTAGCCACCCTTCCTGCTCAAGGGTTTTTCTGCAGGGCATGTAGCAACATAGTGGCAGGTCCAAGCAGTAGGTCAAGTTTGTGGGCTGCTTGCACACTGCTGTCATGCAGGGCAGCAGCACTGTGTTTACATTGGATGTGTCAGCTGGAGGATCACTTTCCTTACTGTCTCTGTATGAGCTGCTGGTCTCTTGGGCTCTGGAGCAATTTCCAGAGGGGTAGCTACGTTAATCCGTTTTGGCAAAAGTGACAGAGTCTTTTGGCACTTTTAAATAATAAGGTTATTAGGCATTAGCTTTCGTAGACTACAGTTTACTTCATATGCATGAAGTGTTGTCCTGAGTTACAGAAGTGTGTGGATGGATGGACTAATGGATGGGTGGATAGATGTGGGTGTGTAAGCAGTGAGGTTTCAGGGAAATGAAATGCAGAAGTGCAGATGGTGATCATTACCGTATTAATGGTAGCTATTCTCAATACAATGCTGGAGCAGGCTTCCTAAGCTACTGCTTAGGGAGGCATGACTGTAGAGTAAAAAAGTTGTTTAGTTATTATCAAAAACTTTTCATTGGAGCATTCCAGTTTTTTAGCAGACATGCTGCTCCATGGCTGGTAGAGGATACATAATAAAAAGAAAAGCGGGTGCCTGAGAGATAGAAATGCTAGTAAAAACCTCCCTGTAGAGACATGCTGGCTGCTCCCTGCACCTTGGGAAAGCTCCCATCTCCCTCCCACCTTTTCTCAGAAAGGGTGGTAAGAAAAGTGGCGTTGGAATAGCTCCTACAGCTGTGAGAGCTCCTCCCAATGAAAACACAAATTCCGATTCAGCTCCAAATAAGCTCTGCCCCTGTACAGCAGCTGCTCGAATTAGGAGGAAAAGCTGCTCCTCAAGAAGCTGTGTCAGATCAAGATGGCCTCAGCAGCATGATCTTAGCTGACCTTAACTTCCCGTGGTGGGCAGACACAGGAAAAGCCAAAGGGAAACTACCTGTGTGTATAGTTTAGTTGCTGTTAAGATTAAAATGATGTTCTATGGGACACTGCTCCCTTATTATCTGCCTGTGATCCTCACCTGCCCAGTAGACTGTGGGCCTCTGAGCACAATCAAAGTGAACAGAGCTGCATGATTTAAAAGCTGCTGCCACCACTTCCTCCAAAAGGACTCTCTCATCCCAACCTGCGCCACCAAGGGGCAAGGCCTACTGCAACAGCAAGAAGAAATGCATGAGCCATGGAAGCATCTGATTTCATGTTTATTTCTTTAGCTAACAAACTATAGGTAGCAGAGCATTCTTTTTTTCTTTTCTTGATGTAGGAGCTAGATGGTTTGGAAGGGGCAATAGCTCAGTTGCAGAGCATCTGCTTTGGATGCAGAGGGCCTCAGGTTCAATCCTCAGTATCTCCCAAGTATGGCTGTGCATGTTCCTGGCCCTGAAACCCTAGAGAGTAGCTGCCGGTTGGTGTAGGCAACCCTGAACTGCATGGAACAGTGGTCTGACTCAGTATAGGGTGGTGTCTCATGTTCTTGTGATTTCCGGTAAGTCAACACAAAGGCAGCATATACATCAATTAATTAAGTGATGACAAACCTAGACAGCATCTTAAAAAGCAGAGAACATCACCTTGCCTACAAAGGTCCATATAGTTAAAGGTATGGTTTTCCCAGTAGTGATGTATGGAAGTGACAGCTGGACCATAAAGAAGGCTGATTGACACAGAATTGATGCTTTTGAATTCTGGTACTGGAGGAGATTCTTGAGAGTCCCATGGACTGCAAGAAGATCAAACCTATCCATTCTGAAGGAAATCAGCCCTGAGTGCTCACTGGAAGGACAGATCCTGAAGCTGAGGCTCCAATACTTTGGCCACCTCATGAGAAGAGAAGACTCCCTGGAAAAGACCCTGATGTTGGGAAAGAGATGGAGGGCACAAGGAGAAGGGGACGACAGAGGACGAGATGGTTGGACAGTGTTCTCGAAGCTACCAGCATGAGTTTGACCAAACTGCGGGAGGCGGTGGAAGACAGGAGTACCTAAAAATAGCAGGTGGTTTCCCAGAGATAATTCCAAACTCACTGCCTGAACCTGTTTCACATAGTTTTTAATTCCACCATCATAAACCTGAACAGAGATTTTCAGGGTTGTAAGTGTGTGCACATGCCCACAACATGATTTGCACTTATCATACCAGTATGTAATTGACCAGTTCAGGGCGGGGGCGGGTGGCGGGGAACCAAATAGGACAGAGCACAGAATGATTGCTGCAGAAACAACAAACATGGTAAGAACTTGTCCAGTGTACTCAGTACAGCCTGAAATGCTCGAATTCTTTACAAAATCTATCATGCAATAAGACAGACTAGTGACAATGCTCTCAGAATATAGGTGCCTTGCATTCACATTCCTGTAGCATGTACCTATTCCAGTATTCAGAAGGAAACTTAGTAGAAAACATCGGGGTAAGAAATAAGTAATTTTTTGCCAAAACATTGAGTCGGACTAAAAGCATTTTCAGAAAACTAAAGCAAAGCCACACGGTATCTGCCAAAATTTGATGTGAAAGAGGGAGGACCAAAGTGAGCCTTTTTAACCATGCTTCATTTTTGAGAACATAGTAGTGTAGGTTTACAATCCGGAACAATTTACAGCCAGCATAATAAAGTGGTCTTTAAGGAAATCTAGAAGTTCTCTGCCTTCCTTTTCTTACTTATAAAGTCAAGCATTGCTGTACCTCAAGAGACTTAAACTAGAGGCAAGTTGAAGGAGATTGGGATAAATTATTCAGAAGTATATTATACTTTTGCTGTATAGAGTGAAGGAAGATGGAATTTCAGTAGGGGAAATAAACACTTTATATTTTAAAGTAAAACATTGCTGCCATTTTCTCCAGGGGATGAGTGGGGAGTTAATGACAAGAATCACAGAGGCCTTTCCATACTTTCATTTTTGATGTGAAGTCATGGGGGAATCATTCTGTCTGCCTTCTAAAATACCAGTGTTCCTTCAGAGTAATACCCTGTATTTCACATTTTCATTCACAGTGCCTTATTTGGCTGCTTAATAAGTGCAAACAGATTCCCTAGGGCTCTACTAATTTTTTGGCAACAGAAAAACCAGGCCAAAGGGGTAGGTTTCAGGAAGGAAGTTTAAGCCCCACCAAAAATATTCCATAGGTTTTTGGGTGTCCTTTTTGGAGCTTATTCCTTCAGCAATCTGCAGTTTCTGTACCATCTTTAATGAGTTTTCCCCCGAAGTGATCATCAGTTAGTCAGATACCATATAATCAGTACAGTGACATCAAGTTGTCATGTGGCTAGTCAGATATGGTACAACACAATGAAGTCAAATTCACAATCAGGGACTTCACTCTGAACTGGCTTCCTTGTGATGTGATGTAGCCAGTCAAATTTTCTATGTAATGACACAGTGAAGAGAGTGTTTCTTACCCTCACTCTAAGTAGGTGAACATTTTCACCCTAATCACAGCCTCTCCCCTGAAAAATCCCCTCTCCTCCACAAAATACTCCCTTCCCTCTTTGGTGCAGCCCTAGATTTTTGTGCTTTCCTTTTGGTGTTTCCCTTAGTGTCTTCGTTCTTTGGATAATGAAGTTTTGATTTATATATTGTTTAGTGCCGGAATAAAAAAAGTCTATCATTGCATGAGGCTGAGGTCCTAACAGGATTTTGTGGTTTTAGTGCTTCACGTGTGAATTGGGCCCTCTGCCCCATCCACGAAAGGGTATACAAATTTGCATATACTAATTTACATGTATAGATGGAAATTTTAGAAGTTATTGTTGTTGTTGACATCCATCTGTCTTGGGAGACAATGGGGGAATTTGCCTTTGGGAATGAAGTCGAATTGTTGGAAGTTTATAACACTTGCTGTGGCTGTAGAGACCAATAAAGGAGAGACATGTTTTGTTGCAGCTGGGGCAGATGAAGGCGTCCGGTTGTGCTGCTGCCGATGTACCATGGAGTTTCGTCTCTTTGCACTCCTCCCAGCAGTCATTCCTCCTCTGGTCACTAATATGTATGCACAGCCTGACTTTCCCCAGGCACTGTAGTTGTTTACAAGGGATTTCCACACAGCGGGGTTGATGTTACCAGCCTTCATGTCACATTTGCAGACATCTGCAGTTGTAGAGTTGTAACATAGAGTTGGTCTGCCAACAAGCCTTGTGCCTGAAGCCAGCTCCCAACACAGTCAGGAAAAGTGCACTGCTGAAACCTTGTTGGGAGAGATCATCACAGACCACAGCAAGCAGATGCAGCAAAGGGCAGAGCACTATCAAGAACTGTACTTGAGGGGAAACGTAGTCTCTCACACAGCAAACTCCAGCATTGCGACCTTCGACAAGAACCAAGGCAACCACCATGACTGTAACAACTACCATGGAATCTCCTTGCTGAGTACTGTGTAGTACTTTGCCTGTGTAGTTCTCAACAGATGACAATCACTCACTGACAGGGTCTGTCCCAAACCACAGTGCGGCTTTAAAGCTCAGAGGTCAACAGTGGACATGATTTTCTCACTGCACCAGCTGCAGGAGAAATGCTGAGAGCAGAGGCGCCTGTTGAGCGCTGCCTTCATAGACCTGATGAAGGCCTTTGACTTCGCCAGCCAAAAAGGACTCTTCACACTGCTCCAGAAAACAGGATGTCCCCCTAAGCTTCGCAAGATGTTTGTGTCCTTCCACAAGAACATGTGTGGCACCGCCCAAGGCTCATCCTCAGAAGCCTTCCCTATAAACAGTATGATACAGGGCTGTGTTCTTCTCCCAACCCTCTTTGGGAGGGTTCCCTGTTGCTCTCATATGTCTTCAGCTTGGCTGAAAACAGGTGTGTACTTCCATTCAAGGAGTGATGGGGAGCAGATTAATCTGGTATGTCTACTGTCAAGATAAAAAATTGTCCAGTAGCACTGGAATTTTTATTTATTTATTTATTTATTTATTTATTTATTTATTTATTTCGGCTGCATCAGACCAACACGGCTACCTACCTGAATCAAGATAGATGTGATGATGGGCCCTTATCTGATCATTTAAATAACAGTGCAAGGCATCTCACCATATTAGGAAGGATTATGACCTTTGCTTTGATATGTAGAAGGCAGGGATAGGGAACTGTTGAAGTTGTCCCCATAATTGTATTTCTATACTAGAAAGGCTAAGTCTCTTAAATTTCTGCTTGCCACACAGCTGTTAAAGGCAAAGGAGCCCTGTTCTTCCCCAGTGTAACCCTAGTGCTTGCAAAGAACTATAGTTTCATAGGTTGGTTGTAAACTAGCTATATTACTGTACATTTTTCATCCGTTGATCTTACATTTAAGATGTATATCTTACCAAAGTTCAAATGCCCATGCTTGAATAAATTCAGTTCTGAATTATTGAAAAGCAGATAGTATATTCTAAGAGCATATGTTGCGGTTATTTATTTATACCTCATAATAACTACAGCAGTGTTATCAGTGCAGGTCAAATAGTCACCCTTTTCTCTTTTGAGCAAAACATATTTAAGCCTTTGACATGCATTATACCCACTCGAATTCTTGTGTCAAAGGAAAAAGTCCTCCTGTTCCCCGCCATAGGAATCACTCCCTTTCTCTCCCCCCACCATGTTCCTGCTACAGGTAACTTAACAGCCTCCAAAATTGAATTTCCCTCTTTAAAAAATAATTTTTTTAAAATGGCATGAGTCTGGATACTACATTGCATGGTTCTCATACACTGCTCTTTCTCCTCATCACAACCTCCAATATGCAATACAAAGTACCGTATTTACTCAAATGTAATGTACACCTTTTTTGGCCAAACAACGCCGTGAAAATTGAGGCGCGTGATAGATTTTATGGCACATTAGATTCATGAGAATACGGTAATACTGAGCTACTGTTCAGGACTGGTGTAACTTATACTTCACCCACAATGCCCTTGCATATATGCATATGCTAATTATGGACTTCATTTGCATCAGCAGGGTATTTTTTAATGTTTACAAATGCTGAAACAATGACTGTGTGTGTGTCTGTGTGTGTGTCTGTGTGTGCGCGCGCGCCTGAAATTAAACCTGTGTTAGAATAACGTCTTTGGTGCCAACTTTTTTGTGTGGACGTGCTACTTCCCAATATTTCTCGGTTGTTGCTTTTCTGGGCAGCAACCGTTTCTCTACCATGGAAGACCAAAATGATTCAGAATGTCCCTTCTCCAAAGACTGGGTGCCAGTGACTCTGCGCTGCATCACATTTGTCCTTCAGAACAAGACTATGAGGCAGCAGCAAAGACTGAAGCATGAAATCCGTGATGGATACCCAAAACTTGCTGATGGACTCTCCGACGCTTTTATGCTTTCTATTTGTTGGCAAGGTATTTTAAAATAAGGTTGACTATGATTCACAACTGCAGGTATTTATTTAGGAAACTTACAATTAAAAAATAATGGAATCTTTTGTCTAGCATTCCTTATTTCTCAGGCAGTAGAAGTTAGCCTGCAAAATAATTCTACAGATCCAAACATCATCTGGCATGAGGGGAAGCTCCATTAGTGCACAGATGACTTGCAATCTCTTCCCTCCTCTGTCTGAACTGCCTGTGCCACACTGTACAATGCTCTGAAGAATTGCATATCCCTCCACAGTGATTTTATGTCTCTCTGTGTGTGTGTGTGTGTGTGTGTGTGAGAGAGAGAGAGAGAGAGACAGAGACAGAGACAGAGAGAGAGAGAGCGCTCTTCTGCTAATATATACAAGATTTTGTATGCATGCAAATGTTATGTAATAGACTAATCTAATAAAATATTATGTATTGTCACGGTCTTGCTCTTACGAAATCCTTCTGAAGTGGAACCCCTGCCTTTATCTTCTCCTCCTCCGTTAATAGAACGGTGGCTTTCCTTCCTGGCTCCTGTTTTGCCATCATTTAATTTACCTTTCACTTTTACCTTTGGGTGGAATTTGAATAGCTCTGTTCCCCTGCTCTCTTTTTATGAGTGTTTACAGTGCTTTTTCTTGGGCTGTGGCCCATTTTACTTTTGTATTTGTATAAGTATTTAACATTTGTTCTCTAAACACTAACACAGATGAAATATTAGCAAGCCGTGCCCTGCTTGCAGTGCTTTCCCCCTCCCCAACAAAGCAGGAGAAAATGTTCTTGAGGGTAGGTAGCACTGTAAGAAAATGGATTGAACAGCGCCTGTGGAGCAATTCAGGTTAATCACCGACTCGTTATATTGCTAAAGGCAGTCATATTACATTCTGATAATGGTGATTATGCTTTTCGGAAAGGATGAATAATATTGACTGATATGACCACATTGATTTTTAATGATGTGTTTGTAGAAGTAGGAAAAGAGATTTGGGCTTAATCTGCTGAAATCTCTTTTCAAATACCATTGAGTTTCTCTCTGATAAACGTTTCTTTTAAAGCGTTCCAAGATTTGACCTTGTTGGAATGGCTGCTTCTTTTCTCTTTTCTTTTTAGAAGACTTTGTGGTTTTTACCTGAAATGCCTTTGAGGAGTTAGGCATCTTAGCAACATCTGCCTCTATCGGCTAATGACCTACACTGGTGTCTCCTGCAATTTGCAAGTAGCACAAATCAAGACTGTAAATGTGTCTCTTCCCATGACCCTCCTTCACCTCTAAGCAATAAAGTGTAGATAAATAGCATTCATCCCAAAGCCCTTGGTGTTATTGGCTCTCACAAACTATTGAGATATTATTCTCTTTTGCAAGTTTTTGTCCCTCCTTGTTTTCTGGCCTGAAAGTTGGGTAATATTATTAGTCCTTCGACAGAAGTTTAAAAATATTAATGTAGTAGTAAAGCCTCACAAGATTTGCAGGCAAGTTTTATTCACAGCCCCCATTTGGGACTCAGTTTGTCCAAGCCAGAAGGCAAGTGGAAGCCCGAACCCTGGAACTGAGTTTTTGTTTTATCATCCAGTTCCTACTGCTGTCCTATTTTCCAAAGGCTATAACCAAAGGTTATAACCAAAGGCTATAACAAGAGCTATCAGAGTGGCTTGAATAAAGTGTCCGTTGCCTTCCAAGATTGTATGAGAGGGATTCCCTGGTTCTTTAGCTTAAGGATATGCTATGATTAAATTTTGCAAGCAGGAGCTGAACAAAGCCAAGCCAACATTGAGCATCGGAGACCAGATTCATTTTGCCTTTAGTAACTGGGCCTCCTCCATGGTCCTAGCTCATGGCCAGTAAAACTAGCACCCAGAAAGTAACAGCACTGCTGGGTGTTTTTGTTTTAGTCTGTTTCTCTAGGGAAGGAGCCAGATCTTTTTCAGGGTCATCAGTCAGCTCAGAGGTAGTAACAGCTGCTTCAGTTTCAATTCTATGAGTCTCTTGGTGGAACCTTTGGGGAGCCACTTGTCACCACAAATTATTTTTCTATATATCTGCAGAGTGGGAACCATCCATAAAAGCATGAGCCAAGCCTCTGTTAAATGTTTTCACATCAAGTCAGCATTGCAGGCAGAGTTCAGAAATAGGATATAGATTTAATTGTAATAATTGACTTTATCTCTTGTCACAATCTGGAATAAATATCTCCCACAACTGTTCTCTATAACCATTTTGCCTGCATCCTGGGCGTTTATTGAGCACGCGGGAGCCATTTATTGCTTTTGCTTTGAAGCTGTTTTGATTATCCCCTGATTACCTCATAATTATATAGGCAGCCTATTGTGAAGGTCATTATTGAAGAAGCCATGGGGATGAGGAGGTGAGGGAGCACATGAAACAAAGTGTATACTGTGAATCAGTAGAGAAGAAATTGTGTGTTTTGCAAGCTGTTTCTTTATTTTGTGTGTAGTTTTTGTTTTCTCTCTGCCGCCTGAATCCTGTTACTTGGCTGCTTTGCAGTAGCTAGTCTCTTGGGTGGAACACAGTTGATTAAGATTTAATGGAGGTATTCAAACAAGCAGCTAAAATCCTGTATGTTGATTATGTACTATATCAGTATGTAAAGCCTCTTGGAAATAACATTTTTTTATTTCCATGGCTCCAATCCATTGCATGTAGGTAATGCTCCCTCCCTGCTCCTTTAAAGCAAAAGGGTGATGTGTAGCTCAGAATGCTGTTACATTATATTCAGGTATGTTAAGATAACAACGAGAGCTAAGTTCATGATTGTTAGAAACAAAAGGTGGTTAAGCTTCAGTGAATATAAATACTTGTCTGGTGTACTGGCAGAACTGTTTCAATGCATTTTCATAGAATCATAGAGTTGTGAACTTTCTATTTGAGTTGTGCACTTTATGTGTGTTAGTTTAATTAAAAGTTTGCCTGAGATTCAGAGGGGCATGTGCACTATGCAAGCATTTAAAAATTGGTGAGTTTTTATAAGAAGGGACACCCATAAAAGTACCAACCTGTTCTCTAAATCTACATGAGGAACTTTGGTTCATGACGACACCCTTATTTATAGGAGTAGAGCCCTGGCAAGTACGTGGACACTGTTGCACATCAGCTAGATCATGTGGTCTCCCATTCCTATGTTAGCTTGGCATTTTCCTAGGCTCAGTGTTGTGCTAGCACAGCAGGAACTCTTGTGAATCTTTAATATTTTTATTAAAGATTTCTTAGTTTACAAAAATATGTGCATTGTCTCTTTTTTCAAGCTGTGTTTTCTGCAGATCAGTTTGAGACATTGGTGTGGCATGCAGTACAGTGGTACCTCTGGTTACGAACTTAATTCGTTCCAGAGGTCCGTTCTTAAGCTGAAACCGTTCTTAACCTGAGGTACCACTTTAGCTAATGGGGCCTCCTGCTGTTCTCATCCTGGGGCAAAGTTCTTAACCCAAGGTACTACTTCTGGGTTAGTGGAGTCTGTAACCCGAAGTGTTTGTAAGCCGAGGTACCACTGTATTAGGTTGGGAAGAAATGAAGGGGAAAGAGGGGGATGGTGCATGGGGTTGGGTGGCAATGCTTCTGTTATTCTACTTAGTGTATGGGTGGGGTTTTGTGTCAGTGTCACTTGTGCAGGTTCTCTTTCTATTTGCTTGTTATATTTCCTTGGTGGTGAAAGTGCTTGGCCTGGGGTGTGGTTGATTGTCTTTGGTTGGCTGTAGTGAGATTTGTTTATTGGGGGGAGGGGGGATATTGGGGTCAGATTAGCTATATTGATTCGTATGCTGTCGGCGGATTCTTCTTGTTGTCTTGTTGGGCTATGTACATGATAAAGGGTAACCATACCGGTGTGAAGGCGTCTTCTTCTATTTGTCCCCTTGTCAGTTTCAGTTTATTGGTTAGTTTTTCTTGTAAGGCTGTTTCCCATACTATTTGATACCATTGGTCCATATTTACTCCTGACAGGTCTCTCCAGTGTCTGGCTATGATGTTTCTGGCTGCTAAGAATAGGTGGGTTATTAGCTCTTTGTAATGTGAGTGGGCATTATTATCTTGGAAGATGTTCAGTAGTGCCCATTCTGGGGTGACTTCTAATACTCACTCAGTTATTTTGCATATGTATGACTGATGTCCAGAAGAGTTGGATTTTGGAACATTCCTACCACATGTGGAGGTATGTGCCTGTAGAGGTGTACCCTCTCCAGAATTTTGGTGGGGCTCCTGGGCATATCCGCACTAGTTTCATGGTGTTAGGTGAATTGATCTGTAACCTGTGAAGCAGAACTGATGTTAAGTTCAAAATTAATATATCCTAGTATATCAGCTTTCATTGTACCTTTTACAGAAGCATGTGGACTTAAACCTGTCCAGAAACCTAATACAGAGCAAACATATTTTCCTATTTTGTTTTCTTCGGTCAGTGCTACTGAACAGTGTTTGTTAACGTTACTGTGGCTGTGTAGAGAGGAAGCATCCGAAATATTTAGAAAATCAGAAAAAGCGAGAGTTCTTTATTTTCTCTTACTGCAGCAGAGAGTATTTGGAAGAGAAAGTGATTCAAATAAAAGATATTTAGAAAATAGGGCTTAATAATAGTGCAAATACCACCTTTCTTGGAAAGGTGCTTGAGACAGTTGTGCCATGACAGTTACAATATTTTTGGATGAAACAGATTATCTTAGTCCATTCCTATCAGGGTTCACACCTGGTTATGGGAGTAAATAGGCCTTTATCACCTTAGTGGGTGACCTTTATCAAAGGAAAGAGCAACCTGGTTAGTTGACTTGATCTCTCAGTGGGTTTTTGATACCATTCACCATGATAGCCTCCTGAGATGGATATTAGGGGCACCGCTTTAGAGTAGTTCTGTTCCTATCTCCAGGGTCAGTTTCAGATAACAATATTGTGTGATTAACCTCTTAGCCCCCTGGCAGTTGTGCTATCAAGTGCCATCTTGTCCCCAATGTTGTTTAGTATCTACATATGAAGACTTCAGGAGTGGACATTAGGAGATTTGGAGTGAGCTGATGATACCCAACCTAGTTTATCTAAATCAGGAGAGGCTGTGCAAGCCTTGGACCAGTGCCTGGACTCTGTGGTGGACAGGATGAGGCCCAGTAAACTGGGAAGGCAGAGGTGCTGTGGGTGGGTGGATTCTGAGTCCAGATAACTGCTCAATTGCCTGCTTTGGATGGGGTTGTACTCCCCCGAAGGAGCAAGTTCACAGCCTGTTGCTAGAGGCCCAGGTGACCTCAGGGGCTAGGAGTGCCTTTTTGGGTTGGCAAGACAGCTGCAGACGCTTCTGGATCAGGATAGCCTGACCACTTTTGTCCAGGTGCTGGTAACCTCCAGATTGGATTATCCCCATGCACTCTTATGCGGGGCTGCCCTTGAGGCTAACTCAGAAGCTGCAGCTGGTGCAAAATGTTGCAGCTCAACTGCTCGCTGCAGCAGACTATCACCATCCTATTATGCTGCTGCTGAGAGAATTACACTGACTGAGAATTAGCTACCAGGCTAGGTTCAAGGTGATGGCATTGGTGTACAAAGTCCTACACAGCTTGAGACTAGGATACCTAAAATATCTCATCCTTTTTATACCCAACTGATCACTACACTCTGCAAGAGAGGGCATCCTGCAGATATCATTCTACCCAAAATTCAGTTCTGCACAGTGTCGCCATGTGGCCTTTAGTGTGGCAACACCAACCCTTTGGAACTCTCTTCCACTGCATATCAGACAGGCACCGTTTCTGTTTTCTTTTTGGCATCTGCTAAAGATGTTCCTCTTTCAACAAGACATCTAAAATGTTGTCCCAGTTGGTATCTGTCTTGGAATTGACTTGATTTTATGTATATGTTTTAAGCTGTTTTTATATTATTGTTTTCTTTTTACAAAATTATATATGCAGTTGTTTAAACTGCTTTAAAATATGTAACTGTAAATTGTTTCAGGTTGCCTCATGGGAAGCAATAATAATTTTAAAAACCATGTTTATATTGCTTTCCTCATTCTCCACCCAGTTCAGTTGCTTCATATAACACAAATTAAAATAGGCAATTAAACCAACATACAATTTAAAATATTGTGCAAATTGGTCAAGCTAGTAGGCTTTTAACAAGTGTGGGATAAACGTTTCCCCCCTCAAGAGATTAACTGTGCATCAGACTATTCATGCAATGCTTCCTAAACTATTGTAGTTTGCCTGCTTGTTGGAGATTACCAATTTTTATCTCTTTGTGGCCAACACTTGAGAAGGTATTTGAAAGGCATCTGAATTAAAATACAGCAGTTTCAGCACAGGGGCAGCTGAATACAGAATGCACAGATTGAAGAGAGAGGTGAAGCGCTGCTTGACAGAGGGTAGGTATTACCAGCTTCCTGCATGCTCCATGTCTCAGAGACAATGTCAAGACACTCCGAGTCAGACTGTCTCCAGTGACACAGAACATGTTCAGACCTGTTAATGCTGTGCCATGATTTTGCACTGCTTTCCCTTTCCCTTCACCCTATGCAGTCATTGCATGTGCGTCAACGTAGGAAGGTGCCTTTTACTGAGTCAGTCCATGGGCCCATCGAGCTCAGTATTGTCTACACTGGCAGGCAGTCATTCACCAGGATTTCAGACAGGGAGCATTCCCAGCCCTACCTGGAGATGTCTGAAATTGAACGTGGGACCTTCTGTACGCAGAGCAGGCTGCCTAACTATGGTCCCTCTTTCAAAGTGCTGAAGGAATTCTGTTCAATTCTCTCCAGAAAGACTTTCAGCCTTTTCACTTTATTTTTGTAAGAAACTTGGGAACTACATTGCAGATCTGTTTAAGGCTCACTCTGTTAATCCTAGTCAAGTAACTCCTATTTAATTCATTTGAGCTTACCCCCAGGTAAGTGAAGTTAGGATTGCAGCTTTGGACCATATTTGAATGGGTGTCTTTTAAGAAGCCTTACATAAGACATATGAAGGGTTGCAATCAGCTACCCTGAACATTTCACCAGCACAAGGATATAATAATAAATAATAATTTTTTATTTATACCCCACACTTCCTGGTTCAGAAAACCGGGCTCAGGGCGGCTAACAACAAATGTAAAACACTTAATTGTAATACAACATAGAAGCAGCATAAAATACAGTATAAAAACATGAATAACAATAAAATTCAAAGTTCAAAAATCAATTTGGGGAAAATCCATCCAATAAGCATTAGATAGTCACCAGGGCTAGCTGGCTGAATTAGTCCTACTTGGGCCAGTAAGGAGGCCAGGGGAGAATTAGCTGTGGGGTCCCAGAGCGGGTAATCTTCATATAAGGGAAGGGCGAGGGAAGAGAAGGGAAATAAAAGATCAGGCTGAATTCAAATTAAAGGCCATGTGGAATAGCTCTGTCTTACAGGCCCGGCGAAAGGAGGTTAAATCCTGTAGGTCCCTAGTCTCATGGGACAGAGCATTCCACCAGGTTGGAGCCATCACTGAAAAGGCCCTGGCCCAATCTTTCTAAATTTATTTGGCAGGGTAAGAAGCCAAGAGTAAGGTTTAAAGTATTGATGGAGCCCAGAGAAAGGGGTGGGTTTGCAGTCCCAGACCTCAAGCTGTATTTTGAGGCCACATGCATGACATGGCTGAAAGATTGGGTGTTATTGACAGATACAGAAATCCTAGACCTGGAGGGCTGGGACAAAAGTTTTTGGGTGGCATGGTTACCTGGGTCATAATAAAATAAAAGCACATAGAGGCTTCAGTAATCATTTGGCGAGAAAGGCCCTTTTTGAAGTTTGGGAAAGAAACAAAACAAAAGTAACAGCCCAAACTCCCTGGTGGCTATCTCCTATAGAGTCATCAGCCATGGATAGAAATAATATGAAAGACAGTTGGCTAACAGATATAGGGAACTCGTAGAAGAGATAAATTATTGCCCAACAGTGAAGAAGTTTGAAGAATTAAAGGGGGGTGAATTGGTTAGAATATTTCCAATTAAAAACAATATTTGAGAAGGATTACACCCAAACTCTTAACGGAAGGCACTGGCACTAATTGGGCCCCCGCAAGAGAAGGGAGTTGGTCCCTCATCCCCATGCCATCCCGATCTAGCCAGAGGACCTCTGTCTTCGAAGGATTTAGTTTCAATCGGCTCCCACGAAACCATCCAGCCACAGCCTCCAAGCATCTGGTCAGTGTGTCCGGTGCTGAGTCAGTGTGGCCATCCATCAGCAGATAGAGCCCAAAGCTCTGGACAATCTGGGCAAGGGGGCACATAAAGATGTTAAAAAGCATCGGGGAGAGGATTGGGCCCTGCGGCACTCCACACACCAAGGAGTGGCGTGGCGACATCTCCCTCCCTAGCGTTACCCTCTGTCCCCTACCAGAGATAAAAGAGCACAGCCATTTAAGGGCTATGCCCTGTATCCCCACATTGGCGAGGCGGTGGTCCAGAAGATCATGATTGACCATATCAAAGGCTGCTGACAAATCTAAGAGAATCAGCAGTCCTGACCCGCCTCGATCCAGTTGTCTACGGAGATCATCTGTTAGGGCGACCAGAGCCGTCTTGGTCCCAAAACCAGGACAGAAACCGGATTGAAATGGATCTAAAGCCAATGTTTCCTCCAGAAACCTGCCAAGCTGTTCAGCAACCGCTCTCTCAGCTTCTCTCACCACCCACATGCCCCTTAAATATAATAACAACATAATAACAACAACAACTTTATTATTTGTACCTTGCCCATCTGACTGGGTTGCCCCAGCCACTCTGGGTTCCAGGGGTTTCTCCAACCCTCTGGGGAGAGTGAAGAGGGGGGAAGGAGAGAGGAGAATCTTGTTGCACTAGCACAAAGAAATTAATTGAATATCCCCCAGGCATCTGAGTAGAGCTTTCAAATGGTCCATCTTTAGGTCTACTGATTCTTATTTTTGTTTTTTAATTGATTCTTAGTATCAGGTAACAAAACACACCCATACAAGGAAAACAGAGCTTAGTAGTTGTACAGAAAAGAAAGAAAAATAGCAGCTGATGGTTGTAATTTTAAACATTCCAAGAAAGGCAATAAGATGAAAGTGTCTCTCCATAAGGTTCCACGAGTCAATGGAGGGTGAAAACCATGTTTGATCGTCTTAACAAAGTCAATAAAAGGATACCATGTCATGAAGAAGTTGTGGGTCTTTCGCCTCTCCGATCGATAATTATTTTGTGAAGTGGTTAATTTGTCCTTAAGCACAATGTCCCATACTTGCGAAATCCAGGCTTCAAAAAGATTTCCATTTAAAGTTTTCCAGGGGTCCCCCCAATCACTATTCTAACTGCAGTTGATAAATGGAGGATGAGGTCTTTATTGGTTATTTTTTTAAAAGGTGAGGAGTAAAATAAGAAAGTAGGGCTAATTTTGGGTCTGGCTGTATTGTTTGATTGTTTGAAAACTTTTTCCCTAAAGGAAATAATTTGGGAGCAAAACCACCACATATATACTAGAGAGCCAGGTAAATTGCATCCCTACCAGCAAAGGTTGGATGTGTTATGATCAATTCTATATAATATGGCTGGGCACATGTACCAGCATTTATAACGTTTTCTCAAGTTCTAATTGAGATGGATTCAAATCGTAGTTTGTTCCAAATGTGTTCCCTGAGTTGTTCCTTTAATTCTTCTCCACAATCTTTTCCCCATTTAGTCTTAATGAAGTGAGGGGAAGGGGAGCTAATTGTGTGAGGATTTTATATAGTTGGGAGATGATTGATTCCCTTTCCTGATGGGTGGGTTGAGATAAACAGTTGCTCAAAACTGTTTAAGCTGCATAATGCTTGAATCCTTATATTTGGGTGATTCAGAACATGTATAATCTGGTGTATCTCTAACCAGCCACAGGGTATATCTCCCTATATAAAATTTATTTCTGGAGCTGTAAGGGGCTTTTGATTAGTGTAGAAGTCCAGACTGCCCTTTCTATGCTGCCCTTTATCTGAGGATCACAGGGTGGTTTACAATATAGAAACACAAAATATATGACATAGTAGCAAACAAAAACAATACACCCACACAAAGTTTAAAATGACATAGATTCTTTAATTAGCCAAGGTCTGGGAGAAGACAAATGTTTTTGCCTGGCACCTAATGATATTATTGAATGTGCCGGGCGAGGCTTTCTGGGGAGAGCATTCCACAAGCAAGGAGCCACCGTAGAAAAATCACGCTTCTGTGATGCCTCTCACTGGAGCTCTTGTGGAGGAGGCATGCGAAGAAAGACCTGAAATGATAATCACAGGGTCGGTACATAAGGGAAGAGAATCAACTTTCATTAGTTTTGTTGGAACTTCCTGAAAAGACCATTTACTGCCACACAAACCTACTCAGCGCCTAAGATCATATTTGCAGGCTCTCTCTCTCTCCCCCTCTCCCCCCCTCTCCCTCTCTCCCCTCTACTTTCTGAGGTTACACAGGTGGTAAAGGGCATTTTCAATAGAGACACCCAATCTTTAGATTTTCTTCCCCAGAGAGAATCATCTGACTCCAGTCTTCTTATATTTCCATTACCTGTTTGAGATGGGTGATACCTTACTGACATGGGATTTTCAATAATGTTAATGCTCTAATGCAGTTTTCAAATTATTTGGTTATAAATTGTTTGCTGATCTAGAAAGCCCTTTAGGGTAGAACTGCAGGGTATAAATACCTTGGAAGCAAGTAAGTAAATACCAGACTAAGGTTTGTTGAAGGCCACTGCCTTCAAATACAATTTGCTACTCTGGTTCCACACACATTTTCATACAATCACTTACGTCAGACTTCTAATGTTGTCATGTTATCTTTCCTTAGGCAAGCTTGGGACCTCGCTGTGGATATCTGCCTTTCTCAGTTGCCCACCATTATAGAGGAAGGAACTGCATTCAGGGTGAGTTACTGATTTTCTCTTGAAACATACATGGGCCATTCCATAGGAGTCAGCTAGTGCTTCAAACCTCATATTCATTCTTGACTTCTTACACCCAAAGATGTTTCCCAGCAAATGCAAATAGTTCTAGTCAAAGTTATTGATTAATGGAGGATTGGAGCTGCTCAACATTTGAGGAGTCAATTCTGATTGCATAGCTAATACAGAGTCTAGTCTAATTTAAATCATCTTTGTGTATTGTTTCTTAAGAATTAGAAAACTGGCTATGCTTGCAAGGGAGGAATAGTTCCTACTTTTTATGGTATAAAAGAACAAGACGTTACAGTCTGAAATTCTACATACAGAAGACAACAGAGGAGGGTAGGAAAGGCAGGGTTAATGAGAAGAAGTGTGTGGAATTATTTCAGTTCCATGTACTTAGGTTTAGTTACCGAAAGACATGGGAAATAGAGGGTTACGGTCCATAATGACTAGTTACTGTAACTTTGTTTAATGTGACTTTCATCATAAGAGGCTAAATGCAATCCCTGTGCCACCACTGTTTTGGGCTGGATTCAGCTAACATAATGCACTAGTAGAAGCCTGTGCAAGGACTTCCACTAGTGCAACAGGACTCCCTCCCAAAAAAATCTCCCTGCCCCCTGCGGACCCTCACAATGTCTCACAAATCTGCTCAAGATCAGGAGAACCTCCAGTACAGCATGCAGGGGCAGGAGAGGAGAGATTGTTCCATCTGACAAGCAGAAATACTTGTGCTGACATAATGATCAGTGTGACGTTGAATTCTACCCTTTCTTCCCCCACCTGCCACATTTTTTTGTTCTCCCAGTCCCAGAGCAAAATAAACACTTTCTCTTGCTTATGGTAGTTTCTCAGGGCTAGAAATGCACCTGAAGCCACAGTGGTTTGCAGAAATTTATCTTGTGATGATGCTGTTTCCCTAAAAGGAAAAAGAAACAAACCAAGAACTAGACTTGCTAGCAGGTTGTCACATTTGGCTTCTTAGAGCTAACCAGCACTTAAAACAGGTAGATTAACTTGGGTACAGAGAAGATTGAATGGTATATATGTTTTTGGATATCTCTACCATATGTTTGTGGTGAGTGTACCATAAAACGTAGAGCATTATAGAATTGGTTGGAGAACTTGTTTTTCTTTACTGCTAACTCTGAGAGAGAGAAAAGGAGAGAGAGAATTGTGGATTCCTGAAATAATGATGTATAATGATGCTATGTGCTCACAGAGGCCCATACTATTGTAACAAGTCTACACTGCCAAGATTTTACAATAGAACCTTTTATTTAAACTAGCGCTCCTGAAACGTGCATGATTACAAATGTTGCATTGAAGAATTATCTTTTGGGAAAGTTGGAACACCTAGCTTTGTTCTTTAGAATGATTTCATGCAGAGAAATTGTTCTTCTCTGTTTTGGCTTAGTGATTTTGAAGGGAAAAACTGTTATTTATCCCTTCAAGCATCAGATGCCTTAGGCTATTTCTTTACCATCTTATGGACAGAACCATTTAAATTATAGCTCTTTTATAGGCTCATTAGCCTACTTGGTCAAATACTCTGATAGATTCTGGGCTCAACTCCATTAAAGATGCTTTAAATGGAAAACCTATGTTTTGTTTTCTCAAGTTGTGTTTGACCATATAACTAGTTGTTACCTAGAATACTATACTCAGATACTATACTCCTTTTTTCTGTCCTCGCCATTTATCTCCACATTCATTCATGCAAAAAAATTGTGTTATACACATGCAAACACACACACACACACACACACACACACACACACACACACACAACTTTTTAAATGGAAACCAGCTCTGGGAAGTGTGATTTGCAATGGAGAAGCTACTGTGGGAGAAATGTTTAATGCTTTGTCAGCTAGCATTTTGCACCTTTACTTTTCCCCCTAAGCTACTTCTGCCACATAGATTTCTAGAGGTTTCCAAACTTTTCAAGTTGGTGACACACTTTTTGGACATGCATCATTTTGTGACACAGTAATTCAGCTTTGCATCATTTTGTGACACAGCAACTCCGTTTTACTAGTAAACTGGAGGTTAAACTAAACCTTTCCAGCCCCAGGAGGAGCGTGGGGAGCATTCACACTGCAGCTGACACACTAAAGTATTGCAGCACATAGTTTGGAAAGTTCTGCCCTAGGGGGAGAAACACGATTTCAAGGCCAGGGGAGCAATTCTGAGCAGAGAAATGGTTAAAGCACCTACCTTGCTGCTTCTCCACTCTAATGGGTTTCTCCCAAAGCTGCCTTTTCATAACAAAGTGGATATTGAGGTTTATAAACCTGCATTTGCAAAGCTTGCATGTAATGTTTAGTTTGTCATACCCTCTAAAAAAAAATAATGTAAGTGACCAAAGTAAGCTATCCCATTTCAGACAGACTGGTGTTTTAAAATGCCATTGTGCCCCAATTACGTATAAAGAGGGAGGGGGTCTGTTTTAAAAGCAAAAGGGCCACATAGTGAAGAGAGCCTATAGTCCAGGCTTCCTCAAACCCAGCCCCCCAGATGTTTTTGAGACTACAATTCCCATCATCCCTGACCACTGGTCCCACTAGCTAGGGATCATGGGATCATCTGGAGGGCCGAGTTTGAGGAAACCTGCTATAGTCACTCCTCCTCAGCTCTTTTCTCTGAGCCCAGTTCCGCTATTAGAACTTGACTGAAGAGGGACTCATTATAGAGAAGTAGGCTATTAGTCCACTATGCTTGGTGTCACCCTAAACTGTGGTTGCTATTTAGATCTTGCCAGTTTCCAAATGCTGAAATAACGTATTATGCAAATTCTTTAATTGAATACTTTAGCGAAACTGAATTGGCCCCAAACTCACACAATTGTTATAGCTAGATATTCAATTCACAAAAATTTATCTCACATACAGTGGTACCTCGGGTTAAGAACTTAATTCATTCTGGAGGTACGTTCTTAACCTGAAACTGTTCTTAACCTGAAGTACCACTTTAGCTAATGGGGCTTCCCGCTGCCGCCGCGCCACCACCGCACGATTTTTGTTCTCATTCTGAAGCAAATTTCTTAACCCGAGGTACTATTTCTGGGTTAGCGGAGTCTGTAACCTGAAGCATCTGTAACCTGAAGCATCTGTAATCTGAGGTACCACTGTATTCATTCCTTTCACATGGCACTACCACCTCAGAATTTATGTGGAGACTTGCTTATTTGGAATTATTTCCCAGTCAACATTTCTGTCTATGTGATGTTGGTATGCACAGCTTTCCACACAAAGGGAGATTTTAGTATGAGGTACAAGTATTTTTTTCACATGCAGTCTGAAGTGGTAAAGCTGTATTTCAGAGCTCTACAACATAAGCACCTGCAAATACACTCTCATCACTTCTTTCTTCTTGTCAGATGGACTGTTGTGGTTGATCTTTAGATAATTGAGCAGTGGGCATATTCATGTCAAGAGGAAGGTGCATTTGTCACCAGGCAAGCATCATGAGAAGAACTTTCCCCCCCATCTGATGAGATGGCAGTTTGCCAATGTTTGTCTGTGGCTATCTTTGGTGGGTAGGAATGCGTAATTTATTGAGTCATTTGACCATGCTATATCTATATTACTGTTGACACAGCAAGAAATGTATTTGAGAGAGAAATGTCAATAATGGTTGGCATCACCTGCAGAATGCTATAATATGTAAGACCCGAGGCCTTTGTCTATTGGGTCGGGAATAATAACGAAGGTAGTATAATAAGGGAAATCATTCCGGAGTTTAGGAGAGTGGGTGACTCAGTCTTAGCAGCAGGCCAGGAAGACTGTCAGAGCTGTGAATGTGTCTGATAGTATAAAGGTAGGTGTGAAGAAGGCCCATAGAAATAGATTACTAAAGAACAAAGGACTCTATGAATGCTGAAGGGGTGAAAATGATTTCTCAGTCTGTTTCAGTTTCTAGAACTCTGAGGTGGGCAGCCACCTACAGGCAAGGCAGTGATGTATGTGTGATAAGCTCCATCTTGGTGGCTGTTGCAATACTGAGCTTTTTGGACAAATGTATCTAGATATATTACACTGACTGGATGAGAGCCCAATAGAAATTTATTGGAGTGGAAAAAAATTGCAGTCAAGTTCTCTCGCAATGACAGCAACCATCTACGGTCATAAAAATGAATTATTCCTATACAAATGATTAAAGTCTGGAAGCTAATGACCAGAGGGAAAAACTAATGTGTAACCTACTGGAGAGTGTTTTGACATTTCTTAAAGATTCCTCAATACAACCTGTACTTGGCACATAATATTCCTGCCTTTTGTGGCTGAAAGGGAGTAGCACTCTGGTTACAGGAATAAAACGTGTTCTCTCCCTCACAATCTCTAAAAACAGCTGTGGATCTTTGTCTGTTTGTTCGAATGTGTTTGTTGGGCATCATTTATTTAACATAGCTTTGAAAAAGCTGCTTCTGGATTTGTCAGTAGCAAGTGTTTTAATGTGACTTGGCTTGCCTAATTGTGTGACAAACAAGTATGACTCAGAATATTACTAGGCCTTTAAAGTAAGGGCATTCACCTTTAGTTTGCTTGAGTTGTTGGCATCCATCTGTCTCAGGAGACAATGGAGGAGTGTGCCTTTGGGGTCGAAGTCAAACCACTGGAGAGAATATTGGATAATTTAAATAAATGAAATTGCTCAGAAAATGAACATTTTATAATAAATTAGTGTATCCAAATGCATATAAACAGACAGTAAGTGTGAGGGCTCGCTCCCTTCCTCCTCTTGCATGCCTGACGTCAGAGGAAACATTCTGCTTTGTTAAATAATAGTTTTAATATTAAGAGGCACACAGCACAGGCAGTTGGTGACTGTGCCATGTGCCAGCCCCTCCTCCAACTTGGGAATCGTGATTGTCATATCAGCCAGCCTCAGGTCTGTGGCTGCTGTTGTTGAATGCCAGGTTGGTGTGAGCATCATTGGAAACGGTAATTTAACAAATCAAGTTTCCACTTAAGTCGGGCATGCAAGAGGAGTAGGAGTAGGAGATAAGATTGGGAAAAGGAGTGTTTGAGCTTGTTCAGTCACAATGCAACAAACTGTGATTTGTTAGAGCAGCTGTGTAATGTCTGAACGAGAAGTATGTCCTTCCGAAGCTTTTGTAGTGTGGCATCTGCATTGCTTATATTTCAAAAATTACTCTTTTAGCTAATCTGGAATAAGTACTGCCTCTTACTTTTCTAGTTTTTATTGTCTGTTCTTGAACATTGCTTTCATCAGGGACCCTTTGTGTCCAGTTCTTTTTTAAAAAATAATAATATTTATTACTTTTAAAGATTACAGAAAAGGGGGGAAAAAGGAAAAAAGACAAAAGAGAAAAAACAAAAAAGGAAACAATACAATACAATATATAAAAAATACAAAACACAACCTAAACACATCAAACTAAACACATTAAACTAAGCTAAACAAAGCCCTAACCCACCCTAACCCTAAACAAAACAGGACAAAAACCATTTAAAAACATACATCACACCTTTTCCATACTCTATCTTTCATTCCCTTGTTTCCTCGACTTCCTCTCACCTCCCTTTTTGTATTCCACTTCTATTAATTGTTTCAGCAAATCCTTTCCATCTTTCTCTATTTTCTATCATATTATAAATATCTTAACATATTTTTTAACCTTATTTTTCATTAAAACTAGAATGCTTATATATGCTTAACTCCTTATAACATTTCTGCTAAGGCCATGAAATTTCTTTCCACCATTTTTCTATCACTCATTAATTTACAGTATTTCTATATATAAACTTTAAATTTTCCAATCTTCTTCCACCATCTCCTCTCCCTGGTTTCGGATTCTGCCAGTCCTTTCCGTCAATTCCATATAGTCCATCAACCTGGAGATCTTATGTCCGAGGCTCTTAACTCTTTTCCATATCCCTTCTGCAGGTCTTCTTCATATTCTTTAATGCCAAAGAGCAGATCTCGGGAAGACCTTTGTGTCCAGTTCTTTAGCCACTACAGAATAATGTTACACAATTGCTAAATAATCTCTGTGGTGAAGAAACAAACCACCAGATTTGAACCACACACACACACACACACACACACACACACACACAATTTGCATAAGGATTTATATTTTTCTCTTTACTTCGCTTTTGAAGGACTGGTGGACATTTAAAAGTAAACAAACAGCTCAACACTGGATTGCATTTTTAATCCATTTTTGCCAACTCCTATTTGTTTCCTGTTTGTCTACATAGACTAGGAAAGAAGTTCATCTTTCCATTAAATCCTTGCCTTTGCTGGCCTCTAGCTGTTAGTCAGCTTTTGCGTTACAGCTGCATCCTAAAACTCTGTGTATTGTAAAATTGAGGGGTTTAGTTTTCTATTACATTGCTTTTACACACAATGAATTGAACATGACTGAGCATTCTAGATCCTAACCCCCATTTCCTAATCAACATTTTGCTCTCCAATCTATCAGGAATTATTGTGCAGCAGACTAAGTTAGCTTCTGCCAGCCAGCGGTAATCCTATAAGAAATTGTGGTTTAATGGAGGCTCAAGCGTTAGCCACGAGGGGGGAGAGAATTTAAGTATTATTAAGGTTAGTCATTCGGTTTTGTAACTGGGCTGGCAGACGTCAGAGTCAGTATCTCAGATGTCAAATGTTCTCACACAGGATTTCTTAAACATTGTCATAGCAAGTCTTCCAAGGTCAAAGAACAGTTTCAACCTCCATGAAAATACCTAGGGAAAAATAATAGGCGGAGCTAATTCAAATTATAGGGAAAGAGTGGGGTACATTAAGGGGGGAAGCGGGGAGCATGGGATGCTTTGAAATGCTCAACATATAGAAGCAAAGAGACAGGAAACAGCTCCTTCAAATTCTGATGAATTGTCCCACACTGGATCATAAAATTGGGCCCTACAGTTTCTTATGAAGTGTGATGGTAAATGTAGACAGTTACTCCTTTGCTGTTCATATTCTAGTCCTCAAAACAAACTACTTATGGGACTGTAAACCAGCACAAAGGAAAAAATAAAATAGAAGTCCCTGCTTCCCAAAAAGTATCATAAACAGACAACTAATGGGGTGGAAGCTGCTTTCTGGAACTGGGAGGCTGCCTTGTAAGGAAGGACATGGTACATAACCCTGAAGACTGGGCTCCAGCAAATTTAAACATACCACTACATCTCTAATATATTTCATTGATGTGATGACACGGGTAATTATGCAAACTCACGATACAAATTCCAGCAACTGGTAATCAATGAAGTGTTTCTTTCTTTGCTTCTAGAAGCTGGCAGGCTGGGCAGCTGGGAGACAGAGCTATGCTTGATTTCTTTTGGAATCCAAGGCTGCGGCTATGGGAGAAGCAAGACCCTTTGGGGTCTTAATGCTGTGAACCCCTCTGTCATAGCCTTAAGTTGTATATATGGGTAAATAAACCATATATAATAATTAATAATAATAATTTATTATTTGTACCCCGCCCATCTGGCTATGTTTCCCCAGCCACTCTGGGCGGCTTCCAACAAAGATTTAAAATACATTAAATACATATCAGAAAGACACCACTGTCCCTCATTCTGAAGGAAACACAAACCCTGAATAAGTGCCTGGAACCTCTGGAATCTTGCACTGCTGTACCCAGTAGCTTCTTTCAGGTGAGGAATTTTCACCAGCACTAGCATTTCTGCTTGCCAGACAAAACAGTCTCTCCCCCCCCCCATCATGTCCGGGGAATTCTCCCAACCCTCCTGAGAGGATTTGGGAGAGATGTGAGGGGAGGGAAAGCCCTGTTGGACTAGTGGGAACAGCTGTGCTGGCTTTCACTAGCATACCAGGTTAGCTGACTCGGTCCTTAAAAAACAGTTCAGGGATTCTGTGGAGGCTGCTTCTGGGAAGAAAGCTGAGGAGAAAGTGGGAAAGCCAAGACAATTACTTCATACTATTTAACAGTATCAACTGTTTCAGCAACTTTTTCAGTAGCTCTTAAATATGTGTTTTGAGAAACTATAAGTATGGGTGTAAGTTCACAAAGGCTAGGGCAATGACAGCTGGCTTAGGATCAGCTGGAAATTGCAACTGAAAACTGCTAGCCCGTGGGTAGGCAAGCTAAGGCCCAGGGGCCGGATCCGGCCTAATCGCCTTCTCATTCCGGCTTGCGGACGGTCTGGGAATCAGCATGTTTTTACATGAGTAGAATGTGCCCTGTTATTTAAAATGCATCTCTGGGTTATTTGTGGGGCATAGGAATTCGTTCATTCCCCCCCCCAAAAAAAATATATAGTCCGGCCCCCCACAAGGTCTGAGGGACAGTGGATCGGCCCCCTACTGAAAACAATTGCTGACTCCTATTGCTAGCTCATTATTGAGAGAAAATGTAGCTTCTCTCTCTCTCTCTCTCTCTCTCTCTCTCTCTCTCTCTCTCTCCCTCCCTCCCTCCCTCCCTCTCTCCATCCATGTGTGAGAACAGGAGTGAGAGTCTGTGTTTTCCACAGAAGCTTATGCCATAATAAATGTATTAGTTTTTAAGTTTCCACTGAACTGTTGTTTTGAGAATGTAGGGTGATCATCTGCTTTTCCCAGCCCAAGCTTAGTGTGCTACTCCTTGAGGAGTTAAGCACTTCCAAAATCAAGAGTTCTCAGCTGGCCTATGTGTTATGATCACTACGTGAAATACGTTTGGAAAACGTGTAGTGTGGTTCCCCATCAGAACCACGGTGATGTACTGTTTAGAGTATTGAATTTGGGCTCGGGAGACCGTGTGTGTGTGTGTGTGTGTCAAATCCTCACTCGGTCGTGAAACTCAGTGGGTGACCTTGGGCCGGTCACAGCCTCTCAGCCTAACTTTATGGGATTGTTGTGAAGATAAAATGGGGAGGGGGAGAACTCTCACAAGCTCCTTGGAGGAAAAGTGGGATACAAGTACTGTATTGGCCCGAATATAAGCCGCACCCGAATATAAGCTGCACCTTTAAAATTCAAGGGGGGAAAAGAAAAAAAGACAATACCTGAATATAAGCTGCTCCCTTAAAATTCCGCAGGAGCTCACACCCGTTCCGTTTTACCATATGTATGTTTCAGCAACAATACCCGTAAAAGCCAGTTTTTGTAAGGTCACAAATTTAAGCCCCACTTTAACTTTTCGTGGTCAGAATTTGGGGGAAAAGTGAGGCTTATATTCAGGCCAATATGGTAAATAAAACAAAACTTGCCCCTTGGTGTGAAGAGTTTTTGAATAACTGCCAAGGAAGTCTTCTGGTTGTATATAAACTTTTATTTTCTTGTGTCAGGAACAATCTAGATGACTAGGCACTCTACATGTGATGGTGCCACGTGGAGCAAATTTTACACTGAAGCTGCGGTGGCCTAAGCAAATAGGCCTGCCCTAATTCTCTAATAAACAGCTTGTATCCTTTTGTTGCTTGGTTGTCCTCCACGTAAGCAGTTCTGCATTTAAAAAGCACAACTGCTTTTTAACTTAGTTTGTAGATATTTTATTCAGGGAGGAAATACCCTACATTTGGGATGTCCTTCTTTGCAGAAATGTGATTAACTTTGAGATCTTGTTACTTATTCAAGTCTTGTGCATATTAATCTCAGTTCTCCCCAAGACCTTGTAGAGAAATATAGTTGTACAACAATTCATTGCTGTCAGTGATTCAAACAGATAAATCTCTCTGATTCTGCAAATGAAAAAGCAGATTAATTAGGCATTCATCAGCATTATCAGGGCTCCATGCTGGTTTTCCCAATTAAAAAAATTATGCTTCCATGGCATTTGGCATAGTGAGGCACCTCTTACTTTACAAAGCATCCTTGGAGACACACACACACACAAATTCTATGAAGAGACCCATTCCTTTTGAGGAGTAGTGCTGTCTCTGGCTCTAAAAATCAAGGTGCGGTGGATGGAAACTGTAATGTGACATTCTTCTCAGCACTTCCTACCTGCGTAGTAGAGAACACCATGCAGTAAGGGGGCAGGGATTGCTGTTTGGCAGGGGTGGGGAACCTAATCCAGACCTCCCCTTGGGGCCCACCAGGCCATTTTGGGCAGACCATGCCCACTTGCTCTACACCCAACATAATACATGATACCAGGTGAAGGGCAGGTAAAGATGGAACTTGACTGAAAGGGATTTTGCATAGAGTGTTTTGCCACCCCTGTGCTTGGTGCTTGGAATGAACTGAGCACAGGGTTTGCAAAGCCTTTGTGCAATACTTTCAAGGTGTGTTTGCACTGAGTTTGCATTATTGGGGGGAGCTATGGAAAACGGACCTGAAATATACTGCGTGTTATTTATTGAAGGAAAATCACATGAAAATGATCCACAGATGGTAGTTAACTCCAAGTAGACTAGTGAAAATGTTTAAAGCTAAGACAGGCAAATGCTGGAAGTGTGCAAAGAGGTAGAAGGATGTGGTGGTCATGTAAAGTAATCAAAGAATTCTGGGAAATGATTTATAAAGAACTAAAAAAAAGTTTAAGAGAACATTTCCCAAGAAACCAGAAGCTTTTCTTCTGAGAAAAGTAACAATAAAAGTCCCCCACCACCACCAAAAAAAAATAAGGCAGTCAGAATTTTGCTTGTAGCGCCAACCAAGGAGGAATGGCACTTTGAGTTATTGGAATATTCGGAGTTAGCAGGTCTGACTAGTAAGATAAGAGAACAAGACGATCGAGAATACAAAAAAGAATTGGAAAATGTTTGTAAAGTATTTTTAAAATCAGTATAAACAAGTGAACAGATTAGTAGGACTTGAATAAATTCAGCAGTACAAGAGAAAGTAGGAGATAATAAATAAGAAGAATAGAACTTGGTAACTTAGAGTATGCAGAAGAGTGGGAAAAGAAAAGATACAAGAGAAGGAGAGGAAAGGAAGTCTTCAGGTGTTTTGTGTTGTGTCCTTGGTTTGTCGTGGCTTTGTTTTCATTTCCCCCATTTTATTCTTTACTTTTTTTTTTAACTCTATGTAAAAACGCAAATAAAAATTACCGTACTTTCAAAGTGTGTTTGGGAAGGTTGCACAAGGGACATTGGCAAGTGCCAATCTCCTGGTGTCATTATGATGTCAGTTGACATATGGATTGTCCCACCCAGCTGTCAAAGTTGGCCCACATGAGTGTGGGGAGATAAGTATTTGGTCTGGCCCATCAGGCCAAAAAGATTCCTCACCCCTGTTTTGGGGGATATCCAAATTGGACCCAAGAGTGGCCTGCATAGCTTTGTGTGCTCCATCCAGATTGTAATAGTATAAACAGTACACATTTTATCAAATATGAATAAATAAAATTTCAATTGAATGTTAGTATTAACCATAGGCCTCCACATAAATAAATTAAATCAGGGTTTGCATGTGCAAAAAGAGGTAGGAGGTAGGCGAATGAGGCCCCAGAAAGGTCTTAAGAACTCTTTAAGTTCTATATAGTTCTAGTAGGACATATCTTACAACCTAGTTTTGTACTTATATCCATATATTGTTAAGGGTAGCAAAACTGGAAGATAACCAGTAGATTTCTTAGACATTTATATCACTGAAATGGAATATAGGCATTTTGTGAATATCTTTTTCTTTTTTAAAAAAATGGAGAGATGAGTTTTGCTTGTGCGTGTGTGTTTTTTTGACACCATCTTACAGAATTTAAAACTGCATGTATGAATTGTGAATGTCTTTGCCGAGACAGAAAAACATTTTTCATTGTTGCTGAATCATTTTCACCTTGGACTCAGTAAATGCGGCTCCATTGCACAGAATATATTAAAGCATAGCCATGAAAAAGAAATGAATTTGTGCCCTGTCAAAGTTACAAGTGGAAAATGTGCACAGCGGATTAACCATTCAAAACTTATATATATGAGCTTTCTCCCATTTTCCTCCCTTTTTTTTTTAGTAGACGAATGATTTTGAGTAGTTTGTTCACAGCAGGCTGTAAAATCAGCGTGGAACAAACTTTTGCTAATGTTATGCTGAGGTTTTTTTAAAAAAAATGTTTTCCCCACTGCTTTGTACTTCATAAACAAGCAAACCTGGAGTTCCTGCATAGTTTTGTTGGCATACAGTTTTCATGATAGTTTATAATGACCCACTGCCCATTGTTTCCCCAACAGCACAGCCCGTTCTTTGCTGAGCAGCTAACAGCGTTTCAGGTATGGCTAACGATGGGAGTAGAAAACCGCAATCCACCAGAACAGCTTCCCATTGTGCTGCAGGTGAGTTGGCAAGCAATAAGACTGCTAGCTTCACTGAGGCTGCTGCAGCAGCAGCATGTGGACAACCAGCCAGCTGCAAATTTGCTCAGTATGTGTGTATTTGCGTGCATGCCTTTCCCTGACTGCTTTGCTCTCTGCCAGATGGTGTTTGGGTAAATAAATTATGTGGACTGCGTTGGAGACTAATTGGAGCTGATTGTTTGCTGGGCCTTTGCTGAAAAAGACACATTGCACACAAGCATAGTCCCACTACCCCACCCCCTAAGTGCTCCCCAGGTGAGCATAAATTGAGGTTGCAGGCCATTAGTCAGTGCTACGGAATTTAACTCCTTCACCTGTTTTCTTTCGGTGCATCAGCAAGGCACTTGCACAAAACAGCTAGTCATGTCACCCTCTCTTTCCCACCCACAATTTACTGGCTACTAGTGACCAGTGCTTTTTTTCTGGGGGGGACGCAGGGGGGCGCATACCCCTAAACATTTTATGAATCTAACAGGAGAAGAAACTAAAATTTTGTTAGTTTATTCTCTAGAACAGTGAATCATCAGTGTGTGAAGCAGTGAGGAATGTGTGCGGGTAATGCATGTTCTTTGTACTTTTGTCCATTTACTGTATTTATTTCCTCTGCTTTGAACTATAAAATGGTGATTTTCTTGAGTCAAAATGAGAGTACCCCTAAACATTTTTTAAAGAAAAGAAGCACTGCTAGTGACAATAGGGACTTATCTTTCCAACAGGCTTTTGGGAACTGACTGCTTTTAATGAAAGGGCTGGTGCCATGCTGTTTTTATTGTAATTATTTGCATGGTTTTAGCAGATAGAATTAAAACACTCACACACTCACTCTCTCTCTCTCTCTATATATATATATATATATATCTCAAGGTTTAAATGTTTTTAATGGTTCTTATTTTTATCTTTAAATTGCCTTGAGTCCTGTCAGGGGAACAGGAGGAATAATAATAATAATAATAATAATGGTCTGTCTGTTGTGAGAAATGTGCATTGTCTTGCATTAAATGGATGACTCTTGTAAGCTATACAATTTTAGAAGAAGAGTGAGGGGACTGACTGACAAATCCCTAGATTCCATATCAAATGCATAAATGACTGTCTAGTCCAGAGTCGGGGACCAAAGGTCAATTGGCAAGTGTGTGAAAAAATAGCTGTTTTCTGCTCAGCTTGCCCTATATTGTGGTGCTGGTGTTGGTTTGTCTTCCTCTTTTTCTCTCTCTCTTTCATTTCATTGCTGTTTGTAGTCAAGAAGGAGAGTTGTACAAAATAAGTAAATGTTATAGGTAATTATCATGTAAAAGAAATAACTGCTTAACCAAAATTTAGAAGTCGTTGAATTCTGACATTAAAAATGCCCCAGCAAGTGTTACCCTTTGCATTTAATATCTGCAAAATGGCATAGCCAGAGATTAATTCACATTTGCTCACTTTCCTATGCTGAAAAAATAGCACCCTTCCATTATTATTAGAAGACAGTGTGAGGGAAGGGGGTGGTGTTGCTCCTGAAGCCTGTAATTTAATAACAGTCTTGAGCTGGAATTTTGCAGATATAAGTGACTTAGTTTCTCAAGGTAAAAAACAGAATGTAAGATCATCCAGGCCTATTGAGACAATAAAGCAAAAAATAGATGTTCCAGCATTTTGGTGGAATATAGAATCTAGTAGTTACTCAGTTCTGCCTTGAGCCCTAACTGCAATGCACAAGTTTCCTGGGAGGCACAGAACAAAAAAACAACAAATATATCACCATTGTACTATCCCATACCTATGAGAACTATACATTGATGCTTGAGAACTGTTCAGTTTTCTAATAATCTGCACAGGCAATGCTGACTGCAACCAAAGAGTGAATTGTTATTTCCTGCAGTTATTTGAGGACACTTGGTCATATTTTGTTTTCATTTACTTGCAGTTAGCCAGTCATAGACTCTTCCTGCTTAGAGGAATGGGACTATCCAAGGGCGTCTATTTTCCTCTCTTATAATAGGAGAGGACTCTCATTCCCACTTAGATCCACAATGTTGCATCATGGCTGGCAGTATCATCAATCTTTGTGAATCTGACTCTTCATTTTGTAGAGCCTCTGAAGCCTGGGAGATCATTCTTGGAAAGGGGTGATAGATGGGCAGTTTATCTCTGACAAAGCCATGGAGACAGGGAGATTTCTTATCCAGCATCAAATCTGTTGAGAGAATTGACATCAGAGGGATGCTACGATCATTAATTTTGCAGCAATATTAAGATACCCACTTGCTTCCTATTGCTTCTTAGGGAGAAGTGACTAAGCCAGTGGAAAAGTCAGCACAGAGGGGAGGATTCATTAGGGCCACCAAGTTTACATTGTTTCATTAGATTTGAATCACGATGCCATTTAATTAAATTTGGCAAAGCTTGTAGATGTTTTAGCCCCATGAATGTGCCCACTTGCATAGTGCATCTGAACTTAAGTAACTGATCTAGAAGAGAGAGACTTCACTCCCACATTTCTCTCGCTTCTTACTCTTTTGCATTATATTTTCCTTGAAATGGTTGTAATATTCACAGGAGGACGATTCTTTTGTAAATTGCCTTTTATTGACTTTTTAACAATGCAGTTCCTATAGAATTTCTGACCTGTTGGGAAAGACTTGGCGGAAAGGGATTACCCATGTAGAGAAGGGCGGGAGGGAGAGACAGCAATTTCATAGTGTAAGGAAGTTGCCCACTTTGGTACTGTATATGCTTCAACCGTTGATAGTTAAATCTTGATGAGGCATTTGCTTTCCGAACTGTATCCAGTGCAGCTCAGTAGGATTAGTAGTTGCCTTGTGGATGCAATGCCTAATTGCAGATGCAGAGGAAGGTTTTGTTTTATCTACTGCTGCCTTTTAATAATGGCATCGGCTGCTGTTTGACCTGTGCTATCCTGCAATTTTAATTTAAAACCACCTTGAATGTATTCATTCCTGCTTTGGGTAGGAAGTCTGATATTTGCATATACATGGAATTTATTTATTTTTTTAAAGAAATCTCGGATCCCCTGCCTTTTCTGTATATTTGCCTCTCTGGTTTTGCAAGCAGTGTTTTTCTTTTCTTATCAGACAGGGATCAGAGTTTGCTAGGTCTCAATTGAAAAGTTCACTGTTGTTTAGTATCAAACAAAGAATAGTTTTGTTTTCCATATATCTGCAATATTAAGAATCAGAATATTAAAACATAATTTTTCAAAGACAAGTTTCTGTGCCCATTTCTAGCAATGAGTACCAGTATATGCAGCTTGTGAGGGAGTATTGCTTTTATTATTAATTGTATTGTCTGCTTTATGGTAGCCAACCATGTCTTGACAAGGGCTGAATGTATCTTGATGGTGAAAATCATTGCCCCACGCCCAATGTAACCACCCAGTTCAACTATTTACGGTACTTTCAGCCTTGTTACTCTTGCTGCTTGACCCATTTTTTACTCATGTGCTCCTAGAAGGCTAAAAGCACAAGATACTATGGTGGCTTTCTTATATGACGCCTTGCAAGTTTAAAATAAAAAAAATTTTTAGATCTCACTAGTGTGCCACACACACTCAGTATGTATGCTCTTTTGGAATCCCTTTCAAAGGTGCACCTTAGATTTTCTCTGTGTTAGAACTTGTCAAATAAGATCTTATCAAAATTACTGAACAACTTTTCCAATACATGTAAAATATCTTGAGTGTAGAGCTTTCCTCCTGCTGAATTATCTCCCTCATCTCCAAACTACCTAGTTATATTTGCTGTCTTTGCTTATTATTCTCCTGCCTGCTATATTCTTGATCCTCTCCAAACTGGTTTTTACACGTTCTGCTGAACAAAAAGTGTTAATACAGAAATTTCCAGTGCCCTTTGCATGGCCAAGTTGTGTTTGTCTAACTTCATTCCTCCTTTTCATTATCTCCAGGATTATAATTTCCTTTTTGTATCTATTGCTGAAGCTATTGTTCATGTTCTGTTTATCTCCTGCTGGACTACGATAATCTCCCCTTTGCAAGTCTTTCCTAATGCCTTATCCACTCCTTCTAGTCAGTTCAGAACACTATCTAGAAGTCTGGAGCCAGATGCTGTTCACATGAGAGTTCTTTAAGAAATCAAATGTAAAATTGCTTAAAAGCCAGTGTTCTTACCATTGGAAAGGAAGATGCTGAATATAACACTCCTTTTTAAAATGTCTTGGGTATATCCAACTAACCTCTGTCTCAGGTAAATTGGGGAAAAGTTTTATAAAAGGCAGAGTTATTTAACCTATAGGATAAGTCCTGCTGAGAGCTAATTACTGGTTTGCAAAGGGAAATCTTGTTTTTCAACACATATAGAGAGGGACAATCCAGAATATATTTGTGTTCTTGGATTTTCCAAAAGCTTGACAAAGTCTCTCACCAAAAGCTTCTAAAGGTTATGGGATAAGAGACCAGCTTCTCTTATAGACTCGTTAAAAAATAGGAGGCAAAGAGGTACAACAGATAGACTATTTTTACAGTGGAGGAAAGTAAACAGTACAGGTCACTTAATTGCAAGTGAGGTGTGTAGTGTGGTAGCCAGTTTGCAGATAACATCAATTTATTTCGGACAGTGAAATGTTAAGCAAATTGAAAATAACCCAACTGGGGTTAAACTGGGTGACTGAAATGAGTATTTGGCCCCTGTCATGATTCCCTCTCATGTCTCTGGTTCAGATCAGCACTTGAGGATGAGGACATGGATATGGGAGGGAGGAATGGAACTATGCAGCACCACTTGATGAACACCCTCCCTTTCCTAGATGCTCCTTGACCTGTTGAGGCAGGAGACCCCACCCTCTCCTGCACCACTGTACCCCAGAACCAGAAGGGGATTGAAAAGGGATGAGTAGAGGAAGTTGCAGTCTCTAAATGTGTGCACGCATCCCATGGGAGGAAGGTACATGAATGGGGGAAGGGGGAGGAGTCCCCTGTTGCTGCAACTGCTCCATAGAGCACAGACCTGAGAATAGCTGCCTAGTTGCTAGATTGGTGTGCATAGCTATCCAGAGCTGCAGAAACGACTGTGTTATCTTTGACAATAAAGAGTTAACTGTCTTCTATTTGCATTCCTATGACTGGGAAGCACCCTTAACAGATAGCTCTTTTATGCTATAGTAACTGTCTCTATGTAGGGGCTACGTGAGTAAGGTCGGGAAAGGGTACCCACAATAACTGTAGCATTCAGAAGATTACAGTCTACACCTACAGATTTTATCATTCAAAGGTATTGATGATCCACTAAGACAATGAAGGGTAAATGTTGATAATATTTCTGTGCATCTGGCAAGCACTTCAAATAGGTAAACTCCCCCCAAAAAGTCATTTGACTATTATTGTGGTATACCCATTTATTAGAATTTTGTGTTACGGTTTAGCATCTGTTATATGGGTGCTAAGTTCCTAGTAAACATCTCAAAGTGATTTAAACATCAGCAGTAAAAAACATATAAACCGATTTCATATGTAAAAACAATTAAAGCAATTTCATATCTCCGCTTAAAAGACTTGTTGAAATTCCATTGCAACCTAATGTCCTAAAACGCAGACAACCAGTAAGGATTGTTGACTATAAATCCAGTCATTTTTAGCCAAAGCCATGCAGCATACTATTGAAATATATTGGTAAATGATTACTTTATTCTTTAATGCCATGTTAATATATAATCTTGTATTTGGGAGCCTTCATACTTTAGAGGTCTGTAGATCTACCAGCTCATTAACATAGCTGGATGTGGTTTTAATGAGTCTGTATTAAATTACTAATGTGCAGCTTCCTCCTGCTCCTTTTCTCTCCACTCTGACCTCTTAGCATCTATTTGCCAAGGAAAACAAAGACTGATTACTGCTTCCAATTCCTTTTGAATAGCTTCTTGCTGTTCATTATATATTGGACTGGAGATGCAATTTTCAGTTTAATCTCTCTGGTCTCCCCTCCCCAGCTTCTCTCTCTCTCACACACACACACATCACCACAGATTCAACCTTTTCCTTAGCTTCATCTAGAAAGTCATCCCCTGCAAAAATAGCAAAGTGCTGCCCTAGCAGGAGCAAAGAACTGGAGAAGCTGGCAGCAACTGGCAACACTTGTCCTGCCCGATGCACACAGTTAAAAAAACCCCACAATGTAGATTAACTGTTCTGTAGCTTACATGGCCATGATCCTAAGGTTTTGAGGCTCCAGCACACTGCAGTAGCACAAGAACACAAATATAGTCTGCTGAGTGCACTCCCTGCCTGCCCTTATGAGTTCCTCTGGAATGTCCATCAGACACCTGCTCCGCCTAATCATGGCTGTAGGGCTGTAGGGAGGAAGTTGACCAACAAATGGGGTAGGCACCTGCTGATTAGGTAGCTGCCCATTTGCAAACCACAGTGCCATTGCTTTCCCACCTCTGGGAGCCAGCCTCTTACACTTTGAATGAGAGACTAAAGGGGAGACAGAGCACCTTAGCTGCCTGGCCTTGTTGTTGTAGCATGTATTTTATTTTATTTTTAAATGCTATTTCTAGTTTACCTTCTGAGATGGGTTGTGTTGCAACAGCAGATGTGAGAGGTGGTTTCAAAAGAATTGTTTGGGGCTTGGGAGCTCAGACCCTCAAGTATTTCGTTTGTGACCTTAAGCAAGACACTTCTCTTCTTCTAGTCCTGTACTTGCTTACAACACTGACTGGACAAAAGCCTGTGGAAGACTTTTAGCAATGCATGATAACACAGCATAGCCTTCTTTTTGGGTTCTCGACATATGGTATTCAGATACAGAAAGAAGGCAGTGCCTTTGATGTTCTCTTAGACTTTATGTTATGTTTCCATATCTGCAATGGGTAAGAGTTTTCTGGAAAGCTTAATTCCTTGATCATATAATGCAAATCATGTGTGACCTTACATGTATTCTGTGGTATACTTTGGTATTTTTTCTTAGTTATCTGCTCTGCAAGTGGATTATTTTGTTTCTGATCATGGCACAGTTGTAGTCCACGTTGTGTACAGTAATTATATTTTTCTGAAACTGAGATGTTGGTGCTTGAATATAACCTTTCCCTGATCTTGCATATGCTCCAGAATTTCAAAATTTCAGGTGCTTTACAGTACAATCTGTTTTTTCCTCCCTCTTTCCCTTTTTCTGCAGGTGCTGTTAAGTCAAGTGCATCGGTTGCGAGCTCTTGATTTACTGGGACGATTTTTGGACCTAGGTCCCTGGGCTGTTAGCCTGGTAGGTACCTATTATGGCCATCTTTTTGGAAAATGAAAGATGCTGGCTATATAATGAACATGTATGAGTGAAGAATTCATCCTTGCAGGTTATAAAAAAATAATGTCTCACAAATTTGAAGAACTGGACACTAGTTTTCAGGAGTTGTATGACCCTGAGGTCAACATAAATTAGGCTTCCAGAGCTTCGGGTGGCTATAGAACTGATGAGAATTCCTTTATTTGTAGTACACATTAGCTGAAGATGGCAATCCCATCCTTGTTTGGCCTCTCCAATTTCATCTGAGGCTACGGAGAGTGATAATAAGAAACGCAATGTGAATGTTTATACAGTTTTTTATGGACATGTTGGATTTATTGAACAAGCTGCCTGAGTAAAATGAAAATAAACTAGATTCTTCCCCAGCTGTTGTAAATTTTATCCATACTTCAAACATGGCCTACCTGGACCTTAAATGAGAAAAAAAATTGGGTCAAAAACATCTGAGGATTTGAACTATGTATGGCTTGTGCACAAGCCATTGGTGGAATAACTATGTACAAGTAAAAGTAAAAACTTAAATTAAAATGAGAGAAAGCAAAGAAATGGAGCCCTGTATCCATTAGAAATAACGTTTTTTGGATTGATTAGATTTTTTTTTGCAAGCTGCCTCCTAGTAGAAGCAAGAAGAGTCAAATGAGAGATGTGGAGAGCAATGCATTGTAAGCACGTTGTGCACTGAGCGAAATGTGGTTTTAAATTAAGTCTCAGTTTTGGCAATCCAGATGAGATTGAAAAAAGCAGCTGATATCCTTGAATAAAACTGACCTGAAACAAATATGCTGAGATTATGTCTTTAGCATGATCATTGTGATTCATTGTCAGGCGTTTGTGCTGGGTTCACCTACTCCACACTTCCTAAGTTTATTTTTGGTTCTCAAATTCTCTTCCTCTAGGCTCTGTCTGTTGGCATTTTCCCTTATGTGCTAAAGCTTCTCCAGAGTTCTGCTCGAGAGCTAAGACCTCTTCTGGTCTTCATCTGGGCCAAAATCCTTGCAGTGGACAGTGTGAGTAACCATGAAATGTTAATTTAGTGATGATGCAGAATATGTTAAAAGGGCTGTCTTGATTCATTGCAGAGCCAACACGTGAGATAACTTGTTCATGCTTAGGAATGTCATTAATATGAGAGACTTGCCCAAAGGGAATTAATGTGGAACCATGAGCAAGTTGGACTTAGGAGTGTATGCAATCTGCAGGCCATTGAAGAGGGACCTAGTCAGCTCCTGCAATTTGTGGAATACTCTTCCCAGGAAGGCTTACTTGGCACCTTTAGACTCCAGGAGAAAAAGTGTCTCTTCAACCAGGCAGTCGGCTGATTAACATTCTATGGCTTATTAAATGTGGGAGGTGGGTTATTGGGGGGGTGTTGATAATACCCCACCCACCTGGTTGAGTTTCCCCAGCCACTCTGGGCAGCTTACAGCATATACAAAAACATAATAAAAGATGAAACATTAAAAACCTCCCAATACAGGGCTGTCTTCATGTAGCTCTCCCGGTCTGTCTGTCTGACCATCTACGTTGAAGCCAGTTGGGATTTACTGGAACTTACTGGTAGATCCTGCTATTAAAAGCTCAATGGTCATTTTGTGTGTTGACTCTGTATGTCTATGTCTGTCTCACTTCCTAGTCTCATTTTTAATTCACCTAAAGGTATATCAGCTTGCATTGTGCATAAAGGTAATTGCAGACAGAAATGATTAACCAATATAAGTATTACAACATCAAAACTAGATATTTTTTTACAAGCCTGACATTTACAGTATTTGTGTTGACTTAAGTATTTTGATTGCCTTTGCTGATTAATGCTTTAAGCACAAGCAGGAGGAAAGAGCCATGATCACGCGCTGGCATCCTTTCCTGCTGATCCAGAGTTATGTTTAGTGTTATTAAATATATTTTGGATAATGTTTTAAGAGGATTTTGGACTGCAAAGAAAATGAAAAGTAATCTTCAAGCTGTTCTGGGGAAGAAAAAGCTCTTTTTTGATACATGTTTTTGTTTGGCTTGGAGATACAAGCCTCCATGTATAATTCAGAATAAGAATATATTCACTGAATCTGGCACACGGCACCGTGGAGGCCAATATGCCAATGAAATTGTTGTCAGGGAGTACAGAACACATTCCCGTCTTTAAAAGATAAGGCCGGATGTAGCCTTCCAGCTTAGACTGAAGTACATGCTTTAGAGTGCCAGAGATGTAAATCCTTTAGAGTTTAGACCTCATTTATGCATTATGCTTTCTATGATCCAGCATTCTGCAGCAATTCTGGGATTTTGAGACAGGAAGCCCTTTCCATGTTTTGTTCACTCCACTGGATATAATATCTTAGGCTGGGAAACATTTGTACTTTTTCCTCCTTTATCATTTGTGAAACATCATCTCATGTTCACACACCATCCCCCCTCCCATTAACCATAAGTATAATAGCAAATTTAGGGGGAATGTCCATCACAAAAGGATTCCCTGTCAACCTGTGATCCCCAAAGGTGACAATGCCCAACCGTTTCTTTCTCCGATCCCTTAATGGGGAATTTAACATAAAAATGAAGGCATAGAAGCATTTGTGTTTGCAGTGTATATCCAAAATCCATTACATATTAGATTTCCATGACTGTCCGTCATAGTGTGACAAAGAATGAAATGCAGTGTGTTAAAAGTAGAGGAGGGGGCTGGGAGGGGCATAGGACACGGTTTGTTGCCTAACAGCCCAGTAGCAATTATCCCTTAAGGTTTAGGCTCTTATGGGTATGTTTCTTGCATGGCCATGGCATTCCAGAGCTAGTCATTTTGCAAGATTTATGTCAGGTAACAATGTCTGCAGGGGAATGTCCTTTGAATGTAAGTGAAAGCATTATCCCAGCTGCTGTAGGCAATCATGAGAAGCTGTTGTTTTGGTGTGTTGACTGAAAGATAGATGTAGTGATTAATTGTTCAGCTGCAGTGAATCACATCTGTGCGACAGAAGAAAAAGAAGGTAGAAAGTGGAGGAAAGCTAAAAGTGTATTTCTGTGCAGTGTAGTGGCTAAGCTATGAACTGTGCCTCAGCCGTGAACTTGCTCAGTGACCTTAGGCAAATCACTATCTCTCAGCCTCAGTCCCACCTTCTGCAATATGGAAGACAGCAATGCTGACTTTCCTTATGGGCTTGTTGTACGGATCACAACTAGATTACATGTGAAAGCACTTGGAACAGTTGAAATATTTTTAAAATATCAGTGAGGTTTTAGTAGTAGTGGGTTGCTAGACAGAACTACCAGGTTAACATAATCCTTTTCAGATTGTACAGCATATACTTAATTTCACATGGTTGTACCTCAGGGCCCAGCTAATGTTTTTGGGAATACCTGGATAGCTCAGTTGGTTATAGCATGGTGCTGATAACACCAAGGTTGCAGGTTCGATCCCCATACGGGACAGCTGCATTTTTCTGCATTGCAGGGGCCTGGATTAGATCAGCCTCAAGGTCTCTTTCAACTCTACCATTCTATGATTCTTTCATTCTGGTCCTGCAGAATTTCTAAAGCTAAGTAATCGAGATTAGAGTCCTATATGAGAACAGGATTTAATAAAAATCATGTTTAAAACAGACTTTGAGTTCAAATGTTTCCCTGGTTCTGATTCAATTAGAGCTATTGTTTTTCATGTTCTCTTCAGCGCATATGCTATGGGGCAGCTTTATGGTTTGGAGCACTGATCCCTGGATTATGGCTTGGTTGCACACTCTATGTATACTGTTGCACCATTGAAGTCTCAGTGTAGTCTACTTACTCATTCTTCCAACTAGCTTTTCTCTTACATTCTTCTGAACAGAAAAATATTATGCACTTCATGGTTTTGTCTGCAGGATGAACAAAGAACTAAAAGATCAGAAAAAGAGGAGTGAGAGGATGCCACAAGTATGCATGAGTGTGTGTTATATTGGAAAGCTTGGTTTTGGACTGTGTCTAGTTAGTGCCTTTCCTTTTTTAAAAATATTGTTTTATGTTTTGACTGTGCAGAATGAGCAAAGTGGCAAAGCCAGCAGGAGTTGTATGGGCACTTTGTGTGGACATCTTTTGTTTCTATATCCACTTTAGTGTTTGAATACTTGGTTTGGTGCTGCAGTATTCATAGTATTCATGTTTAGTTGTGTTGTGTTGTGTTTTGCAACTAGACATACTGGATAATGTCCATCTAGACACACACATAGTAGGCAACAGAAGCAGAAGGCCTGCCAACCCTCTTGAGCAAATATGGGCACAGCTATTGTTGACATGGGGGGCATTTGGGGGTAGTGTATTGACACAGTGTTGTAATATGACTCTTCAACCATATGGGAACATAGGAAGCTGCTGTATATTGAGTCAGACCAGTGATCCATCTTGTTTAGTATTGTCTACACTGATTGGCAGTGGCTTCTTCAGGCAGAAGTCTTTCCCAGCCCTATCTAGAGATGCTGGGGATTGAACCTAGGACCTCAGCTGTTCCATCACAGAGCTACGGCCCTTCCCCTAGGACAGGCACAGGCAAACTCAGCCCTCCAGCTAACAGGAATAGTGGTCATGGATGATGGGAGTTGTGGTCCCGAAACATCTGGAGTGCCGAGTTTGCCTTTGCCTGCCCTAGGATGTTGGGGATTAAAGTAAGATGTCCAGAAGGAAAGAAGCCTATGCTGTTGGGCTCCATCTCCATGTATTATTCAGCCAGTGCAAACCCAATGAATGACTGTTGAAGCAGTGGTTTTAGGAGTGCACGTAATCTCTAGGCCATTGAAGAAGGATCTACAGTTTGTAGAGGGAGGCTTGCGTGGGGCCTTTGTGACATATTTTAGGCTCCAGGTGAAAAAGTTTTTCTTCAACCAAGCATTTGGCTGATTAACATTCTATGGCTTTTTAAATGTGTTCGTGGGAGGTGGGTTATTGGTTTTGTTTGGTTTTTGTTTTATTGTGTATTTTGTATTCTCATTTTGTATTTTTCTGTTGGGAGCCTCCCTGGTATCTTTGGATGAAGGGCTGTGTATAAACTTAATAAATATTAATAAAATAATAATAATTTGTATTGTGGGGACTTTTGCTAGGCCAATTTTTACTGGGAATATTAATGAGCTGGGGGGGGGGGAATCCTGAATGAAATTTCCCTTGACCATCCTATCGGAGTGATCATGTGATGTGCCAATCATTAAGTCATTGTAAAGGTATGTTAGATCAAGTAATGAACATGTATTAACATCAGGTTTAGATTTGGTGGATAATACATTTTTAAATTCCCAATAGTATTCATTCATAACTTTCCTACATAATCAGAATGTTTGGGCAGCTGAAATCAGACGACTGGATCTTCCAGCTCTCCTGTTTTTGTTTTAAGAATTCTTTCTTAAGGCCATAGATAGACAAATATAAACAATATCCTTTGCTAGCCTGCAGGCACTGGAATTAAGGAGTTGTAACTTAGAACTGTGATCACCTCATTAATGATAGTATAATTGACCATCACCATCCAGCTCCTGACAGTACATAAGTTAACTAGTGTTAATTTAAACTCCATGTAATAATGGTGCCAGTGGGATGCTTATTGTAGAGATAGAAATAACCACATTAGTAAAAGAGCAACTGCTCAGTATTTTACTGCATTAATGTCAATGCCCATTTAAATAAGTATACTGAGGTTTTCAAAAGGGAAGATGGTGACTCTTTAACCTGTGTAATAATGTACTACTGAAAAATCTCACTAGTAGAATTTTAGGGAAGAGTGAGATCTTGTGACCAAACAAAATGTTCCCAACACCCCTTTATTTTAGATTGTGCCCTTCAATGATGAATCTAGCATCTTATACTTGAGCTTGAGTAGGTATGTGCCACCCTCAGATTTGTGTTTCAGCATCACAAGGTTCATATTTTTTCTTCCCTGCTGAGGGAGGAAATATGCAGCTGATAATGAAAGCCCGTTGTTACCTGCCCTCTTCTGCGTGCAGAGAGGTCTTTAATTGCTCACAGATGTTGGCAGTTCATACCACCTTCATAGCAAGCTTGCCACCATTCTGTTTTTACTGGTATGTCATGATTCCTTGAAGGAGGGCAATGCCATTGATGCTGATGTACGTTCAGTATCCCCCCCACCCAGGTATCATATTGAGAGTACAGATTAATGCTCAATATTATCACCAGAGTCTTCCACTGCAGGGTCTGTTTTCCTCAGGCAGGCAGTATACTGTTGGAATCTGGTGGAAGTAGTAACCAGTTTCTGGACAAATAAGTGGCCACTTACCTAATTGGCATCAGTATTAAAAGAGAGCCCAAAATAACCATTCATTGGAAGCAGCAAGCCCCACCCCCACCCTCAGCAAGAGTTAAGCCTGCTTATACATACAGCTTGGCTTCAGTCATTTTCTCCTACTTTGCAGCTGTCTGCAACAAGCAGCTTTAGTTACCTGAACAGTGTAGTTATTCTCTTGAATCTTTGTCTCTCCCACCCGCTTTGTTTGACCCCCACCCTTCTTGCATTTTCAATCAGGAATAAAGAATGGTTACTATTTACCTACCTGGTGTTTAGCATCCTGCAGAACTCACTGGAGAGAGTTCAAAGCAAAGTCAGCTTCCTTCCTTTCTCTTCTCTCTACCTATTGTCACTTTAGTCTTTCATATAAATGTATGTATGTACGTGTGCGTGTGTTCATTCATCCTCTTTTTCTGGCCTTAATATGTCATCCCCAATGCTTAAACTGGCATGCAAGTGCACAATGTTTCTAGAAGCAGTTGCTAATGAGCCTTATTAGCACTAAAAGCCAGCCTGCTTGATTCTCATCTAATTGGCATCCAATATGAAACGTGGGGAAATCTCACTTTCAAAGGGAATTATTCTCTTATCAGGAGAGGTGGGCTATGTCATTTCCTTATTATCAGACACAGCAAAATTCTGGGAAACATTCATTTAAACTGGAAATGAATAAAAGGGGTTGAATCAGGGACGCCATCTGTGTGGGGGAGCTTAACCTGTTTCCCACCATGCCAACACCAGTTGTTAAGAATCAAACCTTCTCCTAACAACATTGGGCCATCCTATCATATGTTTCTTGGTCACAATATGAAAGGATTTTAGGTCCATCCCTGTGATTTAGGCCAAAACACATGCTGTCAGGTTTAGTTCAGTCTCTAGAAGATTATATGCTGCTTCTGTGTCCTTGATCCTGAAGTTCCTCTCCATATTTTGCCATTTCTTTCCTGTATGCCTTTCTCCTCCTGCTGCAGTTTATCCAAGACACAACCCTGCCATGATTTGACATTTGTGTTTTTGCAGCCATTTCTTCAACTTCACTCTGTAAATTAGCATTTTGTTGACGTTGGCTCGGCCTGCTTTTGAGATGATTTTCGTCTGGCAATAGGTCCCAGCTTAACAGTTTCATCTCATAACTACAACACCATGCTTCTCAACCTAGTGGCCTTTAGGGGACCAAACATGAGTTTGAAGACTTTTTATTAGTGACTTGTGCCCTTTTCTTATTTCCTCTACATTTTTCTACACAGTAGAACATTTGGAATAATTAGCATTGAGGAACATGCTGTAGAAAGGTTACGTTTGGTTTGGTCATCTCACTTGATATTTCACAAAGGGTCTGTGAACAGAAATCTAGTATCCTGCAGTTTAGGAAGAATGCTCACTGCTCAGACCATTGCAGGTTTGATATGACATAAACAACTAAATTCTACAGCCTTGTTGTGAGCATACTAAATAGAGTACTTTATGGTTGTCAAAATATTGGCAAGTTTTTGTCTAATAAGTTAAATCATGGTTCATTGGGCACAAGCTGTGTTCACTGTTGGCTGTAATTGTCATTGGCTCACCCAAGCTGAGTTAGGTACTTCTTCCTCCTTGCAGAAAGCCCATTAGTAGAAGCCAAGGAAGAATGGAACACTCTAAATAAATGTTAAAGGCCAGTACGTAAGGACAGAGCAAATGCACTCTACTCTTAGAGCAGGGAAGCCAACATGATGCCCTCAAGATGCTTCTAAGCTACAAGTCCCAGCAGCTGCAGCCAGCAGGGCCAATGGTCAGGGATGATGGGAGCTGTAGTCCAACAATATCTAGAGGGCATTGTGTTGGCCATCCCTGTCTTAGAGTTTTAATCAACACTGTTGTCATACTGCTGCAACAGTAATGGCTAGAAAACTGCCGGAAGCCAAATTCTACCATTCATGGTACAATTGCTTTCATGCAATAAACTGAATCCCTGTGCCTGTCCTTGGGGCTTAGACCAGAAAATCTGCAGGATCTGTGTTATGGTGAGAGGCGTATGCAGAGGGGAGCAACATCTGCGTATCACTGATGTACGTGCATCTTCCAGACAGCTTTTTCTGAGTTTTCAGAACAGACCAAGTTTCTTTAAGCTGGGTTTTGTGGCATATCCATCTCAAATTGCCTCATCAGATACAGAGAACAGAGAAGAATGCCAATGCCAAATGAGCCACCTGGTTCCCAAGGTAGCTGCTGAAAAGGAAAGTTTAAAGTCACTCCCTTTCTCCCCATGGCTGTGTTTAGCATAAAAGTCAAAGGAGGCATGAAAGAAACAGGAAGACCCCGAATTTTGTCAGTTACAGAATAAATATAGTTATGTAGTCTGGGAGATGTCGCTTCTTTCTACACCTGGCTTGCAGATGGCTGTACTCCCAGTACATTGCTTAGGCGGAATGAGCCAAAGCTGAGTTGTTATCTGTATAACTGGCTTCCTGATTATTGCTTTCAAGGACTCTCTGTACACGTGCAATTGATGAACTAAATGGAAATCATTCGAAGACTAAAAATAAATTATCTTCAGCTTATTGCTCTCTCTCCCCCCACCCCATCTGTCTTGTTTTTCAGTCATGCCAAGCCGACCTTGTGAAGGACAATGGTCACAAATATTTCCTTTCTGTTTTGGCAGATCCCTACATGCCGGTAAGGTCAAATAATCAGTCTTCACCACCATCCACCATCCCACCTCTCTGATTAGAACTTATGCTGATTCATGTGCTGCACTTATGAGGCACCCATACTGTTGATTTTGTAGGTGGTTAGAAGTTACACAAAGTTGTAACATGCAACTGTCCTGTTGATGAGTAGCATGGAGAAAATGGTTAGAGGACACTTTCTCCCTCTTCTTTAAAGGAATGAAATGGTTTGGCAGTATATTCAGGACAGACAAAGGGAAGTTATTTCTTCACACACTGCATTTGTGGACTTAGGCTTAGATGACTTTCAAAGGGGTTTAGATAAATTCATGGTCCATCAGTGGCTATTAACCATAATGACTAAATGAAACCTCCGTGTTCAGAGGAAGTATGCCACTGAATACCAGTTATTGGTGGGGTGGGCATTATCTTCATTCACTACTTTTTGGGTTCCCGGGGGGGGGGGTGTCAGGTTGGCCACTGTTGGGAAATGAGAACCTGGACTAGATAGACCTTTGATGTGGTCCAACAGGGCTAGTCTTACGTTATTACAATGTGGATGAGGTGGGGCACATAAATCAAAGAAGAATCTTAAATTGCACACCTTTTTCTTTTGCTCAGTATTAATTTCTTCTTGTGAAAGAGACCACAATAAATGAACTAAAGGGGTTATTTATTGTCCATAAATGTATTTTAAGCCTGTTAAAGAAAAAGAATATTGCAGTAAGGGCACTGGTAGGTTTTTTTGTATTTTTTAAAAACTTCACTACTGTTGCTAGCATGAATCAGTCGGGCCCTGTTCTCTTCTCTATTATTATTTTTGTAATCTTGCACTTAAGGGAAAATAAAATGTCATACAAAATAATTTCCAGTCTTCCCACACTGCATGTGAAATGTACTGTCTTTGGGAAATGTTTATATAGTTCTTTAAATGTATTGGAAGCACAAAAGGTATTTGACACATGGAGAGGTAGAGATGACAGAAAATTTTCAGAATTCTTTTAGAGAAGGATGCAAATCCTGTGCAACCTTTTTATTTTGTCTGAAACGTGTCTGTCTATTTGCTGTGGCAGACGTTGTGTTTTGTGATTTAAAGTTAAAAGCACTTTCCACCTTTGTACCCTTAGAAAGCTTGAACCCACAGTTAAATGAATTTACACGCTTCTATTTGAAAGGGCAGTCATACAAGCAAATGAGATTAAGTCATTTTCAAGGCCATTTTCATTATTTCATTTAATTTGGATTGTTAAGTTAGGGAGACCTTTGAGAACCCTCAGTGTCAAAAGAGGCAAGTTCCAACAGGAAGGATTTAATAATAATAATAATAATAATAATAATAATAATAATAATATCTTTACCTTGAAATATTCAAGGTAATATTATTATTTTATCTAATCCTCAATCTTTTGTGTGTGTTTTCAGGCTGAACATAGGACGATGACAGCTTTTATTCTGGCAGTGATTGTCAACAACTACAATACCGGGCAGGTGAGTAAAAGTTGAGGAATGGTGTGGATGGCTCTACATCTGACCTCCTTAATAATCTTGAATAAAAATGTTAGGGACCTTACCCCATGCATCTATGCTGCTCTAAAAGAGTTGTTTTCCTTAGAATTGTTTTATCGGCAAATAACGCGTTAAAATATCATGCTCTGCCCTTTGTTATAGGAAGCCTGTCTTCAAGGGAACTTGATTGCCATTTGCCTGGAGCAGCTCAATGATCCACATCCTCTTCTGCGCCAGTGGGTGGCTATTTGCTTGGGGCGAATTTGGCAGAATTTTGACTCTGCAAGGTGGTGCGGTGTGAGGGACAGTGCCCATGAAAAGCTCTACAGCCTTCTCTCTGATCCAATCCCAGAGGTAATACAGCATCCAGTGGAGAGAGTGGTTCATGTGCTTGCCTTAGCTACCCAAAACAACTTCCCTATATTACTTGATCTGATCAGGGTACACAACACTAAACTTTGAAAGTATTCTTTCACTTTTAAAAATCAAATTATTGATGAAAGTATTTCTGTACCACCATGTAACATATGTGGGCAAGTGTACAGCAATTAAATATAAAACACCTTTTAAAACAATTCAAATAACCATTAAAGTGGCTGGCTAATGAAACAGCTGCAAAGGCTGTTTAATTTATGAAGATCTTAACTAATAAGGCATGAACATGATTAAAAGAAATCTTAGTCAATTAATTTCATGAGTTTTGAGTGATTTATCTAGTAATTAATTCTATATATGGGTAAAAATAGTAATTCTGAAGGAAGCTTTCTTCATTGTAGCAGATGTCATATTTTAATATACGTTCCCTTCTATGTAAGAGAAAAGACAGAATGCCTCTTTTAAAAGAACACTCACCACTTGTAGTTTTTTTTTAAATAAATTTTTATTAGTTTTCCAACACATATTAAAAGACAATACAAAACAATACCTAAACAAACAAACATATAAACACGTATAATTTCTTAACCTTCTTTTCCTTAAGCCTTCTTTCAGCGACTTCCCCATACCTCCTTTTTCTGCATCCCTGTTTTAAATCTTTCCAGCAACCCCTAATTTTAATTACTTATAACATTTCCTTTCAATCCTTTTTCTCATGTCCAATTGTTTATCGCTGCAATTCTATTTTACATTACTCATAACATTTTAACACTCGTTAATTTTACAACAGTTCTTAAGATAAACTTTAAATTTCTTCCAATCTTCCTCCACCGTCTCTTTCCCTTGGTCGCGGATTCTGCCAGTCATCTCAGCCAGTCCCATGTAGTCAATCACCTTCGTCTGCCATTCTTCCAGTGTGGGTAGTTCTTGTGTCTTCCAGTACTTTGCTAAAAGTACTCTTGCTGCTGTTGTCGCATACATAAAAAACGTCCTATCTTTCTTTGACACCAATTGGCCTACCATGCCCAGGAGAAAGGCTTCTGGTTTCTTCACAAAAGTGCATTTAAGCACCTTTTTCATTTCATTATAGATCCTTTCCCAGAAAGCCTTAATCTTTGGGCACGTCCACCAAAGGTGATAAAAAGTACCTTCAGTTTCATTACATTTCCAGCATTTGTTATTGGGCAAATGATAAATTTTTGCAAGCTTGACTGGGGTCATGTACCACCTATAAATCATTTTCATAATATTCTCTCTTAAGGCATTACATGCCGTAAACTTTATACCGGTGGTCCATAACTGTTCCCAGTCAGCAAACATAATGTCATGTCCAATGTCCTGTGCCCATTTAATCATAGCTGATTTAACCATCTCATCCTGTGTGTTCCATTTCAACAGCAAGTTATACATTCTTGACAAATTCTTAGTACTGGGTTCCAGAAGCTCTGTTTCTAATTTCGACCTCTCCACCTGAAAGCCAATTTTCCTGTCCTGTTTAAAAACTTCATTTATCTGGTAATAATGAAGCCAGTCTCTTACTTTAGACTTCAATTTCTCATAACTCTGTAATTTAACTTTTCCCTCCTCATGCTCTATAATTTCCCAGTATTTCGGCCATTTGGATTCCATATTTAATTTTTTCACTTCCTTAGCTTCCATCGGTGACAGCCACCTGGGGGTTTTATTTCACCACTTGTAGTTTTTATGAATACTTGTATTCGGCAACATCCAGTGATGTCTGCCTTCTTATGCAATGGAAATCTGTTGGTGCAATAGAACCTCTGGTCTTTGTCTCCCTGTACATGCCCAAAATCCACTCCAGAGGATTTCTCAGTTTTCTGGAGCTGATTTTGCAGATTGTAAGGTGGAAGAGAAGGAGAAGCCCATGAATACCTGCCCAGTTAATTTATTTGATTAAAGCTTATACTAACTTATTACTCTATTAACTATTGCAGCCCTGTAATCTGTTAACTATTGCAGATTTCAGCTGATGTGTTGAGGGTCTACTGGCCATGTGAAAAAAAACATAGTTCTCATATGTCTGCATTTACTTACTAGATGTGTCCTTAATGTTGGGAGTCCTTTCCAATAGGATGGATATGTTATCTTATGACATCTTTGCACTAAAACATGTAAGTGACAAAGTGTATGCTAAGAGTTTAAGTTGGACAGAGATTATTTATGTTTCTTTTTCAGGTTCGCTGTGCTGCAGTCTTTGCCCTTGGCACCTTTGTAGGCAATTCGGCTGAGCGGACAGATCATTCTACCACTATTGATCACAACGTTGCCATGATGCTGGCTCAGCTCATCAACGATGGAAGTCCCATGGTCCGAAAGGTATAACATGGGGTTGGGAGGGGTAGGTGCTAGAGCCCCTGTGTTGCTGCTCAGCTTGTTAGTCCTGTCTGCACGGACTTTTATAGTTCATTGCAGCTGTTCAAAACTTTGATTTACTGAAAACAGGGAAAACCCATAGCTCAGTGATAATGCACATCCTTTGCATGCAGAATGTTCCAGTTTTAACCTCCAGCCTATTCCAATTAGCAGAGCTGTGGGTCTCACTGCCTGAGACCTCAGAGAACCTCTGACAATCAGAGTAAACGATACTGGACGAAATGGACCAATGCTCAGATTCCTTATTCAGCAGCTTCATCCTATGTTTATATGATCTGTTCAGACTGTCCCTTAGCAATTTGTGCTTAGGTTCCCTTTTCCTCCCTTGAGCAGGTCATGAACATGTGAGGCCCTGAATGACAACAGCTTTAAAACATTACAAGGTGAATCCTTGCACCCATGACTATTGCCAAACATTAAATGGCAAAAGACGCATAGTCTTCAGAAATAGCCCAATAACTATTTCATGTATTGAAGAGAAAACCCAGGTTAAAATATAAGATCAGCTGTGGACTCACTGTAAGCCTCAGTTTGATAACGTGGAAATAATAGTGGCATGCCTTCAAGATAAATTATTTTAGCTCCAAAGTGCTGTGTTAATTGCAAACAATAATAAAATATTGCTAAGTTTCCCCCTTTCTCATTAGAAATTCCGTAGGGATTCTTCAGGTCAGGGGAAACTACTTAATGTCTGTTCTATTGAAATACAATTCTAAAACCGGGCATTTGAGTTGTTTTTGTGCAGTGTATTATAATTGCAGGGTAATTTAGGATTCCCAGATGTCTAAATCTAGCCCTCTTATTCCACAACATGATGGGTGTCCGTCCGGTATGGACTCTGCAGAAAAAGAGCACCATTATAAGACCTTAGCTCTGAAATTCTGTTTTGGCAGCATTACGCAATAAAGAAAACATGGCATGTCCGCAAACTGGCACTCTCTAGGCCATTCTTTGAGAGATTCATGAGGATGAATATGCATACTTTGTGTACATGTGGTAGTGGCAATGGCTATCTGTCCTAAAATTTGCTTTGTTTTTTGGAATTGGCTTTTGTTTGTGGTGTACAGCCTTTGCACACTGCTGCTTCTGCAGGCAAGTCTTCTTAGATCTTTGTGCCAGTAGAATCCTTACAGTAATTTGATAACACAGCAGGCTTCCCATTTTACCTCCCATGTGGCCACTTCTCATTGGTTTCTCCTTGTTTTAACATCTTGTCTTCATCAGAATGGTTTTTTTGGGGGGATAGTTAGCCAATGTGAATCTTTGGCTGCTGAGACTGCTTCATCATATGTAAGCAAGTGCCATTTCCTCAATGCGAGAAACAGGGAAAGTTTTTGCACTCCTGCAGGTCTTACTGGCTCTCTGTTTGTTGGCAATTTCTTTGAATCACAAGCCCTGTCGTGTCAATCGTTTTGTCTCTCCGTTTCCTGAGAGGCTTACGTAAATTTCAGTTTGCACTCGCCTTTCTGTTTTCAGCCTGAAGAATAACATTGTTCTGCTTTTCTCCCTGTCCTGGGGGAAATAAAATTAACTTCATCACCCAGAGTGTGATAAAGAACACTTGCTGCAAGAGGTGGTATAGGGTCAGTGGGGGGAGTTGACCTTGAATTGAGGGCATACACGCCATGGATCCCTTTACCATCCCAGCTCCCCGGGGGCCATCACTCTGAAACACAAAATGCTTTTTCTTGTCTGACCTGAACGTCAGGCTGCTTCATTTTGCCCAGTGGGGCCAGGCATGAGGCCTTTATCAATATGGCATTTCATTTGCTGTACAGTATGAGAAATCCCTTTGCAACAGAAAAAGGGCATTGCATAACAAAATAATGAAAGACCAGGCATTAGAAAAGGATTATTTTAGACCTGGCACCATATCCATCATTGAAAAGTGTGCTGCTGAATGCCAAAGGAAAGTGATATCTGTCAGCAGAGAGCTGTCAGGCTTGTATGTCACTACTTTCATTTTGGAGCTGCTGCATAAAAAAAAAGAGGACAGGGAAATGAGAATAGCTGGCCTGGCCTCTCTCTCCAAGACCTCAACACTTTGCAGAATTTCTTGATGCTCTTGCTACTTCCTCCCGAAACAGAAGCCACGTTTTGTCTCTGTAGTCCTTTGCTATTTATCACCCTTTTGATAGCAGAGTCTTACATTACAATCTACCAAATTAAATATGAAATATTAATTTGTTACTGGAAACAAGAAGTATGTGGCAGCCCTCCGAGAGGAAGAAGGATGAGTTTTGCAAGTGCAGGAGGGAAACAGGGCAGTTCTATTCAGCAAAGAGCTTTCCATAATGGGTTAGTGGGGAGAGGGCTGAGATGAAACAATAGTCCCTTGAAGATTGTTTTTCCTAACCTTCCACTTTAGAGCAGTAGCACATCAGTCACTTGATAGCACTGAGAAGCATTGTGACCAGAGCTTCCTGCCTAGTCTTGTCAAATTTATCATAGGCAAAATGCAATTCATCTTTTCTAGCCTCTGTTTGGGTAAATAGGACATTAGTAGTACTGTGTAGGGCTATTTAGAAAATGCCTTGGTAAGTTTCTGATCCTTCTGCACAAATGACTAAACAACAATAAGAGACTTTGATAGAATAAATAAAATTCTGTGCTAGTCTTGCAGAATTCAAGATTTCCCACCAAGAAATTTTTGCCTTTTTTCACAGAAAATAAGTACTGTAGCAGGTTCTGCTTGCCCAATGTCAGATTTGATTTCTTTTTTGAGCTGACTGTGAACCACTGTGAACAGTTATGCATTTCTGACAGGGCATCATGCTATTTCTGTAACTCTTGGAATCATCATAGAAAAGGTTGGCAAGGCTTTAAGGTCTGGACCATGACCCAGGAGGTCACACAAAGAACCTTGTCCTTTTTATGATTCATTATGTCCTACAGAGGAGCTTGAATGGACCAGAGAAGAATGGCACAATGTTCTCCCAATTCTCGGCTGCATCAAAAAGTAAAGAGTAGCCAATAATGAAAGATCTTTCGTTGCAAAGAATTCACTTTGGAGTCAAATGTTACCAGCTTTCTTAAGATCGTCACACTAAAGTGAAGCAAAAATCAATGCTTCACAAAGCCAAGTATAAAAAGTGCCCTCGTCCCCACTTGAGGTGACAAATGGGTATTAATTTTGTCAGAAGGCTGCTTTCACAGGGACTTGATTCTGTTGCTTGCTTTATTTAAAGTTGCTCACAAAATAGACCTCCAGGTATAGGTATATAAATTCAATAAATAGTAATAATTAATAATAATAATATAGAATCTTTCCACTGCATTTTCACAAATGGGAACTTTGTAAAGTACTGCTATATGCTATTTTGAGGATGGTATTTTAAAGTCAAAATGTTCAACCCAATGAATGATTGCAGGAGGGATGGGGAGCCTGTCAGCCCAGATGTTGTTGGATTCCAATTCCCATCAGTCCCACCAGTATGGCCAATGGTCAGGGATGGCAGGTCCTCCTCCATGCTTTACAAGATACACTGAGCTGTGAACAGAATGTTTCAATAGCACTCTTGCTCCTGGACTAGCTAGGTTAAATTCAGAAATATATTGGCTTAACCTTAGAATTTGGAGTGGAGATTACTGCATCAATTTGTTTATTTGCCTTCAAGACCCGAAACATTGTTCTTTGAGTAGTCCTGGAACTTTGACTTGCAGATGGGTGTCTGCTTTTCCTTTATATTATCAGGTGAATGAGATCTTCCCTGGTTTTTTTGTTGGTTTTTTTGCAGTGATTCGAGTTCTTTGCTGTCAGTTATTTCACATGCACACAGTGTTCAGAAGTCTGTTTTTCCTCCATTGCCCTCTCCCTAGGAATTGGTGGTTGCACTGAGTCACCTTGTGGTCCAGTATGAAAGCAATTTCTGCACTGTTGCCTTGCAGTTTATGGAAGAAGAAAAGAACTATGCACTGCCATCACCAGCTGCTCCAGGTAATACATCATTTTCTTTATTAAAAAATTATAATAAAACTGTAGAAGGTAATTCTATGAGGGAGGGCAGTTTATTGGCTAAATCACATATTTTTGGCAACCCTTCCCCCCAAAAAAACTGATTTTGTGTGTGAAGGTCAAATGAGGGCTTCATATTGGCTCCATTCACACATCATGGTAGATTAAAGATTTATTGTGGAAGGACAAATAGTTCCCACTTCACTTCTCCCCTAGCACAAGCAGGAGCAACAAACCACAGTCCCTGCCCTTAGCATTACATCCAAACGAGGAGTCATGGTTTGTTTTATTCTAAGCAAACCTTGATATGAAGCTAGGGTTTATTCTTACTGTGACATGTGGACTGGGTCAGTGTTTTCTATCGCTTCTCCTCTTCTTTTCCTTCTCTTTGTACATTCTTCTTAATTTGGGAAATACAGAAATCTGGATAAATTGTTGCTGGCCTTTTATCTCGTGAAATGTCATCTTAAATATTAAATATCCTGGATAATCTCTGGGGACTTGGGAACCTCTCCTGTCAGATAATTTAGATGAAAATACAGTTGTCTCCCTGCAATGAGTAATTCAATAGCGCCTTTGTCTGAAAGAGTGGATTATATTAAAAAATATGAAAACCTACTCTCCCATTCCCTTGTCTTTCTTGTTGCTGTTGAATAAAATAATAACGTGTTTACTCAGGATAAATTAAAGCTGTTATGTAAATAAAATGCACAAGAAGCATCTTATTTCCAGCATCAAGACCCAGCTATATCTGGCACAGAATTTCTAAAGCTTTTATACAGCACAAATGCTTCTTGGATCTCTCTTAAGGAAGAAAACAGTTGAAATGCCAGGCTCTCATAGTATACTGTAACTCCTGCAGCTAAGCATTTGGCTGGGAGCGGGGGGACCCTAAAGCTTTGGTTGACCTTTTGTTACAGACAAGTTATCTAGCCTCACACCTCACCATCACACCCCGCCACATTCCTTTAAATGGGGTTGTCATGTTAGTCCCATTAAAGTTAATGGAGCCTGCACAGCACTTGGTCAGCAAAGTCTAAAATGAACGGATGGAAACAGTAGCTCAGATTTAGGTCTTGTTTGCAGGAGGATGTATTCTCCTAATGCCAAAGCAGTTAGCTTGTGTCTCTATTTATGGACTACCAAGGCCTAACCCAACTTTGTATAATATTAGACCACAGTCATGCTAAAAACAGAAAGTTGTGATCCTTTTCCTGGGTGTTAGGAGGATGGGGTAGGAAATGAATAACAATATTGTCTCCATAGAAGGTGGAAGCCTGACTCCAGTGCGAGACAGTCCCTGCACACCAAAACTCCGTTCTGTCAGCTCCTATGGGAATATAAGAGCAGTCACGACAGTAAGGAATTTGAATAAGTCTCTGCAGAATCTCAGTTTGAATGAAGAATGTAAGTTTGCTTTTCAGGATTCTCTTACCATTTACTCTTTGAATGCATGTATGCAAAGCTTACTCATATGATTGCTTCCAACCACAGCAATAATTAACCGACTCAGTGCCTATAAAAGTTTGGACGGCATACCTAAGTGATGTGATACAGGATTAGATCCGGAAAACATGAGTGGAAGAGAATTCACAGAAGAGCACTTTCCTGCCTCCTCTCACTCTCCTCCCACTGCCGCCCCATGTTAAAGGCCAATTAAGAGGGTCAGGGAATCCTCCAAGGTTGGAAGAAGCATGGGAGGTGCTGAAAGGCGAAAGGGCAGTTCACATGATGCTTCCATGTAATTTGGGGTGATTTCCCCCTCCTCTAGAAATGCACCCATCACATTCTAGAAGGTCCTCTGACCCTCAGGATTAGCTTTTTGCAAGTGCAAGATGGAAGAATAGCACAGTAAGCCCTCTTCTGCTTGCAATTTCCAGTGTACTCAGTTGTTTTTTTAAAGAGATATTAAACTAGCCTGTCTTTATATCTTGGAGTTGCTCTTCCCATAACTTGAGTAGTGGTTCCTAATTAGCAATGTACTGCAGACACCCTGTTTTTCAAAAGCCAAGCCATGGACCTTTGAAAATGTTGACATCTCTATGGTAGTTTTGGATATGTTATTGGTGCCACCATACCCTCCAGTGCAAAACAGGGACGTGCTCGAGTCATGTGACCAATGCAAGAGCACAGCACCAAAAAGCACATTTTTTGAGTGCTGTGCTCTTGCATGAGAGCACGGCCCCCCCAAAATGGGATGTCCCAGACAGTTGGTGGGTATGTGTGATGGACCTCCTGGGTGGGCTATGTGGGCCCCCTGGGATCTGCAGGCCACCAAGTGGGAATCACTGCTCTAGAGCAAGATTTTCCACAGCCGCTAATACCGACACCCTGTGGTTGATGCAATCATGCAGGAAATGAATGAAGACCTGGGGGTCAAGAAAAGGGCCTAGGAGTGAAAAAGAAGTTTACAAGGCATAATGCCAAAAAATTAATTGAGAGCTATGAGCCTCAGAAATATAGGCATAGGCATTTACAGAGCACACCTCCCTTGCCAATGATGAATCTCTATATTTAATAAGATAATATTACAATACATCAATTTTATGATTTATGGTCATGGTGATGGGTGATTAAGAAATGTTAATCATATATTGATATTTCTTGACTTTATTTCATTTATGTTCCTAAAAATTTGGGTTGGAGTCAATGACAACTTTATTGGCACATCGAGGGGTCAATGTACTCGAAAGTTTGGGAAATCCTGCTGTACACTGATACTCCAAGGAATACTGTCCTTGCACACTTGCTTCTCTCAATGTTTCCTTACTTATTCTTTGTCTTCAGCAGCTGGGAGCTCTGTTGCCTTTTCTCCTGGGAACTTGAGCACCAGCAGCAGTGCCAGTAGCACCTTGGGCAGCCCTGAGAACGAAGAGTATATCCTGTCTTTTGAGACCATTGACAAGATGAGAAGAGTCAGCTCCTACTCTTCACTTAATTCACTGATAGGTGAGCCTGCACATTTCCAAGCCGCCTCATCTCTATTCTGCAGAGTATGGTAGGAAAGCTTTGAGGAGGAGTTCTTTGTAACGGCACATAGGCTCTTAATGTGAGTGGACAGCAACCTGACAAAAGGAGATGGGAAATTTGTTTGAAGTTTTTTGTGTGGATGCAGAACAATGACACAGCTGCATTTGTGTGTGAGAGTGTGCCAGCTTTTTGAAAGGGGATGATACATTTTCCATGGTTAACAATCCCAGCAAAAGAACCAAATGTTGATTGGAATTTGCAGCTGCTTCCAGCATTCTTACCTAGAAAACTGGGTGTTCATATTTGACTTTAGTTTTGATGCACTGCCTTGTTGATAGTAACACCTATGTTGGCTACAATATACTAGAGCAGAGCTTTCCAAATTGTGTGTCACAACACATTAGTGTTTTGGCTGCAGTGTGTAGGTGTGTCACACAATGTGTGTCCGTATCTCTTAAAAGGCATTAGTTTAACCTCTGGTTTGCTAGTAAAACTGAATTACTATGTCGCAAAATGATGCATGTCTAGGAAGTGTGTCACCAACATGAAAAGTTTGGAAAGCTCTGTACTAGAGAGTGGGGCTGACTGTTACTTCAGTTTCTGTTGCCCTGTTTTCTAGGGCTTATGGAGAACTCTATATGAAGCCAGTTGTATTCATGTTTCAGTCTGAATCTGTGCATCAGTTAACTAAGTGATCCATGGAGCTTGTGCAAAGATGAGTGGGGATTGGGATGGAGACAGAATTCTTGTACCTTGCTTTCTTATTTCTCCTCCACTACCATTACAACCTTCCCTCTTACACCCACCTCACCTCATTTCCAGTCTTTGTCTGGGCAGGACAGGAAAGCACCCAATTAGAACAACTGCTCCTTTTGCATCATAATGGACATGATTAACTCATGTGTCACAGACATTTCCTCCACACTTAGTTCCTGTGTTTATGTGGAGGTGAAAAGGGGGAAATAGGTCAAACCACCCAGATCAGGAAAGAAAAGTGCTACTGGCTTGGCCCTGCCCTAGTTTCAGTACCTGGCACCTCCTGTTATAAGGCTGAGTTGTAAAACTTGAGGCCTTGGGAAACCGTGGGCTAGATGGGCAAATAGTCTGACCCAGGTGTAAGGCAGTTTTCCATGTCTGTTTTTTTATAAGAGTAGCATGGCAGGATTAGTACAGTGCTTTGGTTCCTGTAGGATTGTTTGTTTGTTGTAGCTAAATTACTCAGGCTTGCTATGTTAATCATCCCAGTCCCCAGACTAAAGTAATGTAGATTTTTGAGGAAGAGTGAATTGGTCGGATATTAAACTCACACAGACCGTTCCAGAGTATGAAGCACAATATTGCTCCTAGACTATGATTCTAACTAATCATCGATCACATTGAGATGATGACAAATGGTCACACAGCCATTGAAATTTGGCTACATGATAACATTGCAAAGCCAAGTAAACGAGGACAGGAAATATTTCCATTGCCTTTGTGCTTATTTGGAGCCCTGCCCGCTGAAAAGGCATAGTTTTTGAAGGGGGATAAGAGTTTCTCTAAAAGTGGGCCCCCCCCCCACTTTAGCTCAGCCCCATAAAATGGCCCACTGTTTCAGTTCCTGTGGGTATTTCTCCATAGTCTTCTGCTAATGTAAAGAGGTGCATATTTTGTTATTTACATGTGTCTTAAAAGAGTTTTAGAGCACAGCTGAAAAACATAGCCAGGGAATGAGATGAGTGAGAGCATCTTGAAGCACAAAAGCAGCTCTCTAGTGCCTTCCTCATTCATATTCAGACAGGAACAGCTCATATCCAGCTGTAAACGACATAGCTTATGGAAGTGTTTAAAATTCATAACTTACACGGAATCCCATTACTTTCAGCACTTACCTCTTTAAGGCCAGGGTTTTTCTTCTTCCTCCATGATTTCTTTTTTCTCCTCCTTCCTTTTTCAAATGCATCTTCCAGCCTTGCCTCTGCTGCATCCTAAAGGAAATGGTAAAAAAAAAAAAAGGAAACTTGAACTTGGTCCATAGGTTTGCGCTTGAGTTGACCTGAATGGCAGATTATGTAAACTTTCGGAATCTTGTCAACTCCAACCCATTCTCTCCTGTTTAAATTTCTTCTCAATTACACTGGGCAGGAGGGGGATAACCTGTTCAGGACCAAAGGCCACAATAAGAATTTCATGAGCTAGATGGACTCAGACCACTTACATATAATTGACACTAACATTGTAAGATTATTATGGATTTCTAGGCAATGAAAAGTTGCACTTTCTTTGTGACACCATTTGTGTAGTTGGCAGTGTACTGTTCAGGGTAGACTATGAGCTCATTTTGGGTGATGAACAAGGTCTAGAGGAGACTGGCTTGGGATATGAGGCAGTATTGAGAAGCAAGAAGCAAGCATAGACTCCTGGGTATCTGTGGCTGGATCAGGTTGTTCACAGTACCCAATAGCTCCCTAGGCAAACTCCCAGGGAAGAGGGATGTTGTCTAACAAGAGTCTTAGCCCATCCAAATAGGCCCAAGCTCCAGCCTCTTAACGGAGGGCAAGTAACTTGTAGCATGGCACTCCATTGTTGTCAAGTGGGCTTCCAGGTATGTTATCTCTGTTGAGAGCCTTAATGGAAGTGAAGGTTATGGGTGGTTGGTGCAGTGATGGAGTTTTGGATCCTTTCTTGAGATGGGCCAGTGTTTGACTCTGTATAGGGCACCTTCATGGATTCAGTTTGCTTTTTTTAGCTCATGGCAAGTAGCTGACTAGCCTAGACTAATTCTCAGGTCAGCCATAGAGTCCCTTCATCATATGAAGAGTGGGGAAAGGCAATATTGAACAAGTAATAATTTATGCATAGAGAGGGGCAGGATGGAGATAAAAGCATGTGAGGAATGGCTCCATAGCTCCATGGTAAAGCACATGGTTTGCATGCATCTGTTCTCAGGTTTCTTCCCTGGCATCTCCGGTTCAAAGGATCTCAGGCAACAAGACTGAGAAAGCCCTCTACCTGAAACCTCAGTGAACCACTGCCGTGCAAAGTAGACAATACTGGGTTAGACAAAGCAATAGTCTTCTAACTCCATATAAGGCAGTTTCATATACCGTATTTTTTGCTCTATAAGACTCACTTTTTCCCTCCTTAAAAGTAAGGGGAAATGTGTGTGCGTCTTATGGAGCGAATGCAGGCTGCGCAGCTATCCCAGAAGCCAGAACAGCAAGAGGGATTGCTGCTTTCACTGCGCAGCGATCCCTCTTGCTGTTCTGGCTTCTGAGATGCAGAATATTTTTTTTCTTGTTTTCCTCCTCCAAAAACTAGGTGCGTCTTGTGGTTTGGGGCGTCTTATAGAGCGAAAAATACGGTATTCAAAGCCTTTTGATGCTTTCGTGCATGGGGCCTTTTCTCTCAGTTGCAATCTGTTTATTATCATTTCTTAATATGCACCTTTTGTTATGCTGCTAAATGTGAAATTTATTGTTATTTCATAGCAGTTGGTGGGGTGGGGTGAATCCAACCCTCCTGACCCTGACATCACAGCTGAATGCTGCAACGAATTAGAATTTTGCAACAGTCTGCTGTAAAATAAATATCCTTAGAATTATATAATTCTGAGCCCAGGAACTTATTTAGAGCTCCAGAACTGAACTGAGCTCACAATAAATCTACACCAAAATCAATTTTGGTTACACCCACACCCACCCACACAGACACACACCCCTTTCCAGCTTTCTTCATTCTTTCAACATAGTTTAAGGGCAAGGAGTCAATTTGTTGTCATCTTTGTAAAACAGCTGGGGGTCAGAAATCTGTGTTGATGTACTGTATTTTTTGCACCATAACACTCACTTTTTTCCTCCTAGAAAGTAAGGGGAAATGTCTGTGCGTGTTATGGAGGGAATGCCTACGGGTGGCATGCCTACGGGTTTTCCTCCTCTAAAAACTATGTGCGTGTTATGGTCGGGTGCGTGTTATAGTGCGAAAAATACGGTACTTCAAATCACACAGTGATCTACCATTAGATCCTGATCTGTCTTCTGCTCACCCTGTTCTAGCACAATAGGCATAAATTCGCTTCTCCTCTGCAAATGCATGCATTTTAACAATCCTCTCCCCCACCCCACTTCCAGTCTATGTGAGGCCATAGCACTCCCATAAGTGGGTCAGGCTGAGGCATTTTGCTTCTCTAGAACACTGCAACTCCACCAAATTTTGTGCTTAGGTCTACCTTTTGCTACATATCCAAATGATATCTGAATCCCATTTTTAGCCCTTTCTCATCTTGAACATACTGTATATGTGCTTTTATGCTAATGCAATTATGCAAGCAAAATGTGGTTTGCCTTGGAAATGAGTTTTCTGAAACCTCCAGGATCCATCAAGCCTGGGGTTTGCCTGATTTGATGGGGAAACGGGAGTTATAAGCAGTGTACTTAGGAATCCACCTATACATAATGCTATTTACAGAATAATGTAACTGTTCAGAGAGTGAAGTTACGGTCTTTGTAGGGCTAGGATAAGAAAAGGTAAAACATGAGATGCAAAGGAGAGGAAAGATAACATTTATTACATTTTATTATTATTACATTTCTATCTTGCTGTTCTTCCAACGAGCTCAAGTCAGTATCCACTGTCCAGTTTCCTTCTTCTGCTATTTAACCTCACACAACATTCCATTAAAGGTTTATAACACTAAGAGAGAGTGACTGGCCCAGGGAGCTTTATGGCTGTGCAGAGATTTTAATTCTGGTCTCCCTGGTCCTAGCGTGGCACTTTAGCAACTACAGCACACTGGTTAGGCTTAAGAAAAAGTGGGGAACTTTTCAAAAATGATGTGTGTTGCCACAAGCATGCATATTTAGATTGCTTTTCTCATATGCAGATTTAACAAGTCATTTGTGCTCTCATTTTAAAGCAGATGAAATGTCGGGTGTATCACCCAATTAAACAAATCTTAGTAAATTAATTGTATACACTTTAGGTGGCATAAATGGGAGTACCTCATTGAAGATGGCACTTGCTATCAGCAGGTTTTACATTTGCACTTAAAAATAAGTTAAATAAATAAATGTGCTGGTTGATTGGTCAGGACACCATTTTCATAAATAATAAAAAATTGGTTAATCATTTAATTCACTAAATGTTGCAGTCCTACTTTAATTGCCTGCCATGTTGGCAAAATATGCATGATATAAAAGAGCAAATTAGTTAACACAACAAAATAGTAAAAGAAATAATAGCTGGTAGATTTTTATAAAATTTATTTTACATATGTCATATGGCTATTCACTCTCACTGAATCCCATGCACCATAACTATCAATAAGCTCTGGTTTTTATCTTTGCCCGCTTCCCACCATCTCTAGTTTTCCCTGTGGCCTTTCCCAGTTTTACCAGGGGTATGTGTAGAGGAGGTAAACTGGCATCTGAAAAGGTTCTCACTTTGTTCCTGATGACACAGTTGTGTTGCCAGGAATGCTGGGATCTGTAGCTCTTAATTCCTCCCTGCTCAAACCATCAAGACAAGAAATTAAACTTCATTTAATCTCCACTGGGTTGCAGGGTCACAGTAATAACTTAAAGGTGGGTTCTTCAGGGTCCCTAGCTTTCTTTAGCTCTAGTTTACCTACCCTTTCTCTCCCCTCTCCCCAGCTCAGTAAATTTGGGGTGGTAGGAAAGCAGGAGGGAATATGAAGATGACTGACACTTAGGCAAGCTAATTATGGGCTAAGACAAACTTGGGTTAGTTCGTAATTAGAATGGAGGAAATTCTGAATTTTGGCCCCATCCATTGTTGTGCAACTAGGGACTGCAGTGTTGGATTCCTCCAGCTTCTGATCTCTGACTAAGCCAGGCACTGGTGGGAAATTAAATGACAGCACAGCTATCTCAACTTTTGTGTGCCATGCCCTTTTCAGTACTTAGCGTGGTGAGGCAGAAAGATGTAAACCATTTGTACTGCCCTAATCATGGCTGTTAAATTGAATGAAGAGCCATGCATATCTGAATAAAAACCAAAAACTATCAATGAAGAAGGCAATTTACTTCCCATGTTCATTGCTAAAAGGAATCATTTTGCAACTCTGTACTGCAAGGTCCATTTAACCAGTGTTGAATTGGCCCAGCTAATTACAGAGCTGTCATTTTAGATGAACTTGCAGCGTATAACACTCCTTCCTCATGCTTTGTTTCTGCATCCCTTTTTTATTTATTATTGTACTCCATTATGCAGAAGTAGAAAAGCTTCCCCACCCCCCCTGCTGCTAGTATTTCCTTTCATCAGCACACTGACTCAGTTGGTTCAAGCTTGACACGAAGCAATTTTGGATGCGTCATTCATGTGAATCAGTGCTATGAGCAATCCTTTCACTAAAGGGGGGGGGGAATAAAATAAAATAATGTATAGGGAGGTAGGGGGGTACACTTTCTAATGAGTCAAAAAATTCTTCATAGAAATTCCCTCTGTTCTCCTCAGTGAGTGAGTGAATGAGGAATTGCAGTGGTGAATTCCATTTTTTAAAAAAGATCAGATATATTAAAACCAAGTCTTTTGTGTGAGCTCTTTCTTTCTTCTTCTGTCATAAGAGAGTGCTGGTGTGTGTTAGTACAGAGTGCTGGAATACTGAAACACAGATTCCTTCTCCACCTCACCCCTGGTCTTTCATGAACTTTAAAAGGAATCTCAAACAGTTGAGATTTCCCAGAAGTCCTTATGTAACTTTCTGCACAGAACTAAGAGCACAGGAGGCAGAATGCTGATCAGGGAGAAGAGGGCTGTAGAGAGCTCTCCTGGTGGTACAAGCTGCCTGATGCATTGACAGCTGGCATCTTCTTGACTTTCATCATTTTTTCCTGTGCCTTCCAGAACACACGTGCCAAAAGTCAGGTTTGTTCTATGATCTCAAAGTCTGGCACAACAAAAGATACAAATTGTGTGCAGAAAGTTCTAGACTAAGTAGGGTGAGAAGATACTAGCCAAAGCTGAGCTTTGTCATGACCCTGGGGTCAGACTCCCCTTATTCAGCTGGATGAGGCTGGGGATTCAAGATGGGAGAGTGAATTGCTCTCAGGACCAACCCCAGATTACATACTAAGAAGCATTTGTGCAAGAGAAGCCCATTGCACCAGTACCTCTACAGCCCAAGAAGATCATGTTGTCCTCCTCTGATTCAGCTCAGTGGAACCTCTGTCTCCCACACTCAGTCAGAGTCCATGACTGCTAAAGCAAGCTGGGCACCTTTAAACAAAAAGTCTCTTCACACAGTTGGTGGAGCAAGTACTAAGCAAGTGAGCAAGTTTTAAACAGGGGAATGTAAAGATTTTGGTATCACATTGCAAAGGAAATGTTAGGCCGGGGTAACCATCCCCTCCCAGATAATATAGACTACAACTCCCATCATCCCTGTATATTGACCATGCTACCTGGGACAGATAGGAGTTGCAGTCCAAAACATCTGGAGGACACCACATTCATTAATCCTGGCTGTATCCAGGTGGACTAGGAAGCATGGGAAGAGATGCTTAGATGCTTCTTGCATGGTTGCAGCAATGGCCAGGCTGTAGTTTGTTACATTTTGATGATTATCTGTATTATTCAGAGCAGACCCATTGAAACAAATGGATAATTTCAGTGGATCTTATCTGATTATAACTTAGTTTGGATATCGCTCTTTGTACATTTATTTGTAACCTACCTACAATCTGAAGTAATTGAAGTGGCTTCCTCCCCAACATCTCACACATCTCACCTGGGTAAATACAGAAAAGGAATGGGACCGTGAAGTTTGAAAAGGGTTGCCTTTGTGACATGGTGAAGAGGAGCTAATATTAAGTTTTGCTAGAACATGTACTGCTAAATCCATTGTGTGTCAGGCAATCAAACAATCATTTGATCTGCATGAGCAAGTGAAAAGTCAAGAAGTTAGGCTGAAAGCTTTTTTTCCTGTCAAAAAGGAAACTGACCCATTTAACCAAGGCAGAGACATAAATGAGGGTGTAGTCCATACACATCTGACTAAGTCATTGGGCAAAAGTTCACAACTAAACTATTAGAAATCATTCTTTTGCCCCAAACGTTGTGTAAAAATTATGTTAGGTGCAATCACAATACCGATGAGAGGGATTTTCTTTCCAGTGTGTATTGTTTTTCATATTCTCCTGGGGAAATAACAATACCATTTCATTAGCAATTAGTTATGACTGTTGGTGTGTGGTTTTTTAAAAAAAAATCATTGTCATCATATTACAGCATCTATCTTAAATGAATAAGAGAGCTCAGCTTTCAAAGATCCTGTCACAGTTATGAAATACAGTCTAAATCTGGGTTGTAGATTATTTGAGACTGCTAATGTGCTCATATTCAAGTAAAATAACATGTCCAGGAATCATTACCAGTCATACAACTAGACTCTATTAGCATTTATAATTTGACCTCTGAGTCTCTATGTCTAGTAGTAAATTGAAAGCATACTCATTAATTAAAAAGATTGTAATCTCCTTCTGGCAGGGATTTATCTTTTGCCTGTGAATATATGCAAACCAGCATATATCCTGATGCTGTTATATAAATAATAACCGTAAATAATCATACTGAGTCTGGGACATTGTCACAGTTATAAGATCAGTATATAATATGATAAATTGGCCATAGGATTTAATTCAGAAATACATTCCTTTCCCCCCCTTTTGCTTCTAGGAGTTTCTTTCAACAGTGTTTACACACAGATTTGGAGAGTCCTCTTACACTTGGCTGCTGACCCATACCCAGATGTTTCGGACTTGGCTATGAAAGTGCTCAACAGCATTGCTTACAAGGTAAACTATTGAGTTTTCAAGATTTCGCAAACTATAAATAAGTGGCTCTTGCACTTCTCCTTTTGGAAGGCTTTCTGTAATAATGTTACCAGTCAGTGAGAGCTTGTAGAATAGATTCTCACATAAATTTGCTTATTTTGGTTGTTACTTTTTATTTATAGTCTACTTTAATTGAAGAGCTATAGCCTGAGGAATAGCACTTAAAATGAAAAGAAATAGTTAATTCTCCACACCCTGCCAAAAAACAAACAAACTTGCAATCTAAATCAGGTACAGGTCAAACAGAGGGGAAGGGGAAATTTTAAAATTATGCATTACGTTATTAGACTGAATGTGCCTTAATCCCATTAATAAACTTATTCTGATTTCCTGTAGCAGTCCCCTTCCCAAAAACACAATATACAGCTATTCATCCTAGTTCATCTCTGCTTTTGTGGAGGGGTTGAAACTTAACTCTTAACATTGCCCTTCTTCGCCTTCTGCAACTCTGCCCTCTGAGGGGAGAAAGAAAAAGGAGAGTAGATGCTCAAACAGCTCCAGAAGAGCGTAATAGGCAACTGCTAGCAGGAAGGTAGTAGTTATTAGAAGGAACTGAATTATGTAACATGAATAACCCTGTAGATAGGGCTTTCCTTTAATGTCTAGCTAGTAAATTTGACTTGCGGTTTTGGTTATTTTCTTTGCAAACTCATTTAGATTATGCAAGTGAGAGTAAGACTGGATTGCAGATTGAAGCCACAACTGCTGCCCAGTGCAGGTGATCTAGTACATGTGAGTCAGCATGCAGACACCCCATCCCACTCCTCACTTCTCCTGTATGGATTGAAAGCACCACCATTATTGCTATTCTTCATTTTGCAAGGATGATGTGTGTTTCACTCCAGAGGCTGCCATCACTGCTGTTTTTGGAATTATTAGCTCAAATAGTGTTGATAAGTGGGCTGTTTTGGAAATCACTTGTGATAACAAATCTTCTACCACAAACAAAGCACTCCCTAAACATTTAGATAATATTTGCTCTTGAAAATACTACCCCCATCACTCTCTAGATTGCAGCTAGGGGCTATTTGGATATTGTCTTTGTTATGTTCTTGGCTCAAGCCCTTCTGGTTGCTCCAACAAACAAACATGAGCCAGTCCAACATGAGGTGAGATCTCTTGCTGATTATTCATTCCAACAATGTAGCTCAAGAACTTGAGGCTAAATGTGCTATGAGAGATGTCACTGTTTTAGTGTGCTGAGAGGTGTCATGTTTAAACCTGTTGTTCTCCTTACAGTGCTCTTTTTTCTTTTAAAATGTTTCTTTACTGGCACCCATGACCCACTGATTAATCTCAGCTGATTGGCTAAATCTCTTTGGGTAGTTTTACGACACTGCACCAGATGAATTTAAGCATAAGGAATGAAAAATCTCGTACCTGATACCGAAAATGAATGAAGGGGGAGATTTATATTTTAAATCTCTGTTCTTGCTCGTATCATTGCTTTATCTTATGAATGTAAGTGTAACAATCAACAATATGGATCAACAGTATGGATGCACATATACAGTGCACTTACCTGTAAACCAGGTTTCTGCTACTTAGATACAATAGAGTATGAGTATGACAGTTCTGGGTAATCCTTTCTTGCAACAGGGTGATTTAGCAAGCATGGCCTGCAGATTGAGTCATCACCATATTAAGGTGGTGAATTTTTCCCGTGGTGATTTTTCTACAGCTCTTCCTTTCAACCAGTGTAATAATAGGATTATTCAATGATGCCTCTGGCTATTTGCACATATTGGAATTAAAGCTGATGTACTTTCATGTGTGGCATAACAGAATTGTAAGGTGGACAGGATCTATCATGGACCCATGCCATTCCCGACCTCCAGGAAATATATAGAGATGATATATAACAGGAAGCACTACTCAGCCATATGATTCGCTTTTCCCATCGTTCACTTTGGTTATACAGTTGCTGCTGCCAAATCAGTTAATGGGTTTGGTATGATAATACATTAAATCATTGTTGAACTAGTGGCATTGGCATGGCTGAGAAGCAAGGTCTTCCAATAAGTGGCTATATATGCTCATTCAAAGGGAGCTCAGACAGCAAACAGTGAATAGTGGTATTGTCTACCGTCTCTGTCAAAGTTGCCTTTTCTCTCCATCTTGAAAGTGCCAAACTTGATATGATAGAAGCTGAGGTGTCCAGGCAGTACCACATTTTATATGGTTGGTAGGCACACATGTGCTATATGTTTCTGAAGGCGGAGGAGGAGGAAGAGGAGTCATATTGTGACTTCTTCATCATAATTATGGATGGCATCACCAGGTAAACAAAAATTTCATTATATTTCTGGATACCACAACCTGCATTTCTGTTTATATTTTATACAATATACATCACCATATTTTGGAGGGAACCATTTCCTTAGCTTACAAATAAATTACACACACACACACACACACACACAACCCAAATGCTTTGTGGTTATATCACTAAGGAAAACCCATGGCAATTGTGCAGGTCCTCAGACTTAGGAGGGGAGAGGCCATGTCCCACCACAATCAAAGAAGCTTGGGATAGCTCAAGTCCAGATGGCCTTAGAATTTGCAAATATGATAAGGTTAATATGTGTGACTGCAGAAACCAGGGATTGGGAAATAGTAAAGGGAGCAGAAAATGTTCTTTGTGGCCAAGGATTTTAGCTGCTGCCAATTATTCACCTGCCATTCATCCTTTGTGTCTCCTACTCTTTGAGCTTTTACAACATCATGTAGAATAAATTGTGGCATTTCACATTTGGCGTACTTGTTCAGATAGTCTTTTAACCTGGTGGTAATAGATGTTTTCTGCTCACACAAGAATTTCTGGATCACATCCCAGAATGTACTATGCATTTTCTTGGCTCCATAAAGAAGACAACGGAAAATGGCTACGCTTTTTGGCAGGGTGTTGTTGAGCATTCTTTGGTGGAATGGGAAATGCAGTGGAAACCTAAGTGTTTGATACATAACTGACAGTTATCATATAGTAAAAGGAACTGTTGCAGTGACCTCTTGCGTGTCCCATGAAACAGTGCTGACATAACACTGAGCACTGATTGTGTTTACCTCGTGATGATTACTGGTACTGCTGAGCAGACAGGATATCTGCACTTGTGATAGGTCAGCAAAGGTTAATTATAAAGTGTCGATTCATATGTTTATCATAAGTAAACTTCGTAAATGGTTGCAGCTTGTGCTTGAATCTACCCTTTTGAAGTCATGATAGAACTCATGCATCTGAGCATGAATGAAAACCAGCCGTTTCTGCTTTAAATTTTATGTTCAAAGTTGAATGTCTGCCACTTCCCCATTTTTGTTGAATGTGTGAACTAGCTCCAGGTTTTTCAGTTGAATCCTCAGGAGTTACTAAAAAATTTTATCTGAACTGCCATTGTTATGTGCCTAGGTGAACTTTGCATAGTGGTCTTCCTCATCTCCTTCCAAAGCTTCCAAAGCACCTGTTTCTAAGTGACTGCCATTAAAAGGGTCAAGTTTAAACCCTTGAAGATGAAAAATTTCAGACCATTACATCATTGCCTAGGTTCTAGTTTTATGGCATTTCATTATAGTGACTGCCCATACAACCTTTATCTCTCATCTCTGCTTTCTAAAATTTAGGATGATTTGACAACTCAGCATAGGTTGAATTGTGCTTTTGCTGTTGAGCAAATTTCATTCATCACAGAGGGCTTCCAGTGGGACAACCATTTTGATGTGGTTGTAAAAATATTATGTTATATTTTAGCACCTGGAATGATGGTTTCTAACAGAGATTCCTACTTGCTATGTTCCTGAAAAGATGTGAAGTATGATACACTTGATCTTGAAGCATCAGATCAGCTTTATTTATACAGCCATTGGTCCATTATAAAATTCAACTGGCATAGCAGACCCCAAACAACATAGAATGCTGCCCATCACATGAAGTATGATACACACTAAACGCCCATCAATCCAAAACTCACTCCTAAATCATGTGAACTCTTATCTTGAAACATTGCAAGGCCAATTACCATGGTAAAAATGGAAACTTTTCATCAACACATCAAAATGTTCATTTAAGTTTACCCTGCCTGTCTTTTTTTAGAAGCTAATAAAATGTGGACTTGCATTGAAAGTTAGGATTAGCTGCATGACTCTACACATGCACCAAAACAGTAAGGTTTGGCTCTGTTCAATGAATTAACTTTCATTCTGGTTAGAATTGAAATATACACGATGCCAGTGTACATGTTGGCACACTAAAGAGTTTGTGTTCCTTGGCCCTGTCTACCCAGGCTGTCAACCTTCCTTATTTTAAGTTTCTAAAATTAGCTGTAAGGGGCTACCTACAAACTACTATAATCATATATACAATCATACATTTGTTTCCCCTTCTTTCCTATGAATAACTCCAAACCAGCATGTCAAAAGATTTTCCCTCCAGATTAGCAAGATTGTAAACCTTTGACATCAAAATATATAACAATAGTGTTAACAAGGCCTTGAGCTACTGGAAGGGATGTATTGCTTCAGAAGCTGCTGTACATCTTGGCTGTGGTGTTAGGTCAAACAGTTTAGGGGCCTGAACATCTTCTCTTCTTTCAGAGCACTGTATTGTGTACCACCAAACACAGACAAATACTGTTGTTGAGTCATAACAATATTGTTATTAATGCTAAATATTTCAGTTCCGATCCAAAGTTCCTGCTGCAGAAAGCTGTCCTCTGAAAAGCCTCCCTAAAAAGTCTCCTAGTTTCCTGAAGTCAGTTTTATTTGCAGACAAGGAAGGAAAGCTGTTTTCTCCTATGTTAACATAAGTGCCTTCCATATTGCAAGCTAACCTGTGGCCCTCCAGGTGTTGCTAGACTACAGCTTTATAGCTTCAACCACCCCTGACCTTTGATCATGGAGTCCAACAATATATGGATGTATCCTAAAAGCCTTTGAGTATTTCTTTGGAATATTGGGAAACATAAAGTATGTTTTTGCTCAGATGGAGAAGAATCTTTTGTCCGGTCCTAGAAGACCATATAAAGGTTCTGGGTTTTAATAACTGCATGTCCTCAACAGAAGAGAATCAGCAGGGGAATAAGCGTTAGACAATAAGGGTTTCAAAAATATAATTTACTGCTACACAAATTCCATAGCCATCTAAGACATGATGGAGAGCCAATTTGATCCCAAGATGTAACCTGTCACGCTGGCTGTTCCAGCAGCAGCTTCTCACTCTTATAGATGTGGCTGTTATTACATCAACTGCAATTTCCCCGATCAAGGGTATAGTGCTAGTGATGGCCTTGAACCTTTTCCTAATGAGCTGGGGAGGAGAGAAGAAAACTGCCTCAAAAGGCCAGCTCAACAAGGTGAAATCTGAAGGAGAGAGGCAATATGTGCCCTCAAGCACGGCTGCTGCAATCATCCAGTTTGCACCCAGCAATTTTGAGTGTAAAGTGCAAATGCAGGTACAATTGGAAAATGGCCTGCTGTTCATGCTATTTATTTCCCCGAGTTCCCAAATGCCTTGTCAGTGGCTCTTTACACCTTTTGTGTAAACTGCAGAGATCTTAATGGTCATAGTTTCAGTCTCTTTTGGATTTGACACACCCCTATAAGTGAAGTGTCTGCTGAATAAGAAGCCTGGTTTTTCACACTTCTTTGCCTGTTGTTCCCATCTCTCCCTTATCTAAGATTTCTAAAGGCAGTGAAAGAAGCTTATCTGAATACCTTTTGGGAATTGCAAGAGCTGCTGCACATATTTTCCTGCTTCTTTGTTGTTATGGTTGTTGTTGGTTTTAAAGTTATTGCTGCTGTTGTTTCTGAAGTTATTGCCTCAGCATCTATTACCTCACGCCAGCCCAGTATCTCAAGTGAATTTGGGGGGAAGTGCCTCCAGTTATGAGGTCAGAAAGTAGTTTTTCTCCCCTGAACGCAGAGGGAATTTTATTCCATCTATGGTTTCAGGTGGGTTAAGCTACTTTTATAAAGCACCATTTGTCCATTTGTTTGCAGATTTGAATGTTCTAGTTTCTCGTAATCTGTCGCCACAGTATATTGGAAGGGACTTTTGCTGAGGCATCAAGTTCAAGTTGGGCATTTTGGTCAGATTGGTCATTTTAATGAGTTTTTTATTTTATAAAGGTAACCTCATTTGCCTGTTTTCCATTGCCAAATCCTGTCCCCAAAGTACCAATGCAAACATATTATATCTTGCATATGAATTAGGAACCTTTTATTAATAGGCATCAGATGAACCCTTATGTCAGACCCTCTAGCTGTTTTGGGACTACAATTCCCATCATCCCTGACCACTGGTCCTGTTAGTTAGGGATGTTGGGAGTTGTAGTCCCAAAACAACTGGAGAGCCAAGTTTGGCCATGCCTGCCTTATGTCGTAAGTGCATATATCTAAGTTGTATAGCAATACTATAGCAATGCTGAAGACTGCTTCCACTTCCCACCATTGATATTGAGGTTCAGTAAGGTTATTCCTGGTGGTAAAAATAATTTTATTCCTATCATTGGCATTTGTTCTTTCTCAGTTTTTCCATTCTTTCTTTCCTAGGCGACGGTAAATGCCCGCCCCCAGCGCATCCTTGATACTTCTTCCCTCACACAGTCTGCCCCAGCCAGTCCTACCAACAAGGGCATGCACATACACCAAGTGGGGTAAGTACTACATCTTAAATCCCTTGTTATTCATAGCTCATTTTGTGCTTAAGGAGCAGTGTGTATCTGTGTGCCATGCAGACATTCAGCTGTCTGGAGAGGTAAGCTATGGTATATTTCACATAAGGGGACAATTTAGGACAAATTTCTCTCTCTGTAAAACTGATCTGACAATCCTTGCAATGAAGGCTGCAACACTGCAAAAGTATCCCTCTAAACTGACCCTGACTCATCCCACATTAGAGATGCTTTCAAATCCCTTTGCCAAAAGTTAGTCAGAAGTGACATATACAGTGTCCTACGTAACTCTGTTGAAGCCATCAAAGGAGGAGATTAATCTCTGTGTTGGAAAAAGTGTTGATCTCATCCTATAATGTCTGAAATGTGACACAAATGTTTTTTCCCTCCCTGAGGCTAGGAGAATGTATTGGGAAGTTGTTGCATTGTCTTTTTCCTAAAACTTATATTCAGTTATTTAAAATGCTACCCTTCAGACGTTATAGGATACACACTTTTTCTTGGTTTTTGAATGACCATAACTCTGTAGTAGAGCATCTGCTTTGACTGCGCAAGCTCCTAGGTTCAGGCCCTGGTTATCTCCAAATAAGGCTGGGAGACCACAGTCTGAAACCCTGGAGAATTGTTGCCAGTTGCCAGTCACATGAATGGTCTGACTCAGTTCCAGATTGTGAGATTGCGGGGTAGGGGATAATGCACCAAATATATAAATAAATTATTATTATTATTATTATTATATAATGCATGGCTTTTAGGTACTAATTAGAAGTGGAAAAAGTTTCTCAGAACATACGTTCTTCATTTGTGCTTAGTAACCCTTCCGTCAGAGAAGGGTTGCAGATAGGGGGACATGATTTTACAACTGCTGCATCAAGGCTTCCGCAGGGATTTCCAACATTAATTTCAAATGTCAGTTTTCCCTTTATAATCTCAACTGGCCAAAGGCCAACTGGTACCACTTGGGGGGTGGGGTGGAAAAGCACCTAGTGTTGAAAAACAGAATGTCTTCACCCACAAGAATAAATAAAGTGGAAAGTGACAGAGAAAACTTAAATTTGTAGTTGCAAAAGGCCATCTTCTGCAGCAGTCTGATTTCATACTCTGCTGGTAAAACGATATCCAGTACAGCAATATTTCCACCCATATTTGATTTCCCATTTCTAGAGGATCTCCACCAACCACCAGCACCAGTAGCTCCAGCTTGACTAATGATGTGACAAAGCAGCCGGTCAACCGGGACCTGTCATCTGTAAGACCTGCAAATGTGGGCAACATGGGGGTGCAATACACTCCACACTCCCACCAGTTTCCTAGGACAAGGAAAATGTTTGACAAGGGCCCAGATCAGGTAAGATCATAGTCTTCCCTGTCTCATTGTACTCCAGTCCCTGAAATAACTCTCATTTGTTTTGCTTCTTCTCCAGTTTTTGCTATGTCATCTTTAATTTTCCTGTAATCCTGGCAATACAAATAAGATATTTATTTATTGTTGTTAGCTTTACAGCTTTAAAAAAAATAAAAATAAAAAACAACCACTACCATGTGACTTAACAACAAAACAAAAGACAATAAATGCAACAGATTTATTGCATATTGTCCATTAAACTTTAATTAGTTTAATGTTAAGTAAACGTCCAGTGCGCTTCCAACGCCATAAATCTTATCTCAGCAGAGAATTTCGTGCAGCGGTTGAAGAAGGCAGGAGAGTCAGTACCTTTCAATGAAGAATCCTGGAGCAAGCACTTTGGAACTCAGGAAAAAACTTTATTTACAAAAGAAAAACCCTGGCGATAAAGCACACATGCTTTTATCTCCGGCATAAAGAAAACTTTACTCTAAACTTAACTCATATCAGCAAACACGCCCATGGCCACAAACTGAGTCTGCGAGTCAGGTCAAGGGGGGGGAAAACACACGGGTGAACTGACTATTTATACAAACTAACTCACATTCCTGGATGCTTAATGACTTCCAGCTGCTCAATGATTAGAGCGACTTGTTACCTCTTAACCCTTTAGTACCAACTAACTATAACAGATTTTTAAAATTGCCCCCCCCCCCTAATTTTATCCTTGAAATGACCTGTGAAGGTAGGGTAGGCAGAGAGATAGTGACTAGCCCAAGGTCACCTGGTGAGCTTCATAGCTTGAGTCCTTCAGTCCTTTACACTATACAGTGACAAATGCAGCAAGAAAAAAAATGTAGAGTACAAGTTCTGGATGCGGGGGGCGTTGTGGGTTAAACCACAGAGCCTAGGGCTTGCCGATCAGAAGGTTGGCGGTTTGAATTCCCGTAGCAGGGTGAGCTCCCATTGCTCGATCCCAGCTCCTGCCAACCTAGCAGTTCAAAAGCATGCAGTGCAAGTAGATAAATAGGTACCACTCCGGCAGGAAGGTAAACGGCGTTTCCGTGTGCTGCTCTGGTTCGCCAGAAGTGGCTTAGTCATGCTGGCCACATGCTGTACGCTGGCTTCCTCGGCCAGTAAACCGAGATGAGCACCGCAACCCCAGAGTCATCCTCGACTGGACCTAATGGTCAGGGGTCCCTTTACCTTTACAAGTTCTGGTGCTGATCAATCTGAGCGGAAAATACAAGTGAAGACAGTCCTTCAGATACGATAGTCATAACCTAGTATAATAATGTGATACAGGAAAAATCTCTGGCAGCTAGAAATGTGATACTATGCCTACAATCTTTTCCAGCCTCTCTTCCTCACTGCATATTTTTGCCATTCTTGATGGCATGCAATTTTTCTCCCTGAAAATACGGTTTCCTTTTGTAACCTAATTCTGTTAATGCATCTTGAGAAAGGCTTCTTCATGCGCTACGCTTTTGTGTGAACTTATAGCTTGCAGAATAAACACTGTGGTTTAGTGTTTTAAAACCTTTTTGAGATAGGTACATATGTCAGGGATCTTTCAGTTGGGCTCTGTCTCTCTGCAGTGTTGACTATAAGGGGAAACACTTGCAGCCGTAAGTCTCAGGAGCCATTCAGGTTACCAGATGCAATTTAGAAGCGGGCTTCTTTTTTCTGTAGTATTTTCATAGAAAGGATATTTGAATGTGGACATGCCAGTTTCTCTTGTCATTTTGGTGTCATTTCACCTTCTGAAATTCTCCCTTTTATACTTCTACTGAAGACACAGGTGCCCTGTTCAATATTAAAATCGGCACCCTAGAGAATACAGGTCTCTGCCTCTTAGACAGCATTAATATACTTTTCACTAGGCCAGTGTGTGTGTGTGTGTGTGTGTGTGTGTGTATTTCCTTACAAAGGCCTAAATTCATATGGTTCTTTCAAACAAATACGTACAGCATTTTGGGACAGCACATAGTCCTTAAATTTATTTATTACTTATTATAATATTATAGCGATCTTTGGAATTCTTCTATGGCCCCCTTTCACCTCCCATTTGCATAGTTGGAAACATGTGACAATGTTGTCTTTTCTTATAGGCAGTGGCAGAATTGGAAATAGCACCCGGCTACCTGGTTCATAGGTAGCAACTTTCATAGAAAATACTGTAAAGCTTGAGGAACCAAGCTGGTAAAAGTTAGGATGGTGTATTAGTGGTTAGAATGTTGGACTAGGACTGGGGAGATTCAGTTTCAGTTCCCCACATAAATCTCACTGGGTGCTATAAAAGCAGTAACATCAGAAGACAAGGATGCATCAAGAATGACACATGGGAAGTCACTTAAACAAAATTGTATTCATTTGGAAATAATTTGTATAATTGGGTTAAGACCTGGAAAATCAATTTGAGAAATTGGCAAAAATAAATAAATCTTGCCCAAGGTCACACAGTAAGATTTTTTTTTGCCAATTTTTACAATCTAAGCAACCTCACAGGGTTGCTCTGAGAATGAAATGGAGCAGGGAAAACCTTGGAAGACAGTGGCATATATAAATGTAATGAGCATTTTCATATATATTTTTCATCCAAGTGGCCTCACCACCATTTTCAGTAGTATGCATATATGACTGCAAATATGATTGGAGGGCTCTCTCAGCTACTTTGTTCAGTCCTGGCTGTGTGACTCTTTAACAGCATTCTGTACTTGTGTTTGTGAAAAGAGCTTGACTTTATTTGGTTGAGCTTAACAGTGTACGTTGCCCTTGAAAAGGATCACAGGAGAATGTTGGTATCTACCACATAGAAAGATACAAAGGTTGTCAGCCCTAAGAAGTGCTTCCCCTAATTAGTGTTACCGAAATGGTCAAGATACTTACAAGATACTTTATTACAGGGCATAGCAACTTCTGTGGCATGTAATATTTGAGAGCAAAATATGGCCACATTCCCCCATGATTTGCTTCAGAAATAATATACAGTGGTACCTCTGGTTACGAATGTAATTCGTTCTGGAGGTCTGTTCTTAAGCTGAAACCGTTCTTATCCTGAGGCGCGCTTTCGCTAATGGCACCTCCCGCTCGCATCCTGGAGCAAAGTTCGCAACTGGGAGCAACTACTTCCGGGTTAGCGGAGCTAATAACCTGAAGCGTTAGTAAACAGATGCATTCGTAACTAGAGGTACCACTGTACTAGGCTATCTTCTGATTTGGCGGCGGGGGGCGGGGTTGTTCCAATAGACTATTATTGGATGGTGACATCCTACTGTGGTTGATGTGATATACACTCAGAGAAACCAGATGTACAGGTACTGTAACTGAAGCACGTGTACCTTTGTTTCCTCACTTTTCTCTGGACAGACAGCTGATGATGCCGAAGATACCGTGGGGCATAAAAACTTCATGTCAGCAACAATGCAGACGGGGTTTTGCGACTGGAGTGCCAAGTATTTTGCTCAACCGGTGATGAAGGTACAGCCTGCCTTTCTTCTATAAGCCCTTTTTTGAATTGCAGAATCATTTGTATGCACCTCACCCTAAAAATCAAATTACTGTTTGCACATGTACACACATGCACACACATGCACACACACATGTGCGCGCGCACACGCATGCATATTCACACTGCCAAGTTCTCATTCATGGTCCTCTCTCTCTCTCTCTCTTTGTTCATTTACTTTCTGTTCCAGGAGTTGAGCATTTATTTATTTATTTTAAACACACACAAAAAAAACACCCAGCAGCTATTGATTCCTTTTCTTCAGTAATAGCCTGGCATGCAGATGGATAAATATTGCAGGCTTCATTCACAGAATGCTTTGTAACTGCTTGTCAGTTTTGTGCTTTAGCTAACACTTCCCAGCTCATGCTGAATCCATCCCGTATGGTTTTATCAGCAGTAGGAAAATAATACATGTGTGTGGAAGGGGAGTGGTGGTTTGTATTGTACTCATTGTTTTCATAAGCATGCCCCTGCTTCTGCCACATTCAGAGTCCTGCCATTGGAACCCTATGATTGTGCTGCAAACTGAAGAAAGGCATGGGGCATGAAAGTCAGAGGTTACATATGTTTATAGCCAGTGCTGGATTAATGCACAAGCTAAGTAAACTACAATTTAGGGCTCAGATTATGAGGGGCCTCTAAATACAAAACACACATACAAATCCCCCCCCCAAAGATTTCTAAAGTTTTTATGATCTGTTAAAACACACAGGAGAACATACATTTTTGTTCTGATGTGACAATAATATATTTAGTACCATATTTATCATACTGTGATTATAAATCAGCTATCATTGAGTGACATCCATGGCTGTGCTCTCAAAAAAAATCATGAAAGAAAGTGTTTTACATTTTGTGTTATGTGCAGAACACACACAATAGATGCTGTGTGGACTCTTCCACTTAGTAAGTGATAGACTGCATGTTTAACGGCTCTTGTGCTGCTCTAAAAACAAATCATATGTGCTAAGAGGGTACATTATATAGAAACAGGAATACTGCAAGATAGTTTGTTAGTTTTTAATTGCATCCTCACTTATGTACCAGTATAAATTCAAATATAAAAGTGTATTATTTCATTGTCTTTTCTGTTAGAATAGTACACATTTGGAGGTAATGCTATGGGCTCTCTTGATCATGACACAGTTTAAGGCCTCCGTCTTAGCCCTGTTTGTAGTGCCACTTGCTGCAAAAAGGTATAATGGGCCATTTTGGGTGGTAGCAAGAACCTATATGTGGATCAACAGGATTGCAGGCTCCCTTTCCACATACACAGCACACCATAAAGGATGGCAGATCTCTTTCCACAGCCATGGGATCCCATTCTACCATACAAGATTCTGGGTACTTAGTGTGGCAGCCACTCTCTAGTTCAGGCATGGAGCAGGTTATGTTATCAGGGCGGCTTTGTTGCCTACAATCAAGCAGTCATAGTAGAAAGTAAAATGACTTGCACATCCTCTGTACCTAATGATAAGCCAAATTGTGGCTTAGTGCAAATGCACAGACTCCCAAAGAGATTGTGGCCCCTTAGCTCCTCTCTGGTTGTTTTCCCGCTGTGCTGCACAGACCTAAGCATGACATAGTGTGTTTTCCAGACCTGGACTCGTGGTTTAGCTCTCCTAGTCAACCCATGAGCTATAAACCATAGGGCAAACCTTGGTTCATGGTTAGTCTGGAGAGATATAAACCATATACTCAAGTTCAGTAGACATGCCAAGCCATGGCTTAGCTGCAGCGGCAGAATGACCAGTGAGGAGCAAAGTGGCTGCAATCTCCTCTCCTAGGGCTCACATATTCACCGAAAGCCATTGTTTTTGAAGCTGGTGATTCAGAGCTCACAGGGCACAAAGCTAGTGGTTTGGAGCACATATAATCTGAGGCTGGTGGTCCTGAGCCCACACAGCCTAAGGCAGAAGCTTCACATATGCTGTCACCTGAGCCTAACCCACCAGAGGAATCTAGTGCCTTCCACACTACCACAGCTGCCCCACTGTACAGGAAGCACACCAGGCAGGAGGCCACAGAATTCACAGAAAATGTAAGCCAAATTTACTATCAAGTATGCATTCAATGGGACGCGGGTGGCACTGTGGGTTAAACCACAGAGCCGAAGACTTGCTGATCAGAAGGTTGGCGGTTCGAATCTCCGTGACGGGCTGAGCTCCTGTTGCTCGGTCCCTGCTCCTGCCAACCTAGCAGTTTGAAAGCACGTCAAAGTGCAAGTAGATAAATAGGTACTGCTCCGGTGGGAAGGTAAACGGCGTTTCCGTGCGCTGCTCTGGTTCGCCAGAAGCGGCTTAGTCATGCTGGCCACATGACCCAGAAGCTGTACGCCGGCTCCCTCAGCCAATAAAGCGAGATGAGCACTGCAATCCCAGAGTCAGCCACGACTGGACCTAATGGTCAGGGGTCCCTTTACCCTTTACCTATATGCATTCAATAGAAAGCTGCAGCCAATCCTATACCATGTGTATGGGAAAGACAACAAGGCATTTTGGCTCCTTGTGCTTGCCAGCTTCCAGGTGGATTGATGGGGTTGGGGGGGTTGGAAAGGAGATGACCTGGAAGGGACTGTTTCCCTTTTATAATCGGCAGAAAATTCCAAGGAGGACAGCAAGGAGTAAGGGGACACCAGGAAAGAGAGAGATTGGAAGGGAGGAAATGTCGCAGCAACATCAGAGAAGGTGTAAAAGTGATAGATGGCTTGCAGGAGGGAGGGTAGGCAAGCCCCTGTGATGAACTGGCCTGTAAACAAGGCATTTGGAGGCAGTGTTCCCCAGCCATTTTTGATGGCCCACCAAGAAGGAAACAAAGTAAAAAATGAAGAAAACCTCATGAGAAAGAGCCCAGCTATTGCACAGTGCAAGTCATTCAGTCTGCTTTCTGGACCTCAAGAATGAGGGCTCTAGTCCCATTCAGCCATGGACCTTGGATGACAACCTTTCAGCCCGTATTTCCATTAGTAAAAACAGGAATAATAGCAGCCTGCCTCACAGAATATGAATGAGAGGTGGGTTGTATGCCAAACAATGCTATATAAATTATGTATAATAATGACACCAAAATCATCACAATGGTACAGGGAAGGACAGCTTCTAAGCAGCTGTCTGCATACTTGCTGCAAACAGCTGTGTTTTCTGTATCTTTCCTTGCTAATTACTACAGAGGTTTGTGTTCAAAGAAAAACTTGCTCCCTCCCCTCTCATGCTTCTATTCATCTCCACAGTAAAGAGGCAGTGCTGAATTCATGATTCTGGAATTTACATCTAATACCGTGAGCAAGCTAATGCTATGCCTCTGACTGTTGCTGAAAATGCCAAACCTTCATTGTGCATTTTGCACATTATATCTAACCTACACACAAGCAAGGTGAAGTGGGAAGAGAGCTGGGCTGGGGTGGGTTCAAGATTTGAGCACAAGAATGTAGGCCAAATACAGCACAATCTTTCAGCTCACATGCTATGTTGAGCAACGCTATGTTCATATTTTATTTGTGTGCCATGAGGGTTAACAAACAATTTTTCTCTGATCCAGATAGCACTTGAGCTTCCTGGGAGAGTTGCAGTGATTAAGTATTCTGCCTGTCTGTTGTCCCAGAGGGACATCAACAACAAACTTTTTTTAAAAATGCCAGTTTTTGCTTGCTGTGTAATTAAAGCCTCTGCTTTTCAACAGCAAGGGCAGAACTGTTGGTGTCTCACTCTCTTTGCTGTTTCTAGCTGTATTAATGTTGAAGCAACACTGGAACATTTTGCCTTAAGTAAAAGCTTTCTAATCCAGGAGGGAGGTCAGCAAGTCACATAATCTTCTTGGACCAAGAGTTGACCTTGCTTCATTTCATGCATCTTTGGGGTTTCCATTTGTCACCAGGCTGTTTATCTACAATCTGAATTCATTGGCATCCATATGTCTTGAGAGAGAATGGAAGAGTGTGCCATTGGAGTCAAACTGTTAGAGAGTTACAGTGCTTGCCGTGGCTGTAGAGAACAACACAGAGTTGGTCTACCAATGGGCCTGGTGCCTGAAGCCAATTCCCCATAGAATTGGGGGTCCTGCCATCTTTCATCTGTGGACATTACCAATCTAGTGGTAGACACCACTGAGACAGAAGTGTGAACATGCTGGGAAGGTAACATTGGAACAACACATCTTTGAGACTGTCCTGCCATGTGGTACCCCTGGTTCTTCCTGTTACAGCACATGTGGAAAGCATCAATGGAAAAGGTTGCTGGTTATTGTGGAGCCCAGTTAAACAAAATTGTCTACCACCTCAAGCCTGGGGTCAGAAATGCTGGTGCATGGTGTGCTAGCAAGACCCTGACCCAAGATGTTAGGCTGATGGTCAGGCCAAACTCCATGCAGGCTTGGAAAAACATTTGATGAGTCTCTGCAGAGCTTCCTCAAGTCTTCGTCATCTGCAAACAACATCTCTCAGATAAGAACCCACCACACTTTTGTCTTGGTGTGGAGACATGCCACATTGAACAGACCCCCCCCCTCCATCTTCTGTCAAGCTGAAGGCATAGAAGAGCAACAGAGGGAAGAACATGCCAAAGAGAGTTGGGGCAAGAACACAGCCCTCCTCCATACTGCTCTTTAAAGGGAAGGTGTCTGAGGATGAAGCATCATACTGGATTGTGCCACACATGTTCTCGTGGAAGGACATGGCCATTTTGTGGCGCTTAGATGGGCATCCTATCTTGTTGAGCAGTGTGAAGAGTACTTTTCAGCTGATAAGGTCAAAGCCCTTCATCAGATCTATGCAATCTGAATTAGAACTCAGGAAACTCAAGGGCTGGTATTCTTTGGCCTCATTTTAAAATCACAAGAACATAAAAAGCACCCTTCTCGCCCCCATAATAACATATCCTCATGCATCACAGATGCATTTATAGAACAAAACTAAGGAGACACGCTGAAGGTTCTCATGAATTAGACTAGGCAATTGAAATTTGAATTGTGAGCATCCATCCAAAGCAGCACAAGTTTCTGGATGTAAGGTTCTTAGTTAGAGGTTGTGTTCATAGCGATGAGTTGCCAGAAATTCATGCCAATTCATACTGGCATGACAACTTCCTGTGTTGCACCTGTGTGTGTATGTGTGTGTGTACACATGTATATCTTCCAAAATTACTCTGCTACAGTATTTTATGCACAGTCTGTCAGCTGAAGAGGGAGCAGAAATAAATGTCTCCCTATAGGCAGTACAATAGGTTTCTTGCATGCTGGGTAATGTAAAAAGGCTGAAATATGTCTTGCAATGAATTCATATAACTTTGCTTGCAAGAAGCAGGCACATTCATCGCATTAGATAGGCAAGACTACAGTTATTAAAATAAGAATTATGTATGTACTTTGAGTTGTCAGGGGGTGGTATTAACTGGTCCGCTGAACGTGCCCCCCTTCCCAGTGCTTTGAGAACCACTTGAACAGGCAGATTCATGGAGGATGAGTCTTATCAATGGATGACAATATAGAACCTCCAGGTTCAAGATAAGCTTCCCCCTAAATTTCTGTGGAGCCACAAATGGGCAAAGGCTGTTGGTTCATGTCCGCAATCAGTGACTGCGGTCTTGGGTTCAAAAATGTTAAAGTGCAGCAGTGTAAGGCACTGAAGAGCCACTGCTGCTGCTCCAGAAAATACTTACTAAAAAATGAACAAACAGAGGAGGGCATAATAAGATAACAAGTGGCAGCGGACAACTAAACAAAATATTGCCGTGCATTTTGAATAGTGCTGTACTTTATAGGCTCAGGGTTGAGAGAGCTTTTTTTCCCCCCAAGCTGGCCCTAAAACTTCATATACAGTTGTATGGTGGGTAGGTGGGTGTTGTGTGAGTGTGAAGTCCTCTATTTTCATGCTTCAACATAACAAATCCCAGAGCTGTGTGGTATGATATGTACAGAAGAGTTCAGCAAAGGGGGGCGGGAGTGGGGATATGTACCTGAGGTCCTCTGTTAGCTGATCACATTTTCAGTCCTCTATTCCAGCTTCTTCTTTTCTTTTCATTTCAGTAACCTACCTTGTTGGTAGTGAGCACACATAGCTCTTGCTGGGCTTTCTGGGGGAGAAATACTTTGTGAAGTAACAAAGACACGGACACCCAACAGACCTGTGTGCGCTTAGTGCCTCCAGGAGGCCCAGAATGGACATGTGAATAATCCATGTATTTCTCCAAAACCAGCATTTATAAGCACCAGCCAAAATATGACGAACTAGTGAGCTAAGTTTTAGTTCTAGCTCTTCATCTGGGTAGGTGGTATCCAAATAGGAGGTGGAGGCAAGGGAAACAAGATTTAAAAGTACAAAAATTAGACGGCATGTTTTAATCACATGATCAGCATTACATTTCTATTCCAAGATTAAAATTACAGAATTAGTTTCTGCTAGGTGCTGCAGGTATCAGGTTACACCTGGGTTTTGGAATAAAGAAACAATGGCTGACACCCCCCCTTTTTTTTAAGAACATAAAACTTGTTACTGAGATCTCTGTCAATATTTTTTCTGTATACCCAAGAGCCCTACTGGTCATCAAAGCAAAACACTAACTGGCTCTATATTCAAGCAATTTTTTTCCTTAATCACAACATGTTTTACAGGTGGATTTGCAGTTCCCCAGTTTTTTGTTTTTTTTTAATTGAACCACCAAGAGAATTTGCCAGGTAATAAAGCATTTGGTACTTCATCAACTACAGCACAAATGCAATTAATTTTCTCTTGATACCCATAGCTACACAGGCATTGAAACATTTGGAAATGTTACTACTTTAATTACTAATTAGCTTCAAGCTGTTGGTCCAACTACTTTGGCCAAACTGACTTCTATGTGCTTGTTTCCAAGTCTAGAGAACAGTACGTAGATGTTTTAAAAATAAAAGAATTAGGATAATGCTATCTTTATTTTACCATTCAGAGTGGGTAATATATTAACTCCCAATGATTATTAAAAACATTTATCTACTTTCTGAGAATAGCTGTTCGCCAGAGTGGTGCCTTATTAATCTAATAAATCACTCCAGATGGCCAATCAAAATGCATCTTTCTGTGCACACAGGGTGTGTGTTTTTAGTGTGAGTACTTCAGTTTGATTTTTTTTTTAAGTAGAAGTGTAAGAATATTTGGAGTGCTTTGAATAATTACTTGTTGCTGGATGGAGAACTACAACACAGTTCTAGAGAGAGATTTGTCCAGCAATAACTATTTACTACCATAGATATGAGGCACATTCCAGCAAGAATTTTCCTTCCACAAGCTGCACTGGAAATAGATGTCCCATTTATTTCATCAGGGTTTACAGGAATATATATACACAAAAGGGTTTTGGGTAGTAAGAGAATTTTATCCATATTTTAAAATTACTGCAATCCTATATAATGTGTTCATTTTTACCTCATATTCCCTATCACCACTAATATTGAAGAGTTATAGCATTTCCCCCGGACCTGAATTTTGCTGAGATGTTTGAAATAAAACAGGTGGATTGATATCTCACAGATCATACTCATAGGGCTGTCCCATCATTTGACTTGCTTTCTTGGAAATAGAATTTGGTCTGCAGTCTGCTCCTATGCATATGTACTCAAAAGTGTGCCCCATCTGTTCTGTGGGGATTACTCCCAGGTAAGTGTACTTAGGATTGCCACCTTAGAAACCTTCAGCCAGCATTGTGGTTGATTTTAAATACCCATGTACACAAATAGCCCAAATCAAGGGTGAATCTGCTCCTCACACTGTCTCTGCCCATCTTTCCCTCCCCTGCACAATCCTCTCCCTCAACCATCTCCTTTCTTTGCCCTTCCACCACCATCCCCACAATCTCTCATGAGTCCACTCACTACTTCTCCACTCTCCTGTCCATCTCTCTTCTTCTCCCTTCTCTCCTACCACACAATTGCTCATCCCCACTTGCTTGCTTTCTCTCACACACAAAGGCAGGTCTTGTTCATGACAAGACATCACGAGCAATATAAGCATACCATCACAAAGGTTTGGCTCTAATTCAGGAAACATTAGAAAATGCTTATCCAATTTTGGGAAGGTGTATTGGCAGTTTTTACATAATACTGGTGAACTCTATGAATCCAAACGCCACCTGGCCACAGTTACAGCCTGGCATTCAAAAATGAAATGTTATGGGGAACAATAGTGCATCACCATCTTTCACCATCCATTGCTCCCCGCCCCATAACTCTTCCTCCCCCAAACTGCTTTTCTAGGAGGAGTTTGAGACCTGTGCTTCCAGTGGAAAAACCTGTGATTCCATATAGAATCATAGAACTGTAGAGTTGGGACCCTGAGGGTCATCTAGTCCTGGAATCTCATCTAGATCATACATGACATTTGGCCATTCAACTTCTGCTTAAAAACCTCTAGAATCCAGTATTAAAGATCCCATCCAAGGGATGTGCAGTATACCTTTATGCTTGCTTCTTTCTCTGCCTACCACTATCTTTTGCATTTTGCTCATGTTGCATAAAAAGTCGATTTGGGAGCCTGTTAACAGAGGTTTCATGGACACCGCACATGCTGTATCCTACAGGGTGTTCTTCACCAAAGATAGTTATAAAAAAAAAAACCTAACGCTACACTGAACAATAATTAGTGTCTATGAAACAAAAGCTAGCACTGCACATATCCAAGGAGCAAAATTGGTATATGCCATCAGTTGCAGCTGTGCTATTTTCCTGGTTATTCCATAGTTCATCTAGCTGAGCTTGACATTCTTACAATCTATATAGTTCTCTAGAGTTATGTGGAATAGTCTCCTGAAAATGCTGCACGTGGCACATTCAGGAGTAAAGAATCCTGTTTTGTTCCTGCTGCCTTCTGAGAATTTCAGCTGCCTGCATTTAAACACACACACCATGAAATGTGAACTAAATGTAGATAGGAGAGAGAGCCTAGATCCTTATGCCAAGACTCTGCTAGGAAACACATGCAGCAAGCAGGGTGACTGAGTAGTTGCTCTTGTGAGGAATACATGCAAAAGGGGCTGCAAGTACACCTAATTTCTGTAAGGTTTGGTGTGGAAGGGAACATTCTTTCCCTGAGAAATAGGCATTATGCTTCTATGCACTGACTGGTGGCATTACAAATCATTGGCATCAGTCAGTGTTCGATTTATGGAAAAGCAGAACAAGGTTTGTTTCAGAAAAGAGTGTAGTGTTTTGCTGGTAGTGCTTTAACTGATACTTAACAGCAATGCTCAGGTATCATAGATCCAGCCCCACTCCCACCTCAAGAGAAAACATTTAAAGTCGGGGAAGTGCAGTATTGGTGTTGCCCCTGTGTCTGACTGCAACTTTTAGGATCTTTTATGTTTAATGCAGGCAACATATGAACAAAAATATACACTCACACCCTAGCCTCAATAGCCACAGGTTGCCCACCTCAGCTCCACAGTGGCTCTGGCTCTGTTCAACTGATGGAGGATTTAGCCCCTTAGGAAATTGTTTCATCACTGTGAAACCAGCAGAGATCTCCCTATAACATTATTTATTGCTGCAAGGAGAAAATCCATCCTCTGTCCTTATTTCCACAACCCCTTGCTGACTGTTTCCATCTTGATATGGATAAGGCGGAGAACAACTTCATTGGCTTTCACATGTCACTGCTCAGTGGGATACTTCTGAATTGTAATTGGTTTCTGTCTGAGTGGAAGCCAAGAGGTGTTAGAAATCTGTAGTGTGTCATGATCCTAATCATGTAACACTATTCCAGACACCCACACACCTCTGGGAGACCCACATAGAAGTGAATAGAACAGAACAGAAGCTTGTCTTTTGTTTACTATAGACTTTTCTAAAGTCAAAAAAAATGACTGCAAGGAGAGAACAAACATAGTGTGAGAATAGGCCTGCTGGATTGAGCCAATGGTTCATCTAGTCTATCATCCTTCATCTGGGAAGCCCACAAGTATGGCATGAGCGCAACAGCCATCCTCCACTGATTGCCCCCCAACAGCAAAAACTGGTTTACAATTCCTTTACTGCCTCGGAAGGTAGAGATCGCAGTAGATTTCATTAATAATGGCTGTTAATAGTCCTAACACTCAATAAATTTGTCCTGTCTTTTTAAAGCCATCTGTTGTTGTTGTTTAGTCGTTTAGTCGTGTCCGACTTTGTGACCCCATGGACCAGAGCACGCCAGGCACTCCTGTCTTCCACTGCCTCCCGCAGTTTGGTCAAACTCATGCTGGTAGCTTCGAGAACACTGTCCAACCATCTCGTCCTCTGTCGTCCCCTTCTCCTTGTGCCCTCAATCTTTCCCAACATCAGGGTCTTCTCCAGGGAGTCTTCTCTTCTCATGAGGTGGCCAAAGTATTGGAGCCTCAGCTTCAGGATCTGTCCTTCCAGTGAGCACTCAGGGCTGATTTCCTTCAGAATGGATAGGTTTGATCTTCTTGCAGTCCATGGGACTCTCAAGAGTCTCCTCCAGCACCATAATTCAAAAGCATCAATTCTTCGGCGATCAGCCTTCTTTATGGTCCAGCTCTCACTTCCATACATCACTACTACTATGTATGGAAGTATGTATACTAAGTATGTATGGAAGTATGTATACTAGTATGTATACTAAGCCATGGCGAAGGGGCTTGAATAACTCAGAGAAGCTATGAGCTATGCCGTGCAGGGCCACTCAAGATGGACAGGTCATAGTGGAGAGTTTTGACCAAACGTGATCCACCTGGAGCAGGAACCGGCAAGCCACTCCAGTATCCCTGCCAAGAAAACTCAATGGACAAAAACAACAGGCATATAAAGCCATTTAAGCCATTATGAATTGCATGATGTGAAGGTGCTTTCTTTTGTTTATCTTTAATCTTGTGCCTGTCAATTTCATTGGATGACCTCTAATTTGAAGTGTTATGAGAGAGGGACTATCATTCATTCCACTTCCTCTACACTATGCATAATGTTATAAGTCTCCATCCTGCCCCACCTTTGTAACCCAGTCACCTAAGCTGAAAAAATGCAAATGCTCTAGCGAGTCCTTATTTCTGGGAAAGGAATTAATGTTATTGCTAAATCACTTATTTCGGATCACTCTTAATCCCTTGCCGATAATTGGCCACTAATTGAGACATTTGCACATGTACTGATCTCAGGTTGGTCCCATGTGTGTGTAGATGGTTTATTCCATTCCCCTCTCGAGTTTCTAGAACCAAGTACTGCCTTGGTTTTAGCAACATCATTCACTAGCAGGACCAGCCTACCCATGAAGCAGGGTGAAGCGACCGTCTCAGGTGGCAGGAGCCATAGAGGAAGCAGATATTCATGTAGATCTTCCTTCCATCTGTGTTTCTGATGCAGATCTTCACTCACCCTTATCCCCTGGTGGGGATAGGGGCACCTTTTTGTGGTTAGCCTTGGGTGCCAAAATGTTGTGGGTCAGTCCTGTTCATCAGTGCATTCCACTACAGCTCACCAGAGTATGAAGCCCAAAATACTGAGTTGTACCCAATGAAGCTGTCCTGTTCTGCTAGTGCAGCAGAACTTCTCCTCCCTCTCCTCTCTCTACATACCCTCCTCTCCCAAATCTGCCCTAGAAAGTTGAGGAACCACCAGAATAGAAGTGGGGGATACACAGGGAGGGGGAGTTAAGAAAGGAGAAGTTTCATTGCAAAGTGACAAAGTATATCAGCTTGCTCTGGTACATTGCCCAGTATGGAAGCTTGTGATCAGGAAGCTGATGCCCTGGTCCTCATCTGGTTTCCGGCATAAAATGAAGACATTCTCTGCTCCAAATTTCTTGCAGTAAAGGAACAACTTCATTGGATGCAACCTATTGTCTGTTTATGTATGTGATACTGCCTCATATAATAACCATATAGAGAAAACCATGTAGCTCTTCCTTTCCATAATTTGGCATGGTAGAGCAGATAAGGTGAAACAAAGACCAGCACTATGAACATATTTGGCATCATAGGCCAACACAACGAATGTGCTGAAGGCACTTTGGTGCAGCCAGCTTCTGATATGGACAGACTAACTCCATGGGAGCTGTTACACAGGGAAGAAGCATTTCCTAATCCATACTTACAAAAGCCATGCTAGATGCCAACTGGTAATGTTTAGATTCTGTACATGCCCCTTGTCTTCTTTTCTTGATACAGAGTCCTTTAAGATTTTCTTCCAATTTATTCCTTTGAAATGACATTTTTATCAAAGTATCTCTCTCCACTTGAATATACTTAAATGTATTTTATCTTGGGTTTGCTTATTGCTGTACATTGCTGTTCATTTCTCATGTTCCATCTAACAAACCTTGGATTGTTGCCAAAGAAAACTACTGGGGAGAGTGAGGGAGAATTATTATTTTTTAAATAATAAAATAAATGCTGTCTAGCTTTGTAATCTTGTTATGATTTGTTTCCAGAGGATGGGCTGCTGCGAATTGTTTTTGCATGGCAATATGATTTGGCATACTTTTTTTCTGGACTGATAGGAACTAAGTGTGCCCTTTCAGTCTTTATTGATATGTCTTTCTTTCTGTTGTGAACTGGGAGGCTCTGATAACCAATCTAGAAGAAATGTTCTTCCTATTGGTCTAGAACAAATTTAACGGCTACCACGCCTGTTTTCTCAGTGGTAACCAATGCCTGGTCTCTCAGGCTACAGTACCAACTGATTAGCAGCACTGTTTTATATCAGCAGAATCTTCATCATGGCATGAATAATAATTTCAAAGGATGTCGTCATGAAAGCAAAACACCTGAGCTGAGTGAGTGCTTGGTTTGAAAACTGCAGGCCTGGCTCTGAAAATCCAAAGTACACCTTTCTCTGCACAGAAAGCCAACTCACGTTTGACATTTAATATGTATGTTTTCATGCCGTTACACTTCTGCCTAATTGTTTTCAGCAGCCATTCCCAAAATATGAGCATCCACTTCTTGCAATTGAGTGTGCTTGCTTCCTTAAATAACGGGGCAGAATCTTTACGATCCCCTAGCTGCTCAGGCCCTCGACAGGAAGAAGTACAGGATCTCCACATGTTGTCTCCAATTTTGAATTATACCTTCTGTGTTTACACTTCCCTGCCACATACTTTATGGAGCCTTTTATTCATAAGAAATTATGCAGAAGTTGCACTCCTTCCATCTAAACAGAAGAAAGCCTTGGAGACAAGTGTAAAAATGGTCCTGTACTAGGAATGAGCTTGCGGGTTCGTAACAGCAGCCACAAGATTCAAATATATCTGCTGTGACAAGCCATTTATATGAGCTTCATAAATTTACGTCGCTGTTTAAGAAAATGGGATATTCATTTGCTTTCTGTGAGAACTTCTAGCCTGAATGAGACAAGACAAAAACAAATAGACCTTTTCAAAAGAGTGAGTAAAGAATAGGTTTTGGAATATTTGTCAAATAACGGATACGGTTTATCAGCCATAGGCTTAAAATGTGCATTTTAAAATAAATGTCCCGAGTGAGAGGATTTCAGTGCCAATATCATTTTTGCAATTGATCTATGTATACATCTGCATTCAAGCAGTGCATTCCAGTTGAATTCCCTGTCGTTTGTCAGTGAAAAATTATCTGCATTAGATTTCTTGAAAATATTGCCTGTGTAGACATTTTATCATATTTATTTTAATTGGTTAAAAGAAACAACTGACGCTTTGATCACTTGACAGCCCTGGGGCCCAGTGGTGGATGATGTGCAGTTCAGAAGGTAATGAAGTGTATAAGAACAGAAAAACCTCATCTGCCCCTTGCTGGTTTTGGTCAGATTGCATGGGCTGAAGGGTCCCTGTTCTGGTTGAAATTAGCAGGCATTTGGAATTGCAAGAAGCCTTTCTTTACCATTATCCTGTTGTATTCATTTTTTAAATTATTATTTATTGGCAGATTCCAGAAGAACATGATTTGGAGAGCCAGGTCCGCAAAGAAAGGGAGTGGCGGTTTCTGCGCAATGCCAGAGTCCGAAAGCAAGCACAGAAAATCATCCAAAAAGGTGGTCAATTTTTTCTCCCTTACCCACCCCACTTTATACATATCCCAGCACCAAGGAGAATGCTTATCCACTCTTTACATGAGGCCATGAACAAGAACACTGTTCATAAACCATTTGTTTGGCCAGTGTTGACCTCTTTAGCGTGAGCTTCTGCTCACAACTTCAACTTGTTTTGTTGTAATGGGGTTGTTTGCTTTTGAGAGTTGGACAGCCTTTTTCTCCTTGGGTAAAGCACATGCATGTGGAGTCAGCAGGCTGCTAGTTACAAGAGTCTGGGAGACACATATTGCCAATATGATTTGTGGTTGTCCCACCGTTTCCTAACCCAGGAATTTAGGAGCTACACAAGGATCACTGCCATGGAATATCTGAATGAACAAGGCTGTTCTCTGCTCCTGACTGTTTCCTGACTAACCCAGGAGTTTCAGTGTGCTCCAGTTATATTGTTTTCCTGGGGTGGCAAGTTCTTTCCCTACAAATTGTAGCCCCTTCTTCCTATCCTTGTGTGCCTGTGTTTTAAACAGGTATTTCAGTCCTTGCCTAAGTCAGCTTTTCACTACATTCATTCCACTTTGCATCACTGAGGTCTGGTTTTTAATGTGAGCCGAGAGAGAGTTACAGACAGACACAGAGGGAGAAGACTAATGTGTCTCTCTCAGCAGCAGGACACTTGCCCTCCAACCCCATCTCCTCTTGCGTCCTGTGTACATGCTCCTTTTCGCACGTATGTTGCGTGGGTGCGTTAGTTTAGTAGTGGTTAGAATTAATTAGCTAATTCTCCCTAACCCAGGAAATGTGCATGCTGTAGCTGAGCTATTCCCCACTGACATCCGAAGCATGTGCATATTTTGATTGTGTGTGCGTGCTCAGTAATCCTTATCCCCATGTTAAGATCTGTGCGTAAATGTAAGTAAATCTGCACATGTAATTCTATTGCTGCTGTCTAAAGGTGGGATTCTGGGGGTGGGTGGGGGGTGCATATGTGAAACATACCAAGGAAGCTTGCTAACACTGAATGCTAGCAGCAGAGCTTTTGGACAGTCAGAAATGGCATGCCCCACCAAAAGCAAAATATTCGAGATAAAACGAATTGCTCAAAGATGTTGAACATATGCTGCTGAACATAGCTAGGCTTTTCTTCCATCCGGTAGAGTTTAGATGGATGTGGCAGCTTGTTTACAAGAGATGGTGTTGCAGGCGAAATGCCAGCATTTTCACCTTCTCCAAAGAGCAGAGTCAGAGTTTGATAGGTGCCTAATACTGCTGGGGTTTCCAGCAAATTAGCTTGTGATCTGCAAGAGTCTGCTGTATCCCCTTCACATTCACAAGGCACCTAAAGGGTTTCAGTATCCTTCGGTTTTATGGGGCCCCATAAATGATTGTTTATTCATATCCTGTCATGTTTCTGCAATGCTTTTTTATGTGTGGCCTCTTTTACACTTACAGCTTCTTTCCCTTCATATACATTGGACTCACGTTTCATCAGCATATATATTCAGTGCTGTACTGAAAGCGCATCTTGCTTATTTATAACTCTTTATTCATTTACGAGGCAGCAGTCAGGCTGTCGGCTTTATTGTTTAATGACAGAGGATATTTGAATTCCCTGTATCTTGCTGAAGTGGCCCCTTAATTTTGCATAGCTGTGGTTAGAATTGACATTTCTACTCTTTCTGCAGCTTGGTTGGCCAGTGAATAAGAGCAAATTTGTGCTGTTCACCTATACTGCCATTTTCAGCATGACTCAAGATTGCTCTCACCAGGGATGAGAAAATTTGGGGGGACTTTCCGTCTACAGATGTCAGCTGGGGAAAGATTAGTGTGAAATATTAATCTGTTGAGAGAGATGGTCTGTCTCTCACATATAGCTCAGTCCTTTGAGACCTAGTAGGCTTGAGTCAGCAGAGAAGAGAGCCTTACATTTTTATTTTAAAGGAACAATGCATACAACTCTGCAAACAGTTAAGGATGCCAGTTTCAGAATTTTATTTTGCATACTCTTAGCAGTGGCGGAAACACTGGAGGATTTTTTTGGTCCTGTCCATTTTGGAAATCTGCCTCCACTTACCTGCAAAAAACATTTTGTCACAAGAATATATTCAGATTTGCTTTACACCGGAACTCCAGAAAATGATGTTCTTGTGTGAACTTGCCATTAATATTTGGGGGCTTTGAGCCCTATTTAAGTATGAAACTTCGGCTCTTATCGTAGTTGAGCATTATATTGTAAAGGTATCTCTTTTTTCACCTGCCCATTCAGCCTTTATTGGCATAGTGCAATAAGTATTTAACAAGGCACAAACATTTTGCCTGCTTAATCCAATCTGTTCTCGTCTTAACCTCCTTAGAGCGCTGCTATCAAAATCTGAAAAGATTTGCGAGATCTCCAATTTGTCAGGAATGCAAGGCAATGTCAGGAGAGGCTATCAAACAGTGAAGACAACTTGGCAGTCTTCCCCTGTGCTCTCACACAGAAAATAGACATGTAATGCAGGAGGGAATCAAATACAACAGTTGGGCACTTGCTGAGTGATGTTTTCATTTTCTGTGTGGACCGAGGACAAATAAAGATAGCCTGGACAGAAACAGGGTGGGTTCCCTCCTTTAATTTGAGGAGACTAGGCATAGCATATTTCAAGAACCTCCTTTGTAGAATACTAAATTATGTACATTCAATGTAGTCTTGCGTATCAGAATTTATTTTTTATGATTATGAATATTTATTACATTTCTACCCCGCTCTTCCTCCCAAAGGAACCCAGAGCAAACAAAAAACACACCAAAGTGCTAGAACAATACAATAAAAATAAAACATATTTAAGCAATTTAAAATATTTTAAAACATAAAACAATCACATATCCTCACAGCTTAATAATTTCAAAGTTTCCATGAACAGTCTTTCAGCAATCAGGTACTTGGGTAAACAGGAGTGTTTTTGAGTCCCTGCTGAAAAGTTACTAATGAGGGAGGGAGATTCTCCTCCCGAGGGAAGGCATTCCACAAAGAGAAAACCACTAGCAGGAGAAGGCCTTCTCGTGAGTTAATGCCAATCAGGCAGCATATATTGGCAGTCCCACTGATAGGACATTCCCTGCTAGTCTTAGGGCTCAGGATGTTTGGCATTGTGAAAGGTCCTGATACAATTATTCATGTTGTTTTTCTCTTCCTTTTCCCCCTAGGTATTTCACGACTAGATGATCAAATCTTCCTGAACAGGAACCCTGGCATGCCGTCAGTGGTCAAGTTTCACCCATTTACCCCATGTATAGCGGTGGCTGACAAGGACAGCATCTGGTAAGGCACTGGCATTTTAAACACCCTTGAGCTGGTGCCCTGTTCTTGCTGCTAAGCAAAAGCCTTATACATGCAGTCGTCTTGTTGTGCCTGGATTTGTTACAGACCCTGCTAATAGAATTTCAGCCTTATTACTTTCTCTGCGGAAGCCGGAGGTGTAATGAAGAGACATTAATCAAAAGTTGTTAAATACTCTAAAGGGGGTGGGTGGGCTGGAGGAATACATTTGATTTGGAGCCAGTGTATAGAATAACTTTTTTTTTTATCCTGGGACCTTAAATCCACTTGGAACCTGAATCCAACTTACCTATTTGTTTTCTCCCCCCTGCCTTTCCCAGTTTTTGGGATTGGGAAAAGGGAGAAAAGCTGGACTATTTTCACAATGGGAACCCACGCTACACAAGGATCACCGCCATGGAATATCTGAATGGACAAGACTGTTCTCTGCTCCTGACTGCTACAGGTGGGTATGGCCTCATATTTTTTTTTAAGGGAGGGCTGCCCTGTCTATGGACCTCATCTTGCATTTCAGTCACACAGAGGTGTATTGTTATACATGCTTCCTTATTTTATTCATCTGTTTTAGTAAAGGGACCCACCTTTTAATAAAGGTTGTATTTTTTTGAACCAAGAGTGAAAACTTCCGTAGCCTTTTATTTTGCACTGTCTTCAGCGCATCCTGCCAACAAACTTATTGAGTCACTCACAAAACTCTTCAAGCACACTGGAGCTTCTCTGTTTGAGAATCTTCCTGTGAGCTGTCTCTCACCATGTCTGTTGCCCTCACCTTCATTTCACCCCAAGTTCAGAAAATGCTTTGGGAATCAGGACAGTCTAGCACTGGCCTGTTCCCTCATACCAGTTTTTCTCATCCTGACGTCAGGAATCCTAGCCATCAGTTTTAACCCCTGTGCACTTTCTTTGGCCGTCACAACTCCAGAGTAATCCTCTGCTCCATAGGACTTCAGGCCGGGTTAACAGATAAAGTAATCTTCTCCAGAGACCATTATTCTTGCAGGGTGTGTCTTCAGGAATATTGTGCTATGTGACAATCCCTTCCAAAAGCAGCATTATTTTGTGCAGTCTATTGCCCAGCATATTTTTCCTAAGCATATCATTATTGTGCTAGTGAACAACACTAATGTTGAGTGCATAAGCAAGACTCCAGGCTCCCATGAACTGCAGTGGGAATCATACGTGTACCACATAGGCAAATGAAAAACTGTGCATCCATTCAGGGAAACATCCACCTCAGCAAAGTGTGGCCTGATTCTCTCCCCCCCCCCAAACAATACATTTGAGGGTTTGGTATGTGAAATTCATTTGGAAATTATTGTACATACTATAATTGTTTTCAGTTTTAGCCTTCTTGCTTTGAGTCTATAGCCAAGGTAATCACAAAATCTTTAAAGATAATAATCTGTATTTATTCCAGACCTATCTAAGTTTATGATACAGTTAATGAATAAAGCTTTGTCCATAACAAGCAGGAAGAAGCTAAACTACTGAGTCTATTTTCATTAACCATGTTTGAATACTGCTGCTATCACCAATTTAGAGAGACAGAGACTTAAAAAACAACACCACAAAAAAGCATCAAACAGCACTTCAGACAAATTTGCTTGGAAGGATACAGTTAATCCCATTTATTTATTACAGTGACTACTGAAACAGATATATTAAGGCAAAATGTTTTGGCTTCTGCCTTCTGTGGCTCCCTTTGACTCTCGTGTCAGTCAAAGGGTGCTGTAGTCGTCTTACCACCTTGACTATAGCACCCTTGATTTATATGAGAGCTGGTGAAGAAAGTGGAAGCTGAAATGTTTTGCTATAATACCTCCATTTCAGTAGTCCCTCTACAGATAGATATGGGGATGGTGAGGAGTGAGCACTGTACTATTTTTAGATTAGAGCATCTTCAATGTTCCTGTCTAGTCTCAAGTATATAAACTAATAAAACATGTGCTGCTATATACTGTTGTAGCAGCAGCAGCAGCATAAAGTGCTGTTTTCCCTGTTTCCTTAAACAGCTGGATTTTTTTTATTGCTGTAGTGTTTGACTTAATAAGGAAAATTGGGCCAACGGACTATGATACAGCTAAAGCATTACTCCCATAAACAGTGGGGGAAAATGTTTGCTGAATGACAAGAGGGAGTAACAAATAAGATGAAGGTTTGGAGAAATAAGGTGCTGCAAGCAGACTGGTCTTAAAGATTGCCATGCCAGGCTAGAATCATTCATAAGATCCTTGCTCATTTTCAGGGGGAAAAGACACTAAAAGAACACTTCAAGGAAATGAATAAAATAGAAAGCCAACACAATCTTTATATTACATGTTATCCAGTTTTGTCATAATGTGTGCCTCTAATTTAAAATCAAAAGGAGCTTCCTGTATGGTACCTATATGTTTTGCCCATAGGGCAAATAATGGTTTGGGAGAATCTTTCTTAGGAAAGTGTTTCATGGATAAAACTTTAACCTACCTACCTTAATGCTGCAACGCAACCTAGATCCTTTCCCCCTGCCTTTAGTGGGTACTGTTACACCAATGGGAGATCCAGTCCCCATCTCTTCTTGTAATATAACTCTCAGTGGGTGTTTCCACATTGCAGTTATTGGAAACTCTGTGTTGCTCCTGCAGGGCACATACAGTCTCATTCTCATCAAAATGCAACCCCATATTATTTTTCCCCATTTAATCCAGATTGATTGTTTTCCCCCTCCTTTTTTTAACTTATCAGAATTTTCACAGAACAGGTAAATCCAGATTAAATGTGGGGAAATGTGGGGTGGCATTTTGATGAGAGCAGTTTTGTGTGGATGCTGCAGAACTGTTACATTCATGGACAGCATAGAGTACCCAGTGATCGTCTAATTCAAAATCAAAATTGGGATAATACTAGGACCGCAGGAAGCAAAATTCCTTCCAAAATGGCTGACTTAATTACCAGTAAGGCCGTCTGGAAATACATAATCTATATTGCTGTCAAGCTAAGTTGCTGCCTGTGACTCTGAATGTGGCAGAGGATAGTGGAGCTTGGCATATTACTCCCTTACTTAAGAGGCAAACAGACTCAACAATATGATTAGAAAGTGTCAGATCAAGCTTTCCATAGTAACAATTGATCTCTCCATAAGGATGCCTGCTTCCTGTTTGGAGAACCATGGTTTAGTGGAATCTGTCTGAAGCGGCATGAATTTTCTGCTGGAGCCAAATCAGTAATGGTGATTAACTTATGGCACTGGGTAAGCCCAGCTTACCCTTCTGGGCTGAATTCCCTTATAATTTTCTTTCTGTCATTCCTTCAAGATGATGGTGCTATAAGGGTATGGAAAAACTTTGCTGACCTGGAGAAGAATCCAGAGATGGTAACGGCCTGGCAGGGCTTGTCAGACATGCTACCAACAACACGCGGTAGGTATGACCTAGCATTCTATCTGGATTTGAAGGGGCAAAAGTAGTTTGCCATCATTTGGAACAGGGTTAGGTAACATGGAGTGGTCTTCACTGTCTACAGTAATACCTTGTTAACAATGTTTTGGTCTTGATGGAGCTGGTGAGAAATTTCTGCCCTGCAATACTTTAAAAACAAATAATAAATGAAAGATTAAGCAGAGATGCCAGATGGGGAATAGATGCAATCTTTTTCATAGTGCTGAACAGAGGAGTACAGGTGAGTTCTCTTCCTGGACTGCGCTGGAGTTTCATCACTGGAGGTCAGATCTAACTTTTTTGCTTCTAGATAGAGAATTGTGTGAGGCTTTTCTAAGCACTGCCCTTCCTTGGACTCATTATTGCAGCTGGTTTTCTCCTCTCACTTTGGGGTTTTACCCCAAAAACTCACCTCTTGCCACTATCCTTTTTTTTGTTTGTTTGCTTGTTCCCTTTTGCCCCAGCTCTGCATGCTTCCCATATTGCCTTGCTCAGCCTGCCTTGACTTGGGCACACCGCTTGCAGTATTTCCTGCTGTTCATTGTGGAGGGAGGATGGAAGGTCAAGTGAAACGTCACATTTACAAGATGGTAGTGCAGGTAGATTTGAGTGTCCCGAACATGTTGAGAATCCAGGCAGGGTTAGGTGTCAACAAGAAACCCATCACTTAACAAGCCCGGCTGAGAGACTGAGGTGCAGTGTTAGGTGACCAAAAAAACCCACTATGCCGGATGTGATAATGAAGGATACTTGCTCTGCTTCCAAGACACGAGGAGTCATTAATGCTCTGACAGTTCTCATTTCTGAACCTGTGCATCTCAGCACTGAAGCCTGACAACCGCTTATTCGAAAACTTCCTGTTGCTAAACCAGCACTTTGCATTCCCTTTAAAATATTTGTGCTGGCATAGCCAGTAAGTGATAGTGGTTTGACACGTCAAAATAAAAATCTCTGCCCTTTGAACATTAAGGGTTTTACATTTCAGTAGCGCTGCCTACATGTTTTCCTTTAATGTCCTCTTCCTCCCTCACATTGCCCTGCTTTTCCTGTATAATGTGCCTTCTAGCTATTCATTGGAATTCACAGACGATGCCTCACTCAGATCTTAAAACTTTGACAGACCTTTCTCTGGTTCTTTCCATGGAAAGAATATTACAGTGATTCTGTTCCTCTTCCTTTTGGGCCAGGTAGCCTGAAATTTGAGGTGCAGCTGCTGCAAACCCGAGCTTCTGTAGCGTGCCATTACATGTGCACAGAACCGATCATAAAGTATGGGAAGTTAGATGTCTGCTATAAACATTGCTGTGAGTGAAATCCTGCCATTTACAGGAATATTGTCAATAAGAGCAATGGGGAAGCAGCTAAAAGATGCTTATCTTGCGGTTCTTGAATTCCCTCTGCTGCTTTGGGTGGAGAGTAGAGTACCAAAGTCAAATCTTGTTGATCTCTCCAGGTCTTGTCTTCACAGTCCCTTTACCAAGCTTTAAAGCTTACTTGATGTTCATTAAGCACACGTCACCCTAAAGCATCTTGAAAGCACATATTTGAGAATCAGCATAGCCAGTGCTGGATTACCCAGTAGGTAGACTTAATATGTGCTGCTTGGGGCACCTGCAAAGTAGGCACACCAAAAATATTAGCGTGGTGTGTGTGTGTGTATCAAAACAAGCACTGAATTAGTCATCGTAGGAGAAATTAGAACTTTGTTAGACTTCCTTATGCTCCACTACACGCTCTTCTCCCATTTTTCTGTTATTTTTATTACTTATCCCCACCGAAACCAATGAATTTATCCAGAATTTGCAATCAGAAAATCTAGAAAGAAATTATCTTAACTTTAGCATACTTGTAAGGTTTGTGTCACACACACACAGTTACATTAGCAAATAGTTCAAGTACAAATGCACTAAGCAAAAAGGCTAATTTAAATTGAATACGTATAAAGCAGCCAACCCCATCATCCCCAATCAGTGTGGCCAAGGCTTAGGGGTGATTGGAACTGTAGTGCAAAACATGTAGAGGGCACTAGTTTGCTGGAGGCTGATATTAATGATACTGCGTCCAACGCTGGCAATAATATTTGAGAGCTGGCTTTGAAGTCCAAAGAAAGTGGGATAAATCCTGTGTTACATTTTGCTTCACAAAAATAGACAAGCAAAGTTCATAACTAAATTTTGAAAATATTCGTCTAAGACACTCATAGTCTGATAGCCAATGCATTGCTTCTCTCAACAATCAGTAAGTTAAACTGGAAATGTAGTTTTCTAACCCATGTAATTTTAGGTTACCAGACGTCCCCGTTTCCCGGGGACAGTCCCTGGATTTACAAATCAGTCCCCATACAAAATCCATTGAAGTTGAAAGGTGTCCCCAGATTCATTGAAAAAAATCTGGTAACCTTAGTGTAATTCCTTTAAAGTAGGTGACGAACTTGTGGCCTTCCAGTTAATGTTGAACTTCAACTCCCATTAGCCCCTGCCACCATGACCAATGGTTCAGGGATGATGGGAGTTGTAGTGTATCAACGTTTGCAGGGTCACAGGTTCCCTAATCCTGCTTTAAAAGCTTTAAGATAAGGCGAGAACCTGCTATCACATGAACACAACTTGATATGTATTTCTGTACTCTGATATCCTCAGTTCTGATGTTAATAGCCTATAAGCCCTTTGTTATAAATTCTGAATGAGAGTTACCGTTTTTGGCTAAAAATATACTCTGTTTAGCTATCATCTCTTCTCTTAAAATAATTCATTTTTATTGTTTTGAGTCACTACAAAAAAAAAAGTTTGAGGCTGAAGAGAAGTGGCATTTCATTGATTCAGTTCAATAAAATGTGTACAAGCAAATGTTGCCTTAACCCTTGGACTCCAGCAGAGGCTGGTGTGTGCAGTCAAATCCAATTGTATCCTTGGCTCTTCCTTTGAAGTGTCTGCCACTGCTGTTGTCTGTGGCTGCAGTTCAAAAGATGAGAAGACAAGAAAAACCTGCCCATGTAACAACTGCTTTTAAATAACATTCAGGCATCATAAAAAAATAAAACGTGTAAGAGTAATGAAAGCAGAGCCAACCAATATGTTGACATAAAAAATATACCCATGAAGCATTGATTTACAGATGCAGCCTAGTCTGGGTAATGGACAATGGTTTGTTTTTTGATAGTAAAGATCAGCTGTTCCTGGTCATCCCCTTTTCACACTTTTCTATAGCATGAGCAAATGATTTCTGTAGAGAAGAGTTGCCCAGGTCCCTTGTGACTGTTGTTTCTGATTTCCACTATGGCTTGGATTTTCTCCCAGTAATTTCCTCACCGTTTCGGTGAATAAGAAACAGCACTAAGGGAGAGTGATTGTGCTTCCTTTACAGAACTATTAAATTTCTCTTTCGGTCCTTGATTTTGTTACTACCTATGCATATTGCTGTGGGAATGAGAGGGTTAGTTAAATTCACTCTGTGCAAAGGTGCAGGGTGAATTAAATGAGTCCTCTGTAGAAATGAGATTGTTGTTAGAAGTGCTGGCCTTTGCTGTGGAGACTGCTGGTGCAGTTTGGCACAGGGCTGTAATCTGACTCCTGTCTCTCTGAGACCATTGTGCTTGTGGCCTCGATTTTCTGTATGGTGCTTCCTCTTCCTTCCTCTTTTTACATGCTAGTGGAATGATACCTGAATTTTAGCATCCTCTGCTGTTGGTTGTTTTTCCTCCATCTTTCTCCTCCATCTTCTAATCCTCAGTTGGTGATGTAATCATCTTGATGAAAAATGGGTCACTGACCTCACAAGGGGATTGAATGAACAGCAGGAGCAGAGGACACACTTAAAGGAGTGGGAGGACCTGACCTCTTTGTGCAAGCTTTCTCATTTGTGAAGAACAGGCTGGAGTGGATTAAGAGGGATGGAAGGAAAGGAATCTTATAAAAGTGTGTGTAATTCTCCAGCAAAACATTCATGTGCCTATATATAGGAAACCCAAAGGCTTCAGCTCTGTACTGACTACGTACTGCAACAGCAAACAGGTTTTTTTCTTAGCATTGGTTATGCCCTTTCCTGGCTCAAATCTACCAAATACATTCATTGTCCATCTAAAAGTTAAAAGGATTAGGTCTAAGAAAGACAGGAGCAAATTTCACATTATGCAAAGTCGTAATATTTTGGATCATGTGAAGATTAGAACAGCTGTGTGAGCACTAGAGAATCAGGCAGGGGGTGGAGGGAACCACAGAATCTATGCACATTATTATGAGTCAGCTCCAGGTTGGTGCTGAATTGGTGTTGATATAATGACCATTTTAATGAAAGCACCCAGGCACCACCAGAAATAGTGCAGGCACAGTTCATATTGTACCACTCCGAAGGAGGTGGGGGAAGTTGCTGAAATGAACATCCGAATAAATTCAGCACTTGGCTGTTTTGGCCAAGCAGATCTGTCATTCTGACTTCGTCTGTTCCTCATAACAAGAGATGGACTGGTACTAAGCAAGTCCCTTTATTCTCCAGGATTTTCTTTGTGTGTGTGTGTGGGGTGGTTCTCTTTTAGATGGTTTTGTTTGCAGTTGAACCAGTGAGAAGGGTGACATGGGGAAATGTGAAAGATATAAAAGCAGGGCAAGCCTTGTGCAAGTTAGTGCTTCAGTAGGTTACAGTCTCAAGGTGATTCCTGAGAGGTGGCTACTCCCACAGGTGTCCGTTTTGTGGTTTCAGACACTATTTCAAAAGGTCCTGGTTTGTGTAGATTGCATGCGAGGTTTCACATGGAATAGGCAGAGTGACCTTTTTCTTTTCTTTTTTACAAAGAGGATGTTTAAGATGAGTGGTTTAACAGAAAGCATAATACAGGCTCCTAGGTCAGACTGTAGACTGGTAGGGGAAGGACATGGTAGTTCACATCAGCATAACCACATCCTGTGTATTATCAGTTAGAATTAGGAAGAGAGAAGAAGAGAGTTTTGGATTTGATATCCCGCTTTATCACTACCCTAAGGAGTCTCAAAGCGGCTAACAACCTCCTTTTCCCTTCCTCCCCCACAACAAACACTCTGTGAGGTGAGTGAGGCTGAGATACTTCAGAGAAGTGTCACCCAGCAGCTGCATGTGGAGGAGCGGAGACGCAAACCCGGTTCACCAGATTACGAGACTACCGCTCTTAACCACTACACCACACTGAAGAGAAAGGAAAAGCAACAGCATAAGGAACATCTTTCCCTGAGGTCAGATAGGCAGTCCATCTAGCCAAGGAGAAAAAAGGTGGCATATAAATGTAAAAAAATAAAGGACTCTGGCTGGTGCTCTCAGACTACCGTACAGAACAAGTGATGCCTTACAATGGAGAGAATGGCCTGTCACCTCCAACTGGTGCATCTCTGACCTCTTTGTGGGCATCCATCACCACTGCTTTACTTCCTCCCAGTTTTGGGGCTTGTTTTAAAGGTGAGCCCATGGTGTTTGAGAGTGGCCTATGCAAGTCCTGCCCTGGAAAAGGTCAAGCAGGTTCTTTTTCTAGAGTTCCTTGGGCAAACCAAGGGCAGCTAGGCTCAGCATGTGCCTGAGCTGCCCTGTCCTTAACAACTGAGCTGCTGCTGCCACCCTGCAGCTCCTCTCATTATCCAGCCTTCTTTCTGATGACTTCAAATGAATCCCCTTGTACTGCTAATTTCCCCCACTTAAACAGTTGTTTGAGCAGAGTCCTCTGTAAATTGTCCTTCCTCTCTGAATGAGTGCTCATTAGCAAATCATTGAAGTGTGCTTTGTTGCTGCCTACTGTATTGCTTCACAGCTGAGCTGGTGGCTCAGTGAGGCCTGAGCAGCACATTGCTTGGCTGTTTGGATTCACCTCTCCCCTCACAGGGTGTTGGGTTTCTTTGTGGGTTTTTCTTTGGTGAGGGGTCATTTGGAGCGCAGCTTTCATTTCTCCTCCGCTAACAGCAAGGTGCCTTTCATTCTAGGTAGAGTATAGCAGGGCCCTTCTGAGTGGGATTTGAGCACATGAGCAAAAGAAAACCGGTCTTGCTTTCCTCCTCATGGCTAATGGCTTCCTAGGATGGCTGCTGTGATCAACCTACTCGTCTTCCTTCCTTCCTTCCTTCCCTGAATGGAGGCCTCTCTGCCGCTACTGCTTCTCTCTAACTGTGTTCTTTTCTGTTCCTTTTGGGTTGCTTTTCCTAATCCTTTTTTTAAGATTTGTTTTGCTTTGGCTGACCAACTTACCCTTAGCATCAACCCCTTAATCCCTGTCTTCTCACAGGTCTGGCCCGAAGGGTTTCAATCTATCTTGACAGAAGTAAACAGGGAGGTGAGTGCTCTCTTTCCTCTTACCTACATTCAGCGCGGGAGGGGTGGTCCTTCTAATCATATGTGTTGTTGTTGTTTTTAAAATGGCATTCCTTCTAACATCTCCTGGGTCCTGTTAATTCTTGGAAGGCAGCTTAGCTTCTCCTGGCCTTCCCATTCCTTGCTTTGTATTGCTTGTCTGTACTATGCAGTGTGGGCTTCTACATCTGATATTCTCTCAAGATGGGCCTCAAGTGTCCACGTGGAAGAAAGGCAAAGGGAGGAGATTCATGCATTTTCCTTCGCTTCGGGAGCCTGATCACAAAATGTGGGAATCGAAAGTGTTTTCAAGATATGCAGAGGCAATATTGTTGTGTGATCACTTTATAGAAGGATCGCAGCAGGCCAGCCATGCTCAGGGTACAGCAGCTTCTCGGCCACCACCATTACTCTTATACAGTTCAAGAGATTGTCTGGAATGTTTGAGCATCTCTTCGTAAAATGCCTCTGTCTTTGTTGACTGCTACGTTTCTTTGATTTGTAATTATGGGATGCTGAGTGGAAGTAAATGGCAGGTGTGACCTTGTTTCTATCTGCAAAGTTGGTTTCCGCCTTTGGCAATTAATTGTCTGGAAAAGGTTTTGAACATTTCCAACCTACAGTAAAGCATGTATTTAGCTCTTTAGACTGAGACTGGGGGGAAAAAAACCTGTGGAGGGATGGGACTTGAAATCCTTCTCTGTTGCTTCAGCTTTTGAGATAGTAACAGATGGCTGGCACAACAGGACATGGTATGTGTGGTATGTGTCAGAAAGCTGATGTAATCTTCTTAGGCGCTCTATGAATTATTAATATTCACTAGTTGATAAGGGCTGGAATGTGTCTGCAGTGATTATCAGAACAAAGGTGGCTGTGTGTTCTGTGATTCAGGCTTCTCTTAGGTTGGGGCCTTTAAACTTTCTCTGGTTATTGGGAAGCAGTGGAGAAGAACATGCAAATACAACGGATTACTATGAGCATCCCATCTTTTGTAGAAACTTGCTGGCAAGCTGACAAAGCTAAAATTAGGAAGGGTGGAGGCTGAAGGGGTTTCCTTTTGATAGGTTGAGCACCAGACCAGCTTGTTGCAACCACCATAGAGAATCAATACTGATGATGCTTTGGAAGCAACAATCTGTCAGGAGCACACGGATAGATAGCTCCGCTTCAGAGCCAGCCTGGCACACCTGTTGAGGTCTTTGAGAACACATTTCTTTCTGTGAGGAGTTGGAGAGTTTCAGAGTGGCAAAATGACTGCAAAAAGCGCAGAAATATTTGCTCCATATTATAAAGTGCAAAGACACTGCCATCCCATCTGATAAATGTGACTAAACTTGTCTCCGATTCATTATTCTATGTCAAATGTAACAAAAAAGTGAGAAAAGGTCCATTTGGGGATATGAGATTGCCAACCAATAGTATCTATCACAATAGCATAACCATGTGGTCCAGCCTCATTTCTCCTCACTCGCTGGATGATGGCTAAAGGCAATGCAGGGCTGTCTGTAAATGGGTTTGCTTTTTGTTGTTGTACTGATATTTGAAGGAGTTTAGCAAATGTGGTAAATGTGTCCTGGACAGTTGTTGGATCCTTTTAGGCTATCCTCCAACTTGCCTCAGTCTCACAACTAACAGAAAGTGTCTCCAGACCTCCCACCCCTGCGTCCCACAACCCTAGAAATTTATCAGGGAAATACCACTGCATCAATTGCTTCTGGGAAATTAATACATTCTAAGGTCCAAACCAGAGCTGACCAGGAAGAACTGTGATTAGGATCTTTTGTAGTTTATTTGCTAATTAGCGGTCCCATGGGGCTGCTTTGAAGAGTGGGGAAGTAGTACTCCAGGAGAAAGAGATTTATTAAACACTATCCCATGGCTTTTTCTCCAGTGTAATTCTTCTCCTATTACTATTAGCTTAGGGGGAGAGCTGCTGTCCCCGTCTGTCTTCTCCACCCCAGTCATAGCAGACTTTATGTAGGGAAGGGGGAGTTTGCTTTAGGGGTAGGGTATGGAAGGAAAGAATTACAAATCTCCCTGAGCACCACTTCCACATACTTCAAAACAGTCCCATGAGGCTGCTGATTAGCAAAACAAAAGCCACAAAAGACATTAATGACAGATTTCCCCGGTCAAGTCTGAGGGTCTTATTCCCTTCAAACTGACACTTAAAGTAAGCAGTGCTTAAAAATCCAATTTATAATTAAATAAATGTTCAAATCAAAGAAGCTCCAAGCAAGGCCTGGGGCTGGATTAGGAGCTTCCCCCAGCCCAGGAGCTCATAAAAGTTATCGGGTCTTGTACTCTTTTTTTTTTTAAGAGTAAGGGATGAGAAAGCTGGAGGGATGAAGTTTGGGGGGGAGGCAAGGAGAGAAGCAGGGCAGAGAACAGGAATACTACTAAGTAAGGAACACAATAAGGAGTTTTGTTTTTGTAAGGGTGACATTTTGAACTTAAAAGGCAGTGTTAAAGCTCCATCTAGGATAGACCTTAGTAACCCTGCTTTGTGGGGCGGAAAACGTCTAGGAGAACTGCATGTCATGCCACATTTGTGCTGTATCAGAACCAGCATCCAAGTGCATTCATTATCCACCATGATATGGATGAGACAGAAGGAGTCTCATGAGGAGGTGATGTGTTATTATTTTTAAAAAGGCAGTAGGTGAATCCCAGCATTGATTGGTCTGTGGGATTAACTTATGTTGTGCCTCTGTAGTCAGAGACAGAGCATGATGCCTTGAGAGAGGTCAGGTCTTTTATGAAAATAAAGTAATTAGGGGAGCGGCAGCTCTATTTTGAGGCACTTTTCACTTGGTAAATTAAGGCTCCCGGTGTTCTAGAGAGTCTTCTTTTGTCATTTGGGTGATGCTTGGCACAGGAGTGTCACTTGAAGGGGCATTTTCAGGAATTAATGAATAATGAGGTAATGCAGCCTCCCCACTGCTGCCTGGAAATTAAAACAGGGACATGGCTCATTTATCAGCCAGGAGGGGGGGCGGTGTATAGAAGATCAGCTTTCCTTTTCTTGGATACTGTTGTGTTGTGGCCTGTGCACACATTTCTGAACTAATCAAAATGCCAGTTAGACAAAGACTGTGATACAGCAGTGATTTTGGGAGAGGGGATGGGGGTGGAAACATGATTTAAATAGAATGTATTTGGAATGCAGCTGTTTCTGATGCCAGGGTTCTTTGCTGAAACGTATGCAGGGAACTATTCCACTGAGATGCATCTCTGACTTTGGGGGAATCCTACAAGAAGTAGCTATGGAAAGTTCCAGTGGCTGACATGTTTTTAAATATGCCCTTTCATATCACGCAGAACTGCTAGTCCTTGCGTGAAGAAGCCAAGAGGAATTATATTTAAAATTAGCTTTCTGCCATGTGTCTTATGCACTCAACTTCACGTACAGTGGTACCTCGGGTTAAGAACTTCATTCGTTCTGGAGGTCTGTCCTTAACCTGAAACTGTTCTTAACCTGAAGCACCACTTTAGCTAATAGGGCCTCCTGCTGCCGCTGCACCGCCACTGCACGATTTCTGTTCTCATCCTGAAGCAAAGTTCTTAACCCGAGGTAATATTTCTGGGTTAGCGGAGTCTGTAACCTGAAGCGTATGTAACCTGAGGTACCACTGTAATGCCTTGTGGAAATAAGATGGAAGTTCATTTACGCCTTGTCTGTGAGAGTATATCAGCTGTCGTGAACCTTGCCTCTTTGGGAACAAATTGTGGCAGTAGGCTCCATTACAGATTTCCTCATGAGCACATAGCAGCAAGCTCTCTAGTACCCGAGCAGTACCTTGCATCATGAGCCTTGTGGGAATGTCACGGAGGGGATCGTTGGATCTGGGGGGAGCTTCACAACATCATAATCAGAAACCACAACAAATATTATAATGGTAACAAATGCAATCAAACGTCATCAGCAGATAGATGTTAAACCAGCTGTAACACAAAACAAACTGGAAAGCAAAAAGATGCTGAGTAAAGACCATCAAATCTAGCATCACATGAATGGATAAGGGGAGAAAAACAACTGAAGCATCGCTGCTGAGAGAGCCCTATTGCCAGTAGGCACCCTCATCACCTTCAAATATAGGGGTATCCAGAGAGAGGCTTCTGACAAAGATCTTAAACAACCAGTTTCAAAGGTTGGTTTATGTTGTGTGGTGTTGTGCTGCTGTGTGTGTAAAATCAGGAGATATATACATATATAAAGACAGTTCACAACATGGGAGGACATTGCTGAGAAGAGGAAGGGATGGTGTTTGTGCATTTGAGTTGTACAGCAGAGAAACATTTAGCGTATAAGGAAGTGAAAGAGCAATAATTTCTATTGGTTTTTCTAGTCCTCTTCAGTCGGTGGCTGTGACGCTTATGCTACCACACTTCGCACTGTGCTCACAACTATGGATGCATTTTCACATGAACAAATACTGCTATTTGAGTGCTGAAAAAATGCAATATACTTGCAACAGAGAGCACTGTTTTGCAAACAGGCATTTGGACTCCTGGAACAAATAAGAAACAACTAATTGCACACAGGTTTTATTGTTTGCAAGAACATTGTTTGGAAAGGCTCCAAAAGATCTATCTTCTTGACTCTGTGCCCCACATCCCCCAATCCCATGGAAAGCTTGGTTTTCTTTTTTTAATTAAAATGAAATCAAGAGTCGTCAACGAGCCTCTGATCCTCAAGACGCAAGGAACTTGAGATGTAAACATGAGTCAATAATGTTATGATAGTTCCCTCTTTGAAAACCACCAGAAACCTCAGGCCTACTTTAATAAACATTAGTTTGCCCTGAAGTGGGTAATGCACACAAGCTACTTTGCTCATCATCATGTAGCATTTTCTATTAGCATTTCATAGCATTCTATATGTTTATGCACTTATGAATGAGTTAGATTTAATGCAAAGGGCGGCTGTCTCCATAGATCTTTTTTTGCTTTTCATGTCTCATGAATGGGTTTAAAAACACATTTTAAACATCTCAGATTCCGCTTGTCTGCTGCAATCCTTTGAGAGTGGAGGGAGGCTGTGCCATCCTAGTTCTCAGCACATGGGCACCCTCTGGTGGCAAGAGCTACATAAACCTCCATGTCACTACATGGAGGAAGAGCGTATTCTATATTCTATCAAGGGCCAAAAAGGGTTCCCCTGCTTCCTTATATTGTAAAATGGTTGTTATCACTGACGGCTTCGTTTGCCAGGAACTATGTAGGAACAGGCCAGGTCACTTCCTCTTGAGCATAGTTGCCAAGGAAGTTGTCAAGATTAGGAAACAGAAAGCAGCTGAGAATCCAGAGCACACTACTTACAGAGGAAGGCAGTTCTCAAAAAACACAAGTGACTGAGGAAGGAAGCAAAAGGCAAATAAGCATATTGAGAAGCAATATTTGTCATTAACTGTTAAAGATTCAGCAGAATCCCCATTGCTCAGTCAGTGACTGCTTCCAGTTTTATAGAGCAGCATAAAGAAGGGATTCCTTCTCACCCATGTTTGCAGAGGCTTACATTTTTCATGAGTCTTCAGGAAGAAATCTGTATATCGTCCACTAAAGAGTAGAGTCTTGTTCATTCCATGCAGTTAAACCTTCAAGAGAGCCAACTCCTTTTAAGTGATGTATGATGAACATTATTTTTGTGCTTCCCTTCCCACAAAGGAGAGAGAATTAAGGTACTTTATTAACCCCATTTCACAGTTGTAAGAAGTGAGACTTGGGCAAGAACAGATGTCTTACTCAAGGTCAGTCAGACCATGGCAGAGCCAGGAATTTAAATCCTACCTCCTTTATTTAGCATTCTGTTCACAAGGCAGTTAAATGTTGAACACTTTGTTTTACTTTGCTTCTGGGAAGATGTGAGAGCAGAATAGCTCCATACCTCCATGGAGCCCCACAAAGAGACATTACAGTAGTTGATCCAAAAAACTATAAAAGCATCAATCATAGGCAGCTTAGTTTCCCCCAGGACATTGTGATTACCCACCGGTCCATCTAGTCTAAAGTCAGACTCATCTACCTGACAACTTCCTCCAGACACTAAGTAAACAAAGGTGCCATGCCATACAAGCAAGGAGAAAAACCCACATATTGTGTATGTGTGGTCTGCAGATTATGTTGCTGCTGAAACAGTGTTAAGATTCTTGTGCTAAAATGTAAGTATGAATGACTGAGAAACTGGCAGCTTAAGCATCTCTTCCTAGAGTGCTGCCTGCTTAAGATGAAAAGGCATCATCCATCTCAAGCCTGCTGGGTTTATCTTGTCATACGGACCATAAACAGGATGACAAACGCAAAATGCTTTAGAGGTGCTTATAATCTAAACTGCTGCCTTTTTTGCTTGCTCTGAATCTGTAGCACCCCTCCAAGTTGCCAAGGAAGCTGAAGAAACAATAAGTTTGTATGTCCAGATAAAAATATGCACTGTCCGTTTTGCTGCCATTCTCTCCCTCCCACCCTGCGCCCTATTGCTTGCAGTAAGAGCAAACAAAGGGCCCAAGGGCAGCCCCCAAGTTCCATACTTGCACAGGTGTTTTGGCAGCCGTCAATTCCAGCAGGCCACAAGAAACATTAAAGTGGGCCTGGGCATGGCCACTGGATGAAGGGAATGAAGACAATGATAATTAGGAAGATGCTTTCAGAGCATATACCTTGATCATTCCCTATATCATAGAGTTGGAAAGGAACTGGGGGTCATGTAATCCAACCCCCTGATTAAATCAGGATCTGCAATGTGATGTGCAGCAACAGCACCTCTAGCAGGTGATGATCCAAGGCGGGCAAGAGAAGTAGCTTCCCTTTTTTTTTGTCTTACAAGACCCTTAATAGGTGCTTGTGTTTATAGCACTAGGAGAATGTTTGTGCTGCTGTTATGATGTCTTGATGTCCCAGCTGCAGGCACTCTTGGAGGATACTGATTATCTCTAGACACGTTCCAGTCTGGACTCAGGCCTGTTATGGGGACTGAATCTTCCTTGGTTGCCCTGATGGATCTTTATCAGGAGAGGGGCATGGGATGTACGACCCTGCAACTTCTGCATGATCTCTCATTGACTTTCAATACCATTTGCTGTTTATATAGAGTTGTATATAGACCTTGGTTGGATAAAGCTAATTGTTTTTATTATATGATTTTATTATTTTGCTGTACCCCGCTTCAAAAACTTACTCAGTACAAAGCATTATAGAAATGCATTAAATTAAGAATAAATGTCCCCCTGCTTTATGGTGCTACTGCCCTTACGGTGGCAGTTAGTATCTAAGGGAGTGCTACATGTTTTTGCTGTTAAAAGATTAAAAAATGCAAGAGTTTGCTTTTATCTTTTGACTAGATATCTGGTCTTTTTGTGGGGCTGGGTACTTTTCATAGTACTTCCCTTTCAGAAGATTGGTGCATTAGTCGTTATTTGGGTTCTGTTTTGTTATCCTATAAAAGGCCCTGGTGGAAGTCATAGTGAGGTTGGCAGGAAGAATCAAATGCTGCCTTGTTGGGTTAAGGAAGAGACTCCTATGAATCCTAAATTGTTTCAGAGTCATTTGTCATTGCAGCCCAACCTCCTTATAAAGCAGCCCAGGTGCAGAAACCAGAGAAAAAACACATGTTGCATTGGATTTTGTTGATTAGAAACAAGAGAAGGTCGTATCACAGCAACAAATTCATTTGAGTATTTCCATGCCTAATGCAATTTACTACTTATCTCTATGTTAAAAAAGCAAAGCAAAACAAAAACCTTATGGCTATATTGGAGAGGAATGGTCTTTTTCTTCCCTGGGTACAAAAACAGGGGGACAGATAATTACTAAAACACTTTCCCCTCACTTTTGTGTATCATACAAGCAGTTTGTGACTCCTGTGAATAAAACATTTCAAATGAAACCAGCTAGAAACCACTGTTGAAGGCTGCCACCACCACCACCCTGCACCCTGCTATATTTTTTTCTCAAAACCTGCCACTTCCCAAAGTCCACAGTACCTACCACATTCTAACATTGATGCACAGTGCACTCATTGTGTTGGATTGCTCTGCTTGACCAGAAGATTTCATTCTCACAATGTTCTGACTTATTTCGTCTGTCCACATGTACCAAGATATAAATTTGTATGGCACACCTTTTTCTTTCCTCAGGAGCAGGGATGGTGGTGGACTGGGAACAGGAAACTGGTCTTCTCATGACTTCTGGAGATGTACGGATTATAAGAATCTGGGATACAGACCGAGAAATGAAAGTTCAGGTAAGCACAATATATATTGCTTATGGATCTGGTATTTAAGCAATCCGAAACAGAGAAATGTCTTGTGCTGCTAATTTCGCCACTCAAAAGGCTACTTGTTAATGAGATAATTCCTGAACTCAATACAGAAGGTGTCTGTGGAAATGCTTCTCCATGGATGTCAAAAAGTTTATGTGGGGTGGAATGTGGGACCAGGGTTACTTACAAATGGGGTGAATCATGCCTGTGTACCTGTGATACATTTTGTTTACAAAGCATGCTGAAGTACCAGATACCTTGCAAAGATGAAATGCTTGGTACACCTCAAGCACTTTCAGCCTAAGCCTTGAAACATCATTTCCTGTGAACATCTGGACCATGGGGACAAATCTGTTTTCCTAAGGCCATCTGAAAGGATGCTGGTGGCGCTGTGGTCTAAACCACAGAGCCTAGGGCTTGCGGATCAGAAGGTCGGCGGTTAGAATGCCCACAACGGGGTGAGCTCCCATGGCTCGGCCCCTGCTCCTGCCAACCTAGCAGTTTGAAAGCACATCAAAGTGCAAGTAGATAAATAGGTACCGCTCCAGCAGGAAGGTAAACGGCGTTTCCGTGTGCTGCTCTGGTTTGCCAGAAGCGGCTTAGTCATGCTGGCCACATGACCTGGAAGCTGTACACCGGCTCCCTTGGCCAGTAAAGTGAGATGAGCGCCACAACCCCAGAGTCGTTCGTGACAGGACCTAACGGTCAGGGGTCCCTTTAACTTTACCTTTAAGGCCATCTGACATTCACATATGAGGAACACTGAAACTAGTTCCAAGGACAATCTAAAGCGAATCCCTTTTAGAGTACTGAAGGAAATACATGCAGAATACATAGCTCAAGAAAGTCAATCAGCCCTCAAACTACAGATCATGCATTATGTGATCAAGGAATTTAACATTACTCATTTACACAGGCACAATGCAAAATTGCATTTTCTCTTACATATATGTGCACATTCTGTGTTTTTTTTCTAGCAAAAAAACATCACTGTGCACATGACAGATAAAAGAAGCAAAGATGCACTAATACCATCTCTCATGCAGACACAGACAAGAAGCATACAGACAAGCACTTTCTCTCATGTATGCATTCACACACATGCACACAATGGCAGAGGAAGCTGGCCCTGATTGGCTGTTGCTGGCTGTAGCTTTTCTTTGAGCTGTTCTTCCTCCTCTCGCTTGGCAGTGGTAAGCTCCCATCCTTTTCTTCACATGCATCTCTAACCATGATCCAAGGAAACTTTAGGAGTGCAGGCAGCTGACACATCCCACAGTGGAACAACAAGCCAGCCAAGCTTTTTCCTGACTGTCATTCACTGCCAGGACTAAGAAGATCCAGCTTACAATGGCAGAGGCTGAGTGACAGCAAATTTAAATTCACTATATTGAATGCACAGAGCAGTGTCTGGGCCAACCCTGTCTATGTGTGCTAGAAACTGACTAGTTGGCAAGCCTAAAAGTCCCTTATAGCATCTTATCTGCCTTTGGCAGCCCCCCCAAACGCCATTCCTCTCTATCTGCCACCTAAAGTCACCTACTACACTTCACATCATGACAGAGCCGGCCTTGTTCCTCCTATTCTATAGGCATGGAGACTGACAAAGGAACAGAGCAGTTTTAGCCGCCTTGTTGCTTGAGCTATCGTGCCACTCACCTTAGCAAAAAAACCATGTACATTCACGTCAGTTGCCATTAAATCAAGCCACCTCTTCAGCCACATAATGAGAGGTAACATCTCTGTCTAAGCTGCTGTGGGAAATAAAGTCTAGTCTACAAATCTTTTGGAAATTAATTACCTCTGGATGAACATTAATTATGGCACTTTGACCCAGCAATGCAGCACAACTAAGCCTATGCTAATCTTAATTATTTTCAAATATTATTTTATCTGTGCAAATTAGAGAACATCAGAAATCAGCAGGGTGAAAATATTTTAAATTAGAATGATTAATGATTGTACGGAGAGCATCTTAAAGGCATTTTATTTCTTAAACAGTGCAAATTGGTTTTTGCAGTGATTCGGGGGATCAAGACTTAATCATACTGCAAAACCCAGAGCAGCAGAAACATAGTAGTCATATTCAGAAATGCCACTGCCCATTATTTGAGCCACTGGGTATATGTTGGGTACTAGGTTGATAGGAGATGGTGAGAATCATCATAGATTGTGGGTGGGTGCATGGGCTTATATACTTGAAATAGATGTGGGGGGCAATTTTAGAATAGTTTGTTACTAGTTTAATGGTTTCCTTGCAGAAAGAGAGAATTTGGAATTACACTTCTATTGATTCAACAGCTGTGATGATCTAGCACAGTTGGTACAATAAAATCTCAACTGAACTAGTCTGCATCCCAGGAGTGGATGACTTTTTTTGGCCCAAGGTCTGCATTCACTCTTGACCCAACCCTCCCAAAACTGCAAGGCAGCAGCAGGTGCAGCTAGACCACACTCCCATGTGTGATGCTGTCTTCACAGCAAGGCCATGCCCCCTCCCCGTCCATTAAATGATTGACCTGATAACCAGGGTGGACACAGTTTGCATCTCCATCAGGGAACTGGACTGGGGGATGGGGAGAAGCTTAAACCTATCTGTTTGCCCCAGCACTGTGTTTAATTTGACCCTCCCCCTTCTTTTTGCTGCCAAGGACTTGGGAGAGTGCTTGGGGGTTAGGTACTGCTGCCATAGCTTATCTGGGTTATTAGATATCTGCCAAGAATGGTGGTCTGCAGCAAGCAGTCACCAACTAAGCCAAGCTAAGGGTTCAAACAGGAAATCAAGTTGGCACATGGGTAAGCAGGGATGAGCACTGTGAAAGCAGTGCATCTGTGCATTGGGTTTCTCATGCTGCAGAGCCAGGGTAGACTTGGAAGCTTCTTGGGACCAGAGGGAATCCTCTTGGCCTATTGAGACATCCAATCCTTACCGATACCGGCTGTTAGTGCAAATAACAGGTCAAATCTGAACACTTTCTCATTTGGCAGGTTACCACAATGAGAAAGATGCCTGGGTCCACTTGCCAGACTTCTAGTTCAAGGCTCCACTCCACTAATTGGATGGAACACTAATTTGCATATGAGCTTCATGGTAGAAAATTCACTCACTTCCCCCAAGTGTCATCACGTTCCAAATTGACAAGTTACCTGAATAGCTGCCAAGATGCTGTTTACATATTACTAAACTCAGTTGTTGGATGGAGCTGGAATTCTACATGCAACATTAGGTGCAGAAAAGATCTTGTTGGCAAACGGATTGCAGAAATACTCCCGCCGCCGCTCAAGGCAAAATTGCTTTCCTTTGCAACCTGAAACTTCACTCAGTAATGTCAGTCAACTGGAACTATTTGTTCCTTAAGCACCTTTTATCCACAGATTCTGCTCTTTGCCTGTGGCATGCTGTGGATGGAACTCTAATCTGGATTATAGTCTGATTTGAAAGAATTTAGTAGACACCATTGTGGCCCTTTCTCAACCCTCTGCAAGTCTACAAGAGAGTTGATTTGGAGACACAAAAGTATCTTAACTTGCAGAGCCTCTATGCAGCTACAGTTCCATTTCAGTCTAGGATTGCCAGATTTTTATCTCCAGTAAACTGTTAATCTAATATTTTTTTATGAAGCAAATGCAAAAAATAACATCAAGAGAAGGCGGATAGGCTCACAGGGGCAAAAATAGGAAGGAGGTGTGAAATTAGCTAACATAATTTTGCAGAGCCAGTTCTGATTATTATGCTAGTTTGAAAATGTTGCTCAATTTTTTGGTTGCTTAATTGAAACTGTTTTTCTTTTTCACAGCTGCACTCTTATTATTCCACGCAGTTCTCTTATGCGTAGCACATAAAGAGGAAAGGGCTATAGCCTTAGAATAACGTTTTCGGGTGTCTTTCCAACAATATACCAGCATTGCTCTTTGTGTTTATTATTTTCCAGAGTTGTTCTTTCATAAAGTACACTGCCCTTGGTTTCTGTTCTTACCATTTTTCTGCAGAGCATGAACACATGCAGCATAGAATCTTGTTGCAGCCTGTCAGGACTCCAGGTTTCTATTTCAACCTTGACCATGGGCATGCAATGTTTCATCTTGCACAGTTTACTTTCCATAAAAATATGAGGGAGAAATCCTGACTCCAAAGAGATTATAAAGGGCTGTAAACCTTTTTGCTGCAAGGCTTGGGGAGCAGCAGCGTGTCAAAGTGGAACAGCTTCCATCATATAAAAGGAAACACTTTTTGGTAACGTCTTTCTCCCCAGAGGAAATGCAGGGCTTTAGAGTTCATGGCAGGCTATGTACTTTTATAATCACCCTTAAAAAGCTGCACAAAAAAATGTGAAGTAGAAAGGCTAGTTGCATTTGCAGTTCTCTTTGTAGTTCTGCCACTTTTAGTAATTCACCTTTGCTATTTGACTGGGTGCATAAGAAGTGTCTCCTTCTCACCAGGCCTTCCTGCTGTTAGTTCCCTTCTCAGTGCTTTCTGCTCTTAAATATATATTTAATCTGCTTTTGTGGCATTTGTGGCCTGATCTAATGCCCAATAAACAGCTATTGCCCTGCAGAGTTCTTCCTTTAATAGGTACTTATTTAGAAAGCAATGGCTGCCATAACATACCTCTCTTACATGCACTAGTTAGCTGCCAGGTGTATTTTCAGCTGGAGCAGATTTACTTCCCTCCAGGGAAATGGTGTGTGTTTGTTTAAACAGTACTCATCTATCCATCCTGCCCTTCAATGTAGTATTTATGGCTGGTCAGGGACAAATATGTTTTTGCGGAAAAGAATCTCCTCCTGGACATTTATCTTAGTTAATTAGGACTTTTTAATGTGGTTAATCAGGGCTTCCCTTCAAACTGAAGGGCTAAGATCACATGCTACTTGTTCCAATGCAAAGGTTTGCTTTAGTGAGTAGACACATCAGGAAGTTGATGAACACTTCTGTGAAATATATACCACAGTCAAAAGGAAACTCATGACCCGATTTTCATATATACCAGTATGCATATAGGTGTAAAGTAGCCCAGATTACATTTTCCAAAACAAACCATGGGTAGGCAAACTAAGGCCCGGGGGCCAGATCTGGCCCAATTGCCTTCTAAATCCAGCCTGCAGATGGTCCAGGAATCGGCGTGTTTTTACATGAGTAGAATGTGTCCTTTTATTTAAAATGCATCTCTGGGTTATTTGTGGGGCATAAGAATTTCGTTCATTTATTTTTTTCCAAAATATAGTCCGGCCCCCCCACAAGGTCTGAGGGACAGTGGACCGGCCCCCTGCTGAAAAAGTTTGCTGACCCCTGATTTAAACCATGTGAAACAGACCTAAGACATTTTTTATTAAAATTAGTATTATCCAATATAGAAATTTTAATACATAATAAGGCATAGACCCACACAAGTTCCTGAATCTCACCATGGAGATGATGCCGTTCTGATAATATTTATGCCTTCCTCTTTGCTTGAAGATAAGAACCAATTAGCCTGATGCTGCAGCTCAGAATAGGTGTCCTTGATGTCTTCATTAAAAACTTCAGCCCTTTTCACTACCAGAAGTTAGTTTGTTTCCAGAGGCAATTTGTTCACCCCCAGTCTTAAGCCAAAATCTGAGCCTGCATGGTAAAGCTGTCACAACCACCTTGTTACCATTTTTCAGCATCAGTGCTCATGTGTGGAGCCCACTGCAAGGGTAACACTGGGCTATATATATGGCCAGTGCACTTAAAATCTCCCAGTCGTTTTAGCTTAGGCATGTGTTTTTCTCTCCTAGGATATTCCCACAGGGGCTGACAGCTGTGTCACCAGCCTGTCCTGTGACTCGCATCGTTCGCTCATTGTAGCGGGGCTTGGTGATGGTTCTGTTCGTGTTTATGACCGGCGGATGGCTCTGAGTGAATGGTAAGAGACTTATCTAATTTTTACAACTAGCAAGTTGCATTCACTTTGCATTCAATACTACTATTCTTGCCGTTGTTTCAATGCCTCCAAACACACTAGAGATCTGGCTGTTCTTGGAACCCCCATCCCATTATTATTATTATTATTATTATTATTATTATTATTATTATTACAGCATGTGTGAAAATGTAATGTGAAAAGGATATTGGGTTGAATCCAGCTAAATTATTGTGTGCGTGCAAGTGCAGTGGAACTTCCTTTCCCTCTCCAGGTCCCATGCAGCCCTATTCTACTCCCAGGTATGCTCCAGAGAGATTGGGGAATCCCTAGAGCAAATTTGGGGATCACATGGCATGGTAGGAGAGGAAGGGGAAGTTCCATTGCACTCACTGGAGTTGTTCTGTGCATGAAGTTCAACGTGGTTGAATGCAACCCATTGAATGCATCCATTTTTTCCAGGGAGTGCATGTTTGGGCAATTTCTCTTGCACCACTGCAGAACTTCTCTTTTAAAAAAACTTTGAGATGGCATAGTGGAAATTGTGCTATATGAATCTTCTCTGGTAAGAGGCCCTTTCCCCCATCGCATCCTGTCTTCTGGTTTGCAGCACCTTAAGAAGATGTCTTCCCATATTTTGTAGATTACTTTAAACAAGGGGCACAATCCCGAGGGTCTTAATTTCTAGAATCTGTACATTATTGTCTAAATAGAATCATAGAATTGTAGAGTTGGAAAGAACCACGATAGTCATCTAGTCCAGCCCCCTGCAATTGTGTGAAGCATGTCTATCATTTGATGGCTCTGTGGTTAAGCACTCATGATAACTTACCTCAATTCAAGGCTCCATGTGTCCTCTAGCACCAACGTTATTCAAACCCTACCATAACCTTCTATCACCATTTGCTCAGGGATTACCTGTCGGACTCTATATTTCTCACCTACTCATTTCAAAAAAGCTATGACCTGGAAACAAATGCTATGAGGTGATGCAATTTTTATCAACTTGAGCTGCAAGAGAAATAACTTTTTACAGTTTTGTTTTGTTTTTTAAAGAAGGGGAGAAGAATATTGCATTGATTTTTCTTCTTCCTGAAATACATACGTTGTAAAAGACATCAGAGCTAAGTTTTTACTAAGACATTTACTTATTATGTCCTAGAGCAAAAACATGGGGTCATTCCCTCCTACCTTTTCTCCTCCCCTCTCATTTCCTCTTATGCTTTATCTGACACCAGGGCACATGTTGGAACATGCAGTTGCAAAATATAATGCCCGTACTCAAAATCTCTGGTTCAAAGTCTTGCAACTTACCTAACTGGGAACCTAGCCACAGCAAGGAGATGATTTCCCTTTCACATTTATGGTTCATGAGTTGGTTTATGGCCTTTTTCCAGCTTTGTCTTACAAAGTTTCGCCTCTCTCTTGTAGCCGAGTGATGACCTATCGAGAGCACACAGCCTGGGTGGTGAAAGCGTATTTGCAGAAACATCCTGAAGGCAACATCATGAGTGTCAGGTAAAAGAAAACGAAATGAAAAGGAACAAGGGCCTCTGAATATTTATGCGACATTTTCCTGTCAAAACAGTATTTTGCCCTCTCTTGTTTAAAAATCTGTCTCTGGTATTTAAACAGTGATGAGATTTGAGCTCTTCACTTTGGCATTTCTACTCTGCAATTAATTCCTGCTCCCAAGATGGGAGAGCGGATGAACGGGTAACCTTGTTCCTTAGAGCAAGGGTTTTCAAACTTGGTCACAGCAAACTTCAGTCAGGAAAAACAATCTAATCCTCCTCAAATTAGATACATTCTTCTGATGATGATCAACCATTTCAGGTTGCGGCCCACCAGACTGGAAGAACTGAGTGTGGGAACTGCATAATATTGTAGGAGTGGTACCTCAAAGAAAGCAAAGCCCCACAAATTTAACGCTTGATGCAGTGCATTGTGAATCATTATATGTACACAAATGGGAGTGCAAAATTTACTCTGCTTCCTTTCTTACATGGCTTAATCCTGTGAGTGAGGGCACTGTGTTCTAAGTCAGCTTCTATTGACTTTTGGGAAGGGTCACCCATAAATTTGTGGCATTATCTTCTGAATGCTCAGCCTTCACTTTAAAGTTAAGGATCCTAAATAAGATCATGCCATGCTCTGGCTGGAGTTTGTGAGCTAAGTGGAGGCAGGTCCCCAGTGGAACCCACTGCAGACTTAGTCCCACACACAATATCACCAAACATTTGGAAAGAGAGTCCAGAAAGCAAGGCTCAGGTCAAACCAAGGTCAGAGAAATCTAATCTGGATCCAAATGTAATCAAGGGTCAGCATTAATAAGCAGGAGTCTAGGGGTCAAAAACTGAAGAGATTCTTAAGAAAGCAAGGCAGGCAAAGGAGTTGGGTCTGGAAGGAGGGAGCTGGCTGGCTTGTGTTGTTTCCAGTAACTAGCAGACCAAGTGAAGCTTGATATACAGTGGTACCTCTAGTTACGAACTTAATTCGTTCTGCAGGTCCATTCTTATCCTGAATCTGTTCTTAACTAGAGGTGTGCTTTCACTAATGGGGCCTCTTGCTGCCGCTGCGCTGCCAGCACACGATTTCCATTCTGGGGCAAAGTTCTGGGGCAAAGTTCTCAACTCGAGGTAATTCTTCCAGGTTAGCGGAGTTTGTAACTCGAGGTACCACTGTATAGCCTAGTGTCTCAGGCCAGGCTCAATACCAGTTCAGGTGCTTGAGTCTGCTCTAAGAGCCTTTATTGTTGAGGAAGGTTGTTACTCAGAAAGAGCCCTTTATGCAAGAGTTGTGTTGCCACATTGACTCTCAGGCATGAACTCCAATGTTGACCAGCTGCCAGGGCTTGGACCTTCTGGTGCTGGTGTTTCCAAAGAACTAGGCGATGATTCAACCTCCCTCACTTGAGTTAGCCAAGGTGGATCAGGAATCCACTCCAAGGAATCTTCTAATACATCCCTTGGAGGCCCCTTCACAGACCTCAAGGCCCTGGCATTGTGGGGCTTTGTCTACTCACTTAGGTCATTGATCATTGGAAGGTCTAGATGGGGACCAAGGTGGGATCAGGGCCTGGCATGACAGGTAACAACACTGGAGACAGGGATCCTAATCTTAAACAGAAATACTTATCTGATAGCTGTAAAGTAAAAGGTAGGAAGTAACTGGCTAGAGCAAGACTTGCTACTGAGACAAAATGCTTAAAAAACACCAAGGGATAGATTGTATTGCATGTTCTGGGCTTATTGCTATGCAGAATTATTTCCCCATCTAGCAATTTTCTCTGCATAAATCCATTTCTCATGCTTCATAAATATGGTGGAGGAGCACTGTGTTTATTTATTACCCCATTCAAAGGACAGCAGACTATAATTTACTACCACTAAGTCATAGTTTGTTTCCAGAGAACTTCTTCCTTGTATACAGAATTGAAAGAAAATATAATGCTGTAAGAGGTAATGCTTTTCCACCCCCAAAGAAGGGGCAGCAAATGTTATAACTTCTGTTTTTCCTGGAAGCTGGTTGAAGTAGTTCCTCTTGCCAGATGAGAATCTATTTGACTCTGAATTTATTTTGGTAGGCCCCACCTGACATTAGATAATTATCTTATCTTTCAAACAAAGGGTGCTTCTCACAAGATTCAGAAAGGGATTGGAATTTTACCTGGAACTGGGCATGTTCCACATCAATTAGATCAGCCTAGCAAGCCATATTGACTCTCAACAGCATGCAGTATGTAGTTTGATGTTTCAGCAAAAGATTATGCACTTCAGTTTTAGATTAATTCAGCTTGCACAGCCTAAAGAACCATGATTCAACGACCTTACTAAAGCCAAGACCTGGGTCAGTTTGTGCCTGGATATGAGAGCAGCTAGGAACCTATGTAGTACAATGCTTTGAGCATTGATTAATTATAAATTAACTAATAAACTAACATGGAAGGCAGTAGTCTATTGTAAGATAGCTGTTCAGCAGACAGAGTATTGGCTAGGTTGGAGTAACTGGCCTTCACAGCACTAGCCTATTTGAATCACCCTCTTGCAGTGGGTGCATATGTAAAATGTGATCCTTTCTAGTCATACATCAGGCACACTCCATGATTCTGTTCAAGAGTGAGTGGCATACTTACTATAAGGCTTGTACTTCACAGTGGGTGATAAACATTTATACTGAAACACTAACACTAAGAACCCAAAGAACATCTGTAGGGAATAGGATCATGAATAGTGTTCTTAAGAAGGCCAGCAGAAGCTTGATAAATGATTTATGTATCAGGAAACGGAGAGATGAATGATTGCGGATAAAAGTCTAAACTCTGTACTTCTCACAACAAAAGCAGCTCTCTGAAGGTCAGTTCTAACTTTGGGGTCTTGATTTGCATAGCATGGGCACCTTACAGATGTTGGCTTGGGTTCATCTTTTTGTTACTTAAGGACACCCTTTCCTCCTTCTTGCATGTACCTCTGTTCCTGAAGGACTGTAAAAAAGATGCTTATGTACTCTTCCCCTTTCTGTGGTTAGAACAGTTCCAGGATGTTTCTAGTAATAGTAGCCCTCTGAGGTCGAGCAAGTTTCTCATCACTAAAATAAAATGTAGCAGTAGGCACAGGTATTCCATCCAACATCTCAGCCTCAGGCACTGCTGTGGTCAGAACTCATTGAAGAAGCTGAAGGATGAATCATGGTGCTGTCTCATCCTGTTTAATCCTTTTGAGAAGTTTGTTGCGTTTCCTCGATTACTTCAGCACACAGGCAGCTTCGTTAAACTCAACTGTTGGGATTCTACATTACTGATGTGCGTACTGATTATGCTGGCACACTCAGGATCTGCTATTAGATTTTCTCCATGGTCTGGCTTAAATCCGTCCTGATTTAGTTGTTCTTACTTCCTTTGTCCCAATGCAAAAGGCATATGCAGCACACCATAAGGCCTAATGGCATAGCACATGCAGATGGTGTCTCAGGTTAGCCTATTCAGTCCAAAGGATCCCAGGTAGCAAGTTTGTTAAAGCCTCTGCCTGAAGCCTTGGACAGCTGCTGCAGAAGCAATACTGTTAGGGCAGATAATATTAGGGTTGCTGAACCGATCAAGTAGGAGACAATGGCCTAGTTTGTGTGTAATGCTAAGGCAAACCATAGCTGAGCATGGACAAGGAAACACATGGGCTCCCAGAGTGGAGGCTATAATCACATTGCTCCTCCTTAGTCATTTTGATGCTGCACTATGCTGAGCTAATCCATAGTATGGTTTAGTGTGTCATCCATACCCCAGGCTCATGGCTTAGCTCTCCCAGACAAACCACAAGCTATAACCAAGGTGTCTCCTATGGTTGTTTTTTAAAAAAAATAATATTTATTGCTTTTAAAGTTTACAGAAAAAGAAGAAAGAAGAAAAGAGAAAATTTAAAGACAAACGAAGAAAGAAAGAAAAATGAAAAAACACCACAATACAATACAGTATACAAATAATATAAACCCCAACCCAATCCCATTAAGCTAAACACATAAATAAATCTAAACAAAACAGTTTAAAATACATCTCTCCTTTTCCATATTCTATCCTTCATTTCCTTATTTCCTCGACTTCCTCACATCTCCCTTTTTGTATTCCCATTCTTCTAATTATTTCAGCAAATCCTTTCCATCTTTATCTATTTTTTATCGTCTTGTAAATAACATATTTTTAAACCTTATTTCCCTTTAAGACTAAATTACTTATCTATTCTTAACTTCTTCTAACATTTCTACTAAATCCATATAATAACATTCCATGATTTTTCTAACAGTCATTAATTTTGCAAAATTTCTAAATATAAGCTTTAGCTTCCCAATCTTCCTCCACCCTCTCCTCTCCCTGGTTTCGGATTCTGCCAGTCCTTTCCATCAAATCCATATATTCCATCAACCTGGAGATCTTATGTCCGAGGCTCTTAATTCTTTTCCAAGTCCCTTCTGCGGATCTTCTTCATATTCTTTGATGCTCAGGAGCAAATCTCGGGAAAACTCCAACCAAACAGAACTTTTGTTCCTTCTGAACAGCTCAGCCAAATTTCCATACTTGAAACTAAGGTCCATAGGGTATTTCAGGACGTATTTCAGGATTCCTCCAAGTCCATAGGCCCCCACAGCTTCAAGCTCCTCCAGGCCCCAACCCATGTCCCAGATGTCAGTTAATCCCTGGATGAAGGGGTCTTTCCAACTTTCGTTCTTCGGTCCAAGCCAGGGTCCCATCCTCAAGCTCTGGTTTTTGCTAAAATCAATCATGCAGGGCTTCCATTTGTAATCCTCGATTTGCCTCTGTAGAACTGAGGATCCTTCTTGAATTACTTTAAGTTTCACAACGGCATCTTTCTCCTTTTCCTCCACCATTTGTCTTGCCAAGATATTTTCCTGTACCAAGTCCATGTTGTTGTTTGCTTTTTGACAAGTTAGTCACTTTCTGTTCCCGGCTGTCAAGTTTGAAGATCATGTCATCTACATTTTTGTGCAGCTGTTCAAGTGAATGATTTATTTTGAGTAATGCAGTCACAATAACTTCTCCTATCAGCATTTTGAATAGTCCAAGGTCAATCTCTGATTCTCAGGAACTTTATCTTGCAGCTGGAGTTTACCCTGTTACACTCCTGTAACAGTTTCACATGCTCCCTCTAGAGGGAAGCAGTTTCAAATTGTATCAGTTCTTTCAGTCACAGAAACAGTTGCGATTTTCAGTTATTTTTCCTCCCTTTAATAAACTCAGAAGAGATCAATGGAAACAGTATCTTTCTAATTTTAAGTATCGTTCAGAGCAGTAGTAGTTTACTTTTCCCTCTCTCCTGCAGGTTCTCCCTAGGTCCACAGCTTCCCCCCTCTTCTCCTGCTTCCAAGGGGGGTTTGATATTTTTAACCAGTGGAATTTTAATCCTTTATCCAAAAACTTTCAGAGACTTTAGTTTGTAACGCCTTTGCTTCAATCTATTTACAAAAACGGGAGGCGGACTTCCTGTTTAGAGCCTTCCCGCTACTTTGCCAAATTAGAATATTTGAAGATCCAAATTTTCCAGTCTACTCACGGGTAGTTGTTTAAAGTCCAATTGTCCACAGGAAAAAGTCAGCGCTTTCCGGCAACAGCAATGCAGCTTCACTCCGTGAAAGAAGCAGTCGATTCAAAGCACCGCGCCACTCACGCCACGTCGCTCCAGATCCCCAAAACAGGGTTTCCCCGCGAGTAGGGGAGGCGCAAGAGGTGCCAGCCGAATCCCAAGTTCACAGGCTTCTCCCGCCTGTGATTTCTGTGGGTCTCCGCCTTCGCCGTGGCGGTCAGACCCTGCTTTTCACGGAGCAAGTTCCTCCCGATCGGAGGAGCTCCGCCATTGCCGGAGGCGTCAACCCGGAAGTCCTCCTATGGTTTAAACAGCTCGTGATTGTCTGGGAGACCTAGACCAGGGAAGAGTCAACTGACCATCATCTCATCTCTGGAAGCCCATAGGTTTGCTTGTTCATGCTCAGCCATGGGTCAGCTTAGCATTGCATGTGAATGAGAATAATATTTAGCTGGGTCAACATATGAATGAGAGTAATATTAGGAGCAGCTGGACCAATCAAGAAAGAGCAGCAGCAATCTGCTACCCAAAAAATAAATACAGTTAATATCACTAAGTGCTCTGTCTCTGTCCCCTCAGCAAGTTTAACATCTTATTAATTGCATATTTTATACCCTGAAACGAACCTTTCACATTGTTTATTATTCCATTCATTACTTTTATATTGTTTCACTTACTTTTAATGCACACTAATGGATACAAAAGAAAATACAATAAAAGCAATTTTTATAAGATAAATAAAGGGCAGCAGGAATTAAGAACATGGAATAAATCATTTCATGATTAGATTTCACACACATTAATTTACAGTAAACCTGAAGACTTATTTTTAATCAAAATGTTTCCTTATGTGTTTTTTTTGTGTGTGTGTGTTTTTAGAATATTTCCTTATGTTGAGTAATAATTTGAAGCTTTGCCTCTCTTGGATATTTTAACCCTGGTTCTGCCCTCTCTAAGTGGTGCTGCAGATGCTTCCTGAGGATCCTGCCACATCTCTGACAGCTTAACACTAGGGAGTGACAGCTGGAGTGCTTTTCTCTGTAGTTCTTCATTTTGTAGCATTTGGTATTGACCTTTGGCTTTCCAGATCTGACTGTCTGTGAGGTATTAGTTTCTCTTCTGCACCCACAGCTTTTTTTGGAATCAGATCTTAGAACATGGTCTGTACTTTTCAGCTGTGCGTGTTGCAGATGGCCTGTAAACACTCAGCCTTCAAGTGGATCTTCACCAGTCTCCATTAGCTTTCACCAGCTCCATTAGCTGGATGCATACAAGGAATCAAATATTGGTGCTTTCATCTTCAGTCTTTTTATTGCTGTGTCTTCGTTGCCGTTTTGTTTGGCAGTACAGCTGTAGAGTCTTCTCCTTGCACCACCCAGAAGTTGGTGCAACTTAAAGCCCTGCTCACTATTCTTTTTTTGTACTATGTTTTCCTTTGCCTTTTTTTATACTGTCAGGCTCCACAGGCTGTAACCAGCCATGGGTTACACTATGAAGGCTATTAGGTCTTTAATTAAATTACAAGGTTCCAGAAACAAGAGAGATATAATGAACCCTAAATGAAGGGAAAGTTCTAAGAGAGACGGGGCATGCAGGTCAGATATTTGAAGTATCACAAGAGAGAGCGGAAGGATCTGAACTGCAGTAGGGAAGCCCCATGTTGAGTCCTCATTATGAAATGCTGCAGCTGGAGACTAAGGAAGTCATGTAGGGAAGAGCAGCATGAGATAGACTATAGGGTTACCTAACGAGATCCGGATCCCAGTTACCTGAATGCTGCTTCTTAGCAGGCTCTGTTACATCCTCAGACCAGCAATTGTGGTGATGCAGGGAGTAGAGAATTAGTTATAACCAAAGTTTAAGGCCCTCCGACTAGATTTTTACACTTAAATAGCCATTCTCTGTAATCAAAATTATTTATTGAAGAAATTTTATAAACTGCATTATAAAAAGAAACCCTTAAGCATTGTACATAAAATAGTAAATTCTCAATAAAATACAGTCATTTGACTGAATTAAGATAACTTCAGCTGATCAGGCTTTGGCTACAGTTTTCTCAGCAACATTTTCTCATTTGCCTTCCTTATTCTACTAGTTTTTCATTAATCTCTCTGCTCTGAAAACTACAGACAAGGACTGTAATTCCTCCAGTTTCTTAGCCGACCAGGTTTTATCCATCTCCCTTACATTTTGCCCAAATCTTCTGCTCAAGAAACAATCTGCTCAGTGAGTAGACCCCATGTTTCAACCTTGTTTTCCTCATAGAATCATCACTTGGACACACCTTACAGCATTTAAAGGATTAGGATGGAAGGCCAGTTTCATGAGCTATGAATCCATTATATTTATGACAAGACAGTAATCAAGCTGAAAGTTAGAAATTTCACTTCACCAATTATTGTGATCTTAACCATTCACTGATGCCACTATAAAGCATCTTGTCCTGCCAAAAATCTGTCACAGGACCATTAGCCCAAAGTCACAGGATGTTTGCATATGGTTAAAGTAACCCTATTATCATTTACCTTGTTCCAGGGGAATACAAATGGTCTTAAAGTCCAGAAATCAGTCAAACAGCAAAGCCAGTCAGTGGTTTTCTAGTGGTATTTAATGCCAATGAGTTGAACAGGAGGAATAATGAATTGATTCGTGTACACTGATTCCTTGTGCGTGAGTAACCTTATGTTTGCTTCTGCAGCATCTAGGGCTGCCTGAAACAGACTGCAGTGGGTGGCAAGTATGCTGGTTTTCACAAAGGGACATTGCTGGCAAATTGAGCATTGATACTAATACTCTCCTAATTTTAGCCAGGTTCTGGGATAAGTAGATCTGCTCTCCTTGTTGGAGCAAACAGGTAATAGCCCCATGTTTTATCTCTTTGCAGTGTTAATGGAGATGTCCGTTTCTTTGACCCAAGGATGCCAGAATCAGTGAAGGTCCTGCAGATAGTAAAAGGACTGACAGCTCTGGACATCCACCCACAAGCCAACCTGTTTGCATGGTAAGTTCTAAATGCAGCCTGCATACCACCCTGCTCCATTGTTAAACACTTGCATTTATTTTCCTTGGCATAAATAGTGTGGCTTATTTCACGTATTTGCAGCTGAGATATTTCAATTCTTGTATGCTTCATTGAACCTGCAGCACATGGATTTCAATTATGGTGGGTGTTGCAGCTCACCGTATTATGTGGGTTTCCCTTCCTTAAGAGCAGAAAGTACACTATTTGGTAGGGACTTGCTGTCCAGTGTCAGCAGTTTGGTGCCTGGGGTTTTCACTCAAGACCATCTCATAGTTATATTCTCCCTGCCTGCCTGCTGTTGTGTCTCCCATCCTGCCTCCCTAAATCTCCTACTGAGCATGTGAATTTTCCATTGTGCACCTGCTAATAGCTGAGATTGTGCTGAAGATTTCATGGCTTAAAGAAAATCCCATTTGCTGTTGTAAGCTTACTTGCTTCTTGCTCCACAAATGGCACAAGAGTAGAAAACCTTCATCTCTAGGACTTAACCACCAGTTGTTTAATGTCACCAATATCCTGTGTTCTCTGTTTCCCTCTGCAGTGGCTCTATGAATCAATTCACTGCAATCTACAATGGGAATGGTGAGCTGATCAACAATATCAAGTACTACGATGGATTCATGGGCCAGCGAGTGGGTGCCATCAGCTGCCTAGCCTTCCATCCACACTGGGTCAGTCTCGTTTCTAAACTGTAGAACATCTCAATTGTTACCCTTAATTTGTTCTGAATAGCTATTATGAAGATGACTTAGTGAAGCTGTTGAGAGGGGGACACACACAATATTTCCAAATTCAGAAAACTCAAATTCAGTGAGAAAATTCATTGAACTAGCTCATTGGAGGGTGGGGGTAGGGAGCATTTATTTATTTATTTCAGATTACATGCAAGTTCTAGTAGGGTTCTTTTATTTGCTTAGACAAGGTTCCCAGAATCTACTATGTTCTTGTAGCTGTCAAGTTACAAGTTCACTTGGTCAAGCCATGGATCCATCTAGTCCATGATCCTGTTTCTGACCACCGCCAAACAAATGCTTCTGCTCCAGGTGATCAAAGGAAGAGATGCCTGATGAACAGTGCAACGTAGATATGAGGTTGCAACTAGGTATACAGTCAAGTCACATCATATGTGCATTTTACTTTCACAAATTCAACTTTACACACTTGGCTGCAGCTCCATTCCAGATCCATTAGAGCCTTTTTCTTCTGCCTGCATCTCTCTCTGCCTGCTCCACTCCTCCTCCCTTGCAATGGCCATTCACACCTGGAGGAGGGGGGCAGCAGAAACACACACACAGGGGAGACCTTCCCATGGGACTCTCCACACCTTGCCAGACAAGGAAAATGCATTTTTTTCCTATTTACAATTTTCGTGTGTTTGCACAACCCTTGGAACTGTACCCTCATGTAAGTTGGAACTCAACTGTATTGGTGGATTTTCAATCCACTGGAAACAAACAGGGGAAATTAGTGGAGAAAGGATTTCCAGCATAACAAAAACTACTGGAAGTTGACTGTCACTGTAGGGGATGAAGCAGGTAGGTAAGAGCTTTTATGGCCACAACTCAATAAAACCATCCAACTTTGTATTACAAAATACAATAATTAAAATCAATAAAAGCAACATAAATGTTGCCTAACAGAAGCAGAATAAAACAGATTAGTGCCTTAACTGTCAATGTTTTGCTGCTTTCTGAACCTCTCTGGGCTCAGAGCAAGTGGTAAGAGCTTTGGCCCATTATATCCAGCTTGAAGCTCAGAAAGAGGGTGAAGGGTCATGCCTCTGTACTTAGGCTTCAGTGGCAGTCAGACAACCTGGTGTGACATCACAAAATTTTATGTGAACCGCCCTGAGACCTTCGGGTATAGGGTGGTATAGAAATGAAATAAATAATAATAATCAGGACTCTAATCCCTTCCCTCTTGAGTGAGGAGCAGGGCTGGTGGCGAGTATAAATTCTGACTAGCTTCAAAAGCCAACCAAAACCAGCAGAACCCTGCTATATATGCACTGATTTTATTTCCCCTCTCCTTTCCACAGCCTCACCTGGCAGTTGGAAGCAATGACTACTACATCTCTGTGTACTCGGTGGAGAAGCGAATCAGATAACAGTGTGTGTGGCTGCTCTGTCAAGAGCAGGACATCTTCTGGCAGGTGGGACCGTGTCTCACTCATGGTGTACATAGTGAAACTATCGACTTGAATGTTTAGTGTTGGCTGCTGCTGCTGTGCAACCCCCCCGTAACTTGAACACTTTTTTCCCTCCTGATTTAGCTACTGATGATTTTGAGTCAGAGGGGAGAGGAGAGAAGCAGCCTCTTGCTTTTCTTCCGAGCCAGAACCTTCAGGCGCAGCAGAAAACGAGTATATATATTCTCACCGGGTTTCACCACCACTGCCCATGACTGCTTCTCTGGTTGCTTGGCGTTATGGCTCCTTACAAACTTAAGAGGATGATTCCTTCCTAGAACAGGGGTGGGTTTTCCTTTGAATCAGGAATTAATTCAGGACTCACCTAGTGTTCTACATACTCTACCTAGAACGTCTGTGGCTGCTACCTATTTTGTGCCAAGTGCTGGCCCTGGCAGTCGCATGCTAGCAGGCTGCCGGTCTTGGATAGTTCTGTGTGTATCTTACTACTCTATATGCCACCGGCCACCTTCTCTTGCATTTACTGTTCCACTGGTAAAAGACGAAAGGAAAGCCCTAAGGAAGAGAGAGTCTCTCGGTGCTGCTGAAAATACTACAGAGTTGGCTGCCACTACGGAAGGGAAAGCAGGAAACTTGCCCCCACTTCCTGGGTGTCTGTTGGGGAAATCGGAGTGACACATTTGAGAAGCTGCGTGACAGGACAGGAGACCTTCCCCTCTGATGTCCATTCAATCTATAAGTTGCTCCAGCCATCCTCTAACTTCTTTTGCTCACAGCAGAACCCCATAAGCACAAGAAATGGCCTGCTACCTCCTCATAGAGAGCAAGGAGTTCACTTATCATTGTACCACTGCCTTAAATCCTACCCCCACCTCCTGTTCTCCTTTTGCAAGAAGTGCTATTATTCAGCTTGGTAATGGATGCAGATATTGCAGCACACATACAGAACAGGCCTGTGCAGAGGGTCCCTCCTCCCATTCATCCCCCCCCCTTCAGGCACTTGCCCCCTAGACCGAACACAGGGGAAGCTATATGTATACCTGGCACCCTGTGATTGCATGCATGGTGTGTTGCCTGCAAGAGAACTACTGATGTTCCCGCTCTCTAGAGAATGCTGGTTCCATCTCACATGCCACCCATCTCCCATACAGTAAAGACTTCAGTCTCTTCAGTGTCCAGGGGAAGAGATTCCCAATTAAATGGCTGCCTGAGTAGGGACACAAAGACAAGAAGGCCCCTTTGCATTATGTTGTGCCAGCATTGTGCAGCTATTGGCACTGGCTCCAAAATCAGTTGTCTACAAAGCTGTGGAGAGGCATGGAATTCTGTCGTCGTCTTGCCAATAATTTTGTCGCTTGTGATAGCATTAAGAATAGAGATAGCATCCAATTCATCTTGCATTGTGGATGTCAGCTTTTCCTTGCTTGCAAAATCCATCTCCTGGCTCTCACTATGAAGCCTGCTATATGTTTTTTCCCCCTTCTTCCCCACCTTCTAGGCTGAGAGCCACCATGTAAGATACTAGGCAGAGGCCAAGGGAGGATTGCTCATATAGCTAGAAACCTATACTGAAAGCTGCCAAAATTAAATGATGGGAATAAACCCAAGAGGTGACTTGACACATTAGTTTGCTGATCCCCAGTGTCAGTTGTGCTGAGATGCCACAGCCTTGGCCCCATTGCCGTGCCTGTCCCTCTGTAAGTGGCAATGAACTCAGGGAAGGGCAGATAGTTGATGGATTTTGCTAACAAGCATCAAGCCAGAGTCTGAAATCCATGTATAACTGACTTAACCTGCGCAATTAAAAGCAAATGAGAATATGATGATGACGATTATTTTTTGTAATGTATATCCTATATATTTTGTTTCAAGAACAAGATCCCTTGTGCTTCCCCCCCTCAGTTTGCACAGCCAGGACTATGGTTGTGATGGTCTTTTTCTGTTTTAATCTGTCAGCTTCCATCCAAATTGGGGGGGGGGGGGGAGCTGTGTTTTTTCACAGGTCTGATGTGGAGATCCAATCATGAAGTTTAACCAAGGCTCCAGAAAGTAATCTACCTATATAGTTCACTTATCTCTTTATTTATTTTCCAAAAGCAAAATTTAAAGGAAAAAAAGTATATATACATTTAATAATAAACCACCACAAGATTGTACTGTGAGAGTAAAACAATTAATGAAATAAATGGTTAATAAAATGTAAATGCCGTAACAGCCTCTGGTCAATGGGATCTGACTGTTATCAGACGGGGGTGGAGGCGAAACTTTGGAGAACAGATGTCAAGAAAAATGTGGTGGACAGGTAGGTGAGTGAAGGGGTGGGGGGTGTTGCAGAACAACAAAGCAATTCCCTGAGGGAGTGCCTAGCTGCTCCTCCTGACAAAGAAGAAAAGAAGATAATAATTGCTGTTCTGACAACGCACAGACAATGCACTCCTGGCTTGTCTTCATCTCTGGATAGCTGCACCTGCTCTTGGCAATCCTCTTCTTTCAAAAGGGTGGATAGAGGAGGTAAGTAAGTGCCTTGCAGTCTGGAGAAAGTACCTAGCTACTGCCTCCAAAACAACAACATCTCACAGGTGAGTGTGCTTGGAATTGCAGCTTTAAGTCCAGAAAAGGAAAACAGTATTTCTCCCACAATTCCTTGTATGATAAGTGACTTAATTATGTGGCAAGAACTCCCCCCCACCCCTTTATAGGATTATAATTGTTCTTCTTAGGGGTACAAAATTATTTCAAGCCATTTTCTTATTGAGGCAATTTAAGAATGCTGTAGCAGGAGAGAGAGAGAGAGAGAGAGAGAGAGAGAGAGAGAGAGAGAGAGAGAGAGAGAAGGGGAAGATTGCTGCATAAACAGTCAAACAGATGAGTTGCTACTTATCTAGATGAGTGGAGTCTTACTGAATGCTTTCTAATGTCATACCCATCCCAGGGAAAATGGCAAAAGAGCTGATCTTTTAATCAAATTTGATATAATGATATGTATGTTGACCTGTGGCTCAGTCTGTTCCGATTTTCTCCCTCTGCCCCAACCTTAGAAACAACTAAAGAAACAGGGAGACTATTGTAAAATAGTGAAACCATGTGCATCTTATTAGCTATCTGCACCAGGCAGGAGGGAACCATGACAAAGAATGCTGTGTAGCAGGAAAACACAGAATGCTGAGCCGTATCACACTAAAACAGTAGCAGTACCTGAAGACATCTCCTCTGAAATAGCTTTTTGCTTGTCGAGCTGGACAGCAGCCATTTAATCGAAGATGGCCCTGAGACATGACATGATTCAAAAGACTAGCTTCAAACCTTCAGCATATTTTCTGAGTGAAGTGCTGTGCTCAAAAAGTCCTTGGGGACCCGTGCTGTAGGTTGAGCAGAGAGCCACAGCCATGAAAGGAGAAATTTTATCCTTTTGTAATGTGAAAGGCATGTTTTCATTCTATGAAAAATGTGAGAGCTGGTTTACTGTAGCAGCTAAGTGCATCAACTACAATAAGCCAGGAAGTCCTCAGTTCAAAGCTCATGTCAAACATAAACTTGCTAGGTAGACTGAAGCAAACCACTGCCTCATAACATCAGTCCGCTATCTGAGAATGGCCAACCTCACAGCATTATTGTTCTAAGTTATTACTGATGACATATGCGAAGTGCTTTGAAACCTTTAAAAGCATCATACGCATTTAATTTTAGCTCACTTATATAGAGCATGACCTACCCTAACACAGAAAAGCATCTGTAACTTAAATGTTCGTGAGGAACCCCAAGACCTGGCTTTTTGTTTTTCTGAAGGATGCATACAACAAGGAAAACAAAATGTATGCTTTGTTCCTTACATTTATATTCTACTGCCCTCAAACTGAAGATGGTGTGCATTTTCTCTCTCTCCCACTCCTAATCCAACACTCTAAGCACTCTAAATATTAGAAATTGGAATACTATTGGTAAAGAGCAGGAGGTGACATAACAGACTTAGCTCTGATTGGGGAGTGCGTCACTGCACAGATAATTTTTTCTTTTTGTAACACACTCTTGTATGCCTCACCCAACAAGAGTAGCCAGTCCCAAGGGTATGGGGTGGCAACCCGCCAGCAAGGGAAGACAGCTTCCATCATGGGCTGAGTGAGAACCAGATGCTCAGCCCCACTTCCTTGCTTCAGATTGTTTTGATGGGAGCTGCTACCTGATATGACATCAGGGAAGGACAATGACAGGAAATGCTTGAATAACCCTGGTTCTGAATGGACACTATATAATTTATGCTCCTGTACTAGGTTTGTGTATGATATTATTCTGAGAATATTTTGCAAGTCATTTTCAACAGCCTGCAGGACTATAAAGCAAGGATTTAAGTATTCCTAAATATGAAAGCTAAAGTTCTATGGTTTCAGCAAAACTGCAGAATAGTTATACAGGGATCGCCCACCACAATAACTATCAGGCTGCCTTCTTTTATACACTCTTGTTCTCAAAATGGGCTTTTCACAGTCCATACAAGATGAATGGGCTGCCTAAATCGTTTCTAGAGTTGTCATTGGTCTGGCAAAACATTTGTGCACATTTCATGCAAATAGTATTAAGTGTGGTTGTAGGAGAATGGAAAGTCTTGAGCACACATTGTTGGCATCCTTGAAATACAGTCACAGTAAAGGACAAAAGAATAATGTGTCTTCCTTGCTTGTCTGAAGCTGTTTAAGATTAATTGACATGGTGCTTAGCTATGTCTTAGTGGAAGTTGTTGCCATGGGAACCTTTACTGAATTACTGATTATTTTAAACAAGCCTACCAGCAATCTGTTGAGTCCAGCATTTTGTTCAGGAAAGTCATAGCCTTGTGCTGTCCAGTAGCTTATGGCTGTTATCCTAGATTTGTAGCAATTATTTCTCTACAAATTCAGCTGGGCAGTATTCACAGTGACCACATACTGTCTAGTTTAAATAATGCCCCATCTCTTATTGGTCCTTCATAACTCAGCCCCCTTTTCATCACAACTTCCCCATATCTTCTCCAGAGAGTTGGGGAAAACCCTGGAACAGCATGTGGAGGGAGGAAAAGAGAGATCATGCCATTGGCAGAACACTATCCTTAGTTCTCCGTTGAATGCAACTCAGGTTTGTAGCGTCCACAGAGTCTTGTGGGAGGTGGAGGACTGATCAACATGGCATGCATGTAATGTTCAGTTCCTTGGTGTTTAGTTTATTGTGATAATAAATCTACTAATGTTTTGGATCGAGCAGTGTTTCCCTATATTGTGGTGATTTTAGGACCTGGGATACCAGGATTCAAATCCCCACTCAGCCATGAAGCTCACTGGGAGCTAGGGGAGTGTGACCAGTGCAGCTGCACTGGGCACAGAGCTTCTGGAGTGCCAGAGCAGACTTCATTATTACTCCAATTCAAGGCAGGGGGAGGGAGGCAGGGGGAGGGAGGAACACACCGGGGTTTGGCATAGCACAGGGTGCTACTGAAATGTGAGTCACCAAGGTTCACCTTGGTGCCAACCACAGGTTCACCTTGAGCCAACCACAGTCCCTTGACCTAATCTGTAAGAAGAGGGACCGTGAATGAACCCTTGAACTCCTTTGAGAAAAGATCTTTTAATAAGTAACTCATTTGCAGGTAGCATCTCACACCTTGGATGAAATTTGTGTTGTGGTCTGTTGGCTAGGAGCTATCCAGGGTCCTGAAGTAACCCACAGCAACTCTGCATCCTGGAAATTTACTTCAGGTTTCTGCCATCTATCAGATCAACATACATGCTTATGATGGGCAAGACCCACATTGCTGCTTTTTAATGTTAGCATGGATTCATTTGTCAATGCATTAGTAGCTGCTAAAGTCAACTACACATAGCATGTGGTGGGCCATGGTTTATTGTACAAGTTGGGCAACGGTGGTCCTCAGTCAAGTCTTGTCTCTGTTTCCAGTTATAAAATGGGGAATAATACTTCTGTCATTTATTTTCAGAAAGCCTCTTAATGTTTTCAAGTGTTTTGGTAATGCAGCTAGATTCATGTCCATCTGGCTTGCATTAGTAGGGCTAATGAGCAGCAGAGGCTGGTTCTGTGTTTCCAGCGGATTTTAGTCAAAAGTTACAAGCATACAATGACAGCTGGATAACAGTCTGCCAACAGACTGCTTTTCAGATTATCTTTGGCACACCATGTCCCACATGAATGAAATATGCTCAAAAAGAACGAGTGCTGTTGTATGAGACCAAAGGTCCAACTAGCCCAGCACTCTTTCCCATAGTTGCAAGTCAGATGCTTCAACAAATCCTAGAGGAAGAACGGTAACACATCAACCCTTCACTCCTCTTACCTTTCCCCCAGTAATTATTAAATTTGAGGCATATAGCCTCTGAAGTGAGAGTTTCATTGTCATCACTGCCCCCCCCCCACTTTGGCCCAATGAGAAAAGCCTTTGAAAGGATGGAAAACAGGCCACTTTTTGGCCTCCCATCTTGAGACCACACACCAAACATTGCTTCAAGATTCAAAACATGCCTGCAACAGGATGAGGATACACTGCAACATTTTGTTGCACTTGTCCCCTGCCGGTGATGGCCAGTAGCTATTTGTCATCCTATCTTCTGGTTTTATGAATTCAGGAGAAAGAAATACCTCTATCCACTTTTTCATACAATGCACAATTTTATAAATTCCATAGCCCCCAATCATTTATTTTTTCCTTCTCTGCAAATGAGAAACAATGATTTAGCCCCTCTGTTTATAGGCACAAACAAAGCTGTCCTTATTTTCTTCCCTGTGTTCCCATCCTCTTCCTTAAACTCCTCATATGAAAATGTAGTCACAAACTCCAGGTCCTAAGGTCCCTGGGCAGCCCTTTCCTGACAAGGGCATGCCTAACACAAACTGCACAACGGCTGTGTGGAAATGTAAACATGCACTTCCCTAGTTCCAGTTAGTTTGTTTGATTTTCCTGCTGGAAAGGTACCCCTTATGTAAAATAAGTTTGCGGTAATGTTTGAAAGGATTCCAAAGAATGAGAGCCTTAGCAGCTGTGACATTATTGCACTCGGAGGAAGTTGCCACTAAATTTAATACAGTCCCACTAGGATGCGTCACCTGAAGTTGTAGCATACTACTGAGCCATAGGGAACCAAGAAGTATATGATCAAGAGAAGCTGCTCCACAGGCATGGCAGCTATTTCCACTGTATAAACAGCTTGTGCAAGAGGAAAATCTGGCCACTTCCGTATAATATATTCTACGTGCACAAGCTGCTCTGCATAGCTTATCACTCTCCTGAGCATCTTAAATGGCATGAGCATTGAAAGAGCCATAGCTCAGTGGTGGAGCACCTGCTTTGAATGAAGATGGTCCCAGAATCAATCCCTCCCATCTCCAGGTAGGGCTTGGAGGGAACTCTACCTGAAACCCTGAAGGTCCACTGTCAGTCAGGCAACACTGAGCTAGGTGGAACTGACTTAATACCAGACAACTACTTATTTGTGCACAAACATAGAGAAGTGCAATAATCTTTCTGAATTTATGCCAGTTTCAAGATAAAGCAGGGACATTTTGTTTGGTATTATGTAGGCCTGTGCACAGATAAAGAGAGTTGGGCATCTATGATCAGTATTTTATCTGACAAATCTGTTAAGATGCTTGATTGATATATTTAGCATATATAAACAAGACCTAAATAGACCTTAAGGGGACGTGGGCGGCACTGTGGGTTAAACCACTGAGCCTAGGGCTTGCCGATCAGAAGGTCGGCGGTTCGAATCCCTGTAACGGGGTGAGCTCCCGTTACTCGGTCCCTGCTACTGCCAACCTCGCAGTTTGAAAGCACATCAAAGTGCAAGTAGATAAATAGGTACTGCTCCGGCGGGAAGGTAAATGGCGTTTCCGTGCACTGCTCTGGTTTGCCAGAAGCGGCTTAGTCATGCTGGCCACATGACCCGGAAGCTGTATGCTGGCTCCCTCGGCCAATAAAGTGAGATGAGCGCCGCAACCCCAGAGTTGTCTGCGACTGGACCTAATGGTCAGGGGTACCTTTACCTTTAAATAGACCTTGGCCCAGTTTAACACTAAGCTGAACTACAGCTTAGAGAGAACAGGCAAGATAGATATTTGCAGCTGTCATTAGCTCAGAATTATAGAGTTGGAAAGGACCCTGAGAATCACCTGGTCCAATCCCCTGCAATGCAGGAATAGGCAGCTGTCCCATATGGGGATCGAACCTGCAACCTTGGCATTATTGACACCATGCTGTGACCTATCCTCAGGCTATTGCAGTTTAGATACTTGCAGTAGAAGTGCAAGTACCTTGCAGTAGAAACTAAACAAATACAATTGCCAAGCTAAACTAAAAGTAACATCCTTATTCTGGGAGCAAGTTACTGCTCATAGTTTGGGGGGGAACAAACCATGGGCCAAGGTTCATCTGTAATGCTCAGTCAAACCATAATTTAGCTCCAAGGTAGCACGGTGGCAGCAGAACTGAAGGAGAAGCAAAGAGTCTGCAATTTTCCTTCTGGATACCTGCATACTTGTGCATTCACGCTAAGGTTCAGCATTAGGTACCAACAAAGCAGATACATTATTTAGAGAATTGTTTTCAGCATAACGCTTGAACTGAGAGATGCACCAGATTACCCTACCTGAATATCTAACTGCATGATCCTATTCACATCTGCTCAGCAACACATCCCACTGAGTTCAGTGGAGATTATCGTCAACTGAGCGTGTATAGGATACGATACAGATATTCAGCCTTGTCTTTATAAAGATACACTTTGAATAAATTACTTATGATTGATTAAACAGATGTTCTTCTCTGTATCATTTCCTTACTATATTCCCCCCTCTAATCACATTGTTATTTATTCACAAATTAAATTAAAGGTTAAGAATAGCTTTACGGTCATTCTGAGAGCCTAACCGCACTATAATTTTTTTAATCCATTTTAATCCTGTCATGGCTTCCTCAGAATTTTGGTTCGAAAAGGGGTGTTGAAAATCCTGTCAGAGATCCCGAACTCCTGTCACAGCAAATACATATGCCAGGATTCCCTGATGAGAGGAAATGGCTTTGAAAGCAGTTTAAGTCTGTGGTGTTAAGATATACACTGAATGTCTAATTTAATTAAAATTTACATCCCAGTTTATGTAGCCCCAAGGAACTCTCAGAGCAGTTTGCAACAATAGTTATTATAAAACACAGAAAGTCCACAATAAAATCAATGTTTAAAATTATTGGAAGATGTAGGAAACGGGGCCAAAGGTTTCCCACCATAGTGCTGAATTCTTCCTCTTGAATCTCGCAACCTTCAACTGATGCCTGAATCTAAATTAAGTGTAGGATTAGTTAGACCAATATCCTGATTACAGTGTTTTATTTCCATTTTGACCTGCATGCTTGCTATTTCTCCTCCTTCCTTTTTTTTTTTTTTTTTTGCATTGACTCCTTTTGGAATGAACTGTTTAATTGGATTTCTGGGCTGTATTGGTTTCTGCACACACCAATTAAACTCCCACGTGTTTAGGCTGCTTGGGCTGCTACACTAAAAAGTAAAAGTAAAGGACCCCTGACAGTTAGGTCCAGTCGCAAATGACTCTAGGGTTGCGGCGCTGATCTCGCTTTACTGGCCAAGGGAGCCGACGTTTGTCCACAGACAGTTTTTCAGGGTCATGTGGCCAGCATGACTAAATTGCTTCTGGCGAAACCAGAGCAGTGCACAGATTGTTTTTTTTGGGGGGGGGGTTGTGGGGGTTTTTTAGAAGAAGAGTTTGGATTTGATATCCCGCTTTATCACTACCCTAAGGAGTCTCAAAGCGGCTAACATTCTCCTTTCCCTTCCTCCGCCACAACAAACACTCTGTGAGGTGAATGAGGCTGAGAGACTTCAGAGAAGTGTGACTAGCCCAAGGTCACACAGCAGCTGCATGTGAAGGAGCGGGGAATCAAACCCAGTTCACCAGATTACGAGTCTACCGCTCTTAACCACTACACCACACTGGCTCTCCAGTGCACAGATTGTTAAAATATGTGGTACTGCAGACAAGGTGAAGCTGGAATTCAGCTGGCTGCTCCCCTACTCTCAAGAAAACCACCATAGTGAGGTAGGAATCTTGCCCATCCCCTTGCCCTAGGGACACGTGAGTGGTTGGCAGCAGCAGAGAGGAAGGACTAGGCTGGGTTCCTCAGGGCTGTTAGCCTACCTTGCAAGATTGGTGCTGAAATGGAGGGTTGCCCTGTCATTACCAATTGCCACTACTACTGCTATTTAGATTTATTACCTGCCCGTAGGGTGGCTGCAATTATCTAAAAATGCAGTATTACAATAAATCAAAACCAATGTGTTCTGCATTGCACAGTGCCCTTTACTATTTTCCTCTTTGGTTATTACGTAGTGCTTTTCTTATAGCTCATATCTCTTACTGCTTCCAAAATGTTGTTTTGCTTCTCCTCCTGCATTTCCCCCTTCCTTGCTGTGCCTCTATCAAAGCCACTTTCCACACAATCATCTCCAACAAGTTACGTGATATGTGACAAATGTCCAAGTATTGTTTTGCAATCTCAGTGTACAAACCTGAATTTTATGAGGAAATATATAGAATTGTAGCCAATGGTGGCTTTGTGTTAGCAGAAAGCACTTCAACTTATGTAAGGAACGGGCATCAGCTTTTTGCTTATTTATCCCTGCCCCCATCTACTGCAGCTCTCAGCACCGTATCATATACTGTTCCATATGGTTACCATCCCTCAGGAGCAGTGATGGGTGAATATGCCAATTTCAGCTTCTTTGCCTTTCTTATTTATTCCACTATTCAGTTCCGTTCTCTATACTCCTACACCAGTTTGTTTGGTGTGTGTTTTTAAGTCCTCATGAAAAATTCATCAGCACAGTATTTTAGTTCAAATTTTTATTAATATACACATTCTTATATGCCGTGTTGCCATTGCAAGGCAATTTCCCTCAACAGACTGCATTTTTGTATGTTATTTTTTACTGTTATATGCATTAACATGCACACTTTACACTAGAAGATGCACTTTTTGTACGGAATACTGGACTGGAGAACTGTACTTCAACATTCAGAAAAGTGAGATTTCCAAAGGAAGACTGTGTTTTGGTTTGCATATCATTTTGGAAACTGCAAATCAGGGAAGTTCACTTTTAAATGTGAACCAAGTTGAACTGAATTGAACTTCTCCCCCTTCCATACTAAGGAGTATCGGAGGGGGGCATGAGGGGGCTGTACTGGACAGGGGGGGTTGGTTGTTCTACCTAGCATAAGGGATTTGAACCCTGCTTTCCCTGGTCACAGTCCAATACTCTAACCATTACACTACACTGGCTCTTTATTTATTTATCATTTATACCCTGCCTTCTATACACTTGATGTCTCATCCTCCAACAGCACAATCCCCCGGGGGGGGGGGGAATGATGCAAATCGTAGTTGGAAGAGGTGGTGTTATGGATCCCGAGTCCCTACTGAGTTACAACTCTCATACTTTCCAAAGAACTAGGTTTGCTTATTTCTTGTAATGTGCTCTTCTGAAAGTGTCTAGAAAATGTAGCTGATATATAAATAACCCTGCAACCAGATTGCTCTCAGAAGTTCATGGCATGGTTCAATGGTTCAATCAACTCCATTAATTTGAATTGTGTTAGGAAATGAACCAGGAGCCCTGCAAAAGGCTGATCATTATCTTCAAAGCTCTGAATAGTTTGGGATCAGGATATTTAAATGTCAGGCTTCTGCCACATGAACCTGCCCATCAGTTGAGATCTTCAGCAAAGGTCCAGCTCTGTGTCCCAACTCCACTTGTCGATGTAGTGGGGCAGGATCTTTTTGGTAGTGGTGCCTAGCTGTCCCAGGGTCCCCCACTTTACAGGTGTTCAGATATTCAGTTAAATCTGCTTTGTTTAATCAGTCCTTTGGACTGGAGTCGTTTTTATTTTCTCTTTAGTTTGCTATTCTGGTGCTATGTTGCTGCAGATTTATGTTAAGTTCTTTTTGTGTATATTGATCAATATTGTTGCATTTTTTTAATTACTTTTGTCTTTTATGTTGACTTGAAAGCCTTTGGTGGAAAAGCAGACTAAAATGTTTTAACATGTATGTCTACTCAGTGTCTTTTTTAACACAACTGGGTGCACAGTGCATGCTGTCAGGTTTGGCTTGTGTGGCATGAGTTTTTGCCTCTAATTAGTGGAACTGGCTACCTCTTTGTGCCTGTAGTTTGAAGAGCAGAGGTGCTTAAATTGAAGCAAGACTGTGGGCAAAATGCTATCACAAAAATAACATTTTCTCCAGCATCTTTTATCTTCTGCACAGTAATTGTTTGACAGAGCTTTGATCACTTGACAGAATGTCACATAACAATGGTATGTTGCTAAATATAACCTGACTTGAAATCTAGCAGCTCCAGTGGGAATTTTGGTGTGAAACTAGTCACACTTCCCCAGTGGTTAGTGTGGTATATTTACTACTAGTCGTTCGTTTTTTAAGTTATAGAAATAATATAATCATGTACTTTGGCAAAACTTAATAGACTGATCTGTCCTGGGGGAGGGAGGGAGTCAAGTCAGGGGTGGGGGTGGGGGACTCTTTGCAAGAGGACAATTGTATGTTTACTTCTGACAAGAAATGAAGAGCTCTTAAGAGGAGGTGATTAATAATTCTGTTCATGTTTATTTCTCTGGATACAAGACTTTTTCCTATCTTTATTTATTTTTTCCATAGAATGTAGGAGACAGAAGTGTTCTTTTAAAGTGAGAATATTTGCATTTCAGAGGAGAAAATGTGTATTTCTAGGAGAGGTAAATGCAAGCCACTGGGACCATTCCAAATTCTTGCTGGCCCAGAAAGTAAGTTTTGTTGAAAACAAACATTCTGTCAGGAACTGTGAAATCGAATCACCTGTTTACATTCAAATCTAAATTGAAAAGTTGCAAAGTATCTCAGGAGCGGGAGGAAGTGTTGAAAACTTTTCCTTTGGATAGCTTTCAGAAATTTAAATTCTGGCACTTCACATATCTTTGGGAAGGTGACAACAGTGATGCTTCTTGGTTCTCTGGCATCTACATGGAACATCTGTTCACCTATTCAAGTAGACCAAGGATTTTCTTGATGGCAAATGACCATTAAAAATGAAGTAACTGCTATGGGGGGTGGGGAGTGGGTATCTGTGTGAGTGTCAATGAGAGGGGAGGCGTGAGGCTTGCTATAAGATAATCAGTCTCTGAACACTTTTAAAAGCAGAAAAGCTTTGTGATTCATTCTAAAGGGAAGGACAGATCCCTACAGATAGTGCGCTCTGAAAAGTAAGGCTTACTTCACTACCTTTGCATAAGAGAATTTGGAGTAGTCCACCCCATATCAAAGGACGCATAGGCTCACCTTTTCAGGTATGCTAGACCAAGACTAGGATGTACCCTTTTTTAAAGGTCACATACTTCATTCTACTTCCAGTTCTTCTCCAAAGCACTCTAAGAACTAAGTCTATATTTCAGTTTAAGTACTTTCTTTATTATGCTTCCAATAAACAATTCTCTCTCTCTCTCCCTCTCCCTGTTTCTTTCTCTTGTGGTTAAGGCTGCCATCTGGTTCAGCTATGAGTAAATCAAGGGAATAGAGTTAATTTCCAGCCTATTGAAATTATTTTGTTGGCTGTTGCACCAGCCCTTGGTATCTAAATGCATTGGCCTAGAGCAGGGTAGGGGAAACATTTGGCCCTGCAGATGCTGACCATGAGCCCTGCTATCTGGTACTGCTGGGAGTTTGGAGTTTCAACAACATCTGGGAGGGCCATAGGTTTCCCATCCCCTGGCTAAAGAAATGGCCCATACTACCAAAGACTGCCAAAGTTATAATTTTTGATATCTTGATATGTGTGTAGATATCCTTTCAGAAGAGTTACATTCCTCTGCAAGAACATATGCCTAGTATTCATAGGTGCAATATATTTTTGTTTTCAAATAGGTGCAGATGAAAGATTCACATGGATGTTAAATAGCATGGGGAAAAGGATGGGACCTTGAGGAACCCCATAGTCATGGAGCCAAGCACCACTGTTCTTGGTATGTCCAGCCTTATAGGACTAGAGTCATTGCAACAGAGTTCCTCGCAGTCCCATGTCAGCCAGAAGTCCCAGAAGGATATCAGAGTTAATGGTATTGAAAGCTGCTAAAAGGTTCACCAGCACCAAAATGTTACACTCCCCCGGCTAGCTCCTGGTGAAGGTCATCTTCAAAGGGCAACCAAAGTAATTTCAGTCCAAAACTAGGTTGGAATCCAGATGGGAAAGAATCTAAACAATCACTTTTCTTCAACAAAGCTTGGGAGTTGAGTAGTTACCACTCTACCGCCTTCCTCAAACTAAACAAATTAGAGAGTAGCCAGGAATTACCCTGCATGGTAGAATCAAATGAGGGCATGTAAACTAAATGCAGCACAACTGCTTCCTTTATTGCCACAGGATTACTGTTCTCCTCTGGAGATAGATTTACAACCTCAACCACCCATCTGGCCTGTCTTCCTCTGGCAGCTTAATCGGGCAATATGGACATGGATCAAACAAGAAAGTAGTTGGCCTCAGTCCTTTGAGCAAGCTGCCCACGTTCTGAGGCTGTGCACGCTGAAAGCTAGCCAACAAAACAGAAAAGCAGCCGCCTCTCACCATCATAGATCCTGTTCTCAATGTGGAGCAAGACAGAGCTAGTGTGTACTTGCAATGTGCTGTGCATAATAGTTCAAGTAAGCTGCCAAGGGTTCCTCCTGTAAGAATTCCTTCACTACTTGGAATAACTCCTCTGGCCAAGCCAACACAGCAGGGCAATGGTGATGGCGAAGTGTGATTTTTTCGCTGTTGCAAAAACAGGTCTAAAATGAGCTCTAACCAATGTTCAGCTGAATTCATTCCTAGTCTTTCTCCACGGTCACTCTAGCAGCCTAGCCAACCATTGTGTCACACTGAGCGCCACCAGTTGAAATCTCCTCATAACAGGTCCCCAGCCTCTGCAGAGGTCAGGAGCCCAAGATCTCTAAACCCTGTCGGGTAGTGCAAGCCAAGTTGTTGTTTCTACTCCCTAACCACAGGTCCCCTTTGTCCTGTCTTGTCAATACTTTAGCTTAGTTTACACAGATAATAAAGATTGCTAGGCCCCTTTGCTCTAGGAAGGGATGAGAACGCCACTGGTAATAATGCACTGCTGGTGTCCCTGCCTTGAGGGATTTTCACACACAATGCAGAGTCCAGTAGCTCTGATCTCATTAGGGAAGGGGAGACACTACTAATCTGTGGCAACCTTAGCCCTCCTTAGAGCACATGGATCCCCAGCCGAGTGAAGGTGTTATTACATCTGTCTTCTCTGGATTCAGTTGCAACTTGTTCACCTTCATCCAACTGACCACAGCTCCAAAGCACTAAATAGATGCTGTGATTACTACTTCTTGACTGGTTGTAGGGATGGACATTTTAAAATAAGTTTATATGCAAATTTGTATTTATATATGCTTGCATATTTTATCTCAGTACATGAATTTTAAGTACCGGTATTTAATTTCAATGGATAATTTTCTAAACATTACCTTATCCTAAATATATATATATATATATATATATATATATATATATATTCCTACTATGCAGTTTAGTGCATTCTTTGAACCAAGAACAGTATTACAAAATCTGAAGTGTGAAGGATAATTACATTCTGATCCACGTATCAGTCCAAAAGATGTGTCTGAGGTCAGTTTGCTTTAAACTGCAGACCAAATCAGCTGGCTAAGTGGTTAATCTTTAATTAATAAGCAAGCAGCACTCTTATAATTAGGGAGGGTAGACACATACACACACACAGAGAGATTGAGATTATAGGAGTATTTTAAAAAGAAAAGATACATATCTTACAAAAAAGGTGAAAACAAACTTTAACTGTTTATTGTAAGAATATTTCAAACTATAACTACATATATGTCTTGAGTATTAATTTTAGACATACATTTCTATGCTATTTAATTACTGTACTGTTATTATCTCTCTCTCTCTTTAATATATCGTAATATATTGTAATATATACCTTATATAAATTTTTCATTGCCTGTATATATCATGCGAATAATAAAAGAAGAACTAAAAATGTACACCAAATGAAATTTTCCTCCTTCCCTTATCGATTGTTTGCAGGCATTTGAGTGTCGCCATCTGCAAATTGATGGCGCTGCCCTGATTCCAAACCCAAATATTTAACCCTGCAATAAGATATATACATGGCTAACCAGCATCCTGAATGAAGGCCTTAAATGGCACCCTGTGTGTTTTAAGTTATCCCCAGGATATATTGTGTTAATAATAAGAATCAGGCTTTTGGTGTATGGGTATGCAGATATGTTTTTCCCCCCTACCTTGGCCTAATTGCTATAAAAAGCCTTGCTTGTTTACCCAGTCTGAAAGGCAACTGCTATCGTGAATCCTATTCAGGCCAAGGCAATCAAAGTGAATGGCTTTCATCTCCCTTTCTATACCAGATATAAAAGAAGTGGGTGGCAGCGCTGCAATGATGAGCTAGGCAATGTGGGTGGAAGTCCATCTGTGTGTGTGTGTGTGTGAAGCTGGCAAATGAAGGGCATTTCTGCACTTACAATTTATAGTGCTATAATTGTATGCTGACACACAACATTGTCTTTATTCAGCTAATATTTTGGAATAATGGTGGTTTTTTTAAAAACCAACACTTTTTGGTCTACTGCAAAAAACAACAAAAAATTGAGAAAGTTCAAGATGGGCTGGACCTTCCATGTTTGTGTGGCATGTGTATATATAAGCATTGGCCGCCCAGATTCTGTGTGGACGGGTTGTGGTGGTCGTGCAAGTTTTTTTTGGGGGGGGGCGGTCATCTGTTTCGTGCCACTTCCCTCTGTCCAGTACAAACTGTCAGTTTGGGAACTCCGTTAAGAAGAGAGAGGGGGCAGATTGAGACAATGGTGCCCAACTATAAGTACTGTACTGTTCCTGACAGCAATTAAACAAAACTCCATCACAATAAGCATGTTCACCATTGCTGAGGCAACCACGTGGTTCCTCTTCTAATCTGCTATGGTAAAGGTAAAGGGACCCCTGACCATTAGGTCTAGTCGTGGCCGACTCTGGGGTTGCGGCGCTCATCTCGCTTTATTGGCCGAGGGAGCCAGCGTACAGCTTCCGGGTCATGACTTCCTTAGCATGACTAAGCCACTTCTGGCAAACCAGAGCAGTGCATGGAAACGCCATTTACCTTCCCGCCGCAGTGGTACCTATTTATCTATTTGCACTCTGACGTGCTTTTGAACTGCTAGGTTGGCAGGAACTGGGACAGAGCAACGGGAGCTCACCCCATCGCGGGGATTCGAACCGACAACCTTCTGATCGGCAAGCCCTAGGCTCTGTGGTTTAACCCACAGTGCCACCCGCGTCCCCTTCTAATCTACTATACCCCCCCTAAAAAAAAGGATAATTCTGCAACACTAGGCATTAAATCCTTTAAACTGACATTTACTGGCTGAAGGAACATGAGGGCACATAAGGACTGTGACCACATCCACTGAACTTTTCCCCCATTCGCGTGGAAAGGAAAACCACACTCTCCCTCTAATATGAAACAGTGACATGTGACCAAAGTTGCAGACAATCAGCTACAAATTCATTCTTTAAGATGTCTGATCAAACAGCAACTATGCTGCTGTAAATACAACTATATATGTTATGTGCTTACGAATGAGGTGCACATAGAGAGCACCAGGGATCCTTGGTTCATTTGATACTGAGAGATCACAGAAGCATAATTTCCCATCTAAGGAATTCTTCCTAAAGGTTTTGTTCCTAAGGTGAGGAAGAGAACACGTCTGCTCTTCCAAACAACTGTCATCTTGGGTCTTTACTAAAAGGCATATTTGAGTAACTCACCAAATCTTAACGTGAGAAGCCTATGACAGAAAGGAGAGCAAATGGGAACAATAAGTCCCCAAACTGTGCAGTGGCACAAACTAGTGTGCTATAGGAGAGTCTGAAGTCTACCTTGGAAACAGTAAGCATAAAGCACTTTGGGACTCTTAAGGCAGCAAAGCTCCCATACTGCAGTGGTGGTTTCACATCCCTTCTGCCAATAGCCTATCACCTTGAGGGAGGACATAATGATACATTAGAATTTCCTGGCACAACATACAGTAGATCTGATGGGGACATGGGGATTTCAGAACATCGCCATTGTCCAGAAGGAGAATGCTCTAGCCAGTAAGACCCAGTCCTAGGTTCTGCCCTTTACTTTGAACTGACCTTCTCAGGACATCACCTGCTTCCCCTGTGAGCCTCAAGCTCCCATGGAACCGGATGATTGAACTTAAACTATGAGGATCAGGGCTGAGTAGAATCAGCATTAGTTGCCTCTCTCCATATTAATTGCGATAGTTTAACATTCCGCAAGATCTGTAAGAGTCTTGGGAGCCAAAAGAACAGATTTGCATGCTGAAGGAATTCCCACCTTTGGCGTGGTGTGTTATCAGCCACTGCATGCAGTGATTAAGGAACGAAACAGAGGGCTGAGGGGGTGGGTCCTTTGCTAATTATTAGGTCCCTTCCCCTGTCTTGCTTATGGTCTTCAGGCCCAACTGATAGTGCCAACCAAGTACCGGTACTTAGGGGTCAGGAGTGTTGAGGAAGCTAGCTGCATAAAACTCCCAGATTACCAGTTTGTACAAATCTTTTGCTCAGATTAGCAGCTGTCCCAGTGAAATCACCTTGGCATTCTTTTAATTTGTATTTTTCACAGACAGTCAAAAATTGATTAAAATTTCCTCAGTCAATTTCTCTGACTAAGGAGCTCATCTGGGTCCCTGCATGTATTAATTAATTCACTTCATTTTCTCAATTAGGTAGCATTCAAAGTCAGGAGGAACCTAGAAAGCGATTATTATGAACTGTTTTCTCCGGGAAGAATAATTCAACACCCTTCCTATATTTTCTACCAAGTGAGTACCTGAGATTGGGTATTGTTGAGCACTGCTCTTGAAGATGAATGACACATTCTTATAATGTGCTAGAATCCATAATAACTCTAGATAGAAACAACACACTATTTGGTTTCAATCAGTTATGCTGCATTTTTAAAACAAAGAAAGCAGTTTTTGTGGTGGTGTTTTTAAAGGAACACAATTTTTCTTAAATTTCCTGGGGCATGAATGTTTTCTGCAAGGAAACAGGGGCTATGAAAAACAGACATGGAAGAAAGAGTTCAGCATTTTGCACTTCATTGTTATTAAGCAATTTACTGAAAATCCCTTACTCTGCTCATAGAATGAATCAATACTGGAAGAAATTAAAGCACATACTTTCAACCATGACAGCCTTGTAAGTACTGTGAAAGAAACAAGTTATAGCCGTAAGAAAGTGCTGTGAGAGATGTCCAAGTCTGACAACCCTTGCCTTAATAGGAAAAGTAAATGAAAAGTAGAAACAAGATTGCTCCTTGGCTAATGTGAATAATAGGATTTAGACTCCCTGTGTTGAACCATATTTTACAAACTCTGCACCCATAAGATACGCCTTCTCCTCTGTTACTATGCACAAAGGTAGATATATTTTGGAATAATTTTGTTTCTCATTTGTAGCAGGGTTTTTGTGTTCCTGGTTTGCCCAACCAAGAACATGCCCACTGCTGTAATTACAGTAGGCTCCAAAGTGTTTGAGTGGCTTCAGTTAGAAAAACAGTTCAGCATGGGCTAGAATTCTATGGCAGGTATATTATCATTGTTAAGAACTGGAAGGTCAATTTCCTTTGCTGCCTGCTCCTCTTTGCATCACTTATAAAATTTACAGAATAAAATATTGCAGCTACTTCTCTTACATGTGTTAGCTAAGTTGGTTGCCACCATCTTTCTGAGTTAAAGCAAAATTGAGGCTATAATTAAAAGGTAAAAGTACAGTAAAGGAGCCCTGGATGGTTAGTCCAGTCGAAGGTAACTAAGGGGTGCTATGCTCATCTCGCTTTTCAGGCCAAGGGGACCAGCGTTTGTTCACAGACAGTTTTCTGGGTCATGTGGTTAGCATGACTAAACTGCTACTAGTGCACGGAGGACTGTGACAAGTGCCAGAGCACATGGAAACACCGTTTATCTTCCTGCCACAGCGGTACCTATTTATCTACTTGCACTGGTATGCTTTCGAACTGCTATGTTGGCAGAAGCTGGGGGACAGCAACAGGAGCTCACCCCGTCATGTGGACTCGAACTGTCGACCCTCCGATTGGCAAGCCCAAGAAGCTCAGTGGTTTAGATCACAGCACCACCTGCATCCCAGTAGGCTATAATTACATTTACCTGGGTGTATTTCCCATTGAAGTCAGAAGGACTCACTTCTGAGTAACAGTTGAGTCGGCCTGTCTAGGTTGAAGGGCAGCAGTGGCATATGTATGATGTCACAAATGTGTAACAGCCCACCCCCCAAAAAAATGTTGGGTGCAACTCAGCGCCTCTGCTCCAGCCAGTTTCCATACTGCACAGAAATTGCAAATTCTTCTGGACAAGAGTTGTATTTTACATAAGCGGTCAAAGCCATTCTAACCGTTTCACCAGTTTGGGGGGGCCACACCCAAAGACATAGCAGTTTGAGTGGCCTATATCAAACAAAGGCCAATACAGTGGTGTTAGTCAGGCAGAACAAATTTGTAATTATATCTGGCTGGGAAGCATGCAGCTATCCTTTGTCAGTCATTTACACTATATTACCAAACCCTCAAACGTCATGCCAATGAACTGTTAGTCAATGCTTAGTTTTGGGTTATCTGTCCTTTGCTTCAGTCCATGCAACACCATTCTTGTGTTCTCTTCAACACCAGCCTCTCTGACCACATTACAGTAATGTCCTTCAAGTTCCAAACATATGCTTTGCTCATCCAACTCTCCGGAGCCTGACAGAATGACTCTGAGCAGCTACCCTTGTGTCCCAGGTGCCATTGTAATGCAAGCAGTCTGCAAGGTGTGTTTGACTTGATGCTGATCTGAAAAGAGTATCTTATTGACCTGAATTCTGGCTCTCATGTGTCAACTCTTCTTGGATGCCTCTCTCAAGATAAAAGGACAAATCAAATTAAGGGATATTGTCCTTGCCCAAATTTGATTCTGGCTCCATTTATGCCTCTCTTAGTGGGAAATCAAGGTGTGTTAGCACTTCACATTCATTCTTGGCTTTCAGGCAAGATCTGAAGGAATGGCCAATTATATGCTTTCTTTAAGAGGCTGCAATCTAATAAGTTTGGTGCTTTCTCTTCTTATTAACTTCACCAATCACTTTGCTTGAACCTGCTAATGGGCAAGAATATACATTGCTTCTCCCCTTTGGCACTAATAATTTCCTGCTAGTAGCAATCGCCTTCAGCATGAGTTTCAAGTAAGGCATAATCCATAGTTTAGTTTGCTGCTATCTTTACAGCCTTGGGCTGAAATTGCAGTCTTTTGTCATTGGTTATGCAGAGTTCTTGAGCACAAGGAAGAGAAGGGGAAAAAGCAAAACAGCAGGCAGCACCAGAGCGAGCGAGAAGAAAAGCAAAGAAAATATGCACAAAATGTTATTAAAAGAGTGAACTGCAGAATAGCTTTTGATTGAAACCTTCCCAGGAGCACAATAATTCAATTAATATCAGGCATTTCTAGCAATGCAGCATCTCTTAAGAGTTGGAGAAGGAAGCAGGACAATGCGATAAAAGAAATAGGAGCCTTAAAAAGCATGAATAGAGGGCAGATGATTGAGGAAAGTGGTCACTGGTAGGAGAGTCAGCAAGTTCACACTGAAAGGAAGAGAGACAGAAGAGGTCAAGGTGACTGAGAGTAGAAACTGAAGAGGCAGAGGGAAATGGTTCAGAGAAATAATTAGAAGATGTGGAAAGAGATGCAGGATGGAAGTCTGAATAAAAGTGGGAAATGAAGACTGGAACCAGTATGTGGATACAGGTGGGAGCAGCACAAACGCATGCTGACAAAAAGAATATTTTAACGCGACTCACTTCCACGTTCACACTGAATGTTAAGCAAAACTGACATTTATCAGATTTGTTAATCTTGATTCCATACTTGGGTTGGTTCTGATATCCAAAAATCAGAGAGAAACTGATGCAACACTTCGATGTAATTCAAACTGCATTTTGCATTGGAAAGATCTCCTGAAGCATTTTGCAGACAAGAAGGAGGAGCAGAGACAGCAGAGAGTTCTGTTGGTAGCAAAATCAGGTGAAGCTCAACGTTCTCTGCTTCTCCTAAACAAACACACACACTCTCTCACACCTCTACCTGATAGCTAGCATATGCGCACGTATGAGTTTCTGAGGCTTATCATCCTAATTTACAGACAGTGATAGACTGTTTGTTCAATTTTTATTTGCTCAGGCATTTCATATGATCTGAAGAATCAATTGTCCCCTTAGCGTGTGATACACATTTTGGCAGGCAGACAGGCAGTAATCAACAACAAGTGACAGCTTCCATTAGCCCAGGTAATAGCACGTGGGGTAGCCGTGGTGAAGCGTCACATTTCTAGCTCAGTATAAGCTAGAGACCAAACCTGGCTTGTTTCCCCTTCCAGCTTTTGTGTGCCTTTAGTCCACTTGAACACTAAACTAAAGCCCAGTCTCAGATTAGAATGCCAAGTCTCAAAAAAACCAATATAGTTGTGATGTCCCCGGCTTCCATCAAATTATGCCTGAGCCCTAATGATTGCCTTATGAAGAACCTATATCAGACATACAATCCTTAAAACCAAGTGTTTGCATAGGCCTTGTCCTGCCACGTCTCCCTGGCCAATGTGCTTCTTTGACAGTACTGCACAGCCTCTTCCAGCTTCAGTGTGAAAGTTTGCCTTCTTCCTGTTTTCTCCTTGCCCACCCCCTTCCTTTAACCCTGTATATTCACCACCAGTAGCCCAATACATCTTCCTGGCCATGACTAAGCAGCAAACAGTGCCCCTACTTCAGTCAAGGTGCAAGGACCCTCGTACCTACAGGACCACCTCTCCCGGTATGTCCCACGGTCTTCAAATAAAAACATCTTGGAGATCCCAGGCCACAGGGAGGTTAGGCTGGCCTCAACCAGAGCCAGGGCTTTTTCAGCTGTGGCCCCGATCTGGTGGAACGCTCTGTTACAAGAGACTAGAGCCCTGCGGGACTTGACATCTTTCCGCAGGGCCTGCAAGACAGAGCTGTTCCACCAGGCCTTTGGCTGAGGCACAGTCTGACCCCCTCCTTTTGTAATCCGTATAGAACTCTAGCCCAATGGTTGCCATTAATTTCACTCTGAATTGATTTTAGAATGAATTGATTTTAGAATGTATTTCAATTAATTGATTATGATTTTATGTAAACTGTGTTATTTTTACTGTTGTTAGCCGTTCTGAGCCCGGCTTTGGCTGGGTAGGGCGGGATATAAATTTAAAAAATTATTATTCTTTAATATCAGAGACAGAAAAACTTTCACGTGCCTCTCCCTTGGGACAAAACCTGCAATGAAGTCTTCCCTTACCATTCCTGTTTCTCAGCTGTTGCCTAGGCTGAACTTCATTACACCACCCAACTTGTCTCTGGTTTCCCTGTTCCTGAACCTCCCTATCTCCCAGAATCTTGTCCCAGTCCTCAAGTCTATCCCACAAGAAAGCTACAATTGTCTCTAAGGTCTGTTTGAAATCTTAATCCCAGCCAAACAGCGAACTTTCACTTCTCTCATGGAAGATGGACTGCAAGCATTCTGAAAACTTTCCCCAAGGGGAAAATCAGTGCAGAAGGCTTCACTGCCACCAGTGGCGTAGCGTGGGTTGTCAGCACCCGGGGCAAGGCAAGTAATTTGCGCCCCCTAACCCATGGATTTGCGCCCCCTAACCCGTGGATTTGCGCCCCCTAACCCTAACCCCCAGATGTTGCGCCCGATGCAGCCGGCCCCCCCTGCACCCCCCACGCTACGCCACTGACTGCCACAAGCACAATACTGTACATAAAATAAGCAAATTGGCATTCAAACACAGATAACGGAAACTTAGAACTCTTGATGAATTAAAAGCATCTGGCATTATTTCCAAACTTTACATTTCCAAAAACCAAATTGAAATTTTGTTTGCCTACACCTTGAACTGTTTCCTGTCAGATACACTAGGTGGCACTATTGCTGGAGACAAGAGAGAAACTGAACAGGGCTGTCAGCCTTGGAACAACTGTGCTGAGAATGCACATGGAAGTCACACGTCCGTGACTCTGGAGCAAAGCTCCTGCCCTGAGCAGAGAACTGTGACTTTAGAAATAAAGGATTTGCTGAGCCACAACCGCACAGCGGTGTCAGCTGCAATCTCAGGCTAATTTCCCAGTTGTGCAATCATATCTTGCAGCCTAGAAATCTCCGCATTGGTTGTTTATATGTATGAGATCTTTCACCTCAGCTTGCTCTAGAATATACTGTGTACATAATATCCTCTGAGCACCATTTTTATGGCAAAGCTGCTTCTTGCACTATTTAACGACACAGAAAGGCAGCCACAGCAGACACTGGGATGGGGTGGGGAAAAGGTAAGAGTTGCTGTTCTTTGGTCTTTACCACCTGCATTACAGTTGAACCTTGGGTTGCGAACGTGATCCATGCAGAAGGCACGTTCATAACCTGCAGCGTTCACAACCCACAGCACTGCGTCTGTGCACGGGCGGGTCGCGATTCGGCACTTCTGCGCATGCGCAAAGTGCGATATAGCGCTTCTGCGCATGTGTGAGCACCGAAACCCGGAAGTAACCCGTTCGGGTTCGGCGCAGTGCACAACCCGAAAACACGTAACCTGAAGCGTCTGTAACCCAAGCTACCACTGTACTACTGATTTACAGCGGTGAGAAGAATTAGGCTACGTAATAAAAATGTATAAGAAACCACTCATGGTCACTTGCCAATGGAAGCATCTTCATGCATCACCATCGCTAACTGGTAGTTTTCACATAAATGCAAATATGGCTGCAGCCTCAGTTCACCTAGCCACAGGAAGGCACATACTTCCTCTACCTCTTTTCCTAAAGCACATGGGTTGGATCTTCTGCAGGATATTGGATCCTTGATAATTTTAAAGGATCTTTTTCCTAGGTCCTCTGTGCATAAAGTAACATGGAAGGCAAGTAGGCATTTTCAGGGCTATGCTGTCTCCAAAACTCAAAATTATCTACCACGTTATCCTGAATTCTAAGCATATTTCTGTATATTGATGTGCTTTGCACTATTCATTTTGCTTCACAAGGAGGAAAAAAAGGACTGCACCCGACACTGAAGCTCTGCTGCTCTAACCTGGAGATTTCAGCAGCTCCTGCCCACTTACAGACAATCCTTTCATCACTCCCAATAAGGACTAGAAACTTGCTTGTTATAAAAACACTGCAATTCCCAGGATGTTTAATTCTGCACACTCAGTACCAAAATCCATGTTTGGGTTTGTTTTTCCTGCACTAATGCAGAATTTTGGGATATGCACAGCCCCCCATAAGTTCAGTCTCCAATGGCTTCAGAGGCCAATGCTGACTGCTTGAATTCAATCATTATCTCAACCTCCTAATGATATCTGGTGGAAAAAGCTTTAAATCAATATGAATTAACTTCTGTTTCACACCTGCCAATGCAACAAATATTCACAGATATATGCACCATCCTGGGACTTCCTTATTGATATACTTCATTGTATTCCTTTATGCAAACTTACAATTTGTTGGTTTTGTATCTATGTTGGCAGATATGCCATTTCTTGTCCATCTGAGCCACAGATCCATTATTTGCTACAAATAGCACTGCAGTAAACTCCAGCTTCTGAGATGCAGTAGTTGGTATTTCAAAGGTTATGATGATGGATCCATTCTGCCACCTAACGGAAGAAAGGGTATATGTCCTTTGCATAACTGCACAAACTGGAGCAAATTATAAACATTTTTTTAAAAAATATAATACTTCATTATAATGCACAAGCTTCTAATATTTATGAAGAGGCCACTTGTAAGTTCAAGTTCCTAGTGTCTATAAGAGAACATTTGTCTATATTTAAATGGGAGTATTGTGAACCTGATAATATTTGCCCAATATTGCACAGGCACTACATATCGCCATGTTCATTTAAAGGCACAAAGACAGGAAAGAAATAAGCAAAACTCTCCGGGCTAAGCAGCTGTCAGGGGCTGGGCTTTATATCAAGTTGCCACTAGGAAAAGGAAGAAGTGCAACCAACATTCATATGGGCATCCCTGGTTAGGGAAGTTTTTAATGTTTGATGTTGTTGCTTTCTTATTATTAATATTCTGTTGGGAGCCGCCCAGAGTGGCTGGGGAAATCCAGTCAGATGGGTGGGGTATAAATAAATTATTATTATTATTATTATTATTATTATTATTATTATTATTATTACCACCATTTAAAAATATGCAGACAGGTTAGACATAATAATACAGCTGAGGGGCAACTCTACTCACTTAACCTTCTGGGGATGATTTGCAACCAACCATGTTGCAATTGCAGGTTTAGCCATGCCTGGTAAAATAAGACTCCAGAGTTCAGGTAACGTTGGGTGGACCTAGGAGGCTTCATTTATTAAAAAAACATGTGCTGAGTGTGCAGAATACTACACTGTAACCCAGGGCTGGATTTAGGTTTGATGAGGCCCTAAGCTACTGAAGGTAATGGGGCCCTTTATATGTCCAGCTGTCCTTTGTCAACAACAAATTGTTGCTGTTTTTTGTGTTGAATATATGCTATATGGTACCGTAATTTATGGACCTAATAGGTATCTAAAGCCATTTGCACATAAAAAATATGTATTTTATCAAAGTAATTGTTGAACTGAAATACAATTAAGAAGAAGTATATTAATAGTGGGGGGGGGATTTTGGAGGGGCCAAGAGAGTGGGGCCCTAAGCTATAGCTTGTTTAGCTTATACAGTACGTAAATCCGGCACTGCTGTAACCCACTGCAAAGCTTCACAGACCACAATTTTGCTCTTTTATGTCTGTCTCCAGAAGATTATCTGTCCTTAGTGATCTTCTGAATGCAGAGCATGTGTTCCCTGACCACAGCTGCCCTTACGGGCACATACATCCCTCTTTTAAAGGGTGGAGCCAAATGCCCATAAAATGCAAGAACTACAAGTACATACAGTATAAGCCATATGAGTCTATATGAAGCTGAAAAATGTATACACAATAAGCCAAAGGCCACTCACAACGATAGAGATTGGTGATAACACAGTGAATCCCAGTCTCTACGTCAAGCCTAAACAAATGAACTTCTCGATTAGTCCTTGGCTGAAGGACTGAAAAGGTTCTCTCACGGAGGCGCTGCTGTTTGCAAACTCACAGAAGGCAGGAATAAACCCGGCGTAGGGTTGGGGTTGGGGGAACTGAGGAAGAAACTAGGAGGCATTTTTTTAAAAAAGAGTTATTTTTAGCGCGGAGGGAGTGTCCAAAAAATAAACCAAACTCTCGTACTTTGCAAACCACTCTGAGAAGCCAACAGAAGATGGCGCGGGTACACGGGCGTGTGGGAGGCGTGGGAATCACCAGCTGTTCACCGAAAGCCTCGAGACAAAACTCGCCTCTCTCCTATTGGTCCCTTTTCCTATCTGCTTAAAGATAAGTGCTACCTCTTTCCCCTCCCGATGTTGTTAGTTGGCTAGCTCGTGGATGTAGTTGATACTGACAGGACAGGGACTCAAGTTCTCTCACTCTATATCTGTATCTAAATCTGTATCTAATGGGAGTTCTTCTCCATCACTTTCTCCAGGTTGGAAGTAATAGATGCTTATAGAGGTCCATGTAGAGACCACAGCATTTTAATGTAGCTGTGGCCGAGTGTGAGCCTCTCCACTCAGAAACAAAACATGTTTCTGACAATGTTTGTGCCAGTTTGGTACACTGCCCCCCAAACTGAGAGGGAGAAGATGAGCTGCCGCTTGCAAGACTTGTGGCATCTTTGCGTCCTCTGATGCTGTGCATGTTTGCTCAGAAGTAAGTATCACTGAGTTTTTTATTATTATTATTATTATTATTATTATTATTACTTCAATTTATTTACCACCTTTTATCAGAAGATCCAAGGGCAGTGTACAACATTAAAAACACATAAATACAGAACATCAGTGATATAAACATAATAAAAACATACAGTAATGAGAGACAGCCTAATCACCATCATCAGAATAACAGTCCACCCCCCCCCCCCCACTTTCACAGGCCATAGATTATATTTGGCCTGGCTAAAGAGGAATGTTTTTGCCTGTGGCCTAAGGTTTATGACAAAATAAGCATGTTTCAGCCTTAATGGTTCAGGTTAGAGGTGACCCTGTGGTCTAAACCACCAAGCCTTGCTGACAGGAAGGTCGGCGGTTTGAATCCTCGCGACAGGGTGAGCTCCCGTTGCTATGTCCCAGCTTCTGCCAACCTAGTACAGTGGTACCTCGGGTTACATACACTTCAGGTTACATACGCTTCAGGTTACAGACTCTGCTAACCCAGAAATATTACTGGGTTAATTAGAAATATTACTCGGGTTAAGAACTTTGCTTCAGGATGAGAACAGAAATCGTGCAGCGGCGGCGCAGCCGCAGCGGAAGGCCCCATTAGCTAAAGTGGGGCTTCAGGTTAAGAACAGTTTCAGGTTAAGAACGGACCTCCGGAACAAATTAAGTATGTAACCAGAGGTACCACTGTAGTTCAAAAGCACACCAGTGCAAATAGATAAATAGGTACCGCTGGGATGGGAAGATAAAAAGTTGTTTCCATGCGCTCTGCCTTCTCCATGTGCCAGTAGCGATTTAGTCATGCTGGCTACATGACCTGGAAAGCTGTCTGTGGACAAACACTGGCTTCCTCAGGCTGAAAGCGAGATGAGCGCCACACCTCATAGTCGCCTTTGACTGGACTTAGCCGTCCAGGGGTCCTTTACCTTTTTACCTTGCCGGGGCTCATGCCCCAAACCCCAAGCAATAAAACACCTTTCCAGTTGTAGTAAATGTCAGTCCCTTTAATTATCCTGTCAGTCAGCTCCCTTCAAATCCAGAGCGAGAGTTCGGTGGTATGCAGAAGTTTATTTTATTTAATAAAATTTATACACCACTTGATTTTCTTAAAATAAAAAAACTCTCAAAGTGGTTTACAAAACATGAAACAGTGACACACACACAGTGCTTTTTTCTGGGGGGACACGGGGTACACTAAGCCTGGGGGCAGGAGAGTACCAAAGCTTTACTCCTCAGCTGATGAGAACAACTGCATTGTACATGTCCACTTCAAGTTCTGCCCCAGACTTTTTTAAAAGGAAGGAGAGTCTGTGGTAAGGTGAAGTCACAACAGCAGCTGGGCCAAATTGCACCACATGGCAGTTTATTGTGAATCTAAGTTTGGCCTCATTGAGGGGCAGTATTTCAATAGGAGTAGGAAAATAAGAGTACCTTAAACATTTTTTCAGATTAAAATTTCCTCAAGCATCTGGGTAGTCTACAATTCCCAGCACCGTTAAACTACAGCTCCCAGGATTCTCTCGGGGGAAGCCATGGGCATGCAGACTTATACAAAAAAAAGCGTCAGGCGCGTTCCGCGAGCTAGTCTGTATGACCACCCGGAAGCTCCCTACAAAGGAAACGCGGCGGCGGCGGGCTCCTCTACTTTTTTTCTTAGCTCTATGAGCCAAAGCCGTCACTTTCGCTCCTCGCCTCCTTTCCGCGTTCGCGTTCCGGCAAAGCGGGAGCCTCCGCGGCCGCCGTACGGAAGCCGAGGGGGCCGGGGTGGGGCCAATGTAGGCCAGGGCCGCGCGGGCGGGGCCGGGGCGATGGGGAATCTGTTCGGGCGCAAGCGGCGGAGCCGGGTCACCGAGCAAGATAAGGCCGTGCTGGTGAGAGCAAAGAAGGGGCTGGGAGGCAGGGAAGGCGGCGGCGGCGGCTGCAGGAGCAGGATGCTGTGACTTGAGTGCAAAAGGCTGCAAGGTAGCCAGCAAATGTGTGCTGCAAAGGAGCCCCTGTGCCTTGACAGAGCCCGGACCCGCATTTATCCCACGTAGACCCATGTTTCCGCCGTATGTGACATGCCCAATTCCCCTGTATTTATTTATTTATTGGCAGTTTGTTTGGGTGGGGAAGAAAAGTGATTTTTGGCAGGTGCTGTTTCTCCTAAATGGGGTGGGAAAGCCAAAGATCTCTTTCTTAACACAGCTGTTGAAAGTTAAAGGAACTTTGGCTTCTTTTCGGACTGGCTACACTTTCTGTTTCTCTCTAAAAAGAAAAAGAAAGAAACCCGAGCAAACGAACGGAAGTCGTGGTGGTGGCTGTCGTGTTCCGGATTACTTTGGCAGTCAGCTGGAAATACTGCCAGGCGGGTACTTAAGAGCAGCAAAGCACTATTGAAAAAAATCAGCCTTGAATTTAACAACTTGCCTAGTAACAGCCATAGGTGACCAGGAATTGCATGCAGGCGAGTTCGTGGGGTCGGGCAGTTGGAGAAGGGGCTACAGTGCTCCATCTGCCAGCCTGCCTAGTTCCCAGGCAAGCTGTGGAGGAAGGAAAGCCTATTTGCCCATGACCAAGCTGCTGGGAGAGGGACAGGTTGTGCTGCCTCTCTTCCACCAGTCTGTTATAAAAACCACTACTGAAGAGGTTATTTGCCTGCATTTCCTTACTGTCTGTGGAGGAGTATCATAGAATCAGAGTTGGAAGGGACCCTGTAGATCATCTAGTCCAACCCCCCTGCAATGCAAGAATATGCAGCTGTCGTATACACGGATCAAACCTGCAACCATGTCATTATCAGCACTATGCTTCTCCCTTCTTCGCAGCCAGGATAGAAATGCAGCCTCGTCATTTTGGGGGGGGGGGTTCATTTGGAAGGCTATTATAAAATAGTAGCACACTATGTAGAATGAGAAGTTTCGAGGTTGAAATAAGATGCCCCCAGACTGAGGGGATAAAGTCACAGTGCTTTGGGAATGATGGGAGCTCTGTCTGGTGAAGTCTTGAGATTCCACTGGATTATCATTTATATAGAGCTGGAATATCTAGGTCAATATCTTAGCCACAAATGTGTTCCCTATCCTTGACCATAGTTTGTGAAATAGGAGAGCAGTTGTGCAAGCTGCATCCTAAACACAGTTACTAAAAAGTTTTCAGAACCCTTTGCTAGTGGGAGAAAAATCTCCAGGAGTATGGAGAAAGCTGAGGCCTCCACTACATTAGGGACACCCACTCCCACAGTGCTTTCTCCTGCTGATGGAGAGGATTTTGTGTGCCATCCTGCTCACCAACCCCCATTCATCAACATTGAGAAGGGAGTAGGATTGCATTTTTAAGTCCCTTTGAACTGTTAGTGACTTATGAACAAGCATGTTTAGGATTGTGCTCCCATGGTATCTGTAAATGATTGAATACCATGTCTATGGTGTGGAAGAGATTTCTGAGTGTCAGAAAGACCGGTGTTTTCAACACAAAGAGCCTGTGTTCAGCCTGTCACATTCCAACTCCTTGAACTGCACCAGAGATGGGGAACCTGTGGCACACCAGATGTTGGGTTCCAGCTCCCATAATTTTGGACCATCCAACATGCTAATGGAGTCCCAGCAACATCTGGAAAGCCACAGGTTCCCCATCCCTGGTGTATATAGACTTGTGGCAGCTCTCCAGGATTTCAGACAGCCCTTATCTGGAGATACTAGGGATTGGCTGCTTTGTCATCACACCACTTTATTTCGCCACTGCATCTGGTGTATTCCAGCTGTGGATTTGTTTTCTGCATTTTTCTCCAAGCACATTTGAAAATGCTTCCTATCTTGGCATCCATTGCCAGTCTCACTTTCAGCAGTGATCGGCTCCACTCAGGATCCCCTATCATAGAACCATAGAACTGTAGAGTTGGAAGCATAGCTGTCAACGTTTCCCCCTTTTAAAGGGAAATTCCCTTATTCCTAATAGGATTCCTCACAAGAAAAGGGAAAAGTTGACAGGTTGGAAGGGAGCCTGGGGGGGGATCAGTTAGTCCAACCCCCTGCAGTGGAGGAATCTCAACTAGATCATACCTCACAAATGGCCACCCAACCTCTGTGCAGATGGTTCTTCCTGACTAAGTGCAGAACCTTACATTTGTCCCTACTAAAATTCACTTTTGGTCCAGTTCTCCAATCTGTTAAGGTCAATTGAACCCTGATTCCGTCTTCTGCAGTATTAGCTACCCTTCCCAGTTTGGTGTCATCAGCATATTTGATAAGTACCCCCTCAATTCCTTCGACCAAGACATTTATAAAGACATTGAACAACATTAGCCGAAAAACAGAACCTTGTGGCTACTCACTTGTCACATTTTTGAAGATTTGCCTTCAGCACAGATTTACTCTGCAGTATCCATTCTAATATTTAGGGTGCCCCTAATAATGTAGAGGTGTCAAAAGCTAGATGTAGCCATCGGAATTGGAACTGTACTCAGTAAAGCATTGCAGTGAGTCTGTCCCTTAACTACTGAAGGGAGGGTCTTTGCCTTAATACAGTTCTTACTTAAAACCAGCTGCTTGCCAACTTTTTCATTTAGTTCTTAATAGTCTCATTTAGTTTGCATACTAACAAGAGGTATAAATGCTCAGTCTGCGCCTCAGTGGTGAGAAATCCATGGCCTTTTAGTTATTAGCATGGCCAATCATCAAGGATGATGAGAGCTGGAGCCCAGCAACATCTGGAGGGTCAAAGGTTTCACATCTAGCTGAACATCCCCCCCTCCACTAGCTATTGCCCTGGGAATGCAACATCCCTATGCTCCACTAGCTGAACATTGTGCCCCAAATCTGAATTCCACATACTGTTTTGTAAGTCTGGAATATCATCAGATAGATGCTAGTTTTATTATGCTGCGGCCTGAGAGCAAAAGCAATTTGACCAACTTGAAGGAGGAAACACATGGTAAAGCACTCTAAAACTTTTATTGTCTCTCTCCCACCTCTCCCATGAGGTACGATGTTTCGTACCCGAGAGCCAAAGGCAGTGAGTTGGTGTTTAACTTTGCAAGGTGGAACTTTAAGCTTCTTCTGCTGTTTTTGCAGCAAGCCAAAAACGGGAATAACAAAGTAGGTTTGAGGGATCAGACTGCTGGGCTTATAAGCAGGTCTGCCTTAAAGGGAGATTTTGGTTTCTCTTTTCCAGTGGTCATCCTAGCAAGGCTTGTTTGTGCAACTTCTAATGGCCAATTTATTTTCTCCTGTAGCAACTGAAACAGCAGCGGGACAAACTAAAGCAATATCAGAAAAGGATATCGCTGCAGCTGGAGCGGGAGAGGGCTTTTGCTCGGCAACTATTAAAAGATGGCAAGAAAGAGTAAGTCATTCCAAGTCACTTTGCATCCTTTCCATACGGAGGTGCTCAGTTTATGGGCTGGTTCAGAAAGTTAAGGTCTTCTCAGTGAGATGAACCCAACTGCCCCTGTGGCCTCTCTTGTATGGGTAAAGCTTGAATTGACATATTGCATTCCACTGATAACGGCTAAATGATTCCCATTATTTCAACACGTGAAGCATTTACTTCCACACTTGAAGAAACTGCCTATGGGAAGCTTTCTTTACAAGTGCATCCCTGGAGGAAATTGGGGTGCATCATGTAGAAACCTTAAATCTCTGACTGGCCATGGTTTAATATTTAAGCTGAATACTGTTGTTGCTGGTGAAGCGTTCTAACTACCTTGGCTCAGCCTGCATAATAACGCAGTGCTAAAATGAATATTTTCATGCATAAGGTTCCAGGTTCAGTCCTTGGCATCTCTAGTGAAACATGGTGTGGCTAGGAGCTACTTTGGTACTAAATGTACCAGGAATTGATATAACACATAAGGGAAAGGCTGTAGCTCAGTGGAGTAGCCTGCACAAGGTCCCAGGTTCAAACTCTGGCATGGCCAGATAGGGCAAGGAAATAATCCTGTCTCTAAGGAAATCTGCTGCCTGTCAGAGTAGACCAGGGTGGGGAACCAGTGGCCCTCCAAATCATCTAGCACAGGCATAGGCAAACTCCAGCCCTCCAGATGTCTGGGACTACAATTCCCATCATCCCTAGCTAATAGGACCAGTGGTGAAGGATGATGGGAATTGTAGTCCCAAACATCTGGCGTTTCCCTATGCCTGATCTAGCATATCCATTGGTCCAAGAAACTATGGCTATTGTATATGAATGATAGAAATAACCCCAACAACATCTGGAGGACCACAGGTTCCCCATTCCTGGTATAGACTGTACTGAGTTTGATAGATCACTGTTTTGATTTTGTATAAGGCCACTTCCTGTGCTCCTAACTCCAGTGAGAAGAGTGATTTGAAGCTGTATAAGCTTTGTTAAAATTTCTAAACGGGTACTACTGAGCATTCTTAAAATGTTCCTTTATTGCATCCTGCTGGAGAGAGGAGTCCTTTTGATGATCGGTCACACAACGGGCAGCTTCATTCATGTGACACAACCAGCAGAGAAATAACGAATCTTTCTCACAATGCCAGGACTTAGGCATCTAATGAAATGGATTGCCCTAAACCTGCGGTCAGACAGAAGGAAGCACTTCACATGTTGCAAAATTAATAATTGAAAAATTAAATATTGTGATGGCCGCGAGCTTTAATAAAAAATTTAAAGGGTCAAGTAAGTAGAGAATATACATATTAGTTATTGCTGGTCATAATAACTAAAAATGGGACTTCTGGATCTGAGGCAGCCTATCTGACCATCTTTAACTTATTCCTTGCTTCTGAGAATATTGGAATCAATTTTTTTTTTAATTATTTAAAAAAATCAAGATCAGCAAGGCAAGGCAGAAATGGCTTTGGTTTGAAGGATTGTTTTCTACAGCCGGTGCTTTTTTTCTCCTCCTAGGAAAGCAAAGTTTCTGCTGAAGAAAAAACGGTATCAAGAGCAACTGCTGGACAAGACAGAAAACCAAATTAGCAACCTGGAACGCATGGTAATGGAGGCATCCAGTGTCATTGTTTTCAGGGCTTTTACAGCTGTCATATCCGTATGCTGCTAAATTTTGTTTAATTGTGCTTAACTTCTAATTCAAGCTGTCTTAGTACTTAGCATTAGTTGGACATCTTGGATTACAACATGAATGTTTAAAGTGTTGTTTTGTTTTGTTTTGGGTTAGGTTTTTTTGTTTTTGTTTTGTTTTTTGCTGAGTTCCAAATGCAATGTCATGTTTTAAGCTGTAATATCGGCCTGTGCTGCAGTGTTCTGCAAGCCAGTTTTGTCTGTTCCTCTTCCATTTGGCTCTGTGGTGGCCTGTGGAATGTAGAGCATACTGTCTACTGTGGCTGCGGTTGTCTACTCTCCGTACTACATATTGATGAAATGCATCACTCGCTGACCCCCTCTGTTGACTTCTGTTTCCTTCAGGTCCAGGATATTGAATTCACACAAATTGAGATGAAAGTGATTGAGGGCCTCAAAATTGGTAATGAGTGTTTAAATAAGATGCACCAGGTGAGTGTGAGCCCAGGGTCCTTGGGACTATTTCATATGGGACACTGGTTGGGACATCTCTTCTGACCAACCTTCTTTTCCTGTAGGTTATGTCAATAGAAGAAGTGGAAAGGATCATGGATGAAACCCAGGAAGCTGTGGAATACCAGAGGGTATGTATTGTCCCTGTGTATCATCATGGAGATCCTTTTAACCATTGCACTGCTTCATTCTTATATTTGTATGATAGCAATTCCACCCACTTAGATGCTTGAAAGTGTTTCCATCGTGCCACCTAACTTGCTTATGAAGAGGAGTGGAGACCCTATTTTGCTTTAACATATTGCATTGCAAACCTAGAGACTAAACTGTTCTTCGTCATTGCCCCTTAAACAGGTCAGAGATGACATTTGTTCATGTCAAGAAGACTGTCATAGAAGGAGGGAGGGAGTTGAAGATAGCTTGAGTGCCAAGTGGCTGGGTTTCAGCAGAGTATTTTGTAGCTTTGGGTCTATGTTCCTATGTTACACTGACCCATAGATGTTCTCATCTTACAATGCTTAAGGATATGGTGCTATTCTGGTGTTCACCATGCATTCTGCCCTTTTCCTTTGCAGCAAATAGATGAAATGCTGGCTGGCAGCTTCACTGTAGAAGATGAAGATGCAATTTTAGCAGAATTAGATGCCATCACTCAGGTGAGTGTTTAATCAGCAACACTGGTAATTCATTGTTGGGCTACATTTTGCAGTGGACATTTTTCATCTCACGCGAGGGGATTATCCATCCCATATACCTGGCAGGTAATAAGGGGTCCTTATTATAGCTGCCTTGCATTTATGTCTTCTGAAGCCTTGAAGAGGTCAGTCCAATCTTCCCAAAGAAGCTTAAAAACAAAGAGGGTGATACCCAACCAAGTCGTACTCAGAGCTGACCTATTGAAATGTATGGGCTTAAGTTCATTGAGTATCGCAAATGCTGGATGCTGCCAGTATTGAATAACTTTTACAACATGTTTCCTTGGTTTACCCTTTGTTTTCTTTGCCTTCAAATGAAAGATTCTTCCACACTAGTGTCTGAAGATTCATGTGTCCCCAGTTACTTCCGTGGATGCAATCTGTGGTGGAGATTCTGGCCTGCTCCTCCTCCTATGGCTCCCTTCTTAGAAGGGATGGAACTTCACTTTGAGCCATTAGACTACGTTCACGCAATAAATGTCGGTTTATGTGAATGGTTGGGTCATCTGCCTGATGTAACAACAAACCCATCCAGGGCAGGCAATTGATCAGTTTCTTGCACATAGGAACCAATGTCTCTGTGCTGCCAGAGTTCAAGCTCAGCTTATTTTCCCTCATCCACCCCACCACTGAATCCAAGCACCAGTGCACAACCTCCTCTAATTCAGATGTCATGTAAGAAACACAGCCCCAAAATTAGCTTGGAAATGGAAAAGTGGATAAAGGATTGTTCCCTGACCTCGTGTAGCAAGGTCTGATGCTAGGATAGTGGCAGGGTCCTGGTGATCCTAATTTTTGGGTTGACCACCAAAGTTTGTGGAACCCCTGCTGCCTAATATCCAACTCCACCACCAATCTGGTGGTGATTGTAAAGCATTCAAAATATTAGTCTTTTGATGCTTTCCACAAAATTCCATTGCTTATCAGAGTGCACAGATGAGCATATTATAAGCTGCTGCAAACGCAAAATGTGGTTGCCTGATTACTGGTGGGTGCCAGACAATCAGAACATAAATGGTTTTGTAACAGTTGCACTGGCTGCCAATGCTTTTGCAGACCCAATTCAGAGTTCTGGTTATTACCTTTAAAGCACTGAGCTCTCTGGAACTGGGTTACTTAAAGGACTACCTACACTCATACTACCCTGCCCATATCTTGAGATCTTCATTGGATAGCCTGCTTCAGTGTCTGCCAGTGAAAGCAATCAAGCTGGCAGGTGCTCAGACTAGGGCGCAATGGTGGCCCTACAGTTATGGAATTTGATTCCTTGGAGATCAGACAGACCCCATATCTTGTATCCTTTAAAGAGGGCTTAAAGACCTTTCTCTTTTCCAAAGCTTTTAATGTGACTCATAGAGAGCAGCTGCTTATTGGAATTTGGATTGTGGTCCTGTTGCTGGCATTGATTCCATGGTTAATGTTGATTCTGTATTGTAAACATGATATAAGTCATGTTGTGGAGGACTTTCTCAAAATGGGATATAAATCTATTAAATAAATGAATGAATAGATTGACACAGTTATATTCCCAGACCAATAGCTGCCACCCAACATGATTAATCAGGGTAACTCGCCAAGGAAGCAAAAGTGCTGCTAGAATCTTGTTAGTAACCCAGAACCAAAGCTCTAGAGCCCAGCCAAATTCTCAGCTTCTGAGGTGGTACAGGGAGCAGCACTCCTTCCTATGCACTTGGAAGTTCTCGTTTAGAGTTGCTTGTTATCCCCAGAACATTTGTTTCACAGTGTGACTTCTTTTCTTGCAGGAACAGATAGATCTTCCAGAGGTTCCATCAGAGCCTCTCCCGGAAAAGATTCCAGGTAGCGTTGTCTGTCTTGGTTTCTTTCCCTCAGTTGTGCAGGCTTGTGCTTTTGGTTGTGCCTGCATGAACCACGTGGCACATGGGAGATTTAAGAATAAGCTTGGCAGGTACTATGCAAGCACCAACTCCACAGAGCGCTCTTAAAGCAGCTCTAGAGCACTGACTATGTCAGACTCCACCAAAGCTTTACTGTATGTAATCATGCTACAGCCCAACTCTTGACATTTGTAGAGTGCTTTAAAAGGTCCAAAGACCTTCATGTGTATTAAAGGTAAAGGTGAAGGTACCCTTGACCGTTAGGTCCAGTCGTGGATGACTCTGGGGTTGCGGCGCTCATCTCGCTTTATTAGCCGAGGGAGCCGGCGTACAGCTTCCGGGTCATGTGGCCAGCATGACTAAGCTGCTTCTGGCGAACCAGAGCAGCGCACAGAAACACCATTTACCTTCCCGCCGGAGCGGTACCTATTTATCTACTTGCACTTTGACGTGCTTTTGAACTGCTAGGTTGGCAGGAGCAGGGACCGAGCAAAGGGAGCTCACCCCCTCGCGGGGATTCGAACTGCCGACCTTCTGATCAGCAAGCCCTAGGCTCTGTGGTTTAGACCACAGCACCACCCGCGTCCTTATGATTTTCACAACAAATATAAGTTAGATCAGTTGCACTATCCCAGTATGGGGAGGGTGGGGAGAGTGGATTCATGGTACAGATGATGTTTGAACAAGACAAAAAAAGGAGGCCAAGCTCTGGTTGAAAACCCTGTTGTAGCCATAAAACTGGTGTTTGGTTTGGGTGTTTAAAAACAAACTCAATCTGAAATACAAGGTAGTGGACTTGTGGAGAGTGGAGGTGAGCAGCCATAGGTGTACAAAAATGACTGGCTTGGGAACTGGAAGTTATATAGGGCATAGGGATTACTCAGCAATCAATGTGTAAGTCATACAGATTCCTGGACCTCTAAAGAAACAAATAACAAAAGCTGCCATTATTATTATTATTATTATTATTATTATTATTATTATTATTATTATTTGAATTTGTATACCACCCTATACCTGGAGGTCTCTGAGTGGTTCACATAAAAAGATCACAGTATATATAAAAAGTAAAAGCAATAACCCAATACCTCCCGAAAGGAGCCACATTTTATAAGGGTCTGGGGTGTTGATCGGGTCAACCCAAGGCCTGGTTAAAAAGGAATGTTTTTGCCTGGTGCCTAATGGTGTATAATGAAGGCGCCAGGCAAACTTCCCTGGGGAGAACATTCCACAGACGGGGAGCCACTGCAGAGAAGGCCCGTTCTCGTGTTGCCACCCTCTGGACCTCTCAAGGAGGAGGCACACAATACATTAGCCAGTATAGTGTTATATCATATCCTTCACAACTTGGAAGAATATCCTCACTTGTTGGTACTGTAGTAGTTTCATCTTTCTCTGCAGAATCTCTTGCCTCTGCCTCCTGTAATAAACTTGTATGCGGTGCAGTTTGGCCCAGCTGCTGTTGTGACGTAAACTTCAATATACCTTACCACTGTCTCACCCTCCTTTTAAAAAGGCTGGGGCTGAACCTGAAGTGGGCAAGTACAGTGTAGTTGTTCTCATCAGCTGAGGAGTAAAGCTTCAGAAGTCTCCTGCCCCCAGGCTTAGCCTCTCCAGAGAGATTTGGGGAAAGTACTATCTCAACTTCCTTGTTGGCTGCCCTTAGAACATACAAGGCGTAGAACTGTATCAGGGCAGCGACAGGGAGTGTTCCTGCTCTTGGCACAAGTATACAGACATTCAGGAGCATTTCAAATGGAAAATCACAGTCTTCCCTCAAACATGAAGATATGTTTGAGAGATGTTGCTGTGGGATTGGGAGTGTTTGCTTGCATAGCATCTCCTTTGTCTCCTCTAAAGGGAGCAGGTAGCAAGACAGACCAGCAGTAAGACTAGATAAACCATTGGTCTGAATTTGGTTAGCTCTAACTCCAGCTGAGAAAGTTAACGCCTTCCTTTTTCCTTCTATTTACAGAAACATCACCGGACAGAGTCAAACCAAAGCCAGAATTGGTGGCTGCATCTTAACTCCATTTCCTGGGGGATCCCTGCAGGCTATCCTGGACTCCCAGCATGCCTAGGGTGCAAGAGGCTTCCGTGGTGTCGCATTGGCTCTGAACAGCCACGCTGGAGCAGGTTTCCTGCACAGAATGGAAGCTGTAAACTGGTTAATATCCCATATCAAGATTATTTTGTAGTGTGCACACTCCTTTTTTTGTAACGTAAACTGGATTAAATGGTGACTCTCAAAACCCTTCAAGCCAAATGCTTTCTACAGACCTGATGTCAGCTGCAGACCTGCCTCAGACGCCAGCACAGCCTCTTGCTAACTCTGCCTAAGTCCCATGGTGCCCTTTTGAGCTTGTGGGCACTGTGAAAAGTTACGAGCTTTCTGCTACCGTGCGGAAAGAATTGCTGGGAACCCTCTTGGCCTTCCTCTTCACTTGCCTCTCTTCAGTTCTCTGGCTTTTTCGAATGGGTTCTCTCTCTCTTTTTTTCCCTTTGTTTTTTTGGAAAGAATGGAATTTACGGAACTTTGGCCTGTACCTGAATTAGACCTTGCTAGCTTGATGCTGAGATGGGAGCATCACTTCCAATGGTAGCAACAATTGCTTGTGCTGACGTGGTAGTGGAAATACAAGAAGATTACCCCGTGTCCAGTGTGCTTCTGAGACAAATGCAGTTAATAGTTCTATGCACCACCAGGTAGCGATGCGAGGCTGCTGGCCTTGATCTCAGAAAACTGAAGGCCTGTTTCCTACAGGGATAGGAATCTATAAAAAGTGCTTGCAAAGGATTAATTCCTGAAATCCTATACAGGCATCCTGTTTCCCCCTTCCTTTTTCTTCCTTAACAAATCCATGGTGTGAAGAGCCGAACACAGTTCAGCTGAAACTTCTCAACAGGAGAGGGGTTTGGTAGTTGCAAAGCGGCTTCTTGATTAATCTTCCCTTCCCAGCTTATCACAGCTGTGAAATGGGCTGAGACAGGAGGCACATCACCTGTTTTCAGAGGTGGAGGCTGCCTGCCATGTCTGCTTTTCCTCTGTTCTTGTATGGAGCAGTCAGGAACATGGGAAGCCAGTGGGGCTAAGTATTGCTTTCCTCATAATTATAGAAAACCTGAATGTGCTTCTCCGCCCCCCTCCTGTATGCTCGAAAGGGCTGGATCCTAGTTCGTTCTGATGGCCTCCTTGCCCTTAAAAGGATGACAAAAGACTTTGCCCCAGATCACACGGCTTCAGGAACCTTGAAAAATGGGTCTGACCTGCTTTCACAGTTGCAGCCCACCAAACTTGTATCCCAGACTTACTGCCTTTTGAGAGCCAGCTGGTCTGTGCTGAGCACGACCCGCAGGACCCGCTGAGATGGGGGCCAACCATGGCTGAGCGGTTGGATGGGTTGATGCAGTGGGGTGGGGGGTGGGAGGAGAATGATATTGAAGGCTCATTCTACATACAGAAGTAGTAGAGGTTGCCACTGTCTGGGGTCTACAGCTCAGCACTGATAAACATTTCCTCTGATTGACCCCACTTTCTCTCTGAACCCTTCCCCAAACCACCTTGTTAGTGAGTGGAATTGTATCCTCAGGCTCCTGGGATTCAAGCCTCTTTGAATGTAGTGGGTTTTCCCCAGTGGGTTTTTGACCAAGGCCCTGCCTGTTTTGCTGCTGCAAAGAACCCTGAATGACTCGTCTTCAAAGTCCTCTGCTAGCACTTGCCTATTACCATTCACAGGGAGATGGAGCTGCTTGATAGTGGCCCTTCAAGGTACACCTAGACCTTCCCCCACCTAGGCACTCTTTGTTAGCATTAGGAAGGCTGACAAGTAGATCAGATTGAGTTCATGGTTCGCACTTAAGTCATCCTTTCTATATAATGTGCTCAAAGACCATTCGACCAGCCTTTACATCTGGGAGACAAATAATTACGGGAAGTGTGCTGTGATTTCTTACAAGTTAGTTTGTCTGTTGCCAATTCTGTCTCAGTACTGCTGTATTCACTTTGTTCACCAGGTGGCAGTCCTACCCTTACCTGTTCCATCACTGTGGCTGAGAACAAACATTCTCCGGCTTTAACCTCTTAGTTGCTGTGGACTGCTGTCATTGACTGATTGTTACTACATTTGTGAGCAAATGCCAAGGCCTGCTTCTCAAGCAGGACTTTCTCATTGGTATTAAGGGTACTGTAGAAGCATTCAGCTTCCCTACAGGGATCCCCAGTAGGCTCCATTGCGCCCAGTTAACTAGGTAGCTCAGTGCCCAGGGGAAATTAACGGGAGTGCGTTTTTCTTCCTCTTCTTCACTGCCAAGAAGTACAGGAAAGAAAGCCAGCGAAAGAGCCTGCCAGCTCCATAGAAGAGTAAGGACTGCAGATATGTAAAGTGGCCTTAGAGAGTAGCCACAGTGCTAACTAAACAGCTTCCCTCTGCAATATCCCCAGTCGGTGACATCTTTGGCTAAAGCCGGGTAAGATTAGGGCTGCTGCCCAGCCTCTCCAAACTCTCTGCTTCCTGCGCGTGAGTCAAAAATTTCCATCTCTTGGCTGAATCTCTGTGCAGCTCCTCAAACAGTAAAGCCAGCAGGAGCAGTTCAGGGTAGCAGCAATAAAGTGTTTCTGACGCCTTCAATCTCTGGTGTCCAGTCGCATACCTCCATCAGCAGCCAATGCACTTCCTCCCACGCCACCCCACCTTGGGACCTGAAACGTATAGAGGATGTTGGCTTCCTAGGATTTCTCTTACGGAGCAGGAAGGGCCTTTCTGAAAGAATCCTTGTTGGTTAGAAAGTTAAGGAGAAGATTGTGAATGGCACTCTCCTGTTCCAGAATGTATGCAAGGGGCGGTTTTGACTTGCTAGTTTGTTAAAGAGCAGCTGGACTACTCCATGGCATTGTTGGTAACCTTTGGGGAGACTGAAACTGGTGCTACAGAAAGAAGGGACACAGGTAAGAGTGTTAATGTCAGCCTGTCTTTTGTTTTTGTTTTTCTGCAGTGGGTCTGCCTTTTTGGTGGGGAGGAAAAGCCACAATGAGTGTCCCACACAAAGCATCCTCACCCCCAGGGGATGGCAATCTCAAAACAGAGAAGAAAAGAAATTACTGGGTTTTCTTTTTTTCTTAGGTGTTCCTGGGAATAAAACTCTTCAAATGGAAGAGACCAAAGTTTAGCACCCATTACGCAAGTGGCAAGACTCTAAACAGAGCATTACTCAAAAGTTGTCCACGAGGGAACAGTGCTTCTGCTAGATATCAGCTTGATATGGATGTTCTTCCCGCTGCCTTGACTTCAGGGAGTTGCTGCCTTTTAAACTCTGTGTGAGTGGGCACCTTGCCTCCTGAGCTAGTTATCCCTTGTGGCCTCCGTGCATGTTCCTTAAGAAGAGTTGCTTCTTTATTTTTATTTCCTCCTTTCCTTCCTTTCCTTCATATGCCTTGAGCTTATGTAACTGCTGCTGTGTGATGCCTGGCCCTGATGTGGTTTCTATGCCAACCCAGTGCAATACTGGGCTACTGGGAGAAGGAAAGCAGGGAGAGGATTTTGCTCAGGTATTGGCCAAATCAGCGGTTCTGGGGGTGTCAAAAATCAGAATGGCTTTTCTGAACTCCTAGCCTGTCTTATAGATCAGGAGTGGCTAACCTGTGACACTATTTGTTCTCGGACTCCAGCTCCCATCCGCCTCAGCCAGCATGGCCAGTGGTCAGGGATGATGAGATGTCTGTAGCTCAATAGCATCTGGAGGGCTAGACGTTTCCTACCCCTGTTCTAGATAAATGAAGTTTTTTGGGCATTGAAGCAGTCAACCACCCACAATTAGATTCTGGGTGGGAACCAGGGGTGAAGAACTTGTGGTCCTTCGGGTGTTATTGGACTACCAGCCCCCAACAGCCTCAGACAGCATTGCCAGTGTAGCTATTGATGTAGCTATTCAAGTTGAAATCCAGCAACATCTGGAAGGCCACAGCTTCCCAACAAGGCTCCCACCCCTGGTTGATGTTCCATTATCTCTTTAGCTTTTCTAGAGAAGCTACAATTTCCATTGAAGGATGACTGAGATGTTCTTCCCCTCAGACCAATAGAGATTCCTTCCATTTTTCAACCTTACCTGTCCCTGGTACGTTGTATTGAGTGCTATAGTTTACAAACACTGTAAAAGTAGAGCAAGTACAGACTCTGGGGTTCACCAAGGCAGCTGATGAGGGAAAGATCATTCTATACTGCAGCTTCCAGTACTACCACACCATGCAAGTTCCTTCTCACAGATACTGAAAGGAATCTTGCAGAAGTTTGGTATATTTTACTTTATTGCTGCTTATAGTCTATACTCTTAAGGGCAGGAAAGGGGGGTTCTGTGTCAAGACAAAATAAACTAGGCCACATCCCTAAATTAGCCAGTCACAGGGCAAGAAAAGTATTGACAGGTATGTAGATTTTATAACCCACCCTTCTGTGTAAAACCAGAGTAGCTTCCACTCAAACTATGGCAAAGCTTTAACAAATTAACAAGAGTAGTCTAACCAATAAATGATCCAACTGAAGAAGTCTGAATGCCTATGAAAACTGGAAAGCTTGGGTCAACAAAGACATTTTGACTTGCTTCTGAATGCAGGGATGGGAGTGAATGGGTAACATCCCCCATGTAAGGAAACATGGGTGCCATTTTGCTAGTTAATACATCCTAAGTTAAAACTTGGATCAGCACCTCTCCAGGGCACAGCAATGGAGCAGCAAACTCCCTAATTCAGGGATGAGGATTTCTCTCCCCCCCCCCCCCGCCCCCTAAACCAAGGCCCATGTTATATCATCTGAAAACTGTTAGGGCTCACATTCATTCAGTGGATGTGGCCAGATAGAAAAGTAAGTGGCGCCAGAGCAAAAGTGAGCAGGAATTGCAGATGTGTCTCTTAATCTTTGTCCATTCTTCTAGAATGTACATACAAGACGAGGCTTGGGCTGTTGATGATCTTAAAAATGGTACCCAGAAGCAAATGATAAGTTATTGCATATCCTTCAAATGGGCTGCTGCGTTGTGTCAGCAGTGGTTTCTTTCAAAGTTCCTCAGTTTTAAAGCTGGGTGTTGACAAAAGCATGGGCAATGGGTTCCAAAAACCTTGTTCTCCAATGATAATCTTTTTTACTTGGGGAAATGTTTAGTTCCGGCCACAGTTTCCATCTGGGAATTGAGGGTCTTTCCAGGATATGGTAAACACAGATGGGTCTCCTCCAGCTAATGTGGATTTCTGACCAGTGTTACCTCTGTGTTGTCTGGATTCCACCTAAGGTTGTTCCACTCTGCCCCACGCAGCCACAGTCGCCAGGAAAGAAGCAGCACCTGAATCTGATATAAAAGAAGCCTGGGTGTTGTCAGCATGTTGATGACACTTCAGCCCTGTTCTTTGGATGATCTTGGGAGCTTCACGAAGGTGTTAGGGAGAAAGGGAAATGACAGGATTCTTCAGCACTCCATAGGAGAACAGCCAGAGATGCGAGGAACAATTTCTCCCAACAGAACTCTCTCGGTGACTGGAGAGGTAATTTTCCTATAACATGATTTGTTAAGCAAGGGGTGCATAATTTGAGACTCTGCTCAGTTTTCTGGCTGTTAAGTTACATTGAACTCACTGGGACTTGCTTTTGAGTAGACCTGTATGGAAGTACACTGAGAGCCTTTCAGATATTGACCCCATCAGTAAAGGGAAGACCAGCTTGCTTCATTGGTTAGGCTCAAGAAGTCCAGCTCACTTGATAACAATCCAGAGTACACATTGCACCCTTGTTTTCGGAGACAGTTTCAGTTACCAGACTGCGAAAGGAAAGGAATATTAGCAGGGGAGGAAATGGCTTCATACTTGAGCACTTACTCGTGGGCAACATAACTCAGCATCCTTTGCACTTAATTCTTTTGCTGTCCAAATATCCCAAATTGGTTATCCTTAGTTAAAGAGCATGACTTTTAAAAACAAAAGCCCTATCCAACCAACCAATTATGCAAATTGCATAAGCTATTCCCATCTTCCTAAGGGATCCCCGGAGAGCAATGTGAGGTTCTGCATTTACTGGCCTATAAATCAATTTAATATACAAGGTGTGGGGAGTGTAGGTTTGGAAGTCTCTAAGGAAGTGATACTTATATCTATTTCTAATTCTTTTCCCTTATATTATTTGCTGCATTTCACCAAAGCCATCAGGAAACCTCTCTGCAACATTCCACTGTGGTCCCCCTTAAACCATGCCTAATGGAAAACTAGGTTGAAGAAAGAGTTTGCTTACCTGTATTAGAAGCTCATTCCATGTATTGATTCAAATTTACAGCTCACCCTAAAGGCTTCAGACAGAAACACGCACATACCCACACCTATTAAAATGCAATGAAACCTAATAAAATTACAACACTAAAATAAACTCTGCCAGATCTCCAAAAGCCAGTCTAAACAGGTCTTAACAGTGTTAACGAAATATGTTCAGGCTTGGACTTTGGGAGACTTTTAAGCGGAGGGGGTGGAAATCTAAGCAGATTTGGCAATATGTCGGAGTGTCATTTTTTGCCTCCAACTGCCTAGGACTTGCCAATCAGAAGGCCGGCGGTTCGAATCCCCATGACGGGGTGAGCTCCCGTTGCTCGGTCCCTGCTCCTGCCAACCTAGCAGTTCGAAAGCACATCAAAGTGCAAGTAGATAAATAGGTACCGCTCCAGCGGGAAGGTAAATGGTGTTTCCGTGCGCTGCTCTGGTTCCCCAGAAGCAGCTTAGTCATGCTGGCCACATGACCCGGAAGCTGTACGCCGGCTCCCTCGGCCAATAAAGCAAGATGAGCGCCACAACCCCAGAGTCGGCCACGACTGGACCTAATGGTCAGGGGTCCCTTTACTCCATGTCGCTAGATTTTTAAAACGGAGAGAAAGAATACTGTTTTCGAATCCTCCACCATTTCGCAGAGGGAAATAGGAGCAGCAAGCACCCATATTCTCTGACCCAAGTTTTACTGCCCTGGTCTCCTCTATCCCTGACTAACTACACATAGCTGAAGGTTTTGGTCTTTTGTCGTAAAATCTGCAAATGCCTTTCTCTGATGGGAAGAGGATATTTGTTTGGTTAAAAATCTATTGTACTCCCAATAAGATTGTCAAAAGTTCCAAAATACAGCTCAGCAGCTGCAATGTGCAAATTGGGAGGCCTTGCACAGCGTGGTGCCTTTGTGTTCATGTGCCTGCATTGACACACAATATGATAATCTGTTTCCCTGTTCCCGAGATTTGCATTCTTAAGAAAACCACCAAAACACTAATTTTCGTAAGGCATTTCCAAAGGGAAAAAAGGCCAAAATAATGAAAGTGATTTATCAAGGGATGGTGCTGGGAAATAGGGACTGTCGTTGGTGAACAAAACATGTGTTTTGATGTTGCTTCTGGTATGAAAATGTCTAAAGCCAGCTCTGCTTTCAGAGGCCACTTCTTTCTTATCATGGCCTCAGAGAAACAGTCTCTTGCTTTAACCTTCTGCGTACCCTACCAATCTCTGGGAGTTCGGAACATGAGTACATGGAAGGACCTTTGTCTGACTTTCTAAATAATAAATGCCTCCTTTGCCATCAGAAGATGATGTTGGAGATTAATAGTGACAGCTGCAAGAAAGAATAAACTTTTGTTAAAGGGCATTCTGGGTATCATCAGCATCAGCAGTGGATCTGTACAGAGTGGGAGGCTGTCTCTGAGCTATCCTGCCCACATGTGTGAGAGACAAATTCACCAATGATACATAAGCTTCACATGGCCCCCTAACCTCCCCTCCAGTTATAGTTTCGTCCATCTGCTTTCTGTGGCATGTCAAGTGTAAGGTAGGTTGAACTGATCCTGCTGAGATTTATAAGAGGAATACAGTAATCAAATTCTCATCGTTTGGTTGAAGCCTCTGTGGAGACTTCAAGAACAAGATAACACTAGTGCCGCTGCAACACATTTTAAATAATGTGCTTGTTGGCATCACCATGGAAATGAACGGAACCGACCATAGCATATGATGACAGGATGGATTTTTTCCGCAGCTATAATAGTTGAGCCTTTGTGACAGTTCATGCCGAATTATGTGCATTGGTCTAGTTTGCATAACTGGTGCTGAGTAGCTTTTTAAAAAAAAATAATTGCATGCAAAATCTAGAAGCAGATAAAAAAACAACAACCACAAGATGTTCCTTGAGCTTGAAAACCATGGTGACTACAGAACAAAGACAAGACAGAAATGGCTTCTAGCGGGCAAAGCTAGCAATACATGAAAAAGTGCCTTGCTGTTGCTATGCTCCCTTTTTGGATAAATCTGGCTTGGCCACTGCGATACCCCTAACCTCTGTGCTCTGGGAACATCCAGGATGGATTACTGTCATGCACTCTGCATGGGGAATATGAATGGAAAACTTAAACTGCCCCCCCCACCAAATGCAGCAGCTAGATTACTGGGTCACCTTCCATTTAGAATATATGCAACCTCTGCCCTGGTTGCCAGTTTATTTATGAGCCTAATCCAAAATGCTCACATTAGTTTTTAAAGCCCTAAACAAATTAGGCCCCAAATATCTGAAAGACTGCTTCCTTCCCTACAGAGCCTTTTAGGTGTTAGGATCAGCAGAGGGGGTCCTCTTGGTAGTTCCACACCCCCACTCAGATGGTTTTTTTTAGGGGAGGGTGGCAGCCTGGGACAGGGCCTTTTCTGTGCAATCCCCTTCCCACAAAGGTGCTTACAGCAACTTCATTTTTCACTTTCCATCATATGCGGAAGACACATCACCCTGCTTTGGGCTTGGATACCCGAGATGTATGTTTTTGTGGCTCACCCTGTTTTTCTGACAGTGTTTTTTTTTATCTTCTTCTGAATCTGTGCATAAGAATACAGTGGTACCTCGGGTTAAGAACTTAATTCGTTCCAGAGGTCTGTTCTTAACCTGAAACTGTTCTTAACCTAAAGCACCACTTTAGCTAATGGGGCCTCCTGCTGCCGCTGCGCCACCGCTGCATGATTTCTGTTCTCATCCTGAGGTAAAGTTCTTAACCCGAGGTAATATTTCTGGGTTAGCGGAGTCTGTAACCTGAAGTGTATGTAACCCGAGGTACCACTGTACTACTCAGAATAGATTGTCCAAATTAAGACTGCTGCATTTGCCTATTTTTCCATGTATAAGATGCCCCCATGTATAAGACTCCCCCCTATTTTGGGGGACTCCAAATTAAGAAAACAGTCCTCAGAGCTACCTGTGTATAAGACGAGCCCCAATTTTAAACCTAATTTTTTGGTTAAAAAACCTAGTCTTATACACGGAAAAAGGGAAGCCCTAAGCTAGATGCAACAGACTTGGTGGTTCAAGCCATGCTTTAGAGAAATGTGGCTTCTAAACCTCCTTCCACTATCTCTGTTTTGTGCCAATGTGTGTGACCCAGGAAGGCTGGAAATTAATTTATACCTTCTTCAACTGCTCTGTTAGGTGGTGGTAATTTAAAAAAAAAAAGCAAGTAGATTCACAGCCAAGCACATGAACTACTTTCATGAAAACAGAGGTAGCATTTAAATATAGGGCTCACAAGCCCATATTTCATCCTCACAACAATAACATAGGTCCAGACAAGTATTATTCCCAGTATACCAACGGGGAGGAATTGTGACTGAACAGTGCCGGATTACAAAAGCCATAATTAAATTTGAGCCTCGGTCTTGCAAGTGCAACGCTCTGCCCACCAGATTGGATTAGGAGAGGAAACCTCAACAGTCACAGTTTACTAGGCGCATGATCAGATTGGACTGCTGCAGGTAGACTGGCATAGGCCCTTTTCTTCCCCAACCCTCTTTGTACCAATATAATTTTCTCTTTAATCTATTCCGTTCCCTCTAATCTAAACTATTCAGATTTCCCTCTAGTCTGTTCAGTTCGGTTTCTGAACTTGTCAGCTGCTGCCCAGAGATCCTGGTTGTCTGCGTGCAACACCCTTTCATGCTAAGACTGCTTTGCGAGGTAGGCCAGTTGTGCCTGTAACATTTTCCAAAAAGCTGATCCAACTCTAATCAGGGGAATAACCCCAGCGCTATGAGCCAGTTAGTGGCCAGGAAGGATGGCAAATAAAGTGCCAAGGCTAGGTTTTTACTTTAACAGCTTTTATTAAGAATAAAAATACGAGATAACAAAAGAAGTAAAGTTTGACATCTAAGTAACCTATGGAAGTCTAGTTATAATTGTCCACTACTAACACAGGGAGGGTCTTCTCAAGTATAGAAGCAGTGTGTTGCTTCTCTCAATGGTCACAGATGAGGGATAAAGGCAGTGTTTTCTATATTTATGGTCCATCAGGGCCCAGGTGCTTTTATGTGACGGCTTGCCTGACACAGAGAAAATGTACCTTTGGGTCATGTTGCAGGTACACAGGAAAGGAGCCTGAAGTGTCTGGGAAAGTTACGCAAAAGGAGGTGCAAATTAATACAGAAATTGCACAGGCTATCGCCAACAGACAGGATATTGCAAAGCATTGCTCAGCTTTACGGATCTAAAATGAGGGTGAAGATATCACATCCCCACTTAGAAGGAATGGGGACTAGAAAGGTTATGTGTCTTAAATATAATGCCCTTGCCAGGATAGATCTACATCTGTGTGTGTGTGTGATTGCATATGTTTATTTAACACCCCCCCAAAAAAATACAGAGCAGGCCTTGGCTTGGGATAGAAACAAATGTAAAATAATCTGGAAGCCTTCTGCACCCATGGATACCAACTGTGAGCATTTGTTCTGAAGATCAAAAAACATTTGGGCTTCTCCACATTTACCTTTCCTCTTTCCAGGCACGGTCCAATTAAGCACTAAAGAGCAGATTTTCGCTCTGGGGAAAGCTCTGGGGCAAAAAAACTCAACAATGGTCATACACAGAGTTTTTAAGCCTGGAAAGAGCAGGGCAAAGCATAAATGTGAATAAGCCCTTAGTCTTAGTACACAATAAGGTAAAATAAAAGGTAAAGGTACCCCTTACCATTAGGTCCAGTCACGGACGACTCTGGGATTGTGGCGCTCATCTCGCTCTATAGGCCGAGGGAGCCGGTGTTTGTCTGCAGACAGCTTCCGGGTCATGTGGCTAGCATGACTAAGCCACTTCTGGCAAAATCAGAGCAGTGCACGGAAATGCCGTTTACCTTCAGCATTGCTGAAGGCTGGTAAATAAATCTTTTCCATTTTTATTTTTTTTTAACCAAACAAGTAAAACTCCTCTACACGCCTCACCTCTCTTGACTTGTTGCCCCGATGCAAAGGTGGAGAGGTGATGGAGAGGGCAACTGTAGTCTGGTTGGACAAAGGGAAGAAAAAAATCTCTAATGCACATTAGTTCCAGGGCGCACTGCCCCCAACAGCTGCAAATTCGGTCATAGTCAAGGATTCCCGGCAGCTGGATCTTTTCTTAATACGTAAAGTTAGGTGATAGATCTGTTTCACCTCCTAGGTTCCTGCTTCTGTTTAAAGCACAGGAGGTGAGCTCAGAGAGGATTGGGAGCTCAGGCAGTGAGGTGGGAGTGGGGGTCTTCATGCCTGCATTCCGTTTTCCACCATTCAGAACCATTAAACCAGCCCCGTACAATTGATGTGTTTTGTGTCCTTCTAAATAAACAACTAAATTACTGCAGTGTGGGAAAACTGAGGATTGGGGGAATATTGAGTGAATAAGGAGACTCCCTCAGCTGCACAGCCTGGCTGAGTGTTCCTTCCATTCCATTGTTCTTTTGACTCCAAATTGCCCCAGTGATAATTATGAAATATTAGAACTGCAGGAAAGGCTGGTGGCTGCATAGAATGGATGCTGAGTCTTAGACTTTTAAGTGCTGGTTTTGACCTCATAAATGAACAGTATCAAAAAAGAAAGAAAGGGAAAGTTAATGGTCATGTGAAGAAAAGGCAACCCCAGAGATTTCTGGCAATGTGCCAGCTCCGTTTAAAATGTCCCTAAAAGTCACTGGAGTTTTTTTTTTTTTAATGAAACGAAACCAACCCCAGTTCGCTCTGCTAGTTAACAGCTTGTGTGCCCCTATTAGATTAATGCAGTGTCTCTGTATTGCTTGACTTGGTCACTAGATGGCAGCAACCATCTCTCTCAGAACTTTCCCCTTCGTCTTAATAAATCTTTAGGAGAGGTGGGGAAGGTGTGAAGTTGTTTCTGTGAAAAGGACATTTCAGGTGGGCGTGGAAACTACAGCGACTCTCCAACTCTCTGTGAAGGTGCGAGAATGCAACTTTTTCAACATTCCCCTCATGTTAACTCAAGCTAGTGTTGTTTATACATGCCCCTTCTCACATTAGGCATTGAATTGATGGCAAATCCACACAGACAAAACAGCGGGTCGAAACTGAGTGAAATTGTGCCGGGTAACAAAAACCAGCTGTGCAATTGCTTCACCTCAGATTCAGAGCACAACTGAGCCCACTACACAACACATTTTCAGTAATATGAAAATAAAAGTGGCTTGAGCTTAATACCTCAAGGACCGCCTCTTTACCTATGAACTTACCCGGACCTTAGACCGTTTTCTGAGGCCCTCCTTCGTGTGCCCCCTTCTTCTAGAGGTTCAGAGGGTGGCAACATGAGAAAGGGGCCTTTTCTGCAGTGGCTCCCCGTCTGTGGAATGCTCTCCCCAGGGAAGTTTGCCTGGCTCCTTCATTATACACCTTTAGGTGCCAGGCAAAAATGTTCCTCTTTAACCAGGCCTTTGGTTGATCGACATCCAGTGTCCTTTTAAAATGTGTTGGGGTTATTGGGTTGTTTTTATTTTTATTTTGATTATGTATTTTGTGTTTTGTGTTTTTATATTGTGATTTTATCCTGTGACCTGTGGGTATACGGTGGTATAATTTTTTTAAAATAATAATAATAATAATAATAATAATAATAATAATAATAATAATAATAATAATAGAGCTGTGAACAGGTAAGAGGTAGAACATTAGCTGCTTTGCACAGGTTTCTGACTTCATATTGGATCCATTTAAGGACAGGTCCTCTGGACATGCCAACTTGGTGACGTGACTGGAAGAAAGTGAAAAGAGAGAAGTTTTTCCTCCCTCTCCCATCAGTCCTAGAACAGGCATCCAATGAAGAAGAATGGTAGAAGATTCAGGACAGACAAGAGTACTGGTAAATACTTTATCACACAGCACATTGTTACCCTGTGGAACTCACTTCCACAAGAGGCAGTGATAGCCACCAGCTTGGACAGCTGGATTTGGATTAGACTAATTCATGGAGGATAAGGCTATCCATGGCTGCTAGGGAAGATGACCATGCCTTGTCTTTAGAATCAAAGAAGGGTCTGTCTCAGAGAACCTGTGGCTACTGCCCTAGACCTGCTTCTGAGCTTCCCATAGGCATCTGATTGGCTACTGCAGGGAACAGGATGCTGGCCATTGGTTCCATTGGCTTGGTTCTAAAATGGGCAGGTGGAGTCAGAGACCCAAGAGATCACATATGACAGGCAGAAGTATTTTTGCTGTCTCTCTCAGAGAGCCAGTGTGGTGTAGTGGTTAAGAGCGGTAGACTTGTAATCTGGTGAACCGGGTTCGCGTCTCCGCTCCTCCACATGCAGCTGCTGGGTGACCTTGGGCTAGTCACACTTCTCTGAAGTCTCTCAGCCTCACTCACCTCACAGAGTGTTTGGTGTGGGGAAGGAAGGGAAAGGAGAATGTTAGCCGCTTTGAGACTCCTTTGGGTAGTGATAAAGCGGGATATCAAATCCAGACTCCTCCTCCTCCTCTTCTTCTTCTTCTTCTTCTTCTTCTTCTTCTTCTTCTTCTCCTCTCTCACCCCAAGGTGGGTTACAGAGCTGACTACTATTAAGGAAGTGTTTGGTCAAACATCAGACATAAGGTAACATGGACCATTAATAACTCAGTCTTATGTCAAGGAATAGCTTGCAAAGCTAAGCACCCTTGCAACTGTACAGCATTTGCACAGCAGCTTGCACTGCTTCAGGAATGCAGTTCTGGCATCACAGACGTGCAGCTGTATGATACCTGGCATAGCATGTGAGGGAGGAGCATCTAGCTGGCCCACTCCCAATCACCTTATTGTGCCAATACCGTGCCTTCAATCCAAAAGCACAGCTGCTGGTTCAAAAACACTGCAGTATAGTCAATGAACAGCTGAGCAGAACAACCAGCAGACACTCCCCACATGCAAGAGTGTTTATTAAAAATGTTTCTATGCTGCTTTTAATTTACAAAGTAACACCAGAGCAGTTCACATAATAATAAAATATAATAATAAGCCAAGCTGCGCCAATATGCTTTACACCCGGTCTCTATATCCCTGCCCAATCTTTTTCCATTTTTCCACTGAGGCACATTCGACACTGCCTGGCAGTGTTGGAAAACAAGAAGTTGGGCATCTAGTGTGGTGGCACAGGCATTATGGAACACTCTGCCTAATGAAATTAAGTTGGTGCCTTCTTTAATGAGTTTTAGGTGCCAAGTTAAGACTTGATTATCTTGGCAAGCCTTCCTATGAAAATGACCAACGGTTTCTATCACATTCTTGTCAGGTGTTATTCTGTTTCTTTAATGTACAGTGGTACCTCGGATTACAAAAACCTTGGGTTACAAACATTTCGGGTTACGGACGCCGCTAACCATTAAGTAGTAAAGGTAAAGGTAAAGGTACCCCTGCCCGTACGGGCCAGTCATGTCCGACTCTGGGGTTGCGTGCTCATCTCGCTTAAGAGGCTGGGAGCCAGTGCTGTCCGAAGACACTTCCAGGTCACGTGGCCAGCATGATGAAGCTGCTCTGGCGAGCCAGCACCAGCGCAGCACACGGAAACGTTACCTTCCCGCTGTAAATCGGTACCTATTTATCTACTTGCACTTGGGGGTGCTTTCGAACTGCTAGGTGGGCAGGAGCTGGGACCGAACGACGGGAGCTCACCCTGCCGCAGGGATTCGAACCGCCGACCATGCGATTGGCAAGTCCTAGGCACTGAGGTTTTACCCACAGCACCATTACTAGTACCTCGGGTTAAAAACTTTACCTCAGGATGAGAACAGAAATCACTCAGTGGCAGCAGTGGGAGGCCCCATTAGATAAAGTGGTACCTCAGGTTAAGAACGTTTTCAGGTGAAGAACAGACCTCCAGAACGAATTAAGTTCGTAACCAGAGGTACCACTGTACTTTGCTTTGACTTTATTATGTTGCTTTGGCTAATTGAGTTACCCTTTATATAGGTTTTGATATAGATATTAATAACTAAAAATAAAACTGGTAAAATCAGTGACCAGTGTTAATAATATTAACAGGGAAATTATGAGTCAACAGATATGTCTTTGATTGGGAATGAAACCTTCCCCCCTACACACAACTGATACTTGACCTCAAGGGGGAGCCTGCCACATGGTAGGTGTCACAATAGAGAAGTGACCCAAAAAAAAGGATGGCTGGCCCACAGCATGATCCCCTGCAATGCAGGAATCTAGGTTTGCCATATTTCAAAAAGTGAAAATCCAGACACAAAAGTTGTTGAGCTTTGAGGGGTTTTTTTTGGGGGGGGGGGTCAAAGCTGTTTGTCCTAGTGCCTTTCAAATTCTGGCTGTGTCCGAAAGAATTCAGAACATATCAAGGTTCAGAGGTGAGAGGAGTGACCAGCCAATGTCTGGAACTACAGCGCATCAGTGCGAGTAGAAAAATAAGTACCGCTGCGGCAGGAAGGGAAACAACATTTCTGTGTGCTCTGGCTTCTGTCACGGTGTCCCGTTGCACCAGAAGTGGTTTAGTCATGCTGCCCACATGACCCAAAAAGCTGTCTGTGGACAAACACCGGCTCCCTTGGCCTGATGCAAGATGAGCACCGCAGCCCATAGTTGCCTTTGACTGGACTTAACACTCCAGGGGTCTTTTACCTTTCACCTTTTTACAAATAATACTGCTTACTGCATTGAAGCAGTTCTAATCAATGCAGGAATCTATTTCACATTTCTTAATTCTTTATGACCCAAACATACACACACGTCAGTACATGGTATTTTCCTCCCCTCCCTGTTCCATGTAGAGAAACCAGCTGCACTGGCAGTGAAATCTTATTTCATTCAGCACTGTTGATGTCTTCCACTATGTGTGAAGAAAACAGGCTGGTTTAGGTAGGCTGAGGGTCACACAAAATGCTCTTCCTTCAATGCCTTGCCACCATTCCATTCACACCTAGCATCTGCTTCACTTTGCCTAATGGTTGGGTCAGTCCTATGAACATGATCAGATTAGCTTTAGCAATCAGCTCCAGGTGTAGCTGCCCCATTAGCTGATTGCCCACCTATTAACCTGAACAGAGTCTCTGCCCCATTTCACACTCTGGTTAGATCTCAAGGCAACCTATCTATTGGTAGTCTGTATGCACAGGGTACCACTGTTGGCATCACAATTATTTGCAAGGGGGCTAAACAATCAAGGTGTGCTGCATAATGTACCCTTACGTTATGTGACTGCTTTTAAATTTTATCTCTGCCCACAAGGTCTCCTTGATGGGAACTGCTAACATGAGACCGAAGGTATTTCATGCACAAACTTATGCTTATGCCAATTTAATTTCTCCAGAACTGCCTGCTGTCTTCATCGCATTCTGACTGAGAAACAAGCTAGCATGTATTTGTACATGCTAAGTTATCTTCAAGTTACAGCTGGCAGGGTAAGCTGGGAAAACAATTATTTACACAATACCTGTTCCTAATTATTATTATTTTACATTGTCAAATGAAATACGGTAAATGGTAAGAAAGATCAAAGTTAATTTGGAAACAACTCTTCAAAGGCAAGACAACAAACAGGCCTATTCTTCTGGGAATGGGAAATAAATATTTACTATAGAGTCAGAGAAAATCAGACAACAGAACAGATGAAAATGATAATAATGGCGGGGAGAGTGTACTCTGAACCACTCACTCACTCACTCACTCACTCTCTCACACACACACACTTGCAGGGAAAGTGAATTAAGGAAGGGGATGTTAAGGAGATATAAATGGTTTCCTACTCCAGCATATTTGGATGATCCCCAAAGGGAAACATTAGAAAACCATGATCTGAAAACCATGAAAATCTTATTTGAAAGCAAACACCTTTCTCTCTCTTCTGTTGATAATCCCATAGATATCCAGGTTGTGTGCACAGTCAGTGCCTTTGGATTCTGTAGGGAAGCCACCTGCATGAGGGAGATGCGATGCAAATTCGTCTCGTTAATCTCATTAAACAGCTGACACTTGCAGGTACCGTACCATTTCTGCTTCCTGCAGCAGTACTTTGCAGGCATGGGGAGGGAGCAGAGTTATTATGCGGTGCTTTGTGTTTTTCCCCAGAGTATCCTCCTGTTTCTGAGGAAGGAATATTGGAAAAAGCACTTTGGGTTTTCTAACAGTATTTGTGTTTATATGATCAAAACTCAAAATGTATATGGAAACACACACACACTCCAACAACTACAACTCTAAGTCCCAAACATTGTCAGTTTCACACAATCTATTAATCAATGAAGCCTAAATTCCACTTAGCTCTGTGTGAATGCAATCGGTGTATAGGACTTCATTTCTTATTGGACTAGGTGATGTTCTGATCTAATGGCACAGTGTTGCAGTAGCGCATGCCAGCTGCAGTAGGAACTCCTGCAGCAGTGAACACCAGTATCTGATCTACCAAAAAGTTATTGGGTGTGAGGCTAAGTTTAGCTGCTCCACATGGCATTGCAGTGGAGGTGGAAGCAAAGAATGGCAAAGCCATTTAGAGATGTTTTTGCTTCTGATTATTTACACACATCAGAAATCATTGTACCACCTACCACTACTCCAATCCAGAAAAGACAGTATTAATGTTAGTGCGAGTTCTGCCTGTTCCATATGGGGTCACACTCCTCTGTAAGGATAAGGCTCGTCGTGTTGGTGCGCTTTGCAGTTTGTTGTGCTGACTCTGCTGCTGTGTATTGAGAAATAATTGACTTGATTTGTCTGCTTTATTGGGTGCTGTTAATGCCTATGAGAGTTTATCAATAACAGCATAAAAGTCTTCTAAAATGGCAATACAGTGGTACCTCGGGTTACATAGGCTTCAGGTTACAGACTCCACTAACCCAGAAATAGTACCTTGGGTTAAGAACTTTGCTTCAGGATGAGAACAGAAATCGTGCTCCGACAGCGCGGCAGCAGCAGGAGGCCCCATTAGCTAAAGTGCTGCCTCAGGTTAAGAACAGTTTCAGGTTAAGAACGGACCTCCGGAACGAATTAAGTTCTTAACCCGAAGTACCACTGTAGTAGCTGTACAGCTGCAGAGACATGGAATAGATGGTTTGGGTGTGCATATGGCCTAGGGTTGTTTTATATATATATATATATATATATATATATATATATATATATATAATCAGAGCATAAGCAGCACAGCTTGGCGGTCAGGCGCATAGTTAATATTCCTCACATGGAATATATCACAGAGGGCTTTGCACCATATTCAGCCGAGGCCTGAGCCAAATCAGGCTTACCAAATCAGACTTACCTGGAGGGATCCGGGCCTCCGCTGAGCACCTGCTGAACGAGTGGGAGTTGACACTGCCTTGCCCCTTATCATAGATTTGTAGAGTTGGAAGGGACCACTAGGGGCATCTAGTCCAACCCCCTGCAATGCAAGAACCCTTTGCCCAATGTGGGGCTTGAACCCACAACCCTGAGATTAGGAGTCTTGTGCTCTACCAACTGAGCTACCCCAGGATCCATAGCTAAGTGATCTTGTCCTCTCCATCTTCTCAAAAGACTCTTGCACGGTGCTCCTACACCCTATGGGAGCATTGCCTGGCATACAGGCCAGCAGCAACTACTTGTATTTCTGTCGCCCTTGACTAGGGGGCAAGGATAAGCTCCTGGCACTGCAGCAAGAGATGGCAAAGGATCTCTTTGTGAAGCACCAGCAGGAAGTGGTTCTTGCAAACACAAGAATTAGCCCAATAGCTTGTAATATTAAATGGAGGGGCCTAAAGGTTTTGCTCATGCAGGGTAATTTGGGTGCTTGAATGCAGGGGCCATTATACACTTGAGGGATGTGGCTAAGGACGGGACTCTTATGCTCTCCCAAAACAGGTTCAAATCCACGTATTCCAGCTGAACTAGTTTGTGGGTTGGGCTGTTGACTTAGTAAGTCTTTTCCCCATAGTCACTTCTTTAAAATGTGTCACCATGGTCTGTTTGCACCTCCCTTCCTAAATATAGATGGTTTTAGCACCTCATGGATTATTTGGTGGTGAAGGCAGTAAGGCCCTGAAGCACAGTGGTAGGTTGTGAGAAAGGTTTAAGGGGAACTAAAGTAATGTGTAAGGTAAAGGTAAAGGGACCGCTGACCGTTAGGTCCAGTCGTGGCCGACTCTGGGGTTGTGGCGCTCATCTCGCTTTATTGGCCGAGGGAGCCGGTGTACAGCTTCTGGGTCATGTGGCCAGCATGACTAAGCCGCTTCTGGCGAACCAGAGCAGCGCATGGAAACGCCATTTACCTTCCCGCCAGAGCGGTACCTATTTATCTACTTGCACTTTGACGTGCTTTCGAACTGCTAGGTTGGCAGGAGCAGGGACCGAGCAAAGGGAGCTCACCCCGTCGTGGGGATTCGAACCGCCAACCTTCTGATCAGCAAGTTTTAGGCTCTGTGGTTTAACCCACAGCGCCACCCATGTCCCTAATGTGTAAGATACTTGAGAGCAAACGGTGTGCTTTGTCTCAACTCCATCCTTCACAAAAGGCTGTAATAGTTGGGGTTTGTGTTCCCACCAAGGAGAGTAGGAGATGATAAGTTAAGATGAAGGAAATGAAAGATGAAATACAATACTATTTAGAGTCATGATGATGAGTAAGCAACAGGGCAAAATTGTGTTTTCAAAGCATTCATCGCTGTAGCACTGTCGTCTAGTAGCTCTTTCACCTTTCAGACTTCTTTCCAGGCTTTTGCCATTTTTGGGTGGGGTTCAGTCACATCCTGGCACAATTCAGAGTGTGCATTTAAAGCTGATTTGGAGCTATTGCACAGCAAACCCTATTTCTTTTTAGGCAAGGAAAGTGACTGGGGTGGGGAAGCAATCAAAAGTGTGGCTTTAACCGTTGTTTTGACACAAAGTCTAGCCTTTCCATGAACAAATGGGAGTGGATACTTATGAATAACCAACTTCATCTAATCTCCCTGCAGACAAATCAGCATGAATGTCCATTAAACCAGTCTAGACCTGCCAATGTCATCAGCCACAGTGTTGCATCCTTAGCGCAATGTCTCCCTTACTGAAAACCTTTAGAAATGGGCTGAATCAAAATTTTTGGGGAAAGGTGAGAGAGATTTGTATGGCACCCTAATTTTTTTCAAGAAATCCAGCCCTATTTCTCTTTTCGAATCTTAAATACCTCACAAAATGGCTTATGTGCAATAATGAGCAAATGCATGAGAGATAAAGCATGACACCAGTGTCATAAACTGCAGGGGAAAGAGACTAATTAAACTGTTAAAGAAGTGCACAGACCCCCCCCTCTCTCTCTCTCTCACACACACACATGCTCACACACCTGCAGTTAAATTGGGTGGATTATATAATGTGGTGTGTTGCTACAGTAACTCCACTCCACCCCAGTGGCAGCTGGGGGCGGATGCTACTGTGCTAAGCCACCACTAGATCTGCCGCCCCTCAGAGATGGAGAGGCAGGCAGGTAGTGGCAGTTATACCCATTAAGAAATATAGGGTCATTCTGCCATGTCTCCTGAAAGAAGATGATGTCAAATTGCTTAAGGTAACACAAAAATTGTTGGTTATTTTTCTTGGCGTGCCAACCCGCGATGTTCCAAGACAGCACTTTTAGGCCCCGGGCCCTTCGGGGAGCTGGATCTATGACACCAGATGCTACTGTGCTGTGAGCCAATGCATTATAATTTCTTCTTCTCCCAATAGAAAATACCCTAGACTAAAAGGGATTTGTGGAGAGGAGGAGGGGAAGTTGAAACCTGTGGCAGGAATTCTCCAGGAAGTACAGCGTGTAGCTGCTGATGCTTCTCCTTAGGAGTTGTTTTTAACTACCACCGTTTTGATGCTGCTTGCATAACTTGATAGATCATCTCTAAATAAAACATTTTCACTCACTCTCTCTCTAGCAGGTAACCAAGGTCTGTTTCCATGCTATACCTGTGTAAACCTTGGGTCAGAACCCAGGACTGGGTTCACTGTCAAAGGAATATTCTCATAGCTGTCAGCTTTTCCCTTTTCTTGCGAGGAATCCTATTTGGAATTAGGGAATTTCCCTTAAAAAAAGGGGAAACGTTGACAGCTATGGATATTCTTATATTAAGTTATGGCTCAAGCCTCCACTCCCCCCCAAAAAACCCCCACCCTTGGACTCCTATTTGGATGTCTCAGTATCAGCCTCCCCACAATATACTGTACTTTTCCGTGTATAACAAGCTCCCATGTATAAGACGCCCCCTATTTTTGAGGACTAAAAATGAAGAAAATGGGGGGGGGGGAGATTGCCCAGCAGTCGCGTAGCGTGGGTTGTCAGCACCTGGGGCAAGGCAAGTAATTTGCGCCCCCTAACCCGTGGATTTGCGCCCCCTAACCCTAACCCCCAGATGTTGCGCCCGGTGCGGCCGGCCCCCCCTGCACCCCCCACGCTACGCCACTGTTGCCCAGAGTTGTTCAGCTTCTTTTACCCCTGCCCAATTGCCACAGCAACAACCAATCAACACCACCCCTTGCCGCAGATACCAATAATGTCCCCCCTAGGCACTATCCTCATATAAGACAACCCCTTATTTTAAACATTATTTTTCAGTTAAAATACACGGAATAGTACGGTACACCCACTCCTAACGTATGATATTTACTCAGCTGATAAATATTAATCAACAAGCGTTTCACAATATGGATAACAGTACACAAGTGTATTTTAGCCTAAAATGCCCCAGCTTCTACCAAAGTCCAAAGCATGGGGCTCTTCAGCACTCTTGGGGCACACTGCAATCGGGAACTCCAACAGGTGGTAGCAGAGGGGCTGCTAGAGCAGCTGGCATGCATTGCAGGTAGGGAATATTTCTGGGCTCCGCAGCTCCAAGCCAATAGGGATTGCTATGCCAACTCTAGGGTAGCTTTAAACTTCCCCTCAGTGGATTTCAGAAAGAGTGATTTCAGCCGGTGAAGTTTAGCAGTCCCCTGGCTGAAACATTTTACAGGCACCCAGTCCAGCCCTCCCTTCTTCTCTCCTTCATAAACAAGAAAGCTTTCCCTTTTCCTGACCAAGATCTGTGCTACGCAGAGGCTACATGTGGTCAGGTCAAATCAGCACTGTTCTCTTTCTGAGTGACAAGGAGTTAGCTGGTGAGGAGGCACAATTTGCCCAGGCACCTTTCTGTGCGTTAACTTGCTCCAACAGTTGCAGTGAAACATAGATTGCAATTCCACCCAACGTGCAAATGATGAGTGTGGCATGCTGGGTTTGGATACTACATTTTCTTTGCACTTGCTGTTTCCACCACGTGGTGGAGTGCATATTTTGTTTTCCCTACAGCTTTATATCTGTCTCAACAATAGCTAGCTACAAGATGAGTTTGGTTTTTTTTTATAATAAAAAATAGCTACAAGATGTGCAGGGCCTTGGGCAGCTGATTATGAGTGTCATGAAAAGGGCACAAAATTATTATTTACTTTATTTTTATTATTATTACATCAATCCTTTCTGTTTATGGTAGCTAATTCTTATACTGGTCAATATTTTGTTTTGTTTTGCATTCAGTGTACAATGAATGCAGTATCTTAATAGTCTACTTTTATGCTATTGCTACCTTAAATTGCAGGGCGACGAAGGAACTTTTCAACCTAACTCTTAAGTATTTGTTATATGAATTACCGTATTTTTCGCTCTATAAGACGCACCAGACCACAAGAAAACACCTAGTTTTTGTAGGAGGAGAACAAGAAAAAAACTATTCTGAATCTCAGAAGCCAGAACAGCAAGAGGGATCGCTGTGCAGTGAAAGCAGCAATCCCTCTTGCTGTTCTGGCTTCTGTGATAGCTGCGCAGCCTGCATTCGCTCTATAAGACACACACACATTTCCCCTTACTTTTTAGGAGGGAAAAAGTGAGTCTTATAGAGCAAAAAATACGGTATATTGCAAGGGATGTACAGGCAAGAAAAGGTTGATATCTATTAAATATTGATTGGTTGAATGAATCTTTATTTGCTTCAGCCATCGGCCATAGCAATAAAACAACAATATGATATACAAAGAATAGAAATAAAAAGTCAATTATGTAAAATACATTTTAGGGTTTTGAATCAGTAGTCAAATAGTGGATCTTATTCTAATTGCCCCAGCTAAAAACCTTGCAACCTTTGCTGTCACCTGCTCATCTTGATAATATTAGTATATTATCGAGTCCTACACCAGCAAATGTATTAGTTAACCTTATAGTTGGTTTTGAACAGCTCCTTCAATTAAAGGTAAGTTGCATTTTGCAACAATCCATAATCTCCTGCTGTTCAGGAGTTCATTGCAATATAGCTCATCCCATCTCAAATCAAAACACTTTTTAATAATCCTGTTGATATGAACATGTGACATTGCATTGGTCACTGCCAGTTTTGTCTCTAATTTGCAGCACCTCTCTAAAATCTTGGTCCTAATGCTGCACCTTGTGTTTCTTTCTTTGGAGATGCCAGGGACATAACTCAGAACCTTTTGCTGCCAGGGAGGCATGGTGCCTCTGGTGTGGAAGCACGAAGTATAATGTACAGACTGGCCCAGAGAATGACTCTGTTAGCTCTGTCTGTATTTGTCTTGGTAACAGATGCTCCCATAAGAGCACTCTTAGAGGCACTCTGAGATCCTAGAGGCAAGAGGGGAGAGCACAAATGTTTGATAGTGTATGGGTGCTACAAGGCTATTATTTCAGTACTGGGTTGCAAGAGATCACAGGTGGCCAAAACAAACACCGTCTTCATTAAGGGAGTTACCATCATTTTGGATGAACGTATATTTGATCCCCAAATGTCCTAAATCCCAAGTCAGTTCCTCTATCTAATCCACCGATTGCCTTACTTACACTCTAAAATTCAGCACAGGAGAGATAGCAATGAAGGCCAGGGCAAAGAGAAAAATAATTTCAGTTATGTGTACTTAGGGGGTCAGTTACAGCAGGGCAGTGGTAGCCAAGGTGACCCCCTCCAGTTGCTGTTTAATTCCTATTAGTCCCTGATGATGGGAGTTGCAGTTCAGCAACATGTGGCGAGCCACAGGTTCTCCAGCCCCTGCAGTAGGTCATAGGAAGTGGGGGTTTGCAAAAGAGGTGGGTTTTGATTAGGGATTAGAAGGAACAAAGAAGTAAGAGAGATGAGGTACCCCCAGACATAAGGGAGAAAGGGCAGAGATGTATTAGGGTGTAGAAGAGCTTTGGGCAGTTAGCAAAGGCTTTGGGCAGGGATGCATCAGAATATATTAGCATCAGTATTGGAGGTGGGGAAGGAAAAGAACGAGGAAATGCTGGGAATGAGAATGGGCAGGAAGCTAGTGTAGGACTTTAAGGAAAGCCTTCTGGTTCTGGACATTTCCTTTGGACCAGTGAGAGCCTCCCCATCCAATAAAATTGTTGATTTGCTGCCTTCACTCCCATTTTGGATGCATTTTATTTATTTATTCACCCACCACCACCAAGCATATACACACATTGGTGCCTGAAGCTTCCTCATCCTTTGTTTACTTGCTTATCTCCTAGAAACCGAGGTTACACCTTTTCAGTGACTCTTTTGAAACCTTGTTTGCAAATAAGCAATTTTAAAGTGATTGAAGGAAGTCAAAGAAAATGGAGTGCGGCAATGAAGCTACATTGCAGTGACCCTATTTATGGCGCATAAGCAGCCTGGTGTTTGTAGAATAATTTGAAGAGGAAGAAAAGGACAATCAGGGGAAACAAAATAAAATGTTGTGGCATGAGGCAAAGATGTATTTACCATGAGTGCAATGCCACACCCCAAAAGCACTTAGCCAGCTTGCACAATAGATCCTATTTCTGGATCAGCCAAGGCGCTTTAGGCAGAACAAAGCTTTATGAAGCAAGAGGCTAGCTGGGATCTTCCCAGACACATTATGGCCAATGTGATTCCTGCTGCTCTCAATCTTGGGGGGAAACAACAGGGGAGAAAATAAAACCAGTGAGAATTAAAAGAACTGAGGTAGCCTGTTAACCTGAAATCTAAGGATGGAATTCCCCGCCTTTTAAGTTTTAGACAGGAAAGATATTATAAAGTACCATCAGGAAATAGTAAGAAAAACACTTTCCGTATTGGTGGCGAGATAAGAAAGTGTTAGAAGGTAGAGCTCCTGATGCTAGAGATTCTACTATGAGAAGCATCCCAAAAGACCAGCTTTATTATGGGAAATTATTGCAAATCCTTTTATCTCTCTTGCCAGAGGAACAGCTTGTTTGAATTGGTAGGCTGTCACTCTGAAATTAAATGCAAGCATCCGCCACTAACGCCCTCCCCTGGCCATGCACACCCATGACGTAGTGAAGAATATCTTACATAACACCCCTAAATATAATATGACAGAGATTCACGCACAGCTTCCCTCTGATCCAAAATCTTTGTCTTGGCTTTCTCAAGGGATATTAATTAAATCTGGAACTTAAAGTCATCAAACAGAGAGTGGCATACTCTCAACACGTCCCCTCCCTCCATCAGAATATTCAGTTAAAAATAATTATCTGCCTCTCCCTCTATGGGTTATTTCTGAAAACAGCAGACATAGCATTTTTGTCCTTTTTTGCCGAAAATTTGGGGACCACACTTTAGAACCTTGTGCATCTTTTCCAATGCAAACTACTGCTAACACTTTATGTTAAGTCATCTGACAGACCCTCATGCTAGATTAAGACATTGTGCTGTCTGAGGCGCAGCAACAAATAGTATCTGTCCCCACCCCACCCCCAGTCAAGAAGTATAGTGCCCAGGGTCAGCCCAGTTACCGTATTCTGGCAGAAAATCCCGCAGGTGACTCCCCTACTTCCTAACAGTAATAAAATTTATTTTTTAATTGCTGTCCTTTCATAACAACCAAAATCAGCTGCCTGCCATGGCTTCCCCACTCCTCCCAATGTAGGGTCAACCCTGTGAAAGAAGGTATTTTTGATTCACATGAACGAAAGACTTGGGGCCATAGTCAGATAGAAATCAATAATTTTCTCGTTTTTCCCCTCTCTTTCTAGAAAGACACACACAAAAGTCAGAATTTCCCAGAATTCCTGGGTAAATATGAGTTCAGGTCCCCAAGTAGAGTTAAATATGTCTCTCCCTTGTCATAAGGTAACATTTTTTGCTATCAGTTTATGCTGAATAGTATTAGTAGTTTTCACTGGCCTAATAATATATTGTAACCTTCAGCTCATCTTTCCCTTCCCACAGCCCCATTTTTACTCCTGGCTTTCTCTGCTTGCTTGTATGGCAAAAGCAGGCCAAGGTTTTCTAGTTGTCATCTCTTGAACATATGTCCCTGAGCACCGAGGAAGATGCTTTATACCAGCTCGGACTATTTGCCCATCAAGCCCAGTATTCCTACTCCTGTGACCCGACAGATTTGTTAGACTTCTTCTCTTCCACCAGTCTCTGCTGGTATGGGCCACACTGAGGAACAATGGGAGTTGTGATCCAGATCTCATTAGTCCTACAACACTCTCAGGACTGGGCTTGGGTGGATGGCCTCTGACAGAGGAGGAAAAAACAAAAGAGGGGAGATTGCCCCTTTCCACCACTCCTTCAGTTGCTTTTGAAGGGGAAGCAGAGGTACTAACTCTCCCCCCACAAGTTTCCCGTGGAGCAGAAAGCCTCAGTGGAGCTGGAGAGGGACTTGATTGACTGAGGGAGGAGGCTAAAAATGATGCAGCTGTAAAGGAGCAAGTGCCTGAGCAGGAGAGTGCAGTCTTGTTCCTTAAAACCAGGCACCACCTTCACAGATGAGAACACACCCACTTTGGTCTGACAGAGCCCATGCTTGCAATCCCAACTTTTCCCACCAGGCAAGAGTGTCTCACAAGTGAGCTTTCCATTCCTCATCTTTGAAAGCTTGGCAGGAGGGGCGGAAAAACTTGTTGGGACATCTTTGCTGTGACTCCTGAGCACTGTGCCTGCTGTTGAGCCTGTATCGTTAAATGCTTGAGTAAAGATCTGTCTCCTACTTTCAAGTCAGAGCCTCTGTCTGTGTGTGTTGGGTAAGAGCCATGACAGCAACAACATCTGAGGGCGTCACAGCTTCCCCATTGCTGGCTTACTCTGACTGGCACTGTTCCTCCAGCGGCTCATGCAGATTAAGTTAAGGTTTCCTCCATGGTTTCTCTTCCAAAATCACAACTTACTAAAAAAAATTAAGTTATAGTCTTTAATTCTACTAATTCCTATGGCACACTTCTAGCTATCTTTTAAATATCTTCACCCTGATGTTGTGGTGAAGGGCAGGTAAGAAATCTCATTATAGACAAACAAATATAGATTTCTTACACGCCCTTCACCATAAGGTCCCAGGGCAGGTTACAGCAATAGAAAACACCATTATAAAAACAGATAAAGTAATGGAATGATTCACTATTGAAACACAGGTTTGTCTTGATGTATTGCCCTGGAAATCTTCTCTCTGGTACTCCTACCAGTCACCAAAGAAGAGCATTCAAAGCTGCTTCCAATTTCTCTCCTTAGTGCTGTTCAGTCGTTGTTGTTGTTGTCGTCGTCGTCTCCTCCTCCTCCTCCTCTGCTGTCTTCTTCTGCATGACTCCATGAACACCAAGCACCAAAAACTCCAACTTTCTCAACCAGCTAACCCAACCTAACCCCCACTCTCCTCTGCTCATCAGCACCTGGTCATATACACTTCCGGCCCCCCTACTCCAGATCCAGCCAATTGTACTGTCAAGCATAAAATTATGAGCCTGCACCCACCAATCAAAATACACCTAGCTTCTTGCCTCCTTTTGCTTACCAACCTTTCCTCAAAGCTGTCAGTTAAGGCCCGTGGCCATTAAAGTAACCTTCACCAGACCACACAGAAATCCTCCCACATTAAATATATTACAGTGTACAACTGTTGGAACACCTTACACAATAACCATTAAAACATAATTAAAATAAGCAGGATTTCTTCACGGGTTTTTCAGATATTTGAGGCTGAAGTCATTTAGGGCTTTCAGCACTAATGTTAACATCTTGAATTGGGCTTGAAAATGAACTAGCTGCCAGTGTAGATGTTTTTAAATGGAGGGGGGTTATAAATGGGACCCCAGCCTGTATACTGGCTGCTGCATTGTGGACCAGCTGAATTTTCCAAACTGTCTTCGAGGGCAGCCCCACTCAGAGCATATTGCAGTAGTCAAATCTAGAGGTTACTGGAGTGTGGAGTAGAGTGAACAATTCATCTCTGTCCAAGAGCGGCCATAGCTGTAGCTGAAAGTAGGCACTCCTAGCCACCAAGGCAATCTGAGCCTCCAGTGACAATGTCTGATTGAGCAGCATCCCCAAGCTATAAACCTGTTCCTTCCAGGCAAATGCAATTCTCCCAGACTCAATAACCTGGGACGCAGAACACCTTGGCCTTTTCAGAATTCAGTTTCCATTTTTTTGGCCCACATCCAGCCATTTACCACTTCCAAGCTCTGATCTAGCATCACAACAGCCTCTCCTGATTCAGATGGAACAGATAGAGAGAGGTTGATGTCATACACATATTGGTAGCACTCATCTTAAAATCTCCTGATGGCGTTCCCCAAGGCGGGGGACAAAATGGAACCTTGTTGGATACCACAGGACAAAACCCTTTATGGTGAACAATTACGCCTCCACCCATAACTGCTTTCTGGAAATGCCCCCTGGAGGTGGGAACAGAAGTACAGTCCCCCCATCCCCCCTACCTGAGCAGCTCCAGAAGGATATGGTGGTATTGAAAACAGCTGGGAGGTCAAGGAGAATGAGCAGGGTCATGCTCATTCCTCCTTTCTCCCAACAAATGTCATCAACTCTGGTTTCAGTGCCATGGTCAGGCTTGGAGCTGGACTGAAATTAACCCTGATAATCAGTTTCCTCCAAACATGCCTGAAGATGGACCACCATCACTCTCTCAAGCATCTTGCCCTAAAAGGAAATATAACTACCGGACAATATTTGTTTAACAGTTCAGGGTCCAGGGATGTTCTCTTAAGGTGGGGGACACACCACACACCTTCTTCAAACTAAGTCTCAACCAATTAAAACAACCTAGAAGGATTTTTTTTTAAATAAAAGCCATTAGATTATAAACACTAACATAATCTCAGGCCTCTGTCTTATCCTACTGTCTTTTTTTTAATAGACTTAGACATCCCCAATTGCCTACACTAAGAATTCCTAATCCACAAATGAGCATTGCTAATAACAGTAACGTGAAGCTGAGGCTCCAATACTTTGGCCACCTCATGAGAAGAGAAGACTCCCTGGAAAAGACCCTGATGTTGGGAAAGATGGAGGGCACAAGGAGAAGGGGACGACAGAGGACGAGATGGTTGGACAGTGTTCTCGAAGCTACAAACATGAGTTTGACCAAACTGCGGGAGGCAGTGGAAAACAGGAGTGCCTGGCGTGCTCTGGTCCGTGGGGTCATGAAGAGTTGGACACGTCTAAACGACTAAACAACAACAATAACAGTCACTATATTCGAAAGCACGTCAAAGTGCAAGTAGATAAATAGGTACCTTCTGGTGGGAAGGTAAGCAGCGTTTCCGTGTACTGCTCTGGTTTTGCCAGAAGCTGGCCACATGACCCGGAAAAACTGTCTGCGGACAAACAATGGCTCCCTTGGCCAGTAAAGCGAGATGAGCGCCACAACCCCAGAGTCGTTTGCGACTGAACTTAACTATCAGGGTTCCTTTACCTTTACCTTTTATATTCTAAGCCCAGAAGCTTCAAGTCAGCACACGCCCCCAAGTCTTGATTTGTGAAGACTTCCAAATTCTGATTGGTCTGTGATTGATCTGGACATATACTGAACCATTCACAAGAATATGATGCATGTGAGCAGAGTCCCGCTACAACCGGGGGCATACTATTATTGGAGAAAAGTGAATTGCATTTGGCAGTGAGAATCCATATGAATGCCAAGTTGTTTTGGAGAATTGTTGTTTTCACTCAAAAGAAAAGTCTCACACAGGAAGTAACTAAGAGGTTAGCTCTGGGTCTATGACTCTTGGTGCCAATACTATTTAACAGCCAATTCATACCATATGAATCAGCTTTGATAACCATGAGTATGAGCTCTCATGAGCCATCTTCTTGTATAAGTGGTATAATAGCATTAGGGAAGCTTAGTCAAGAAACACCGGCAATGTCTGTGGGGAGGGGGCTCTGCACCCCCCATGATCCCAGCTGAAGAAAGCTGCTGCTGCATCTTCTGTGAGTAAACACCTAACAGGCTTTAAGAATTGCAAGACGAAGATGTCAAGAGGTAATACTACCCTTCAGTTACAGATGCATCCAGACCACAGCATATCCAGCTTAATTACTGCACTGCCATACATAGTGAGATGAAAGGTACCTTAAGGAAAACAAACAGCTTGCAGACTTTCTGCATTCCTCATTTGGTTGGACAGTGCTATCGGCACTGATCCTTCCAGACTCTAGTTTTGCAAACAAGCGTGAGAATAATCACAGCTTCCTTGTGGCTTGTGGCTGACAAGTCCTGTGTAAGGAAGCATCCTAAGGGATCCTATTACATGTTATTTATTTATTTATTATTTAGATTTATTCTCTAGGCAACGTGCAATAAATTAGTATTAGGGAAGCACCTTCACTGTATAGCTTTTGTTGGCTGCTGAAATCTTTGTTTAGGCAAGCCTACCCAAACATGTAATTTTAGCATGCATTTTTATTTTTTTACGTATATTTGTTTTTTAAAGCTACTTGTTTTACTTATATTTTGATAAATTTTAGGTCGACTCCTTTTTAATGTTTGATTTTATTGGTCCTTTTTAATTAACATTCTATATTGTTTTATGCAAATCTCTTAGTGGCTCTTGGTGATTAAGTGGCATATAATTCCTGTTATATACGCAAAATGAATAAACAAATAAGTGAATTCTAGCCAGCTAGCCTGACTTTTAGGTTTATGTTTCCCGACAAATTCTCTGTGAAGAAATGGGGACAAATAGCATTCCCCACCCCACCCCGGCTTGTAAACTGGCTCAGAGTTTATTTGATCATAATCATGCTTCTTTTCAACAGTTATTCAGTAGGACAAAGACTCCTATCAGGAAAAACAACGGAGAGGGTAGGTAAAAATCTCCTGTCTCTAAGGATCTACTATATCGGGACTGGTGGTTAACTCATTCACCTGTGTTTCAGACTAATGAACTGATCACTAGCATGCAGAGGCAACACTGTGTACATCCAAGCCAGCCTTTCTCAACCTGTGGGTCCCCATATGTTGTTGAACTACAACTCCCATCACCCCTAGCTAGCAAGGCCAGAGCTCAGGGATGATGGGAGTTGTAGTCCAACAACATCTGGGGACCCACAGGTTGAGAACCGCTCATCCAAGCTGTCTCATCATAGTTTGGATAATTGTGGGTTCCATTTAGCTCCAGATCCCTATTTTAACCCATATACAAATATTTATGAGAAACAGCTATGCTTATTAGAAGGTACAATTGGGGCCCTGCAACAAAAAGTTGCCATGTGGAGGGCTTCTGTTTAGGGTTCCTAAACCATTCCATTCCATCCCACCTCCTTTTTGGGTTTTCCCATCAGCCAGTATTTCACGCCCTAACAAGCATGATCAGCCCTCATTGGGCAGTGTGGGGGCTTGTTCTCCCCTTTTGGTTTTTTTTAGGGGGTATATATACTTGTGTTTAATCCCAATTCCATTAAATTATTCCCCCCCCCATTGATCTCTATAGGTAGATGTCATCTGTCTGTGGGGATGTCTAGACAACCCTGTTGAATGAGCATTCATCCTGATCTGTTTGCGAGATTAGATCATGTTGCTTCAAAGCAAGTGTTACCCTAAACTTTCCAGTGTATTTCCCCATCACTTTCCTTATTGCAAAGAGTCTGGTCTTTTGGAGAAGCAGGTTTGTTTTGCAGTAAGTTCCAATCTTCTTTAATTGCGTATCCTGGATTTGTCGGGATATGATTGAATCCCTCTGCCCTGAAAATAGAGACAGTCTGCAAATGCCTTATGTGTCTCTGCCCTCCTGCTCCAGGCCATTTAAATCTATTCGGCTCTCCTATGCGGGTATCGGGGATGCGGGTGGCACTGTGGGTTAAACCACAGAGCCTAGGACTTGCCGATCAGAAGGTCGGCGGTTTGAATCCCCGCGACAGGGTAAGCTCCCTTTGCTCAGGCCCTGCTCCTGCCAACCTAGCAGTTCGAAAGCACGTCAAAGTGCAAGTAGATAAATAGGTATCGCTCCGGCGGGAAGGTAAACGGCGTTTCCGTGCGCTGCTCTGGTACGCAAGAAGCGGCTTAGTCATGCTGGCCACATGACCCGGAAGCTGTCTGCGGACAAACGCCGGCTCCCTCGGCAAATAAAGCGAGATGAGCGCTGCAACCCCAGAGTCGGTCACGACTGGACCTAATGGTCAGGGGTCCCTTTACCTTTATGCGGGTATCAATGGCCACCAGCCCTGTCTCTCAACATTTTGTGTCACTGAATTATTATATGAGGCTGTTTGTCTTCTTCAGATTTTTCATCTGTTATCACAGGTTTTCTGGTGCTTCCCTCTTGTGCATTGGTAACTCAGTTTTGGCTACATAAGCACAAGAATGGGAAGACTGAAATAGGTACTGCATAGATAAAACTGTGTGTTTGTTGTATATACTGCTTTTTTGTAATGTAATCCATTTAGTTTTCTTTATTTTTTATTATAGTTTTCCCCAATATGTAAAATTGTATATATCCAAGAGCAGGTTTGAAAAACTTGCTATGAATAATAATAGTATAATACAGTGGTACCTCTGGTTACAAACTTAATTCGTTCCGGAGGTCCATTCTTAACCTGAAACTGTTCTTAACCTGAGGTACCACTTTAGCTAATGGGGCCTCCCGTTGCTGCCACGCTGCAAGCGCACGATTTCCGTTCTCATCCTGAGGTAAAGTTCTTAACCCGAGGTACCACTTTGGGGTTAGCAGAGTCTGTAACCCGAAGTGTTTGTAACCCGAGGTACCACTGTAATAATAATTTTATTATTTATACCTCACCCATCTGGCTGGGTTTCCCCAGCCACTCTGTGTGGTTCCCAACAGAACACTAAAAAGAGAATAAAACTTCAAACATTAAAAACTTCCCTAAACAGAGCTGCCTTCAGATGCCTTCTAAAAGTCAGATGTTTATTTCCTTGACACCTGATAGGAAGGCATTCCACAGGGCGGGTGCCACTACCGAGAAGGCCCTCTGCCTGGTTCCCTGTAACCTCTCTTCTCGCAGTGAGAGAACTGCCAGAAGGCCCTCGGAGCTGGACCTCAGTGTCTGGGCTGAACGATGGGGGTGGAGACACTCCTTCAGGTATACTGGGCAGAGGCCGTTTAGGGCTTTAAAGGTCAGCACCAACACTTCGAATTGTGCTCGGAAACGTACTGGGAGACAATGTACGTAGTTCTTTCAGGACCGGTGAAATATGGTCTTGGCCGTCACTCCCAGTCACCAGTCTGGCTGCCGTTTTCCCACTAAAATCCCTCCCTCCACCCACATAAAAACCTGAAATCATGCTCTGCTGGTGGAGAGGACTGTCCAGACTCAATTCACCATTAGGACTCTATTAGAAACATAGGAAGCTATGTTTTTGTCAGTATTGTCTATACTGACTGACAATAGCTCTCCATGGGTATAGACAAAGGATATTTCCAGCCCCAACTGGAGATGCCAGGAATTAAATCTGGGAATTTCTGCATGCAAAGCACTGAGCCACAGCCCTTCACCCAAGGGATAATAATATTATTTTAGAAATTATTACTATTATTGTATAGCAGCATGGCAATGCTATTGCTGGCAGGGCAACTGTAAGAGCCATTACCTGGACCAGGGCTGACTCAAGTTTACTGGTTCTTCATTGCCTGGTTCAGGTGAGCTCCTGTTGCTTTGTCCCAGCTCCTACCCACCTAGCAGTTCAAAAACATACCAGCGCAAGTAGATAAATAGGTACCACTGCAGCGGGAAGGTAAACGGCATTTCCATGCACTCTGGCCTCTGTCATGGTGTCCAATTGTGCCAGAAGCGGTTTAGTCCTGCTGGCCACATAGCCTGGAAAGCTGTCTGCGAACAAACACTGGCCCCCTCGGCCTGAAAGTGCAGATGAGCGCCGTACCCCATAGGCTAATTCAAGTGGGCTTAACTGTCTGGGAGTGCTTTACTAACCTCAACGCTGTGAAAACCAAGCAGGCTTGTAAAATATTGGCCAGATGCTGATCTAATCTAGATGGACCTTCGGTCTGATTCACCTAGGCCATGCTTATGTTCTTAAGGATGTGCTAATCACCCCTCAACGTCTCACGTCTCACCGTAATAGTCATATTTAGCTGCTACTGGTCTGGACCCTCAGAAGTCTGTTTAAAAGAGGGGGAAAATATTTTTCCAAATGTACATTCTTTCTAATGTTCAAATGCCCCGTTTTCATTGTCCTTATTTGTTAACATCCTGAGAATCAGTTTCAATTTTAAAAGGACAGGTTATGATGTTCCTTAATGACCTATGTAAGGCAGGGCTGTGTAGCAGAAGGTACACTGGGATTTACTGGTAGATTTAAAGTATATCAGCAAGGATTTCTATCTCCCTATTGTTTAACAATGGCAGCAAAAAAGTGGATTGCTCCCCAACTATACTACTGAAATAAGGAAAACTGGAGGGTGGAGAGTGGGAAAGGGATAATGGGGTGGGGTTTTTTTTGCAGATGTACTGTGAACTCATTTCAGTTCTGGTACTCAAAACAAATTCCTGAGCTCATAATTATGTAATTCTTAGTGGGTTTTTTTTGTTTTTTTGCACCTGTCTGGTAGAATCTGATGGATAAAATAAAGGTTTGTTTCCACCTTCAGCCTAAACAACCTCTTCCAAAAGCAGCTACAGGAGAATTAACATACCCGAGGTGGTTGTTGTTGTTTTTTTTTTAACTCTCAGGTTTGTTAACCATATGTGCTTTAGAAATTATAGGTAGACCACTTCTGCCTCCAATTCTGAAGAAGGATATAAAATATCCATGCTGAGTAAGACCCACTGGGAAGTTTCCATTGAACTGGATCAGAGATGCCTAGCTTGCCAGAAAATGCTCACAATATTGTATTGGAAAACAGCCATTTGCCCACCAGTGCCAAAATCTATCAGCTGCCACTGGTAGAGGTAGCATCTGTCTTGTTTGTCAAACTATTGAATGTGCGGTGCTGCCCACTGTACATTTAAAACACTTTCAACGCACGTTTAAAGCACATGACTCCCCCCCCCCAAAGAATCCTAAGGAACTGTAGTTACTCCCTCACAGAGTTGTAATTCCCAGCATCCTGGACAAATTATAGTTCTCAGGATTATTAGGGGGAAGTAATGTGCTTTAAATGTGTGCTGGATGTGATATAAATGTATAGTTTGAATCTGTCCTCAGTGTGGTGTTGACAATAGAGTGCTGTAAAAAGTGCTTGCTCTTGGCCACTGATGTTACTTGGGGCTCTAGTGACAACATCGATCTACAGACATACTCAGATTGTATGTGGCAAAGTTACATTTTGCTATTCTTGATCGGTGGGGGCAGTTTCTGATAAAGGAAGAAATGTGTAAACCAGACTGAGTTTCAGCAGAACTCTGTAGAATGGTTGTAAAGGAAGTCCTGTCCATATTTGAGTCTTCCTGTGTGCATTTCAAATGTGAATTTATCACAAGTGATGAAGTACATTTGTATTTGGACAAAGTCTTCATCCAGGCCTGTCTTATTTATTTCACCAGGAGCTCTGACAGTGCTTTAAATGCCAACAATTTCACAGCCTATCAAATAATTATTAAGGAAGAGAGGAAGTAACATTTGCAGCGGTGCCTTCCCAAGGAGCGGGGGTGGTGTTAGTGAGGTTGCATGTGAAAATCTAACCCGCAGCTCCAAGAAGATGCCGGCATTAAGGTGCATAGATTTTTAACCCATAATGAGGCTACAGCGAAACAGCCAGATCAGATGCAGATTCCACCTCCTGAATTGTCAACATTTGAAAGCTTGGAGAAAGGAGAAATAAGACTAATAAGCACATCCCAAATAACGTATCTGAAGAAGTGTGCATGCACACAAAAGCTCATACCAATAACAAACTTAGTTGGTCTCTAGGGTGCTACTGGATTTTTTTTATTTTGTTTTGACTATGGCAGACCAACATGGCTACCTACCTGTAACCCAGATAACTTGTTAGAACTGTTGGGTATTGTGTTTGTATTTGTGAAACATACATATGGTATGTGTGGTGGATTCACATTCAGGTGTATGAGTGATAGTGCTGGTAACACAGCATATTGCTTTGCTTGTGAAAGATGAATACATTTGCATTGTTCACATTGTTTGTGGCAAATTCATTGCAGCAGAGCAATGGCGGTGCTACTGGTGGCTATAGCTGTGATTTAGGAACACCGGAAACTAACTTATGCTGGGTCAGTCTATTTATCATTTAGCTCCGTGTTATACACATTGATTGGCAACTGCTCTTCAGGATTTCAGACAAGGAGCAATATCCCTACCTGGAACTGCCAAGGATTGAGCTTGAGACCTTTTGCAAGCAAAACAGATGCTGTGCTATTGAGCTATGACCCATCACTGATTGGGCAGGTTCATTCACCTGTGGTCTAATAAATGCACCTGTGTGCATAAAGGAGAGGTGCTAGTACGAAGTTGTTTCTCCCCCTTCTTGCAGAGTGTGCAGCTTAATTTCTAAAGAGGGGTTGGGGGAAGGCTTCCAACAAAAGATTATAAGTACATTAAAACATCAGTCATTAAAAACTTCCCTAAACAGGGCTGCCTTCAGATGTCTTCTAAATGTCAGATGGTTGTTTATTTCCTGATGGGAGGGTGTTCCACAGCGTGGGTGCCACTACCGAGAAGGCCGTGCCTGGTTCCCTGTAACCTCACTTCTCGCAATGAGAGAACCGCCATAAGGCCCTAGGCGTTGGACCTCACTGTCCGGGCTGAATGATGGAGGTGGAGATGCTCCTTCAGGTATACTGGACCGAGGCCATTTAGGGCGTTAAAGGTCAGCACCAACACTTTGAACTGTACTTGGAAACGTACTGGGAGCCAATGTAGGCCTTTCAAAACCGGTGTTATGTGGTCTCGGCCTTTTAAATTATGCCTTTTAACCCTAACCACTGGTGTTGTAGAAAATATGTGCTACTCAGGAGGGAGAAACTCTCTGCACATGTAAAGAGAATTATTGTTGTTCAATATTATTACCTTGGGGAGGGGAGGACTCAACCCTGCTGAGCCCTTTTTCAAATTAAGTCGTCCTCTTTATGTGTAAGGGGTAGTAATTAAGTCCTCCTTAGGCACAGGGGTTACTAATTAAGCCCTCTTTCTGCCTAGGAGGTCGTGGCAAAAGGTGGCGCGTGCCTACAGCTCACCTAAGCCTATGCTGTCTGGGTGAAGAGGTATTCGAAGCAGGGGAGACTATGGTGAATGTGGGTGGGGGGCTGCCTGCCTGCCGCCGCCACCCGGAAGGTGGGCGCCATCCCGTGTCCTTTGTATTCGCTGAGGAATGTGTGTGATCTGTAATCCTTGTCGTCGTCCCCCCCCCCCGGTCCCTTTCATTGTCTTTAATTCCTCCGCGGATCGGTCCTTAGCAGTGTACCTTTAAGCCGGCGGGGGCTGGCAGAAAACAATGGCTGCCGCCGCCATGTGTGAACACATGCGAGAGAGTTGGGGTGGGGTAGAGGAAGAAATCGAGTTAAGTGCTGGCGTGCCTCTCTGAGGTGGTCCGAGTACATAACCTGACCGTAAACATTGCTTTCCCCATTAAATAAGTGCGCGGGGGCGTCGGGGCAGAGCCAGCTTCTACTCTCTCACGTCCCTTCCTCGCCCACGTGTGGGTGGGCGCGTGTCTGAGCGAGGCATCGCGCGTGAGGGCAGAGTTGCCCTTCTCCCTGCTCGGTTGGAAGCGGGCGGAGACGACGACACGCCGACATGCGTGGACTGGGAAGCAGACGGCTGTTGTCCTGGATGCAGGCAATGCGTGGCTGAATGTGTGTGCGCGCCCGAGGTGCTTTGTGCCAGCAACACCCGGCCGCCGCGATTCCCGCCCGTCCTTCCCCGCGGCCCCTTTGCTGCCCCAGTCCTGCCTCTCGCTCCCACCCACCACCCGCCTTCCTTCCCCATTCCCCGCCTTCCCCAGGCTGCGCTCCTAGAGGCTGCCGCCAGGGCAGAGCAATACAAGAGCAGGCGGGGCCGGGGGCGGGCGGAGGCGGAGGCGGCTTGCCGTGGGATGAGCCTGGCTTCTGGGAGGCGGTATAAAAGCGTCGGCGCCTTTCCCTGCCGCGCTGCAACGTACTCGGATCTTAGCTGCAGCGTTCCCGGTTTCTCCCGCGCTGCTCTCGGCTTGAGCTCTGCGCCCCCTGCCTTGGTCTATGGTGCTTCCCGGAGCCCCCGGCACCGTCATGTCGCGCTCGGAGGAGGTGCATCGGATCACCGAGAATGTCTACAAGGTAAGATCCGAGCATCCGGAGCTCTCGGGGGGTGCGGGGGAGGGCAGCGTTGCATTCCGTTGCACTGCACTGTTTGCTTCTGGAGCAGCCTTTCATCTTCCGAGCCTCTTCCTTTCCCTCTCCCTGCTCCCCCTTCAGCTGCACCGGGACTCCCCGTTTTGCGCACACCTTCCCCCTGCCGCTGGCTGGTAGCGGGGCTGGCGCTGCATGCCAGCTTTGCTTTGTGTGCCTTGCCGAGTGGCACTCACCTGTTGCAAGATTTTGTAGCTTTCCTCGCTTCCTCCCTCTTCTCACCTACATTTCTCTTCTCTCTCTTTCCCCACCCCCAATCGAATTTCTAGTTATTTCATTTATCCTGGGGATGCACCGGGTGGTTCTAAGCGCCCCCCCTTTTTTGCCCTGGAAACAAATGATTTTAAAACACCTGGCTTGCATAACAAGAGTGCCTTGGTTGCCTTCTCTATCCGTCCAAGTGTCGAGATAGTCCTCTTTATACTGATCGTTTTGTAACTACGGGAAGCTCGCTCCCCCGCCGCCCCAATCCTGTTCCGAACTCCTTAATTTAATACTGCTTTCCTCTGAGGTTATAAGGTGGAGATGGCTAGAATATCATACTTACTAAGGCGAGAGAGTTTTGTAAAGCACTTGGTGAGAAGTGTGTGTTGTACTCTTCTCCGGAGAAAAAGAGCCCCAAATAGGAGAGTCATTTATTAAAAAAAAAAAGCAAAAAAAGCAAACCAGCAACTTTTCTCCTAACCCCTTTTTCCCCAAAATGAGTTTGTTTTTAGTACAGTACTGGATTTGTTTCAAAAGAATCCCTGTTTGTAGGGCAAATACCAGTATCTTAACTTGTTAATTATTCCGACTGGCTAATGCTAGTTAGATTGGCCTGAAGCAGTAATTTGCTTTCTCTTTGTCAGATATTATTATGAAAGTACTGTTTATTCATTTTTAAATAAGGTTCCTTCCCTCCCATGCTATCATGTTTGGCCTATCCCCCCCCCCTTCTTGCTTTCTAAATAGGGGAAACAAATTGGTTTTGTTCTAAAATGGGTATAGGAAGATGTCTTATGTAAGGGCAGAGCTGACAGGTGACTTGTGTGTAGGAGTCTTTTTTAAAAAAATATAATTTTTTTCTCTTATATGTAAACCTGGTCTCCTATACTAGATTCTGGGCAGTTCCTATCCTGGGCAAGGGTAATTCACAAAGGATAATTCACAAAATAATCCTATACACAATCCTTGACTTTCTTGGAAGTCGGTCCTACTCATTTCAATGTTAGTCATGCCAAGGTAAATGTGCGCAGGATTGCAGCCTGTAACAGAGGAAAGAGAATAGATGAGAATGGAGAAGAAATCAGGATTATCTTCCCCTGAGTACAGGTATATGTGTTTTGTACGGCTTAAAAATTTTAAGTGCATCTTCAGACATGATCTTTCCATTAATTCTAGAGAGATCCATCGATTTGCTAGGGTGTCTTTAACTCTGAAACTGTTGGGTTCTTCTGAATTTGGAGACTTGTAGTTCTTTGCAGCTGTTCATGGCTTTCTAAGTAGATATTCTAAGGCTTCTGTTGAATAGTTTTAATTATAAATGTTCCTTTGCTAAACTACTTCTCTGCTAGGTCAAATCAGCGTGGTATATTAGATGGAGGCAGGTGGTACCTAAATAAACTGTTTCTTGCTTTAAATAATGTCACACTTTCCTTTTTATCCTAAGATTTAATCTCCTGGCTCATGTAAAATGTTTGAGTCTGTTTAAGTAAACGAAGAACAATAGAAAGAAAGAACTACTTGAGTTAAAGGGGCCCTGGATTGATAGAGGCCCTTAACGTACGTGTATGTGTCTCTGTGTGTGTTATTTTCAGATATTGTCATACAAAATTGGCCAATATTATGTTCACTTATGCTGGGATAATATCTAGTTAAATATGCCATTCAAAAGCACGTGTCCCTCAGTAAACACACACCAGTTACTTGATAATTTCTGGGCAGTTGTTCAAAATCTGCTGTCCCAAGGCATATGTACATGGTGTTCTGTTTTTTTTTTTTTAAAAAAAATAGTAGAGGTGCTGTTGCACAGTGCAAGCCTGATTTCCCCAATGCCTATGCCACACGTAAATGTTCTCCCACCTGCACATATTTCAGATGCAGGAATTGTCACCTATGAGTACAGATGGTGTTGATGTAGTGCTTCTGGCTTCATATCACCTGGAACAAGGAGTGTACCTCCTGTGTTGCGCACGGAGCACGGAGTATTGGAATTTCTCATGTAAATATTTGCTCCTGTCCCCTTGTTCCCAATGGCACCCAGAGACAATGGAGCAGTTTCCGTTTTGTCATAAAGGTTCAAAGGGGGGCTGAAGCTGACCTATATCAGATTCCATGTTTGTCTTGAGTGGCTAATTTGGGCCAATTTTTATATGCTTTGAAATACCCTTGGCCTTTGTTTTTAAGTTAGGCACACTTCCACAAGCAACCTTATTGTTAGGACCGTAATTAGTTCTATGGCTGTGGTTCTGTTGGGGATTAGTGAAGCTCTGAAATATTTCCCCTCTCCCTATCTTTTGAGTTTGACAGCTAACTGAAAATATTCTTCTGCTGTAAGAACGAGGGTAAATTAAAATGGTTCTGCTCCACTAGGCCTTATGAGCAACTCTTAATAAAGTCTTGCTAACTTGAGAATGTAATGCGGGCTCTCATGCATTAAACTAGAGCCAGTTGCACTATTGTCTGGGGTCAGTCTCTGCAGTCTCTGTTCCTCTCTTTAAATGATTACAACATTAAGTTATCTGTGAAAAGCATGAAGTGCCTCAATTATTAGGCTCGCACCATTTAATCTTGCAGGATGTCTTAAAGCTGCCTTTCTTGTCATTTTTCTCTCTCTTGTGCCCCGCCTTTGTGCATTGCTTGATATATGAGAGCCATTCTTAGCCATTGAAAATTATTTGATGAGAGAGTGAATCTATCTCCCACTCATTTCCCCCTTCCCCTCGCACATTATTATTGTTATGAACAGACTGATAAATTTCTTTGTTTCATAGATTAATCAGGATCCAAACAGCCATGGAAGTAATACTCTCAGACTGTCCCAAGCTGCATGGCAAAGTGCCTTTGAAACTGGGGGTGGGGGCGGGAATTTCGAAAGCTGCTTGTGATATGGAAACTGTTCAAAGAAGAGTGGCCAATGCATGGACCTAAGCAGTTCTTTGGATGGGATGAAATTCTACTTTTCCATCCATAGGCATGCGGTATATACATCCCCTCGTCCATAAAGAGTCTGATGATAGCTATGGGATCTGCCAATGGCTTACATTGGAGATGATGGAGGGGGTGGACCTATAACCCTCCATATCCCATTAGCCCCAGCTAGAATGGCCAATGGCTGGGCATGATGGGTCTTGAAGTCCACCAACACCTGAAGGGTCACAGATTCTCCATTCCTGGCTTACTGGGGGACTGGTCTAGCTACAGAGAGCTCTGTGTGATATTTGGTATGAACCCTTTGTTTAGGACTCTGGAACAGCAGCACAATTATGTGTCACTGCTACTTTGCAGCTAGTGAGGCAAAAGAGGGGTGTTTCTGCCTCACTTGCCAAGTACAGAATATTGTGTTTGTTCTTAACTCAAATCTATCTAATACTAGGCTGCCACATCTGTATCTTGAAGAGTCAAGAATCCTTCTTTAATTATAGGAAAAATTAGTTGGATATGCTTGCTGTAAACTTCAAAATGCTTGTCTCCCGGCACAAGTACTGTTAACAACCATCCACATGCTGTCCTTTTTTTATACTAGCAACCAAAGTGTGTCATTACACTTGACTAGTGTAGTTTCTGCTGAAAAACAGCCCCATTATGCATTTCACAAGTTGTTTTCATTGGTAGGATCTGGTCACTTCACACTCCATGGCAATAGTTGTGATAATTCAATTGTATTGTCAGCACTGGTAGTGTTGAGCCTGGAGCTGAGAGACCCAGTTGCAAACCAAACACAAACGTATTTATGTAGTAATGTTTATTAAAAACAGCTATAGACAACTACATGGTATATGGTAGATGGACAGAAGAGAGGTAAGCACTATGGCAATGCCTACGACAACTAGGAAGGCTATGCAAATACCACAGATATTCTCTGAACTACACAGAGCATGAGGTTGCATCCCTCTGGACATGCTGGAAGGCCATGTTTTGCCCTTTTGGGCAGTTACCACTCGTTCATTAATTTCTCTAGCTTTATGAACACATCTTCACAAGTGACCTCATTGTTGTCCGTGGTTTGTGTCCTCTTACAACACATTTCCTCTTGGCTCCCTTTCATGGGCAACTAATTTTCAAAAGAACTTCAGTGGATGTTACCTTTGGGTGTATCCCTGTGTTAATGATGATAGATGGTAATTTAGCATTTGTAAAGTGTGTTTAAAGCATTTAGACCTGTTTGTCATAGCTGCGTAATTCTTGGCAAGTGTACAGTAGGCCAATACTATAAGTCACAAATTGCTGGTGGGTAAAAGCTGAGTTTAAGAGATGTTTACCCAAGAACAAGATTTGAACTAGGGATTTTCCAAATCAGACTTATTCATTATACTGCACCAGTGGGTCTCTTGATGCAATACTACATGATGTGTGCATAGCCTTGGATTCCCAGTTAGTTTGCATGGCCAGTTATTAGTAGAAGAGATGTAGGTGAGGCATTCTGTACAAGAGGAGAATACGGGAGACACTATGCAATACTTATTACTGTTGGGGTGTGAATAGATGCTAGGAAAGATATATTTATTAGATGTTACCCTTCCTTCCTCACATTTGCGAGTTCAACAGGATGCCATCCCTTTGCATCTTAAAAGGGAAGCTTAGATAGGTTAGTTTTTAGCCTTTTTTGTTGTCGTTTAGTCCTGTCCGACTCTTCGTGACCCTATGGACCAGAGCACGCCAGGCACTCCTGTCTTCCACTGCCTCCCGCAGTTTGGTCAAACTCATGCTGGTAGTTTTGAGAACACTATTCAACCATTTCGTCCTCTGTCGTCCCCTTCTCCTTGTGCCCTCAGCTTTCCCAACATCAGGGCCTTTTCCAGGGAGTCTAGTTTAAGTACCGGTAATCCAGTAAGCTTTAAGGCAGACTGGATTCCCCCCTTTTCTTCCCCTTAAAACAACAATTACACAAACAAGTCTTGTAAAAAGTAAAAATAACATTTACTCACAGTGCAGGTGTTCTTTGTTGAAGAGTAACAGATACAGCAGCTTTGTTCAGGCAGGCTTAAAATGGTAATTCGGTTACAAAGACGCACTTAAGTCTATCTTAAAATGTAGACTGGGCGTGTAGCTCAGACTTAGCAGATGCTCTCGTATTGCTGGCAGAGCGGAAAGAGATGAAACTGCCCAGGGAGGGAGAAGAATATATAGCTATGTCCTCCCGCTCTAGCAAGTTTGTAGAAAAACCTTTGTGAGCTTCAGCTCCTATCATGTGCCTTATTTAGCAAAACATGAGTTGTTGGTTTGACTGCGTTTTAAATATCCCACCATTACGTTTCAGAAGGTTCAGTAAACATATAAGGGGGTAAATGTGGATCAGTTACATGATTACATAGATCTTCTCCTAACCCTGTCTGTAACAGCTCACAATGGCATTTGTGGCCAGGATGATTATTTTCTAATGTATAACAGGCTAATTCTGAAGCAACACCTCTTTGTTCTCTTGTGCCTTAATGGGGACATGTTTTAAATTTAATCAAACCCCTGCTGTTGCTTGCTGAAACATTTTTAGTTGCAGTTACATAAAAAACGGTTAAGCTTGTGTTGGAGATCATGTTGGCAGACTCTTCACTTGCAGTCTGAATGAATGGTCTCTTGTTGAGAGATTGCCCTAATAAGTCAGCTGGGGCAAGTTGGGTGACTTGAAGATTGTGAGTGCTTAAGCTAAGCAAACAGGAAGAGAAATGTGGCTGAACAAGTAAACTGGATTCGGCCCGTCCTCTGAAATAATAAAACACCGGGGTCTCCAAGGGCCATTGCTTCTGAATTATAGTCGCTGCTGTTAAAGTTGTTGTCTTTTGAAGAGCTGTGCTAATGGCATGTTTGCAGCAAAGGTAACGATTTCTCTGGGAGTTCAGGAACAGGGCTATTGTGATCTTTCTTGTCCTTGCCGTGTTGGCAAGGACTGGAATTATTTAACTTGGCAGATGCAGATTTCTAAGAATTATTTGCCTCCCTTTATTATATCTTTGTACTGGGATCAGAGGGGGGGAAATTCCCTAAAGCTTCTCTACCACAAATAATAAAAAAGGGAAACCTAGGCAGGGCCATTGTATGAAAGCAGAACTCCATCACCTTTCAATCTCTTGGGCTTGGATTGCAGGGACTTCAATCCTGTGCATGTTTACATTTTAGTAAGACCCACTGGATTGTGCTGTCAGAGAATTCACATCACTCTTCCAGTGTACAAGATTCTTTTCTGAACAGTTAAATTGAATGTGGTTGAAATGACAGCAGGTTTCACAAATAAGGTTCTAACCTATTAAGTAAAGCTAATGAATTTGTAGTTCTGTGTTTAGTGATTGGTTCTACATATGAAAGGATCTTTCGCAGTGTTTGAAAGGATCCAGGCCTAGGTAACTATCGACCAGTGAGCTTGACATTGATACCAGGAAAAGTCCTAGAACAGATAATTAAAAGGCCGGTCTGTGAACACTTAGGAAAGGATGCTCTCATTACTAAGACAAAGCATGGGTTTCACAAACTGTTAGGTGGATTTGAAGCTGGTTAACTGGCCGAACCCAAAGAGTGCTCACTAATGGTTCCTCAACATCCTAGAAAAAAGTGACACAGGGGATACCACAAGGTTCTGTCCTGAGCTTATTGTTGTTCAACATCTTTATAAACAACTTTGATGATGGTATTGAGCAGATGCTCATCAAATCTGCAGATGACACCAAACTGGGCCCCACAATTTAAGAAGGGTATTGACAAGCTGGAAGGGCATTCAGAGGAGGGCAACCAAGATGATCAAGGGTCTGGAAACCAAACCTTATGAGGAACTGTTGAGGGAGTTGGGTATGTTTAGCCTGGTAAACATGATAGTCATCTTCAAATATCTAAAGGGCTGTCACATGGAGGATGGAACAAGCACCTGCTCCAGAACCTAGGACCCAAACCAATGGATCCAAATTACAAGCAGTGAGATTCTGACTAAACATCAGAAAGAACTTTCTGGCAGTAAGAACTGCTCAACAGTGGCATGGACTCCGTCGGGAGGTGGTTGACTCTCCTTCCGTGGAGGTTTTTAAGCAGAGGTTGGGTGACCATCTGTCATGGATGCTTTAGCTGAGATTCCTGCATTGCAGGTGGTTGGACCAGATCACTCTTAGGGTACCTTCCAACTCTTCAATTTAGGTATACAGTAACACCCATCCAAAATATTCTCCCTTAGCCCAATGTTCAGTTTTAGTTTCTTGCAGGCTGTTAAAGATGGGGACATACCAGTTGTTGCTTCTGCTCTGTCATTAGCCATACATGGTACTTTACAGAGTAATGTAATGTACATGGGAGGAATTCAGTGTAGCACTTTGACCACTGTTCCATCAGTGCAAGCTTTTCTGTTTGCCAGATGGAATGACCCACCCTCTCTTCCCTCTTGCATGCTTTTCTTTGGGTTTTCCCCACTCTCTCAGAGCCAGTTTGGGCAGGGAATATAGGCAGGGACAGTTACCCTTATGTAGCTTTGGTTACAGTTAGGAATGGAAGTTAAAAGGTTAAGCAAAATACTTAACAGAAGAAGGGGGGGTCTGAGCTGGAATCAACAGCATCCTTCCATCATTTTTTTTCTTCTAGTTGTTGATATTTCTCTGAAATCATCAGAGTTACAGTTTGAAAGGCAATATCTACAACCATCTGCTGTTCATGATCGTATACACTTTGGAAGTTTACAGCATGCCTGAAACATAGCTGATAGAACATTGAGTGTAATGCACTGAGGGTCAAACCCATGAACTTGTTTGTACTGTAACACAGTGATTGGACTTCAGCCAATAATAGGGGGCTGTTGAAATGCTCAGGTTTGGCTTACTGTGTGAAAGTCCTGTTTGCTTTCTTCTGCTATTTATGCATGTTAAGTACAGGAACAGATTTCAACAAAAGATGATGAATTCTGTGCAGTAACATGGCAGATGATAATTATAAAAAGCAAAGACACTTTCCGTTCTTAGTCCATATTGGTTAGGAAGATCAAAAGAAACCCCAGTCTTTTGTAATATTGCACCTCGTAATATGTGCAAGTTTTGGGGTATAAGGTAATAGTTCCACACCTTTTGTCTGAACTCCAGTTGTTGGGGTTTTTTTGGTTTTTTGGGAGAATAATGCAAATGGCTCCAGGATTTGGCACAATTTTATTTCCGCTTCAAAGCTAAGAATAGCCATCCAGCCATGAAATAGAGCATGTGAGAAACTCATTCAAGACCATTATTTTGTTTGGTGTCTTTGTTTGGTGTCCATGGTTCCATGGCACCCTGATATATTTGCCGCCAAATATTCAAACTAAAGGATGTCTTGACTTACATTGTTCTGCCTAGTGTGTGAGCAGTTATATGCATAGAGATTTGTCTTTGTTTCTCATGCTATAGCTGTTCTGCTACTTTAAAAATAAATAATTCAAATCTGTTTAAACTGGAAAGTAGGGAACCTGTGGCCCTCCACATATTGTTGGACACTAATTCTCATATTTGCCTCTGCTAGCATCGGTGTATCTCTCATCCAAAGCAGTTAATCAGCTCTGGCCAAATTATGTCCTTTATGTAATTCCTTTAAAAAAGGTTCTTAAGATAATACAGGCAAATATAAGGAGGAGTTGGTGTTCTTCTCCAGAGTGTATGCTCTCTGAAGTTTAATGACGACTTAAAAAGCTATGTTTGTCTAATTGCAAAAGATGGCAAAGATGGAATTTGCTACCAGTTCTTATGTGATGGTATTCCAGTTTTTTTCTGAATGAGATTCACACGTTCATGTCATATGTTTTTCAGGGAATTAAAAAGAGTTAAAAATAAACCCTGCATTTTGTAATCCATTGACACTTTGTGAATGCTGTTTGTTATGTTCTAATGAGAGCTCTTCTCTTTCTGGGTGTGTTAGATATGTGGCCGGGACCTGTTGCAGGTGTGCCATAGTGTAGGCTTTATAAGAGCAGAGAGTGAATAACTACTGAGGTAAAGACTGGAAATCAGGAAGGAAGCAGCGGGTGATATTCAATTATGTTTTCTTCAAAGCAGACCCATTGAAATTAATGAATCTAACTTTGGGCATATCCACACCTCTGTTTGCCTTGCTGCTAAATTAGACCAAGCAGCAACTGGGTTTTCAGAGGATTGCCATTTGTTCCAATTTTGCACTAAAGAGTGTGTTTTCTCGGGGGGAAAGCAGTGGGGCAAAGGCAAAACTGCTCAGACCTGTGCCTAGAAAGCATGTGACAAAGTGGAAAATCACTTGGACCCGTACTTTCTAGGCAAGGGACAAGCGCAAATGTAGATGAGCCCTTGGTTAAATTCATTAACTTCTCATTAATTTCAATGGGTCTACCTTTAGTTAAACCTAGTTGAATACTACCCAATATTTTGATCTTAAAGAGAAAGCCATTTCCCCCAACTGCATAGTCATCTATAGGACTCCTTTGCGGAACATCTTTTCTTCTGGTTGGAAATCGCCATAAGTTTTAGTGAGGATGGTTTCAGTCAGAAAGACTAACAGATCCAACTTATGCAAGCCATAAGGGTGATCCTAACTTCTACAGGAAGTAGGAACAGAATGTGCAGCTTGCCAGATGGAAAGTTCTCTTCTAAGCTTGTTAGATTGGCAGTGTATTTGTCTGTTTCCGGTAATCTGTTGCATTTCATCTTGCTCTTGGCTTTCCATTTATCATGATAGCATTTGGTCGTGGTATGCCTTCTAGGGTTGATTGCTTCACTTGGATAGCTGCGTTCAGAAATCCATGGTGTGGCAAGGATACCTAGATGGTCTCTTCATACAGTAATCTTTCTATATTGAGTGACATCAGCTGGATTTTTATCAATAGCTGATCATTCTAGAGAGGGAAGACAATCTTGTGTAAATGGTATATGTGGGATCTTTCAGCAGTTCTCCTGACCTTTACTCTGAAGTCTGTTTAATCTAGCAAGATCTAGCGTATACCACCCCCTTTTCTCGCCCCCCCAACAGTGGTCCTATTAAGACCTTGGTGGAATCAATTCATGGACCTTAGCATGGGTCTCCAGGATCAGGAATGCTAGAGAGAACAGAAGGTTTGACTCTATCTCTATTAGAGTTTTTGGCTACTGTTATTCTTTTATGCTCTCCAAACTCTTCATGTGTTCTGTTTGATTTGGCTTATCCAGTACTGTGCTATGCTCCTCCATCAAATACACCTATATGTTCTTTCTCTTGTGTTCCAGTGATAAGTTGCAGAAGCAAAAGTTAAATGTTGTACATGGATGGAAGAAAAGGTACTTCTACATACAGTATATTTGATTGTTGCCTTTGGTGTGGTTTGGAGCATATTCCCCAAATGACAAAGGCCCATGTTGACTCCTGGTCTACTGGTCTCGCTTCTCCCATGTAGTGCTCACTAAGGTTGGCGGTTCGAATCCCCACGACCGGGTGAGCTCCCGTTGTTCGGTCCCTGCTCCTGCCAACCTAGCAGTTCGAAAGCACACAGTGCAAGTAGATAAATAGGTACCACTCCGGTGGGAAGGTAAACGGCGTTTCCGTGCGCTGCTCTGGCTTTGCCAGAAGCGGCTTAGTCATGCTGGCCACATGACCTGGAAAAACTGTCTGTGGAAGCGGACAAACGCTGGCTCCCTCAGCCTGTAAAACGAGATGAGCGCCGCAACCCCAGAGTCGTCCATGACTGGACTTAATTGTCAGGGTTCCCTTTACCTTTAACTATGCTGTAGCTGAACCTGGTATTCTAAGGAAGGCTACAGCAATACCTAGCTGCCTTCCCTCCTCTGTTGGGGATGCAGTTAGGAAACCAGCTGCTTTCTGCGGCATGTATCATTGCACATATCAGAAGAGCTTCAGCTTTCTGCTTCCACATGGTAGTCTTTCCTAAGCCACCCTTCTTAAAACGGCTCTGATTCTAGAGAACTGCGATTACCAGAGCTCTCCCTCGGAATGATTACACTTAATGAGATAGTGGAAGGAGCTGTCAGCCTCCCCTTCACCACTGCTGCCACCACAATTGGCTTGCCTACACATGTGGAATAATTACAGGGGGAGATGGAGAAAGCTTGGCACCTACCGCCAACGTAATCCCACCTCCCCCTCTACTGTGACTCATCCTGGTGGACTTCTTTGTAACAGAACAGATAGCATTGTGGCACCGATAGGAGTCTTATCACCTCTGCTGGTGCTTTCTGAAAATTTGCATCTGCAGCACATCAGAAATGTACACCAAGGAGAGATGCGAATTCGTCATCCTATTCACAATGTTTAAAAGTGTACTAGAGTTTTCTGTGAGTATAATCACAACATTGGGGGTTATATATTATGTATACCCAGAATTAAGAGTAGGAAAATGACCCCCACCCTTCATAATAAGTTTGTAATTTAATGGTCTGTTCAGGGAGCTATATCTCAGCTTTGCCATTATTGGAAACTTCTACCCAGTTTGACTTCGAAAATAAGACATTTTCACGTGTTAAGAGCAGTGGGCTGCTTCATCCTGGCATTTATTTGAAAAAACCTTCATCTTTCCACTTAATCTTTCTTTGCTTTGGATGAGTGTAGCCAGAATTCCTGATCATGACTTGCTGCACATCAGATGCAGTAAATGTCAGCCCAAGCAAAACAGCTGATTGCCTTATTATCTCAAAGTCCAGAGGGAAGAAGAGAGATTCTTTTTCAAATGAAGCTAAATTAGAACGGTGGGTGGCTGTCACATCCTGGCAGCTAGAGGGGGATATGCAGGTTGACAGAAGAGAGCCCACCCCTGCCCCCAGGCTATAGTTATGCCACTTTGTATATGTCATGCTTTATGATCACCCCTTCATGCCTCTGGCTGAAACTGTGCTCATCCCAGGAAATGTTATGCAAATATAATGGCTGAGGATGGTTGGGGTGAAAAAGGGTATGGCTGCATCACTAGGAATGCCGCATTCTGTGTTGTGATATGGTCCACTTTGCATTTTGGCTTAATTATCTGCTAACAAATTTTTGCTCGGTGTTTTGCTTGTACTAAAATGGATGGATGAGGACTGACAAAAGTCAGTCCACTAATCCTGGGATGAGGAGCCCAAGGCTCTCCAGTTATTCCTGGAATCATAAAATCCTGGATTTGTAGAGAACGAATCATCAAATTGTAGAGTTGGAAGGGACCCTGAAAGTTATCAGTTGACCTCCTTGCTGCAATACAAGAATATTTTGCTCAACATGGGGCTCAAACACACAAAACCCTCCTCCAAAGCACGGCCCACACAGCTTGATTTCTGGTGGCATTATGGCACTGGTTGTTTTGCTGGTGGGCAGCTCCGCCTGCTTGCGACACTTGGCTGTGGGGATTGGACAGGATAAGAATCTAGCCCACTGGTCAAATCCAGTTCCCCACCCCTATTGCAGTCTTCCGCTGTAGAGTTGCTGAAAGATGTTCTAGGCCAGCTGCCGTTCGGAGGAGAAAGCTGGTCAAGGTGGGCCTTTGGCCTGATCCAGCCAGGTGGGCACTCCTTTGGTCTGCATCCAACCACCATTAGTCCCAGGCAACATAGATTATGGTCAAGAATGATGGGAGTTGTAGTCTAGCAGCATCTAGACAGCCACGGGTTTCCCATTCCTTGCAAGACTTCTTTTCCTTTCTCCCATAGGAAAGAATTGGGATCCATGATGTGGGTTTGTCTCTGCCCATCTCGTCACTGGCAGAAAGTCTTTCTAAATAAACAAAAAACTTTGAGGATTGTGGCGATCACACAGGGTCCCCGGACGTTTAACAGTCTATTGATCCCTGTGCCACCACTGTGCTCGCTTCCCTGCTGCCACCAACCAGTTACTCACTGGTAAAACACTGAGTCCGGTCAGTTGTTGAAAGTGAACCAAAAAACAAGTTTATTTTACAAGCATTAACAAGTTTATGGTTTCTCAGATAATATTCCTGTCAGTATCTTAACTTTAGTTTCTTTACCGGCCTATACCTTCCTACTGATTATCTCAACTGTTTGACTGACTCCTCTTAACAAATTCTCTCCCTCTCTCACACCAGACTAGCCCAACCCACAGACTTATCTTGTCTGTCTCTTCTAACTCCAGACTGTCTTCTCCACAACTCTAACTCTCTAAAAAAACCTCTGTGCTTAAACCTTATACACAGTTAACACTGCCCCCTGGGTTCCCATTGGTTAGTCATTTTACAATTAGTTAACCCTTTTGCTATGAACCCAGTATGATGTCACACACATAGGAGGGCAAACGCCATAAGGGTACTTCAGGGGAGAGACAAGCCTCTTGTTGCAGTTCCATTCCTTGCCTTCACCAAGGGTCTCTTGCCTGCTCTAGGCACGGCAAAAGAAAAAGGCGGGAACACCATCTTGGGAGGGGTTTTTCTTTCCCCAGGGATGCCTCCAGTTACCTCTGAGTGGAAATGCCTGGCTAGGACAGGCTTTGGGCTTGCCTGTGGCCACCACAGAACCCCTCCCCCCACTTGCCACAGACGCATCAGGGTCCTTCAGCCCCGGGAAGCAGCGGGGGGCTGGGGGTGGGCCTCAGGAAAGAGCTTACCTCCACATCCTAGTTTACTCAGCCAATCGCCAATTTCTGCATTTTGCATGCCAGAACCATCATTATCAGTACACCTGTCTGGCTTTGGGATTGGCCCAAAGTCCGAGAACATTCTCAAAGGTGTTGATAACTGTGGCGGCCCATCTATGGAAGAAGAAGTGAATATTGGTACTTACCGTGGTAAGTTCCTTCTCTGTAGGGAGAATTGGGATCTGGCCATACCAGGTGCAGCTGTGTGCATGGGGGAGGCTACTGGACGCTGAATCTCTGCCCAGAGGAGTATGAGACTTTCCCCCCAAAGTCCAGGGGCCTCCTATCTTTCCTTCCCAGCTTTTCTTGCCTTCTCACCCCATATCAGGTTTATTTCCCTTCTCCCCTTGACTTGTGCTAGTTAAAGGGGCCAGAAAGAACCTTTCCTTTCATGTAGTGAACAGAGGGGGCATGTTCCTTTGAAATCACTGTGTTCCTCTCCCTATTCCTTAGTTGTTATTGTATGACTATGCAGTTATGGTACTTGTTTAAGCATGAGTTGATCTGGAGCAAGGAGCTTGTCTCTCCCCTGAAGTATCCTCAGAGGTGTTTTTTTAAGGACTTTGTGTCAGTGGTGAGATGGGCAGAAACAAACCCACATCCTGGGTCCCAATTCTCCCTACAGAGAAAGAACTTACCACGGTAAGTACTAACGTTCGCTTCACTGAAAGTTGCCTTATGGCCACTTTCTGTAATTCTTTGAATGTATTACATGGTTCATTACCTGCAGAAGAGGTGAAAGGCAGAATCGTCTCTGGACTTAACAAAGCACTTCAGCTTAACAAGAAACTTTCTGCGAGCATGGCACCTGTGGAAAAATTAAGGTGTAGCTAGACTGGCTTCCAGCATGATAGTGGTAGTGTAAATACCAGTAATAAGCCATGAGAAAAATAAAAAGTCCCCAGGAACAAACCACAATATACCTGTGATGATTAAAACAGGGGGACACACAAGGTTCAGTGCCTCTGTTTAGGGAAAGTTAAAAAGCATGCACTTCCTATACCAATTTCTCATGTCTAGTCCAAGTTGCCTGCTTTCTGTGGTTGTGATTTTTTGGGTGTGGGTAGTAGGGGAGAACTGGGAAATTCAATATGGATATCTACCCATGCCCCTGTGCTTTGCATTCAGAACACTCCCAGGTCCAATCCCTGGCAGCTCCAGTTCAAAGGATTAAGTTGCAGATGTTGTGCGGAAGACTTCATTCTTTATTTTCTGTGAAACACAGGGCAGGTGGGCTCTGTGATAATGTTTTAGCTTTTAGTGGAGTCGTGGACTTGGTGACCTGGAAGGTGAGTTCCAGTCCTCTTATCCAGTAGTGACCACTCCTTTAGATAATTACAACTAAGCGAAACCGATTGCATGTTTGCTTCTTGCAAAGGCAGTTGGTGACAACATATTCTAAGGAGTTGGGGCAGGATCTCTGAAACAAAGCAGTGTACCAACGAGTAGTGATAGTCTGAACACTCCCAAGAGGCTTCTTCTATTATGCAACATCTGTACCAGATGGTGAGACTTGGCAATGCATAGATACCAGCATTCTCCCGAGTTATGTAAGTTGGTTAGTGTTGCTACAGGCAAGAACAAAGGGAGTCCTTTCTGAGCCCTCTTATTGCAGTCAAACTGGACTTGACCTTAAGCAGCAATTAAGTTTCTCCTTTGTGGAAAGACTCATCCCTCTGAAACTGGGATGTGGTGTTTTGAACTCAAGGGGTTGGGAGTGACCGACGTAAACAGCAATATGTTTGAGCAATAAATATTAATAACGAGGTGGAGTTCTGAATCAGGATCAACCAGTTCAGACACTGGAACTCTTTATACCATGGAATTTGGAAACTGCCAAAATGTAGCTCTCACTTCAGAGGTTTCCAAAGGCTTTTGCTTTCGCACAAGCAGGCCCCCTTCTATGGCATTCCTGAGCATTGTTAATCCTCTGGCTAGTAAGCAGATAAGCAAAAATGTCAGTTGCTTGGAATAAAGATTGCATTGTTTAAGTTTGAAGCAGGTTTCTTACCTCTTTGTACTTGTCACATTGTCAGGCATCATGGAGCTAAAACCAGGAAACCTGAAGATCTGGTTTTCAGCTGAGGATCCTGCTGGGGACAGTTCTCAGGAAGCGTTACGGGACAGAATGCTCCTTCTCGATCCTGGTAGTTGGATGATGCCAGAGAGACAATCCCATGCTGCTGCCCTTTATTTAACTTCTAAGGTTGCATTCCTCAGCCTCAACAAGTCTTGGCCTTCCATGTTCTCTCGTTCAGCTTCCTTCAATCATCATTCCTTCTGGCCCTCTCCACCGGCCTTCTGATTGCCTGGTTCCCTGTCATTTCACTTCTCACAATGAGATGACCACCAGAAGGCCCTTGGAGCTGGACCTCAGTGTCTGGGCTGAAGACACTCCTTCAAGTATAAGAGTCCTAATGGCAAAAGTACTAAGAAAGGGTGAAAACCTTCCAAGGCGTTGGGTCTTTGGAAAGGTAGCCTGCTTTAGTAGCTCTGCAAGATCAATGAGCTTGACTTGCCCATTTACCTAACAGGTGGAGCCTGCAAAAAAAATAAGTGTGGAAGTGTGGAGTGCTGCTCCATTATAATTTCCCTTCCTCTGGCTTTCTTCTAACAGCCGGTCAATGTTCTGTGCCCAGTGATCATTCTCAGTCCTCATTGAAGGGGATTTTTATTTTTTTTAAAAAAACCCTTTTAAATGCTGCTGATACCTTTCTCTTGTTTGTGTGGATAGTGCCATTTTGGCTGTATAAAGATAGGCACTCAGACAATGGCTTTAACCAGTGTTTGCTACTGAGCCAGAATGGACAATAAAGCATATCTTTCTATCTATTTATCTCAAGGAAAGAACACAAAGACATAGTTCTGGGTCCACTAAAAATGGTTTAGCAGACAGACATTGCTACGTCTGAAGTGTGAGCAAGTTGCTTTGGGTCTGTGAAATATGAATTTTATTATATATTATCTTTCTGAACCTTGTTATGATTAAAGCAACAGGGGCTGTAGAGTACATGCAGTGTGTGCTCTTACCTTCATTTGTTTTGGAATTTGTTTTGCTGACATCATTCAGATTTACTTTTAACTAAGTGTGCTTGGTACTGAAACCTTTGTACTCTACTGCTAAGCCACTTTGGGAAGCTTTGCCTCACTTTTAGTGCTGGGGTGTAAACTGATGGTTGAAGTGAGCCACTGGTGGGATCTTAAGTGCTTTAGGTTCCCATTAACACTCTGTTATGCTGACCTAACACCTGCTGATCATTGTCTTAGCACTCCCATCTATAGAACTTCCATGACCTACTGATGTGTCCTGGTTTTAGCTCTTTGGAATTATTTTTTTTCCTGCTATAATAGCATTTTTCCATCTGATGAGTTTAATCTGAGCCAACTTTGGTGACAAGATTTTTACTGGAATGTGTGACACAGCAAATAAAGCACCTTAGAGCATGTTCAAAGTGCCTTTATTCTACTGGTTAAGTAATGACAGGCAGTTCTATACTGTATGGGTTTAGGAGCAAATATTCCAAGGCCCAGGGTGTGACTTCAGGTAAGCTCCGAAGATCTTGTTTTTAGAAGTTAATTGCCACATTCATTCTAACCAGTTCTGCACTTCAGGGTGAGATTACTGTTTTGCAGTAACAACAGTTTGCATGCAGCGAGTAAATGTTTCCCTTGCCAGCTTGATTAATAATATAATAATAATAATAATAATAATTTATTATTTGTACCCCGCCCATCTGGCTGGGTTTCCCCAGCCACTCTGAGCGGCTTCCAACAAAGATGAAAGATACACTAAAATGTCACATATTAAAAACTTCCCTGAACAGGGCTGCCTTCAGATGTCTTCTGAATGTCAGGTAGATGTTTATCGCTTTGACATCTGATGGGAGGGCGTTCCACAGGGCGGGCGCCACTACCGAGAAGGCCCTCTGCCTGGTTCCCTGTAACTTGGCCTCTCGCAGTGAGGGAACCGCCAGAAGGCCCTCGGAGCTGGACCTCAGTGTCCGGGCAGAACGATGGGGGAGGAGACGCTCCTTCAGATATACTGGACCGAGGCCGTTTAGGGCTTTAAAGGTCCGTACCAACACTTTGAATTGTGCTCAGAAACGTACTGGGAGCCAATGTAGGTCTTTCAAGACCGGTGTTATATGGTCTTGGCGGCCGCTCCCAGTCACCAGTCTAGCTGCCGCATTCTGGATTAGTTGTAGTTTCCGGGTCACCTTCAAAGGTAGCCCCGCGTAGAGCGCATTGCAGTAGTCCAAGCGGGAGATAACCAGAGCATGTACCACTCTGGCGAGACAGTCTGCAGGCAGATAGGGTCTCAGCCTACGTACCAGATGGAGCTGGTAAACAGCTGCCCTGGATACAGATTTCACCTGTGCCTCCATGGACAGCTGTGAGTCCAAAATGACTCCCAGGCTGCGCGCCTGGTCCTTCAGGGGCACAGTTACCCCATTCAGGACCAGGGAATCCTCCACACCTGCCCGCCTCCTGTCCCCCAAAAGCAGTACTTCTGTCTTGTCAGGATTCAACCTCAATCTGTTAGCCGCCATCCATCCTCCAACCGCCTCCAGACACTCACACAGGACCTTCACCGCCTTCACTGGTTCTGATTTAAAAGAGAGGTAGAGCTGGGTATCATCCGCATACTGATGATTAAGCAACTGCCATAGGCCATGGGCTTTTGGAGTAGCCCTTGAAAGATGAAGGATGATTTCTCCACACTGAAAACACTGGTTTCCTTTTTTTAAAAAAAGAGAAACCTTGACATTGTATCTGCTGTTGGGTGTGTGTGTGTGTGTCTCCTGTTCACAGTATTCCAACCTTTATCTGCACTAGACTAGAATTGCTAATGTTTCTATTGTTAATCGCTTTGGCATGTTTCATGGGAAGTGATTTATAAATGAAATAAGAGTTCTGGAGGCTTGGTTCTCTCTGCAAAAATGCTAGCATTCCCTCCTCTTGTCAAAATGAAAAATGAGATTCTTTGGATTCCAGAGCCTGTATTTGATTGGGAGTGTTTGAGACAGGTGGTATCCCAAACACTGGTATGTGCATATTCAAACTGAGCTCTAAATCGTCAGTTTGGTAAAACTTATTTGTTCTTGATATTTGCAGCAATGCAAAATGGGGAAACCATGTCCGCACTACAGAGTCATATATAGAACTGAATTCTAGGAAGTGTCTGCCAGTACCAGAGAGAGAGACTGTCACACAGGAAATGAGAAGAAAAAGAAACACAAACAGAATAAAGCAAAATTGATGGGGTTCCCCCCCCCCCCCGCAACAATTGCAAAACATGCAGATTGATGCAGAAAGGAGGCGAATCAAAGCCACAGGTGACTGCTATAGGCTGAATAAGGCAGTGTTTTTGAAGTAAATACAAAAAATTAAGATGACGATGATTACAGCAGCATAATGTTTATGTACTGCTGATTGTATGAAAAAAAAACTTGAAGTGGTTTAATATGAGAAAAGTTTCAATATTCGATGTAGCTGGAAGAAATTCTGGCTCTCCATTAGGCTATGGAACTGTCACTTACCTGAACATTACATAGGTTGTCAACCAATTAGGCCCAGGAAATAAAAAAACAACTTGGGGGGGGGATCTGTTTTTCTTCCACTCTTCTCTTCCCCCCCCCTTCTCTAGGCAAAAGAATAAGCATTATTGCAGCATATAATGTTGCAAAGGGTATGCAGACTGATTTAAAGAATCTAGGGGAAGTAAAATAAGAATGAGAAGCTGGTCATATAAGTGTATACTGCTTCATATCAGAAGGGGAAAGCGGAAGAGGCTTCTGTTTGTTTTCCTGTTGCTCATGCCATAGCTACAATTTATTTTTTTATATTCTGAGATGGTTATCAACAATGTTTGTTAGTTGCTTTTCCCCCACAAAAGTGACTCAAAGCAACTTACAGAAATGAACAGTAAAAAAACCAGACTGGTAACATGTATTAAAGACACACACACACACACACACACACACACAGATGTACTTAAACATACAATGGCCCACATTTTTAAGGTCTGAAACTGCACAGCTTACACACAGCTTCTGCAATCCTTTTAATGTAATAAAAGTTGCAGAGAAAGGTAATGGCGTACAGCTGGTCTGCTGAACGGCTACTGTAACCTTAACACAATAAGCGGAGACATCTTGTGCCCACAAAAAAGTACTTGGTTTGCAGGGCATGGTACACTAACCATGGCTGTGCAGGCTCCCATAGAGGAGATTGTAGCCACTTTGCTCCTCATCTGCCCTTTTTATTGCTGTGGCATGCTAAAGCAAACCTTGGCTTAGCTCTGCTGCTCCCAGTCCTTTTTCCTCCTAATGCAAAGTGATTTCATAGTCCTTCTAAGTCAGGGGTCATCAACCTTTTTCAGCCATGGGCTGGTCCACCGTCCCTCAGACCGTGTGGTGGGCCGGACTATATTTTTTTGGGGGAAATGAACGAATTCCTATGCCCCACAAATAACCCAGAGATGCATTTTAAATAAAAGCACACATTCTACTCATGTAAAACATGCTGATTCCTGGACAGTCCGTGGGCCGGATTGAGAAGGCAATTGGGCTGCATCCAGCCTGCGGGCCTTAGGTTGCCTACCCCCCTTCTAAGTCATAGTTTGACTTACCATGTTGTGTGAACCAGACCATTAAGTAGAATGTAGGTAAAACTGATGCAGCTGTCGGGTGTGCATTGCATACAAGAAAACAACTTAATCAGGGGAGTGTAGAAATAATGCAGCTTTTTAAAAAGTGGTGCTTTGAGGAGAAGGAAGTGAGGATCTGAAAGAGAGAGTTGTAAGCTAGGATAAATGATCCGTGAGGTTCAGCCAAATTAGCATTTGAAGCAACTAGGGTGTCTGTGAAAGCCTATTTTAAAACAGGATATGCACCACCCTGAGCTCCCTGAAGGAAGTGTGGGATATGCATGTGATAAATGCTCTGAGAATATGTCACTTTGTCTTAATACCAAAATGACATCACAGAAAATACCCGCTGCAAATCTGTGCCTGCGCTGGCTAGAGCTGCCTTCATCTCTCCCTTATTAGAGATTAGACTGTACATTGCTGTTTGTTCCAGCTGACACAGCAAACCGCACTCCATTGTCAAGTGGTGCCTAGGGCCAAGGAAGGGGCAGCCTATGGCCAGTGGTGGACCTTGGGGTCTCAAATTTCAGCGGCGCCTGTGCAATTACAAAATTTAGCACCCCCTTCCTCTTGCCTTCCATTCTACATCATAGTTGTGGTGTCTGGTGCAATCAAACTGGTTGAGCTTCCCTAAATCTGCCTCTGCTGTGGCCGTCCAGATGTTGTTGGGCTCCAGTACCCATCAGATCCAGCTAGCATGGATGATGGGAGCTTGTAGTCCAGCAACAGCTGATGGGACACAAGGATTTCCATCCCTGAACTCAAGGCTTGTTTTCAACCCTCTTCCATGCATATCCAGGGATAGCTTTGGCCAACCTGGTGGCCGCAACTCCCACCAAAACATCTGGAGGGAGTACCAAGTTGGTGAAGGCTGGCCAAGAATATATAAAACACACACACACAAACCAGCATGATACATACAGTGTGTAGGATTTTTTCACAGGTATAGGGTTGCTATATGTCCTCTTTTTCCAGGACATGTCCTCTTTTTCATGGGTATGTAAAATGAGAATCGTCATAATGATCCATAGTTAAAAGTAGAAGTTGGCAAATGCGTCCTCTTCTTTGCTCTTCAAAATATGGCAGCCCTAAGTCCAGCTAGAAGACCATCTGAAATTACTGGGTTGACAGCTTTCAGAGAGAAACATTTTCTACTTGTCTCTTCCCTCCTTTGGTTTCATTAATAAAACAGTACTTGGAGGGCCTGCAGGTTGGAGTTATGGTTTTTTAATTAGTTCCTGTCTGCTTGAGTCCCTGTGCAAAGCTGAGATGGGCTGTCCTCAAATTCTTTCTCCCTTAAACTTTCTCAAATGACTTCCCCAAAACTAGCAGTCATTGTATTCCTCTAAGGTACTGGGGAAACTTTTATTCCCTCTGCTGTTCACTCTATTGCTTTTCATCTCTCTCAGCATAAAACTTTCCCCCGTTTCCTCTCCTGGAGCCCTCGTGTTTTGCATTAGTTTCAATTTTCTGGCAGCTGAATTAAAGCTGTAACAATCCCAAAGAGTTGAGCAGTAATGCCAGGGGGAATTTAGAGCAATGAAACGAAACCACAAAGCCCTTTCAACCTTTAGCTGCCAGGGGTTTTGTGTCGCTCCCCCTGCTTTCCCAAACTCTGCCTAGGCAGCACATAGAAAGCAAACAACTTGTGGGTGATGCTGATGGGGCAGAATTCAAGCAAGAATGCTGTTTGCTTTCATTAACCAGGCTTTTGCTGAACATAGGGCTTTGCTGTCCCATCCCATGAATCCGAATTCATTCACTGGGTCAAGAAAAGTGGTGTTGAGGTCTTTGTCTTTGTGATCTTTGCTTCACACACTTATCGTGCAATCCTATACAAGTCTTCTCAGAAGTCTCTCTGTGTGGGAAGAATTCAACATCGTACTAAGGCGATCATTCCTTCAGTGCAAGCATTTCAGCTTGCTAGATGGAACAATTCTGCCTCTTCTCCTGCTGCACACTTTTCTGGAGGTTATCCTGACCCTTGCGAGCCAGTTTTGGAGAGGTAGTTGAGAAGCTCAATTGTGCAAGTGTAAGTTCTTGCACTGAGCTTTCCCTGTCAGGAATTGTTAGGTGAATCCCTCCCAGTGAGTTCATTTGGGCTTATTCCCAGGTATATTGGTGTGGTGTAAGATTGCAGCTTAAAGCTTTTGAAACCTTGCAAAGTCTGCAGTCATAGGCATGTTCTGTACAATATACTACAGTGAAAGACCTGTTGAACTCAAATTAAAAAAAAATGTTTGGGAGCTCATTAGAAACTACAGAGGACTTTGCTGTCCTAAAGGTGTTAAAGGCCTTGTTCATAAAAACTATATAGCAGCCTTTGCCAACCTGTTTTGGAATATACCGTAATCCTCATCAGCCCCAGCCAGCATGTTAATATAAAACTGCCCAAAGATGTCATTACTTACTGAACCACAGAGCACTATGATAAATTACAGTTGTGATATTATTGCCATTATAGTTTGTCAAATTTACATCTTGTGTATGGCAAGTGAATGATATCAGCTCCACTCTGGCCACAATATATGCCAGAAGGTATTTATATGGTAGCTGTCACATTGAATCAAGGTTGCAGTTGTCCGTAATGGTTACATATTTGTAAATATTAGGAAAGGAGGAAGTGATTATGTCATCTAGTTATTTGCTGAGGTGATGGCAAATCCTGAGACATACTGCTGCAATTTTCATGGGTGCAACTATCTAGCAAAAAATAATCCCCCAATAGTGATTTCTGTACCTTTTGAACTTGCATATTAAGGCTCAGTTTCTGCAATCATGAGGTCTATATGTTTTCTTAATGCTTTTTTGAAGAATAACAAAATAAGAATTATAATACCTCACATTGCACATCTCCATCACCAGGAAACTCTTACCTTCAAAATGCATTATCATTCTCTGGCACAAAAATGGTCGTTTCTTGTGTAGTTGCTATAGCTGATGGTGTTAAATGAAATGTTTATTTAGTTTGCCCTGGACATATGTAGTCTAACATTTAAGATAAGTCACCATAATGATCATCCATCTCCTCCTCAAATAGATGTCCTTCTGAACTTAAGACCTGGCTACCACAATCAGTGAGTTTGCATATATCAGAAGATGTGAGCCCATTTTTCATGCACAAACAATTTGGTCTCTCATACTCATACTCATGTGATTGCAGACTAGTAGAGCATGTTCTCAGGTGCTGGCAGACTCGCTCATTCACAGCTAACTACTCAGTTCCATCTTTGATTTCCAACTTACCACCCCTGCCAACAGGATTCTGTTCTTGGGTTCTGCACTAAACATCTTCTCCATATCTGCATGTTGAACAGTCCTTTGCAAGAGAGCCAGTGTGGTGTAGTGGTTAAGAGCAGTAGACTCTTAATCTGGGAAACCAGGTTCGCGTCTCCGCTCCTCCACATGCAGCTGCTGGGTGACCTTGGGCTAGTCACACTTCTCTGAAGTCTCTCAGCCCCACTCACCTCACAGAGTGTTTGTTTTGGGGGAGGAAGGGAAAGGAGAATGTTAGCCGCTTTGAGACTCCTTCGGGTAGTGATAAAGTGGGATATCAAATCCAAACTTCTCCTTCTTCTTCTTCTTCTTCTTCTTCTTCTTCTTCTTCTTCTTCTTCTTCTTCAAGGTGGCTACATGTAGCCCTCTACCTCTTCTTTCCTAACCCAGAACAGGTGGTACCTTAGATCACTGACATTCTCTGCCCAAATTTTGGGAGCGTAAATATGACACACGTTTCAATAAAGAGGTGATGGGTGTGGACATAACCTACAGAGCATCACCAGTGCACAAATTGTAAGACAGTGGGGGAAATATATGTCTGGTTTCTAGGCTAGAGTCAATACAGCCATTTGAGACCAAGGGGGCAGGATTCTAATCTGTGAATGGGGAAAAAAATGCACATGATACTGTTGCAGAAAAGTTGCTCCTACTATAGGAAGCCCAAAGTCTGTAGCTAGCAGGAACTCAAAAAGGCATTGCCTTGGAAGAACAAGGAAGTCTGGGAAGAAGATGAATATATTTAACCAGGAAAGCGAGGTCATGTAAATAAACCTAGGAAATGAATCTGAATCTGATGTTCCAAGTAAACTTTAGGAAAGTGTAAGTATTAGCTAAGAACAGCATGGGAATTGATATCTCAGAATCTGGATACATAAAGGCTGAATAACCATTCTAGTATAAATGGTTACCTGGCAACATTTGTCTGTATTTCTGCATTCAGAAGTCAAGTCAAGAAATGAACCATGGGTTGTGGCCAAAGTTGAGAATGTAAAGAAACAAGCTGCACTTAATGTTTATGTTCTTTAATTGCAGTCTCCTTTGATCTTAAATATGTACAAATGGTGAAATATATCTGTTTGTTCATAAATATCTCATCTGAATGTTTGGCTAAAAGGAGTGGACTGGCAAGAAGTAGGCTTTTTTGTTTTAAAGAGTGAGTTTCTGTGTCAAAACAGGAATTGCATGAGACTTCTAAGCTGCAGCTGACCTATAATTCAGATGTATTATTGATGACTAGAAAGTGAATCCCCCGATGCCAATATAACACTTTAAATCTGTGTCGGAAATAAAATTCAGTGTTTTTTTCTTGTGTTGATGATCACATCTTAAGCAAAACCATTGTGTATCCATTGTATTTTACCTCTTATTTGCAATGTCTTGTGATTCTAGAATGTAACTTACCCTTGGTTTCACATTTATGAAAAGCATAAAACAGATTTGAACCTTTTCAGTTGTTAGAGGTTTTGCTTAGAAAAGCAGGTGTGGGGATCCATTTTATCTCATGTAGGCTAGATGGAATGATGGGCTGCCTTGGTATACAGCAGTTTCACATATGCATCTCTTTCCCTGTTTTTCTTCTTTAAAAACTGCTTTCAAAAAAAGAGAAAAGGGAGGATATATAAATATCAATTTTTAACATGCTTTCCTATAAATTAAGTCATTTCCTTAAAGCCAGGATAGTTCTAGCTCTTGCTTCTGGGTCAATACTTCTCAACACAGAATTGTGGAGACAGTTACTTTTAAAGCAATTATTTCACTTTAAAAGCGTCTGCATCTCCCTTGTGAAGATTCTCATTTTGTTCCGAAAAATGTCAAGGTGTGTCTGTGTGTTTCTGTAGGAAATGTCAATGTACTACATTATTTGAAAATTCCAGTAAAGCAGTGCTGTTGCGGCACTGTGCTGTACCATTCTCCACCTGCATTTTCCTTGATTCATGTGTGTAGAAGTAGCTTGCTGAGTGGGGTGGAGCCACTGCACTAGGTTCCTGGTTCGCTGTTGCTTGCTGGGAGGGATGAGGCAGCAGGAAGTTCAGCGTGGTGCAACTATACAAGCAGTAGTGCCGGCTTGTCTGACCTCCTCAACATCTCTCTTTTCCTTTCATCTCATGGTAGCTCTGCTACATCCAGTGAGCTGCTTCTGCATATCTGTGCATGCACACACATTTTATGAGGGAGCAAGGAGGGAGCAATTTCTGCTTCCTAAATATATATATCTATATATACTGTATATAGAATGTAAACTGACAACCATTATTTTATTTAACATGTGACAGCTGTACTCAGTAAAGGTGTTCCCTGTATTCACTGTCTTCTTGAAATATGGAAACTATCCTACAGTTCTGGGAACCTATAATCCATGGCTTACCACTGTTTCAGTATATGTTCTCTGGAGTGTGGCTTTGTAAAAATGTAAGGCAAGCTCATTGTAAGAAAGGGCACTAATTTCCCTTCCCTTCATTTCCTACACATGATTCACAGATGATGTACAGGTTTTCTTCTTTGTGATGTGTCATAGTTAAGTGCCTTATATAATTATGGGAGATAAACCACAAAGCACCTTGTTTCAATATTATTTATTTCCTACAAGAGCAATTGATGCAATGCTGTAGAAGTTGTTGGATGACACATTCGAGTTGACTGGCAGTGTGAAACTTACTGTTAGTGATAACATTTCTATCAGAACCCTTAAGTTGCTGGAACCAAGTATGGTGAAGCTATCCTTCAGGGTGGCCAATTATCATGGATGATGGATGGGCGGACGAATGATTTGTCAATTTCAGTTTCTATCAGTTGCTTATCTCCCCGGTGTTAAGTTCAGTTCACTGCATTTCTGCATTGGTTTGCTGCTTTTTAAAAACAGTCCTCATGAAAACTGGTCAGCATTTTAGTGTGCATTTCTTTTAACATACACATTTTTGCCCATTATACACATTTTTCCCCCAACAAGTTCCCCTAATAGGATGCAATGTTGTATGATTTTTGGGTTAATATATGCCTCTTAGAAACTTTGTACTTGCTGCTCTGAGCTCCTTGGCAAAATGTTAGAATTAGGGTAGATATAAAGCACATTATAGCACTGCAATGTTACATTTCTTGAGTGTTATAATTAATTTGTTGCCTAGATTAGGACTGGGCTTGTAAAACTTCATAGAGAATTTTGGAAATACAGTGGACCCCCCAGATACAAACTTAATTCATTCTGGGGGTTCGTATGTACCCCAAAAAGTCCGCATCTAGAGGCGCCGCTTCTGCTCATGTGCGTGGCACGATAGAGTGCTTCTGCGCATGTGCGCAGGGCGAAACCGGGAAGTATACACTTCCGGGGTTGCCGTGTTCGCAACCCAAAAGTTACGTTACCCAAAGGTAACATAACCCAAGGGTCCACTGTAGACACAATTTAGAAACTGAGACACTAGACGCTTGTTAACTTTATTATATGCAATATAAACAATACATGTATTTATTTTGTGGCCAAAACATGGCAACTTTTAAAAAGAGAACTTGCATCCCAACAACACTTGATAAGGTAGTGATAGTCAGGAAGTAAATGATGAGCTGCCGGTGGACCTCTGAATGAACTGCCAGTAACCCAGCAAGGGTCTCAAACTCCTTATGCTTTAACAATTTAATTTTTTGTGTATAAATCAGACTATTGGAATCCATGACCTGTAGCTACTCCGGATGCAGAATAGTATTTGTGTATGTAAGTCATCTGAGTGTATGGTTTGTGGAGTGTAGTAGAATGCTCTGAGTCTGACCCCCTTGAGCAACCATTTTGCCTCTGGCTCCAGCTAGTGGAATCTATTACAGTGGTACCTCAGGTTAAGAACTTAATTCGTTCTGGAGGTCCGTTCTTAACCTGAAACTGTTCTTAACCTGAGGTACCACTTTAGCTAATGGGGCCTCCTGCCGCCGCTGTGGCGTGATTTCTATTCTCATCCTGAAGCAAAGTTCTTAACCCGAGGTACTATTTCTGGGTTAGCAGAGTCTGTAACCTGAAGCGTCTGTAACCCGTGGTACCACTGCAATAGGGTTTTATTAAAATACAACGTATCTTGCAAGCCTGAAGTCTGCCCACAAGCAACTTAAGGCACAGTTCCTGTTGGTAACCATGCCTGATATGGAAGCCCTAATATTAGCAGCTTATTGCTTTGAGTACAAGGTGACCTGCAGAGCACATCAGAACTGGTTCAAGAGGTGCAGCAGGCCTCTTCCCCTGCCCTCGCAGCCAGCACATGACTTATCTTCTTCCCATTACTCAAGCACTTCTTACTCTGCTTGCAAGTGCTGCAGCCCTATTGCCGCCTACCATGTTTCTTATTGTGCACACAGAGGACCTGGAATCCTTGGGTGGCATTCACATGCGTTTTACTCAGAATAGACCTGTGGAAGTTAATGGACCTAAGTTAGCCATGTTCATGAATTTCACTTAGTCTACCCTGAGCAAAACTTAGTTGAATACCATCCCTAGTTTTTAGTCAAGCCATAGGTACAAAAATGCAACAGGGTTTGGGTCTCTAGGATAGCTGGTCGGTGGGTTGGATCTTGGTTTCTCTCTCTGCCCCAACCTGCTAAATAAGTTCATGTTGAAAAGAACTTTGAATTGGCTTCTTAAGAGCTTGGCTCTTCTTCTTTCTTGAAACATCCCTGAATGCAATTATTCCTTGTCCTAAGGAGAAGATCAGGGTGGTCCTCTTTGCCAGCACAAATGTCTCTGCTCACTTAGTAGCCTGTCAAGAGAACTACTGGAGCAAGGCCATTGCTCAGAACTAATCTGAGGATTTAAAGGAAATTCCTGAGCTAACCAGCATTTTTTAAAGTCTGTCTATGTTACTTCCAGACAAAGCACACTACATTGAAATTTCCAAGCTAGTATGTGTTGCCACAAGGAAGTTTTTTTGCCTGTTATGAAATTAATAACCTGCTGTTTTGAACACCAGAATGGCAGATGCTCTGCTGCTCCTTGGCATTAGTTGACGGGTTTGCTGAAGTAAATTACAGTGGTCATGGTCTCAAAAGAACAGGATCCAGAAATGAGGGATAAAAACGCTTCAGGCAGAAAATGAGCTTTATAGTTGCTTGGCCGGCTTCAATTGAGGTGGCAGATGTTTACTCAGCTTATTCGACAGAAGTGTCTTGTCTCACTCTTCCCTCCCTCTCTTGCTTTTAGGGGAGTGCAACAGTCAGAACTATATCCTGCAGTAATGGCCGGGACGGTTGGGGGGAGGGGACAGGAACAAGAGGTAAAAGGTAGATTGGGATTACAGCGGTCTTATTTCAGTTGTACAGTGGTACCTCGGGTTACATACTCTTCAGGTTACATATGCTTCAGGTTACAGACTCCGCTAACCCAGAAATAGTACCTCGGGTTAAGAACTTTGCTTCAGGATGAGAACAGAAATCGTGCTCCAGCGGCGCGGTGGCACCATTAGCTAAAATGGTGCTTCAGGTTAAGAACGGACCTCCGGAACCAATTAAGTACTTAACCCGAGGTACCACTGTACTTGGGCATTCCACCTCCCACACGGGTTAGTAGTTAGAGTTCCAGTTCTACAAAAGGCCATTGGGTTGCAGTGAAAATCCAGATTCTCTTTGAACCCTTGTTCTGTAAGAGTTTTTTGCTTCCCCTGAGAGATGGTGATGGTAGTGGGGAGAACCCAGAACTCTTTCTCTCCCTGTGGATAACATACACGTGATTTTTATAAGGAGCTCAAAATGAACCTGAGAAAAAGCTCTCTCTGTGTGTGGCTTTTCTGAGCGGCATTTTTTAATGTACGCATCCAGGAAAATTCATTCTTAAACTGGAATGTTTCCAGGTGTCTAAACTGCTCCCCAGTGATTTGATCTCATCAAATAATACAGACTAGAATATTAGTAAAATGGTTGATAGCATTGGGTGAGGTTATTTCCCAGCCTCCCTCCCTTGCTGTTGCTACCATTGCCAGGTAAGCTTGGGCTTCCGTTCATGTCTTAAGTACTTTTATCAGGATTAAAAAACCCTTGGCAAGTTCACATGGAAGGAAAACCTATTGTGGATCGGATGCAGTGTTGGTGAATGCCAGTTCTGAATTCCAGTTAGTGGCCAAAACTGCCCCAGCATCTTTCCCCCCGTTGCCTTTTACTTACTTGTCTTGAAGAGTCCATGTGCATGGTATGTTAATATCCTAGGATAGTATTTCAGCAATAGAGAAGTGATAAGAAAAGAGAATTTGTATGTGACTGGTCGGGTCGTAACTGTGGAAATGCCCAGATGGCTTGTTTTTATTAATTTGTAAGAGAGCCACTGGTCAGTTAGCCAATGTGTTAATTCATTAAAAATGTAGTCAAAGTAGAAAATTAACATTTTTGAAAATATTGAGGAAAATATCATCCATTGTAGATGCTAACCTATGAAGGAAAAAGAAGACAAAATTCATGCATTAGAGATCACGCAGACTTTTAATATAAAAGTTCCATGAACTATGCAGTGAACTTGTTGTTCTGTTACTAGGCTGTTTCCCAAGTCCTCTGTTATCTGCCTGTGGCTTTCCGTACTGCAATATGAAATTTCCATTAGTTCAGGGGTTAGATTCTCAATCAGAAAGCACAGAATTAGTTCTGCTTCCTACAAAGATCAGTTAGTAAATTCCTCATCTCATTTGTAAGGTGCCATAGTTACAAAGTGATTGAATGACTTTCTGGATGGTAGAGCTAAGGTAGGCAAGAGACTCATTCACGGCTTGTGACACACTTAACAAAGAGCCATTCTCTTTGGTGATTATGTAGAAGTCTAAAAGTACATAGTTTGGTAACTGGAGGTGAGAGTTCTTCTTGTCCTTGAAACCTCTCATTTTGTGGCTTGTTTCCCCTCTCTTTCTTGGTGCCTTCAACAGAAAATATATATATCATGTATAAAATGGCAATCGTATTGGCTAGCCTTTGAATCTGGCCTGTTCAAATTCTAGGTAAGCTTGGGATCAATCTTTATCCAGTTGTTTATCAAGTTTCAGCATTTTCTAATGAACTTTGCCATTCTTTGTTTTGACCATGTGAGGGTTAGGGGTGCACATGTCTAAGACCATAAAAATGAGGTCCATAAACCTACCTAAACCTATGTTTCCCCTTGCTAGCTAGCAGAAATCCTGTCTACATGTTTAAGGGTCAAGAATAGCAAAGTAAAATGTCCTGGCTGTGGATGCATGCTTTGTTCTTGCACTTTGATCTATGAGCAAGTTACTTAATGAGCTGCTGCTTCAAAAGTTAATTTTTCTGGCGAACAAAAGCACTGGAAAGTCTTTGCTGCAGACCAATGAGGCGAGGTCTCCAAAGAAAAATAGTCACAGTGCTCAACAGTTTGCCATTTTTTCTTACCTGCTACTGAGCCAGTTTGGTGCTTCTGTTAGTCACTCATGCATTCAGTCAATTAATTTCTATACCATTCTCTGTAATAAATAACCTCAGAATAGTTTATGGGCAAAAATTATTAAAACACAATATAACAAACTTAAGACTAGTCTTAGAATCCATTCGAACAACAGAAAGCAGTCTCCATTACAAATGGGCAACACTGATAAACTGTTCCCAAATGTCTTGGTGAACAGATACCTTCCACCCATGCAATGTAGAAGGTCCTCTCCTATAAATCTGAGGGGTCCAAGCAAGTTGATACATGGAGAGGTGCTCCAAGTATTTGGTTCCCAAGTTACTGCCATACAGGTGGTAACCAGTGCTGCTCTCATAAAACAGGTTCTGTGGTTAGAATAAGCCATGCCATTCAACACTCTGGTGGCTGTTTGCAGCTTCTGAACAGTCTTCAAGGTAACTCCATGTAGAGTGCATTACAATTTAAATGGGAGGCTACCACAGCATGGGTTACTGGGTCAGTCTAGGAAGCACCACAGCAGGAAACTGGCATTCTGTGTCACCTAGGCATCAAGCGACAGAGAAGCACTTCCATACTATAAAACTGCTCCATGAAGGGGAGTGCAACCATGTTTAGAACAGGTCATCTATCTGCTTCCTGGACATGGGAACTGCCCATCCTCAGCACCTCTGTCTTATGTTATGGATGGGTTTGATGCAAAGTAATGGTGGGAGGAACCAGCTGGGGAACCCCCAGTGAAAGAGGGCTCAGAGTTTGGGGATTGGTGAGACAAAAAAGAGGGGAGAAGAAGGAGAAGACTGAGAGGAGGAAGTGTCAGAACTTGAAGAGGTAGCAAGGATTAGTGAGCTTGGAGAGTCTGTGGCAGAGAGAAGTCCAGAATCAGAGTCAGAAGCTGAGGCAGGAGAGTGGCATGAGGGAGACCAAGAGGCAGAGACGAAGAAGAAGAGGAGGAGTTTGGATTTGATATCCCACTTTATCACTGCCCTAAGGAGTCTCAAAGCGGCTAACATTCTCCTTTCCCTTCCTCCCCCACAACAAACACTCTGTGAGGTGAGTGAGGCTGAGAGACTTCAAAGAAGTGTGACTAGCCCAACGTCGCCCAGCAGCTGCACGTGGAGGAGCGGGGAATCGAACCCAGTTCACCAGATTACGAGTCCACCACTCTTAACCACTACACCACACTGGCTTGTCAGGCTTGTGAAGAATCATGGGTGTCTCCCCCTCCTGCTGTGACAAGCCTGGTAATGCACAAACACAGTTTCTGATAGCTTGGGAAAAGCCATGGAAAAGGAGACGACTTAGTCAGCTATGGGGAGAAGGGGACTTTCAGTCACAGCAACTGCTTCATTGGGGCAAGGCCTATTGGAGATGAGTTACTGTGCTCATTATGCCTGGCCACTCCTGTTTCAATCGTGTTTTGCTAATAAAGAGTTAGTTCCAACTTGCACAGTGTGATTTATTGCTGGCTCGCTTCTGATATCTTACCAGGAGTCAGTCTCAGTTTCTTGGCCCTCATCCATCTTGTTACTGCCTTCAGGCACTGGACCTGCTTCTCCCCAGCGTGACCTGATTCTGATGGCAAGGAGGAATAGAGCTAGATTGTCTCCCAGGTATTTTGTCAGGACTTAAGGTATACATTAAAGTGTATTTCCAGTTAGACCACATGACATAACTCCAACTGTCTTTGGTCATGATGGAATGGCGGTGACTTTTATGCAGAGTGGCCTTATGCAGCCAAATTGTTTTCCTTCCAGACTCCCACTCCCATTAGCTCTTGCCAGAATGGCCATTGGTTAGGGATGATGGGAATTGTAGTTCAACAACATCTGGAGGGCACCACATTGGCCATTCATGAAATGCATTGTTACTTTGTAGTTGGTGCATGGAGCTTAATCCTGAAGCCTTTTAGAACTTTGTGTCTCTGCTGATACTGTTTTTAATTACTGTTTGTATATTGCTGTCTTAACTTTGAATTGTATTTATTGCTTTTATTGACTGTTCTGCAGCTTGCCTGGAGAGCGTCTTAATTCAGAAAGGGAGGGTATGAATTGTTATCCTTAAACTTAAACGAGTTCTCCAACTGTTAAACGGCACCTTTAAACCAAAATGTATGAACTCTTCTGCTTGGCACACTATGTAATTCTCGTTAGACACTGTTGCCCTGCATTTTCTAGCCTGGCCAAACATAGCAGTATTGAATGTGTTTCTCCTTGTCTGTTTTTACAAGAATAAAATAAGCTAAAGAAGCTGGTGGATGGAAAAACCATTTTCTTAAAAGAGCTCAAACTTAAATGTGAAGGCAGATCTCAGGGATGGGATATTTTGAAATGAACCAGAAAGGCCTGTGTGCGGTTGATCTTACTCTCACATGTTCTCTGTCTCTCTCACATATCCGTTAGGAGTAAATATGTACGGTAATTAAATAAATTGCGTTGTTCGTATATTTACAGTAAATGGTAACAGTTCCACATGTATAACAAGGTGTTAAAATCTGAAATCCCAGTATGCTAACACTGCCTCCTAGACAGAATGGGTTAAAAATTTGCTAAGTCGAATGTTTTAATTGCCTATAAAGAATCTCTGTCAGGAAGCCAGTGATGACTATAAAAGAAAAAATGAAGGTTCCTCAATTATTCTTCCTCATCATGAGGTGCTAAATACAGAAGCAGGCTTCTGCCTTGCAGTGCTTTGCCCATCCAGGGCCCTTGTATTTGACTGGAACTTGCAGGCATGGTTTAAATGTATAAAATATATAGCAATGTTAGCCAGTCCCCTGCACAATGTTCTGTAGGAGAACTGAGGTGAATACATATAACAAATACAAATAAACACATTTCCAACTCTGGCCAAATTTAAGTTTGTCAATGCTTTTCCTTGCTTTGTGTCTACAGATTGAAGAGTTAGTGCCCAATTGCCAGCTGTTCTAATCCTACTTCTGATTTTCTTCTTCTGCTGCTGCTGCTTCCTTATACTGGTTTATGCTTCATTTTGTTTATGCTCTGGCAAAATAGTCATACAGGAGAGAGCTTTGTGGTGTCTGGAATTCCTCTCGTACATAACTGCTGACTTAGAATCCTGGACCGAATTGTAAAAATGCATCCATTGCCTTGCAAAATGTCGTTTGACTTGTTGGCTTGTGTTGTCTCTGTCACATGGCGTGTGTTGCGTGTCTGTGGGAAGATTCTGTTTCCGAGGCTGTATTTCGTAGGATAGTGTGACTCAGCCTCTCTCTTGTATTCACACATGTGTACACAAAGAGTACAAGAACACTTTTAGTCACTTTCTCGGCAGAGTGTTTGAATTGCTAATGCATTGTTTGTTTGTATGTTTTTCTTTCTTTGCAGACTATAATGGAGCAGTTCAACCCCAGCCTCCGGAACTTCATTTCCATGGGAAAGAACTATGAAAAAGCCTTGGCAGGTAAGCAAAGTGTAATTGTGCATGTTGTTGTCATGGCTGTGGCATCGGGTGGTAGCAGTGGTGTGTGGAGGGGGGGAGAATGGCAAAATCTTGTTCGCTGAGGTTGGCATTGCTCTTGAAGTTTAGAAAATATATCAGGAAATGCTCTCGTCTGCCGAAGGCAGCCTGCAAAGCAGCTCTTTGAATTAAGACACAAGCGCATTATCGTTCTATGACATATGAAGCATGAAGGGCTGTCACAAGGCGCACTGCTTAAGAAGCTGTGACATGAAACATCTTCCTTACAATGATGAGCCAGATACAGGCTGCTGATTTACTGACAACTAGATGATAAACACAACTTGTGATTCCACCCCTCCTCCCGTCTCAAATAGCCTCTTTGGATTGCCTAAATAATAATAATAAAAATCTTCAAACCTATCTTTAATAGCAAAGAAGTTCCAGCACTACACTTCACAGTGTATAGATCTATGTTTCAAAGCTACATTAGCAAATCCCAAATGAGTAAACAAAAAAAAGTTTGACAATTATCAACCACTCTCAAATGTCCCCTTTGGGGGCAAGGCACTTTGAGAGGGAGGTGGTGGTTGAGCTTCAAGCATGCTTGGAAGAAGCTGAGTATCCAGATCAATCTGAATCTGACTTCAGGCCCAGCCATTGCATCAAAACTGCTTTGGTTTCCCTGGTGGTTGACATGTGTCGGGGGAGAGATGAAGGGAGTCGAACTCTCCTCATTATTCTTCATCTGCCTGCAGCTTTTGATAATTTGGACCTCAGTACTCTCCTGGACAGACTCCAGGTGGTGGTGGGGCACCATTTTGTGATAGTTCTGCTTTCGATTTGGGAGTTTTGTTCCATAGAATAGCTATTAGAGGAGGGTATTACGTTGTGCCATGGGCACTGACCTGTGCCATGTTTCAGGGGTGCATTCTGCCCCCATGGTCTTTTAATATTCACATGTAGCTGTTGGGGAGGTAACATCTGTTCTGGAGTAAGGTGTCATTAACACATGGATGTCATCCAGCTCTATCTCTCCATACCTTCTCATCAGAAGGCTGGTGCTCAATGGGCTGGGTATTGATGAGGAAATTGACATTGAATCCAGACAAGATGGAGGTGTTGTGTTCCTGAGCACAGAAAATGGGGGTGCAGCCTGTTTTGGATGGGATTGCACTTCCCTTGAAGGAGTAGATCTACAGGAAATACTCCTGGCTTCAATATTGTCACCACAGGCTCAGGTGGCCTTGGTGGCTAGGAATGCCTGTTTCCAGCTCTGGCTGGTTTACTAACTACAGTCCTGTTTGGACTTGGTCACTGTACTCATCCTCTGGTAACCTCCAGATTGGATTACTGCAGTACATTCTACTTGCGGCTGCCCTTAAAGACTCTTTGGAGACTGGCTGCCTCATTTTGGACCAGTTGCAATCTGGTATGACTGCAAAGAGTCATATCACACCTGACCTGAAGCACCTGTGCTGGTTGCCTATTTGTGTTTACATTAATGTTTAAAGCTCTAAATGACTTGAGGTCCCAAATAGCTGAAGAAACTTCTCCCACATCCACCAGTTTGGGTATCAAGATGGGTGGAGGAGCACTTGTTGGTAATGCTGCCAACCACAGAGGTGTATGTGGCAGCTCAAAAATTGTGGAATTCTCACCCCATAGTGAGAGTCTGGCACTGACATTACATCTTTTGTTGGGTATGCCTGTTTACTCTGACCTTTGGAAGCGGAGTATGAATTTTTAGTTGTCTTCCCCATAAATTTTGCTATTAGTTGTATCTGTTTTGTGGTTTTATTTTTTAGACTGTATTTTTGTTAATGTAACCTGTGCTTGGGACCAAAGGATGAGTAAAGAATTGGAAAATAAATAAATAATAGAAAGTAGAGCATTCCAATATTTAGACAAAGGCGTTCAACCAGTTTAGTTTATAATGACTGACTTGTTGGTGCAGACTTGATCCATTGGCTTCATGGGGAATTCTAAGGCTATAATTAGGGCATTTGAATCCCATTGACTTAAGTGTCTACTTAGCAGCCTATCTGTATGCAGATGTAACTGTGGCATGAGCTTTTGTAGGCAAGATCCTGATTCATTAAATGTATCTTACAAAGTTGACTCTTTAAAGCCAATGCCTTAATTCAAACAGTCGAGTCTTTAAGAGGTCACAGGATTCTTCCATCCAACACAGAATAACACAATTAAGAACCACTTTTGTCATACAATAGGCAGCAAAAAAAGACCCCACCAGGTTTTCTTCCACATTTACATTTCACAGGGAACTGCAGCCAATCTGACCTGCATGCTGAGTGTATCTGTATGACACACAGATTCTTCCAAACACCTGCCCGTCACATTCAGATTGTACGTTTTTAAGTGAACACTGAAAAAAATCTTAAGGGCAAAACCAGAGAGGGTTATGTGAAGTGGTATTTTCTCATGGACGGTGTTTTTTTTACCTTCTGCTTGGCAGTTTGCCCAAAAGTTAGTAGATTTGTAGATGCTGTTGTGCTCCTAATATGCCTGGTTTCCTGCCCTGGCTGCTTCAGCTGGCCCTAGGCAGGTGTGGAAAATCTCCTACATGTTTTGGCCAACGTCATTTGTTCAAACCATACGAGAGTTTGGTCAGCCATGTACATTATTTCCCTTATGTATTTGTGCTGCTAGTTTTTGTGTCCCGTAGTGCAGGTAGGCTACTTTCATCTCTCCCACCCCCAGGGACTTGAGCTAGCAAGCAGAACTTAATTGCTTCTTGCTTTTTTTTATAGTTGCTAACACCTGAACCTCAATAAAGCCCTAGGGGAAAGCTTTCCCTGAAAGCCTTTCCCCCCTTTTAGATGGCCTGAGGATCCCTTTGACAACTTCACTTACTGACTCTGCCTGCTTGTTTAAGTGTAGCAGCAATTCAGTAACATTCCTGGGATTTCCCCACCACCAACCACCTTAAAGAAAAAGAATAACTATCTCATGAGTCAGCTTTGTGAGCATTGCATCCCTTGAGCGAAACTTAAGGGAAATGTTCTCAAACCAACTGCAGCACATTCTGTACAACATTAGTGCCAGCTTGGCCCTGCGACTGTGGGTGCCCAGGACATGCATGGCCCTGGCACCAAAATTTGTGGGTGCCCGGCCCCTTCAGAGGGGGAATTTTGTGGGTGCTCAGGCACCCAGGGAGTTGGCACCTATGCTGTACAACATGGAACTGCTTTTCACACGCCTTGCACATGCTTTGGACTGATCTGCAGTCTCCAGTGGCTTCTTAAGGAGAAAAAGAGGTACTGGGTGTCTTTAGCCTGCTTTTGAAATCCAGTGCTACTCAATAAAGAACCAAACTCCACACATTCTCAAGGGTTGCACTCCCTTCTCTTATTACCATTTCACGGGTTTCAAGGCTGTGTCCTAGCATTCACAAGAAGCTGGAGGAATGAAGCCCTGGTCGGAATCATGCTTTGGCAATCTTTCTGCTAAAATGGAAGCTTATATTAAGAAGAACCCCACCAACCCCTTGATATGCATTTAATTATCTTGAGGTTGACCCTGAAAAGTTGTTAAAAGGAGATCAAAATGTTACCTAAAGAACGCTGACAGAATTTGAAGTGTAGTGGTTTTCATCAGGGAGTCATGGCCCATAGCTGATTTTACAGCACTGTATAAAATACTTTGAAATATAGCCCAAGTGTTACACACCATGGAATGAATGAAAAGCAACTCCATAGTGGCCCTGTTGGTTTGGGTTAACATAAAAGTGTTACATACACCCACCCACCCCCCAAAATAACATATTTGTAAGGGTAAGATTTGTGTGCCCAACACATAATGGGCTGGTTCACATCACGTGTCATGGTAAACTGTGGTTTTTAGCTTACCATGATTGAGCATCATGCTAGTACATACTGCTGAATTGTTCCCATTTTGCTCTGCTCTGCTTGGAGACGGGAGCAACAAACCATGAGTCTTGACTCAGTGTTGCATGCAAACCAGCACTTGTGGTTCGTTTCTCTCCAAACAAAGCATGAGCAGAACCCAAGTTTTGTTCTTGGCTTACCACTCATGGTTTGAGAGAAACAGACCACAAGAAGTAGTTCATACGTAACGCTAAGCTAAATCTTGAGGCTTCTTTCTCCTGGTTCCAGAGAGGTCAGAGTAAAACAGGAGCAATATAGCAGCATTTACTAGCACACATAGCACATTCATATAAACCGTGGCTTATATTTAAGTGTGAAGAAGCCTAAGGTTTCCACGTGCGCAGTGGGACTTCCCTCTCCCCTCTCTGCACCCTGTGCTCTCCTGATATTAGCTATGGAGGATTCAAATTCCAACTTTTAACCTTAAAAAAAAAATTATGGTTGGGGTGTTCTTTAGCTCACCTGTGATTTTAGTTCTCTGTGATTTGATTATGGCTGAAGTTTACTCCCTATCTGGTTCTAGTTTGTGCTTTGCCTTTTTCTTCTTCTTTTTTTAAGGGTTGTACTAAATGGCATTATAAGGATTTAATGGTTTAAATTGTTAACATCCTGTTGTTTGTATGTTGCCGAGAGAACCATGGTGTGGGGAGACTTAAAACAAAATGACCAAATAAATAATATAATAGATGCTGCTGAAAGCTATTCTGATAAGTGCAAATAGATATTATTATCTGATATGTCTTGCATTTTAAGAGAAGTAAACTCGTTGAAGACTGAAACACAGAGTGCAAATTTTAAAGTAAATAAAAGGAAATTATGGTTGGTTTAGTAATGTTCTTGTTGCAGAGGCTGTGAATTTGGCATTGAGCAGGCACTCAAGAAGAGTTTTCAGCAGTGCGTAAATAGGGTGATACATTTGAGCATTTATTTATTAAATTTGTATCCAAGGCAGCATTTATGCTAATAAGAGTGTTGATAAGTACACAATGTCCCTATGTGCATCTGTTAAATGGGGGAGGGTATGTGTTAAGCAATGTATATCTAATGAAGAGGAAGAATAAGAGTAACATGAAAGCAGGACACATGGTTTACTTTACTATTTACGTAAAACTATATATGGCTAACTGAGAGCTTTGTGAGCTCTTCTTGTAACAGTTAAAGATTACAGACCCTGAGATTTATTGAAGAACTTGCAATAACCTTGTAAAATTAATGTTTCCAGACCTGTTTAGTATTAAAAAAACTAAACACCAATTACATTTTTAAAAGAGACTAATCATCTTGGCAACCTTTTAAAAAAAAAGACGAAGCATTTTAAGCCTGTGTAGCTACATCAGTGTTAGTTCTTTGCCATTTTAGTTTGAGTTAGATCTGTTGAACTTAGTGGAACCTACTTCTAAGTAGACATGTGTACTACTGTTGTGCTGTTGCTCTCTTTCACATTTAGATTTTTGACTTTTATAAAGTGCTGCAACTAAAAGTAGATTTTTAAAAACGGAGGTTCTCAAACTTTCTATCACCAGGACCTACTTAAGATGGCTGAAAACATCTGAGGCCCACCAGTTAAAAAATGGAGGCAGATGGAGGCAGAGTTTGACATAACCAGCGGGCAGTTAATAACATTGCTTTCTGCTGATGTTCAACCCATCTTTGAAAATGGCTAAATCCTTTGCCACAGCATTGTTCCTCAGTCTAAGTGCAGAGACTTGCTCTGGAGTTACCATGACAGCCTTCCCATTTTAGGCAGAATTTGCTGATCCAGCGCAGGGGTCAACAAACTTTTTCAGCAGGGGCTGGTCCACTGTCCCTCAGACCTTGTAGGGGACCGGACTGTATTTTGGGGGGACGTGAACGAATTCCTATGCCCCACAAATAACCCAGAGATGCATTTTAAATAAAAGGACACATTCTACTCATGTAAAAACACGCTGATTCCTGGACCATCCACGGGCTGGATTTATCACCAACACCATCATTTTTAATTTGTATACTGTCTTTCTATCTTACAATACTCAAGGCGGTTTACAAGCTGAAGAAACAAAAAATGTACATCTTATAACAATCTAATGCAATGCAAAAATGTGATAATAGAACATAACTTTAAAATAGGCAACCTACGTCAAAAAGTAACATTCAACAATCATTAGAATAGTATTAAATAATGATAACATATAAAAGTTAAACAGGAATCCACTCAACCGTTACAATAAATAATTTCTAAACTATAATCAATAAAACAACAACAAGCCACAGTACATAAAATAATACAATACAAATTGAGAAGCAGAGACTACAGGGTGGGGCAAAGCAGATGGAAGGAAGCCTTGCCTGATGGAGTCTCCCCCCCTCCCCATGCGATTGGGATGCACCCGCCCCTGGACTTTAGGTTTCCTACCCATGGTCCAGAGGCTCCGTAAGTGGGGGCAGGGGGAATCTTTTTCTTTTATATTTCCCCCTTCCCACTCCCATGTTGCTTGTGAGAAACTATTTTTGGTTCTCATCTGTGATTTCTCCCCCCCCCTTCTCCTTTCACACTCGATTTGTACCATATTCAGCCCCCACCAACTTCCAAGTTTCTTTTCTACCTCCTCTATGGTCTTCTTACCTTCACTTATTCCTCCTACAATATCTTTCCTTTCTTACCTCCTTCTTTTCTGTTCCCAGTTTATTTACTATACATAATTATAATAAATGCTAACCACGTACCTCTCACTTCCTTCATCTCTTCAACATGTCCTCCAGTCCTTTCCCTTTTATAGAAGGGAGACTTTTCTTGCCACCTGCCTGCTCCAAACTGCTCTTCCCCCAGCCACCCTTAATCACCATGCAGGTAGTTGCTGGTGCTGGTGTTGGTCCAAGCAAAAGACAATGGCACACCTAGGAGGTACAGGGTGGGCTGTGGCACTAAGGCCCACTTGAAAGTAGCCCAAGACCCACTGGGTTGATCCTGGCACACTCTTTGAGAAATGCTGCTCCAAGACAAGGAAGTGGGTTAAAACGGTATCCATTCTTGAGAACTAACTCCTGCAATCTGGTTTCGTTTGCTTCAGTTTTTGATAAATGCATTCTATCTGCAGATCTCAACTCTGTAATCTTAAAGGCCATTCCATTTTCTCCCGCTCTCTTGTCTCTTGATCCGTATCCTTATGAAACGCAAGCAGTTTAATCCAGTAGCACTTGCTAGAACATGTAGTTTTGCGGTGTTAAACAAAACCTATGCAATGTGTTCTTGTGATTAAGTGGAACCCCCTTCTTATCTGATTAAAGTGACGTGTGCAATTGGAATGTCAACAAACGAGCTAAAACTCTTGAGCTGCATTTGAAAGTCAAGTGATAGCTAGCTACTTAGTAAGATTTTTGGAGGCTTGATAAGCTAGTATAGTGGTACCTCGGTTTTCGAACGTAATCAGTTCCGGAAGATGGTTCGAGTTCTGAAACTGAAAACCCAACAGCCGACAGCTAGGCCTCAGGATCTTGAACTAAGTGGAAGCCACATGGCATGTTCTACTTCCGGGGCATGTTCAAAAACTTAAGCATTTACTTCCGGGTTTACAGTGTTCAAAAACCGAAATGTTTGTCAACGGAGATGTTCAAAAACTGAGGTACCACTGTATTGTCAAAGATGTGTCTCCTCCCAAAATAAAAATTCAGGTTTATACCAAGGTAGTGGCCTATAATCAGAATAACCTTCTCTAATCTTGCAGATTTTTATGCGTTTGCATGATTCTGCTTCTCATTTTCAAGGAATTTGGAGCTCCTAACAAAACCTAGGAGAAATAATGCAAGATCTTGATGCAGAGCCCATATTTAGGCTTTTCAGTGTATCTCTCCACCGTCCCACACCCGACCCCATAAGATTCTTGTGTTGTCCTATCCTGCTCTAAACACAATACCTGTTGCCCAAACTACCACTTTCTATGTTGCGTTCCACATTATTCATGTGTCCCTCCACTCTTTTAAGATCTGAAGTAGCTCATGAGAGTTTTATCTGAATTATTATACAATGAAGCTTCTTTCATTTCAGTGACAAAAATTGTTATGTGACATAAGCTGAAAATTTTACCTTGATGTGGTAGTGTGTGTCCAAGAAGCTCTTATTGGAGTTTTGAACATTTCAGTATTATGTCATATGGTCAAATCACTCCATAATGCTTGAAGGTTGTTTGGAGTGCAAAATTTGAAGCTCAGCTATAGAAGCTGGTTAGGGAGGGGTTGGACCCTTGGATTATAAAGGAATCAAAGGTGTGCTAAAGGAGGATAAGATTGCAAAGAAGCTGAATGAATTATTTGCATCTGTCTTCACAGTGGAAGATATAAGGCAGATCCCTGTGCCTGAATTAACTTTTGCAGGAAGGAAGTCTGAGGGACTGAAGGAAATAATGGTGACAAGAGACTAAGTTCTAGGCCTAACAGGCAAAATAAAAACTGACAAATTGCCAGGTCCAGGTGGCATCCATCCAAGAGTTCTCAAAGGAGTCAAATACGAAATTGTTGATCTTCTGACAAAAATAAGTTAGCCTGTCCCTAAGACCAGTCTTCATACCTAAGAGCTGGAAGGTAGCCAAGGTAATACAGGTTTTTTTAAAAAAATAGGATCCAAGGGGCAGGGTTCCTGGAGATTACAGACTGGTTAGGTTAACGTCTGTCTCCAGAAAACTGGTGATGTATTGTTAAAGGTAAAATAACCAAGCATACAGAAGAACAAGCTTTGCTAAAGCAAAGCCAGCATGGCTTTTGCAAAGCTAAGTCTTGCTTCACTTATTTATTGATGTTCTTTGATTCTGCCAGATTTTGGTGACAACACTAGCATTTGGATGGTGCAACAGGACTTGACAGCAATTTATAGCTGCCTTGTAAATCAACAGGGAATTCCGTATTTAGCAAGTACATTCAAATAAATTAAACATTTTCTGTTGTGTTTGTTATCCCTGAAGCAACATTGGAGGTAAAAACGTACATGGCAATAATATACATGTGTTTCGATTTCTAGGTGTGACTTTTGCAGCAAAAGGATACTTTGATGCTCTGGTTAAAATGGGAGAATTGGCCAGCGAAAGCCAAGGATCTAAGGAACTAGGTAAGTCAAGTACCACACTCACTGCTGCCATGTGGCTCTCAAAGGTTTATCCAACTGTCAACACTGCCCTTGGGCTGAAAAAAGGTAGCCACTTTGGTTAAAAGCTTGAGATGATGTTTGCTAAAAAGGGAAGGATGAACTCACAACACCTCTTTGTCTTCTCTAGGGAAAGAGCAGCCCTCATTATTCATAAGGGGTGAGAGGAGTTCCAAAATATCCTCAGGTGTTGCCTGTGTATTGCTTAACGTGAGCTGTTACACCCCTTTCTCAAACATGCAGGTTTTGTATTCTTAGGTTACACTCTCCTGTGTTTATTGTTGGAATGTGGATTCCGTAAATTATGCTTAAGTGACAGGATGGATGTTTATTTGCACATGAGATGCAAAATACCCTAATTCATTTCCATCTGTTTGAAGTGCATCCTGTTCAAGGCACTAGATTTAAGACATTGGCATTTTAGAGTCAGAGGGGTTTTCCCCTCTGATCAGGACCATGATCATTGCAGGAAAAATATAAATGTGTCTGCAAAGGCAACCAAATTTTTGGCTCCACCAGCCAATCATGCTTGACATGACTTGATTGGGCATTCAAATAAAATTCCTTTATTTCACTGAGGCCCTTCTCTAAGGAAGCAGCTTTGGAACCAGGTTAACTGAAACACCTCTTGCACCTGTATGAACTGGCCTTCCTTTGAGATCAGTGCCCAGAGGCCCTGCTTGCTGATGCACATTTCTTAAGTTCAGTTAGACTGGTGAGCAGTTTGGACAACATGCCAGTTAAGCATCTTTAATCATGGTTTGGTGTAGCGTTTGAGTTGAGCTAGTGTGAGCAATCCCCAGTATTTCATAAATGTGTTTACTTTGCCTGAAATATCATAATTGCAGGTGCAGGAATATTTTTTCTCTCTGCAATAAACATTGTTTTATTGGTCTCATGCTGGTGAGTAGATCAAAAATAAAAATCCACTTTATGAAAAACAACAACATGGCAGTACTAGTTGTGGGCTAATATTGGGAGTCTTATGCAGTTTAATTTACGGTCTCTTGCAAAATTTTAAAACTGCTTGTGCAAGCCTTATGATAATACTCTAGTGCTATTATACATACATAATCTCTCCACAACTTGATTCATAAGCACTCCTCTTTCTTGGAAAAGGAAATGGGGTATTAATTGCCCCCTTAAACGATTTCCTTCATGCTTACCTAATCTAAAGATAGATGAAAGTAGTAGGCTGTCCTTTAACAAGACACATTTTTGCTTGTAGAGAAGTTTTAGCCTTCACTGCTGCAGAGTTAATCACAGAACTTACGCTAACGCCCTAACTTTGGTGGAACATTTCCCCCTTGAGGTTCAGCTCTCATTAACATCAGCTGTCATTTGGCACCAGCTGTAGACCTTCCTCTTCTGTCCAGCCTGTGGGTGAAGAGATCTTTGGCTTAGGCTAGGCAATTATAGTTCTTATTCTGATGAGAGTATTTGATGACTTGTTGTATTGTGCTTTTATGTTTGTATATTTAAAATACTGTCATCCGCCCTGAGGTCTTTTGACAAACAGTGGTATATACATTATTTTTAAAAATAGCCAAAGTGCCCCCCCCCCCGCCATTGCTTAAGCAATGACAACTCTGTCAGTTCCTGGGAACTGCAGGGTCACCTGTGAATAATAAACACTTAGGTTTTATTTCTGGGGAAGTGGCGCTTCTGATGGGCTGCCACAATAACACCTCTATGTTCCTTGCGATGTATAGATGTGGGGAAAATCTCTTTTTGGTTCTCTGTGAGTGTTACTTTTGATACATAGGTGGGACTCAGACAAATGCTAATAAAACACAGGGCCTGAATAGCCTGCTACCTGTGCATACTACACTGAGGTGTTTTTTTGGAAATGCAAGCATGTATCAGGACATGGCAGTTTCACACAAGCCCTGAAAAGTCAGACATCTTGCTAGATGTTTTGCTGTTCCAAGTAAATTCTTGTCAGCGTAATGAGAGTTTGTTTGGGTTTCTCTGCAGCCTTTCTAATCCCCATCAAGCAACCACCCACGTTTTAATTCCTTCCTTTTTGCTCCGTTTCCAAATTCCCCCTCCCCAATCAGTCTTAAGTAAATGTGCACAGCCTGCATGATTTGTACTGTAAAAGTAACAACACAGCCTTCTGGCTCCAATAAACTCTGGTTTGCTGAGTATTTGGGGAATCATCCTGAAGTGAAGGCTGTTAGGACTCTACAAGTCTTTCCAAAACCTTAGCTAATCTGATATTCATACAATGTGCTCTATTTTGCCCCAAGTCAACAGCTCACTTGGGTTCAATCACAGCCATGTGCACATAGACGGCATCCCCTGCACAGAGCAACAGAGCCAATGTTGTTGTCATCTTGCCCTGAAGGAGCCCTTTATCTACTTAAATACACCCAGTAGAGAAAAATGCCAGTTCTGTGTCCTTTTGCGCGTGCCTTTTTATATGGAGTAAAGAATCTAAGTGTGTTGCTCTTTTCTGCCTTGAAGAAATCTGAGAGGATAATGCATGGCTTGCCATTAGTTGCAGATCCTTGAAGGAACAGTGGATTTTACATTTTGCTCTGAGGCATAGCTGTAGAATTTGGGATGCTAGCTAGCTAGCTGCAGATTATTATTATTATTATTATTTGCATGGTTCTGAAGTGCTGTGCTTGCTTAGGTTTGCATTCCTTCCAGCATACTGAAACATGTCAGACATTGTGCATGCTGAACTATTCTTGGGTTGTTGTTTTTTTGAGATTTTATTTAATATGGGTGCAATCCTTTGCCCACTTTGGAAGTAAGGATGCAGCAAAACCTCTGTATAAGACTGTGAATGTGTACCAGTCTTGTTTAATATATTAAGCCTTGAGATTGGTAAGTGATCTTGAAATACATTAGGGCCACAGTGACTATAGAAATTCCTACAGAAATCCTACTTAGTTCAAGTGATTAGTCCTACTCATGTTGCTGCAAGTCAAGAGAGTAACATATCAAGCTTGTGAATTGATGGACTCAAGACACCAAACTTATTAAGTGCAATTTCTGTATTTAGAAAAATGTTGCGAAAAAATGCACATAGCTTCAGTAACTTAACCACTTTGTAGATTGTGTGTTTCCTGTTGCAGAACTTGTGGAACCCATCCTCTCCAAATTAAAGAAAATAAAATGTTCATTCCTGCCATGGTTCAGCATTGTGGGTGAAATCCAAATGTGAAAGACTTTACAACTATCTACTACCATGGATTTAACCTCCACCCCCAATCAAGTGTGGGACCATAGTAGATTGTGGTTGTATTCACACATAATACTAAACCATTGTGTAGAATTATGAGGACAGCAAATTTAGGCTTTGATTTCTCCTGTCCTTCCTCTGGCACGTTGTGAGGATGAGTGTTTGGAAGTTTTCGTTTCAATTTAAGATTTACGACAGCTGCTTGAAATATCAGAAGCTGAACATTTTGGTTAATCTTAACTATGGTTTGTTGAAACAAGGCGACTTCAAAGCCTAGTTAATTAACCAGAGTTCAAGATTAATCAACGTTTAAGGATTTGGATGTAATACCAAACTGTGGTTAATGTAAAACAGAAGCATTGGAGGAACAGAAATGGGGAAAACCCATGAATCCAAGGCTCACCTTGGTCTTCGCCTTATAGCAATTGATCAAGGCCACTCTTTCTGCTTTGTGTTATGGGCCCTCTTTGGCTGGATAAGGATCTTGCTCACCACCAGGGAAATGATCCGTGTTGCATTTGGCTCTGTGGTAGCTCCATGTGACGCAAGCGTAGTTCGGGGTTGATCACTTGGTGGCAATCAAGTCCAGCTGGTGCTAGTGGCCTCACCTTGGATGTCTCCAGGACACTCACTGTTTTGCCTTAGTAGAGAAGAACGTGTTCACGATGTAGAGGTTGTGAAGAGCACAGTTCAAGCAGCTTTTGTCCATTCTTGTTCATGCTGCCAATACCAAAGTGGCCTGCGCATTTGTCCTATGTGTGATGATCATTCCCAGCTCTGGTACTGAAATCTCCGGTGGGAAGAATTGTTCGCAGGCTGGGACTCTCCTGACAGCTTGGTCTAGTTCTGTGTAGAACTGGTCTTTGATATGTATGTACAGTATTGTGTTCCTATAATAACTCACTTCTTCCTAGTTTCATCTTGGTTTCAAATGCATGATTCCGTGCATTCCTTGTCAGTTATATCTATTTTTTGGGAGGGGGCAAGAGACTATAATTCTGTGAAATTTGACAACTACTAAACTGTTCTTCTACAGAATACTTGCAACTGGGAAGAATGGGAGGGTGGCTTTTACTGAGCAGTAAATGGGGTAAGCTTGGCTACAGATGCAGTTATTTTTAGTTACTTAAGATAATGACCTGATTACAAAACATGTCCTTTTAAAATTCCTTAGAGAAATCGGCCCATTGTCTCTTTCCTTTTGTCAAAGTCATGAACTTCAGTTGCTATGCTGCAACTCTTAATGTTGATGTTGTTGTCGTTAGACAGGTTTGCTTGTTAGGGAGGACAGCAGATGGGTGGAAATGTTATAATGCCCACAAGTGAGTACCTGTGCTACAGTGTCGATACTAAATGCCTTGACAAATTCCTGGGAACTGAGTCACTTCGCTTAGGTGGAGCGTCAGAATTCTTTCCCTCTTGGTAGTCTCACTTAGCGTATTCTGCATCCTGCCACTACTATTACCGAGACAGGACAGGGGTGTGTGTTGATGTGGGGGCAGTTGAAACTACATCTTCAAAGGGAAATCTGGTATTTTCTTAGTTTCAACTTTCACTCCCGCTCCCCACCTTCTGTCTAGGTAAATATATCTGCACCTGTAAGCCAACCTTGCTCCATTTATAGCTCAGTAAAAGCTCCCTCTCTATTCTTCTTCTTGGCTACTGCAGGGACATGGAGATTTGTTCAGAATAGACTTCCACTTTCCCTTCTGGCCTGGAGGTGACTTTCACTTCCTTTACAATTTTCCAAGCAGATCCTAGAAATTGAAGAAATTGAGATGTATGAAGAAAGCAATTGACAGTGACTCTGTGGGGGTTTTATTGGGGGGGTTGGGGAGTGGGGGACACTTAGGGCTCATCCAGACTTCTACTTGTCCTGCAGCTTTCACCCAGGAAAACCCGCTCTTTAGCACTGAATTGAACCAAACGTCAATTGGGTTTTCTGACAATTGATGTTTGCCCTGATGCAGTGATAAAGAGTGTTCCCTCCCCCTTGGGAAAGTGTCGGAGCAAACAGGAAACCGCGTGGATCCATGACTTGGAAGAGATGATTTGTTTAATACTGCTGATATCATATGAAGAGAGAAAATGGCTAGATTTAAGTTGGACAAAAGGGTATCCTCAGTTGAGGAAGTGGGGCAAAGAAGAGGACAAATGCCCAAGGATGGTTCCATCTCCCCTCCCCACCCCAATTTTTTTTTTGAATGAATATCTAAGTTAAGAGAAGAGGAAAACTAAGATAAGATTTGGTGGTCCAACCTACTGGCAGAAGTGTAAAAACAAAACAAAACAAGAGCAGAGCTCCAAGCAAAACAAAACAAAGTTGTACTTGGCTGAGATCTGGGAGCATGATCTGGGTGGCTCCCTGCTAACCCAGTTGGGTCCTCCCAGCTTCAGCACCATCACAGAGGGCCAGCTGTGTGTGTCATGGCCATCCATAAAAATTCCGCTTTCCTTGCTAGGAAACCAGTCTGCAATAGGTATATCAGAACTGTCCAAACTGCACCTCCCTCCAAGTCAGTTTTTGCATTTTCAGCTTGAAATGTGTGGCAGCTGCTTGTTAGTGCTGTGGATGGCAATACTAAAAGTTGCTGAAGCCTACATGTTCAGGAAGCTTTGCTATGGTTTCCTACGCTAAAGGTTCCTTTGGGGAAGAAACATTTGAAGGCAGCTCTCTCAGATGTGAAATTTAATGCAAAGGTTCACTGCCAAACTCTCTTTTCTGGCAGTACTGCTGTCTCTTTTTCACAGTTGTGACACAGGCAAATTGAACAGGTAAAAGCCCTTTTCTGGCATCCTGATGCTAAAATTTTATTGGTTGAATTCCTTGCATTTTAAAAATACAAACAGATTGGGTAGCTGGTGGAAGTTGGCTGGTCTACATATTTAGTGTCTAAGAAGTATCTCGGGTGAGTGGGAAGGGAGGGTGTACAGTCCCTACATTTCTGAGCAGGCTGCAGGTAGAGGGGAAACTCAAAAATAATTTCAGCATAAAAGGATTAGCTAAATTCTGGTGGGTTTTGATTTTATCTAGAAGAATGCTGACATTCATTTGGAAAGGAGTTAATATGAAATGTCAGCATGCATTTGCTTCTGGCAAACATTCAGCATAAAAGTTATGGCATTTTAAGCTCGCTGCAGAAACTTCCCGCATGCTCCTTTTTTACCTAGGTAGGTCCAGGTTGAATCAAGGGTGTAAAAACCCTCCTGAACCCCTCAAACTTAGAAAGATCAGGAGATGTGAAACTGTTGGGCGACTATTTTAGCAGTAGTTGTGCAAATATTTTACCTATCACTTTTTTGTGATAGATGCTGCACGGCAGCTTGTGTAGAGAGAGCAGTTCCTTCTGAGCATGGAAAAACTTACATGGTGCCTGTCATTGCCTTTGACCCAGATTGGAAACCCTTTTGTAAGTGCTTCTTTTGAATCCTCCTCCGGGGGGATTAATAAATCTCTTAATTGGATTTGTACTTGTCTCAGGTATCTGCTTTCTGTGGCAGCAGGAGCAGTGTGGTGATAAACACGGTGAATGCGTAAAGGTCATTTGTCTGAGTAAGGGAGTTAATATGACAACAGATGTATAACAGACTAGGGACATGTGCTTATTTGAGCGGACTAATGTCGATTACAGTGACCTGTGTTACGCTGTTCAGAAATTGCCGAACAGATAAATTTGCATTCCCATCTCAGAATGACACACAAGGGAAGCCAAGTCTTGGGGAAAACTGCTTATCTTCTTGTTCAAAAGGTAGCTAACATTAGAAGTGTTTCAGGAGCTGAAAGGTTGCAGCTGGCTAGCAATTTTCTACATGTGTAACTTGCATACGATTCCAGCGAATGTGGCAAAGAGAGCTGGGAAGTCACATCGCGTTCTGTTACATGGCTTTGAAATTCTTTGTTCCGGAGGTGGAAAGACAGGCAAGAGACTCTTATCAAAGATCTGGTTCACACATACAAACCCATAAGCTTAGTTTCCCTATACAGTCCCTCCCATAGGCAAAACCCCTCTGTGAACCTGCCTGTCTATTTGATGCTGGAAAGATGAAACAGTCTACCCTAAGACGTCTGTTAAAGGAAGTGGGAGGAGACAATGGTTAAGTGTTGGAAAGTTTTGATGAGACGGTATAATCAACCAGCATTTTGTATATTCCAGTAAAATACCACAGGATTCTCGGAGGAGAGCGCATTGCAGAAAAATGTCTTTTATAGCAGTGCACTCAGGTAGGGCTAGATTGCCAGCCGCTGTGTGATGTGCCATCTGCTGCTGCCAGGACGTGTGCAGGCATTAATCTGAATTAGATCTGGATTAAAGGCCCCATGCGGAGTCCATCATTGGAAACATGTACCGTATTTTTCCGTGTATAAGACTCCCCCTATTTTGGGGGGCTTGAAATTAAGAAAAGGGGGGGGGGAGGTTGCCAAGAGTTGTTGAGCTTTTTTTGGTGGGGGTTGCCTAAAATCGCTCACCCACTTGATCAATGCTGACAGTACCACATGCTACAAAAGCCACCAATTGCCTGCTCACTGCAAGCAGCTGCCAATCGCCCGCCCAGTTGCCGCAGCACCAGCCTATCGACAGCAGCCCTTGCCACAGCAACCAATCACACACCCTATTGTCGCTGACAATCTCCTGCTCGCTGCAGCAACCAATCCCCAGTCTACTCTCTGCACTCTCCGTATATAAGACGACCCCAAATTTTATACAGTGGTATCTCAGGTTACAGATGCTTCAGGTTACAGACTCTGCTAACCCAGAAATAGTACCTTGGGTTAAGAACTTTGCTTCAGGATGAGAACAGAAATCACACGGTGGTGGCACAGCGGGAGGCCCCATTAGCTAAAGTGATACCTCAGGTTAAGAACAGTTTCAGGTTAAGAACAGACCTCCAGAACGAATTAAGTTCTTAACCTGAGGTACCACTGTATATAATTTTTAAAAAAATAAACGTCGTATACACAGAAAAATACGGTACTCTTAATAGAGAAGGAATGCCCTTGCCACAAAACTAACTTCAAGCTGTGTTCTGGGACAACTTCCCCGACCCCCTTTTAGCTTGTCACTATAGGGACATATGACTGTTCCCTCTTATTGCAGCATATCAAAGTAAACATTTATATGCACAAGTGAAAACAGTGGCTTCCATACAAAGCTATGCATTTGCAAACTAGTGTACAATCACACACGTACCCCACACTTAATAGTCAGTTCCTGATCGAAAAGCAATAAAGATTGTCATTTTTTCAGTGTACGTAATCAGAGGTTTCTGTTTCGGCTGAGGGTCTTGGTTGAGCTAGTCTCTCCTCTTTGTTGCATCACCTCTGCACAATGCTAGCAGGGGAAAAACCAAGGAGGTGAGGAAAGAGAAATTGAACAATCCTGAAGTAACTTGAGAGCTGGAATATTGAAGATGCAGCACTTTCCCCTGGTTCAGAACGTAGCTGGCAATTCTGTGTTTTAAGAATCTGTGTGACTCCTAGATGGGTAGCTACAGCTTCTCCAATCCAATAGTTCAGAAGGAAGCCAAGGAATAGCTGTGGTTCTGGGAAAACACAACAGGTGAAGAAGCTTTGTGTTTTTTTAAGAAACTTAGTTCCTGACACTGAAGACTTAATTGGCAGGTTCTGGGAATATTTGCTCTGAGTTGTTTGGATTCAACAAAACTGCTTTTTCTGTGTTTTGATATTCTCCCTAAATAATCAGCATCAACTGCATTTTTAACTTAAAGCACAGCAGGCTGCTGCTTACCTGCATTTCAAAATGCTGCTATGATTCATTTATAACTGCTTTGGAATTGTAAAAATGAAAATTGGCCTAGAAATATTTTAAAATTAAATTAAACAAAGTGATTACTGCTAGAGATAACCTGCAAAACAGAAGTGGTAGTTTTAGTAAAATTTATCTAGACAGCTTAGGTTTGAAGCAAATAGTATTGATCACACCTTGGAAGGGGTTAGTCATGGAAACTTCTCTTTAGATTGAGCGTTCCCTGCCTTTTCTTCTTGTTATGAAACTTAGCTGTACATGGGTGGCGCTATACAAATAATAATTCATGGGTTAGTTCTAAGGAGTGCCTGGGATCTGGTGTCAAGTGTTGACAAACCACCTGGAAACAGTGACTGAGACACTATCAAAATATGCATGCGAGTGGGAAATCACCCAGAGAATTCAACAATAGCTGGGCACTGCCGGCCGTAGAATCCTTGAGCTCTTTTTATAATAACAGTTGTTTTGAGGGCAAACTCTAAAAGTTAAATTTCTCAACTGCAGACAAGGCCTCTGTTTCTGTTTAGTTAAAAGTCCTACGATTGAAAGTACGGTTGAAAAGGCGACACCCAGCCTTCTGTCAACAGATGTATTGTTCCTGAATAGGTTTTGAATGTGTATGATAGAGATTGTTCTGTCAACAGGTTAAGCTTGCAGGTAGGGTGTTTCTGCTAAGGGGGCAGATCCTGGGAACTAGAGATGGGAGCTGAAAGGATTCTCAGAACCAGATTATGTGCTTGTCTCTCTTTCTCCCTTCTCCCTCCACCCCCACTTCTGACCCTTTCAATGGCCATTCCTGCTTTTTGGCACAGCAGACTTCTGCTGGCTGGCTGCCACTAAACCTCTATGCTATCCTGTACCTGTTAATTAGTTCTTTACCCTCGAAAGAATCACTGCCTTTCCCCTGTGTTAAGTTGCCTGGGTAATTGGGCATTAGAGACCTGCTGATACAAGCAATCCTTTCAACATCTCTTTTGGAGAACAGTAGCTTCGTAGAATCAAAGAGATGCTCCTTGATGTATAGATCTTCTTAAACAAGCAGTTGGTAAAAAGTGGAGTCTATTAACCTCTCATTTTAAATGTATGCACTTTTCCTTGATATTTCTTCAAATGCATTTGGGAAAGCTTTGATCTAGCCCACAGCTGCTTTTCAAATTTTAGAGGATGAGCTTGTTAAATGTTGCTTGAAACTTGTTTATTTTGAATTTGTCCTCATATGAGTCTCCTAGGCTATATATTCAGCTGCTGGGGCCCCCTATTGTCTGGCCCATTGATAAGATATGGTATTTTGGCAGATAAACAAGGCCTTTTCAGTGGTGGCACCTCTCTTTAGAATTCACTCACACAGGAAATACACGTGGTCACATTTTTTGGGGGGGGGATTCTTAAAACATTTTTATTTCAGTCCACATTTTATTCACCACTGTAATAAATTAATTGCTACTGTTAAGTTTTAAAGCAATGGGATGTGGTTGAATCTTTTGTGCACTGGAGCAAAATGTTTGTCATGGTTGAGTGTTAGCATAATAACTCCAGCAAATATTCGTGATTTCAGGTGGAGGCAAGCAATTTCCAGAATCTGGAAGTGAGCTTTTAGCTGACAGGTAGATAACCTGGGGGCTGCCTGTGGCACCTGACCTAATTTTATGTGGCCACAGAAGTGTCCTGAAACAGTCTCACTTTTCTATCCCATCTCCATTCCCTTCCCGTTCATTTCCTCCTTAGTTATGTCCATGGACAGCCATATTTAGATGTTTGTGGCATAGCAACCAATGCATATACAGTAAACTATTTTGTTCTGTACTAGAGAGGGAGCAGCTTTCCATCTGATTGAAGGCTGGGTGTTCTTTATGGGCAACCTCACAAACAATTGCTGCTGAGGAAAAGTCCTGCTGAGACCCACTTTCATTTTTCTAGATTCGAGTTCTAGCCTTAAGGATGCTACCCTTGAGGCTGCAGAAGAACGTCAACAAGGGAATTGTTCTGCTGCACACCCACACACCCAAATACACTACAGCAGGGATGTCCAACAGGTCGATCGCAATTCCCTAGGTCCCTTTACTTAGGTTGGTAAAATTGAATCCTGCCCCGCCCCTTTGCCTTGCCCTTCATTGTTATATGATCTGCAGAATGGAAGACTGAATTTACTCAGTGATTTACCCCCATCAATTTGTTAGTGAGTGGTTGTTACTCCTTCCCCACTAAAACCCTTAAAAAAAACCTTTGACCTGAACCCCCTTGTAAGTAGATCACAGTCTCTTGGGAATTGGCCACCCCTGCACTACAGGAACACTACGATTTGTGTTAATTATCCACCACTGTGTGGTTACATAATGATGTTTCTGTCATCTCCTGTTTGTCTTGTCCACAGCAGCAGTTTTTCATGCAGTTTTGCTGATGTTGACTGTATGCTCAGCTGTCACTGTCTTTTTCTTCACTTGTTGGATTTCTCATGCAGAATCATAGTAAAGGTAAAGGTACCCCTGCCCATACGGGCCAGTCTTGACAGACTCTAGGGTTGTGCGCCCATCTCACTCTATAGGCCGGGGGCCAGCGCTGTCCGCAGACACTTCCGGGTCACGTGGCCAGCGTGACAAGCTGCATCTGGCGAGCCAGCGCAGCACACGGAACGCCGTTTACCTTCCCGCTGGTAAGCGGTCCCTATTTATCTACTTGCACCCGGGGGTGCTTTCAAACTGCTAGGTTGGCAGGCGCTGGGACCGAGCGACAGGAGCGCACCCCGCCGCGGGGATTCGAACCGCCAATCTTTCGATCGGCAAGTCCTAGGCGCTGAGGCTTTAACCCACAGCGCCACCCACGTCCCCTTATGCAGAATCATAGATTTTGTTAAAAGAGGTGCAGGAATGTGTGACGAGGCAAGAGAGGGTAACATATATTTTGCACATTTCAGTGAAAAAACCATTTGGTACCTGTGAGCTTCCACAGTATATGAAATTGCCCTTAGCATGCATAGGTGGATAAGCATAGTTTGTAGTTTTTGCTGATCAAAACATCGATTGCGGCATTGCAGTAGTGTTATATTTGTGTGTGCTGCTTTTGTTTTCCTGAACCTTTAGTTCTGACTAGCCTCATGAATATTGAAAACTTTTCCAAAACTTTTTATACTGCTTGTTGAAAATATAATTGATCTTCATGCAGAAGTCCAATAATTACAATATTTAAGTCAATTTGCCTTCGTTTATTTTTTTAAAAAATGCATTAAAATGTCAAAAGCTCTAAAGTATTGCTGATTTGCTTTATAGAGGCTCTTCAGCTCTATAAATTAGGACATGATTGCATCTGATTGCACGTGAACTGAAATCCAAGTTGGGAATAAGCCTTTGGGACGATTTTAAAGTATCCTGGAAAATAAGATTCGTTTGCAATATTTATATCCTGCCCTTCACTCAAGGTTTCAGGGTAGGTCATCACACAATGCAATATACAATAAGTAATACTGAATGCTTATCTCCAATAACCTTTTATTTGTAACCTGCCCACCTTTGACTTGTGGCTATTTGCTCCTCCCCATCCATACAAATTGTGTCTGGATAAAGACACTTCTTCTGAAGATCGAAGTTGACTTCTCATATGTGCATTTATGTGAAAGGGATGTTACATGTATGTATCTAAACCAGGCTTTCTCAAACTCGGCCCTCCAGATGTTTTGAGACTACAATTCCCATCATTCCTGGCCACTGGTCCTGCTAGCTAGGGATCATGGGAGTTGTAGGCCAAAAACATCTGGAGGGCCGGGTTTGAGGAAGCCTGGTCTAAACCCACATGCGTGTCCAGCACTAATGTGTATTCATACACATTCATAAGCCAAGAGGTTTAGGATCTTTTGCTAGAGTTATAACATGCTTTGAGAGAGAACTTCCGAGAAGTTCCATAGTTCTTGCACTATTTATTTTATCCTGGTTTCCTGCCTACCTCCCATTCCATTCATTTTGCTTAATAAAAGGTTGAAAGCAGATGATTCGAGTGAGCAGTGCTTAAAAACTGGCTATCCTTGTCTGCCTCATGTCTCCAAGTGAACCCACCATTATTTTGATGGCATTCATTCAGAAGCTAAGTAGATTTTAAGGGTAGCTAGATTTACATGGGCTGACCTTTATGCAAGGTATTAGAAGCTCAGGATGTTCCCTGAATGGCTTTCAGGACACGTGGGCTGGCTCCAGTGTCTAGCAAGTTCGTGTCATATTTAAGTTATGTCAACCTTTTCTCATGCATCTACAGTAATAAACCACAGAAGTTCAGAATGACACACACCTGTTCACAGGAAGAGAAGGGGGTGTTCTGTGCTGGTACATATAGCAAGGGATGGTAGCAGAGTCAGCCCAAGGCGTTCTACTACCTGAAGGGAGCAACAAGGTGGCACTTCTCACTTTTCCATGTACAGAGGCCGACTGGGCTGGCAGTACAGTGGTACCTCGCAAGACGAAATTAATTCGTTCCGCAAGTTTTTTCTTCTTGCGAGTTTTTTGTCTTGCGAAGCACGGTTTCCCATAGGAATGCATTGAAAATCAATTAATGCGTTTCTATGGAGACTGCCTTCAGACCAGGTCCGGGGACAGTCTGTCCCCGGACCTCTTCTGAAGGCTGGCGGGGGGAGAAGGACTTTTCTCCCCACCGCCAGCCTTCAGAACAGCCTTCTGAAGGCTGGCGGTGGGAAGAAAAGCCCTTCTCCCGCCGCCAGCCTTCAGAAGAGTTCCCGCAGGGCTGCCTAGGCTGTGGATAGCAGCCTGCTGCCCCGCGCGAGGGGCGCTCTTAAGCAGAGCGCCCCTCGCGCGGGGCAGACATTCGCAGCTTGGGGAGCCCTGCAGGACTTCCCCGCAGGGCTCTCCAAGCTGCGGATAGCAGCCTGCTGCCCCGCACGAGGGGTGCTCTTAAGCAGAGCGCCCCTCGCGCGGGGCAGACATTCGCAGCTTGGGGAGCCCTGCAGGACTTCCCCGCAGGGCTCTCCAAGCTGCGGATAGGGGTAGCAGGCTGCTATCCGCAGCCTAGGCAGCCCTGCGGGAACTCTTCTGAAGGCTGGCGGGGGAGAAGGGCTTTTCTTCCCACCGCCAGCCTTCAGAACAGTCTTCTGAAGGCTGGCGGTGGGGAGGAAAGCCCTTCTCCCCCCTGCCAGCCTTCAGAAGAGGTCCGGGGACAGAGGCAAAGGCGCGCTGCGCTTCCCCGCTGTCCCCGGAGATTTCCCTATGGGCTTTCTTCTTGCGAAGCAAGCCCATAGGGAAATTCGTCTGGCGAAGCACCTCGAAAAACGGAAAACTCTTTCGTCTTGCGAGTTTTCCGTCTTGCGAGGCATTCGTCTTGCGAGGTACCACTGTATATTCTTATTTTAATACTGGCAACAAGAGAGAGTTGTCCACCACACAGAGAAGATCCAAGCTACTCTGAAAACTTTGTGGTCCTTTTGAGAAGAAGCGGCAATGGAATTAAAGGAGTTGTTTGACTTTTTGTACAAGGAGGCATCTGCCATGGCCAAAATAGATGGAGAGAAAGATACCGTAAGCACATAAGCTTCCCGGAGAACAAGTTACTGGATGAAGCCAAGAAAACTGTACTAAGTTTTGGAGCCAGCAGACAGATTGCAGCATGGTTGGGGAACCTATAACCCTCCAAATGTTACTGAATTCCAACTTCCAGCATCACTGCCCATTGGTCATGCTGGCTAGGACTGATGGGAGCTGGGATCTAGAAAGATCTGGGGGAGTCACAGGTTCTACATCCCTGGATTGAAGGCCTTGTTTTTGTAGACTGCATTTGCTCGAGACCTGTGGAGCTGCTTAGCATTAAACCATTGTAAATTTGCCTCCCTTGCATATAGGAAAGTGAGTCCACAGCATTCTCTCTCACACTCTACATCTTCATGGCAGAAAGCACAATCTATTTTGCACATGTGCGATATAATTATTTTGAGCACTTTAGCAATGGTAACAACTAGAAAAACAGGCAGGATTTTCCACTTCCTTTTGCCGATATAGGCTTGAAAAGATTCTTTGGTCAAAATGTACATCGAAAAATCTTTTTACCAGACTAGAGATAGACACTTGTCTCTGAAAACTCCTTTTAAAAAGGGGGGGGGGGAGCGAAATACTGTACTGGGTTTCATCCTATGAAGCTGTTAGTACAGTGACTACTCCTCCCTCTATCCATGTCCCCCCTGCACCCAGCTCCCCAGATCTGCTATGGAGGGTTGAGGGAAGCCTCACGACGTTTCTTTTTGGCGAGGCGAAGAGGGAAGAGGAAGGCCTGTCGCAGACGTCTTTGTGTTAACAGGTTGACTTTGTTGGCTACAACCCACATTTTTATTTATTTACTTATTTTTTTACATTTCTGGTCAGCTGGACTTGGAAATAGTTTTATAAGCTCCAAATGCCCTGTTCCCAAGTTGCAAGGTATGTAAACTAGCACTGGAACTCAGAAAATTTTCTGTAGAAACTAATCTTCTGACATGGTAAAACAATGATGGTGACATGTGTTAGTTACATTTAAGAATCTGACTCTGTTTACTGGCTGGAAAAGGATCTACCTTCAGTATTGACCACCGTTTCTACATTAGCAGTCTTGACTAGTACGGACTTGTAGGCACCTGTTTTGGGTTGTAAATCTTTTCTTTTTTAAATCCAATTATGTAATAGTTCTTTATTGTAATTTCTCATTGTGAACCACCTTGAGATATATTTGCATGAAGGGCAGTATAAAAATACCATTAATTAAATAAAATATTTATCAGTGCCAAGAACATCTAGAACAGGATTTCTGTGGGCTGAACAGGAACTTTCCCTATCACTGGTCCTCTGCTGAGATAAAATGGAAACACTCTGAAGCAGGGACATATGTTGTTTCTTTACTGATTCTGTAAAGGTCCAACTAACTTAATGTTTTAATGGACACAGATAAGAGCTGTTCTCCATACTAACTGTCCGTATTCACACAAATCATCAATGGGTGCAACTATGCTTCAGAAAGCAGAGTCTGGGTAATTGCCTCAGGACATAATTTCACATGAAAGCTACAATTCTCAAGATTTGTCTGCAAAACTTCTAGTCTTCAAGCGATCTTAAAACTGGCATTTTGCTTTGTATACAAATTAAGCCAGTATTGCTTTGTTATTTTGAAAGGGAAAGTTGCTGGACATTTTTTTTCTGCGGAGTATGCAGCAAAATTTCCTAAGTTATATTGCTTTTCTCCTGACAATAAGAACCAGTCACTTCCCATTTATTTAGCATCTCAACCAGAAAGCAATTTCCTGTAGGTTTTGTGGCTTTAACCTTTTTGCCCAGACCTTCCTTTCATGCATGAAACCATACACTGCATGTAGACACGGTATGCTTAATTGCAGTGGGTGACAGGCAGAGTTAAGGATGGCTTTGATATGTTCAAGCTCATACTAAGCAGATAACATGACTTACAACTTCATTTTGTTTCCCTCATATGCCGTCCTGTAACTACAGTGTGCGATTCAAAGCCCAGGAAGAAAGATTACAGGCTGCAAATTAGGAAACTATTGCTTTAGATAAGCTTTTTCAAAGGGTCAATATTGTTACAAAACTTGGGTGCTCCCCCAGCCCCCACCAAGCGGTAACAAGATTCCAGAGGGTTCCAGGAGCTCATCCAGGGTCTTTGTGAAGTTTTGCATAGGCTAGCTGAGGAATTATTCTGCAGCTTGTATTTCTCACATCCCAAATACAGTGGTACCTCTGCTTACGTATTTAATTACCGTATTTTTCACCCCATAGGACGCACCAGCCCATAGGACGTACCGTATTTTTCGCACCAAAGGACGCACCGGACAATAGGACGCACCTTGTTTTAGAGGGGGGTGAACAAGAAAAAAAAATTCTCCCCCTCTCTGCCCAGCGCCCCTTCAGCGAAGCGGCAGGAGGCGCTGCGCAGAGAGGGGGAGAATTTTTCCCCTCTTGTTTTCCCCCTCTAAAACAAGGTGCCGTTTAAGGTGCGTTCAGTTGCCTTCAGGCGGCTACCTTGGAAGCCTGGAGAGCGAGAGGGGTCGGTGCGCACCGACCCCTCTCGCTCTGCAGGCTTCAGGTTCCTTTCGACCTGCTCTTTGGGGCTGGCGGGGGGAAGCCCACCACCAGCCCCAAAGAGCAGGTCGGGGAGCAGCGCAAAGGCGCGCAGCAGAGAGGCTGCTGCCATAGCTGCGCGTCACCTCTCCAGCCGGGAGAGGGTCGCGGGGCTATGCTGTCTTCGCTCCATAGGACGCACACACATTTCCCCTTCATTTTTGGAGGGGGAAAAGTGCGTCCTATAGGGCAAAAAATACAGTAGTTCCGGAGGTCCGTTCTTAACCTGAGGTACCACTTTAGCTAATGGGGCCTGCCCCGCCACCGCTGCCGCCGCCGCCGTGTGATTTCTGTTCTCATCCTGAGGTAAAGTTCTTAACCCAAGATACTACATCCGGGTTAGCAGAGTCTGTAACCCAAAGTGTTTGTAACCCGAGGTGTTTGTAACCCGAGGTACCACTGTAATCAAAATCTTACCATTTATTAATTTCTAGGCTTTAGCAGCAGGTGTGTATGTCGCCCTCCAACCTATAACATCATAGTGAGATTTTGTGACAACTTGAATGTTCGGAAGAAGTCGTTTTTACAGGCTTGGTGACATTCTCAAAGGATGGGGCAGTTATTAAGATGATAGAAGGCTGTCTTGCAGCAAGGTGGAATGAGAATGCATGAACTTGCATTGAGTCCAAGATAATTGGTTCATCTAGCCTAGGTACTAGGTAAAGGTAAAGGTACCCCTGCCCGTATGGGCCAGTCTTGACAGACTCTAGGGTTGTGCGCCCATCTCACTTAAGAGGCCGGGGGCCAGCGCTGTCCGCAGACACTTCCGGGTCACGTGGCCAGCGTGACAAGCTGCATCTGGCGAGCCAGCGCAGCACACGGAAACGCCGTTTACCTTCCCGCTAGTAAGTGGTCCCTATTTATCTACCTGAACCCGGGGGTGCTTTCGAACTGCTAGGTTGGCAGGCGCTGGGACCGAGCAACGGGAGCGCACCCCGCCGCGGGGATTCGAACCGCCGACCTGACGATCGGCAAGTCCTAGGTGCTGAGGTTTTACCCATAGCGCCACCTGCGTCCCAGCCTAGGTACTATCCATGCCCAAAGGCCTTGACTTTCTAGGGACACTGTTGGAGGTTCTGGGAAATGAACCACCTCCATTCAAAGCATGCACTCTGCCTCCGAGCACATCCTCGACTTTGCCAAGGTTTTTCCTGTTTTAAGACCTACATACTTAACGCTTCAAAGTGGAGAGCAATTCTACAAGCTGAAGCTGCTTCTGGCCAAAGGAGGCTACAGAATCTCAGCAGCTGGAAAACTTCAGAGGAGGCTAGGCAAAAACTATTTGTGAGGAATGCTTTAGGTATGCATAGCGCTCTCTGCCTTAAGGCAATGACTGTCACAAAATGTTTCTCAGAGTTCCCTTCATCCTGATAAATGCGAGGGAAGACAGACTAGATTAAGTTGCCTTCGTAATCCCCGTGTTTGCATCAATATTTGGGCACCGTGATGAAAGGTTGGGATAGTGTCTTTTATTGTAGTTGGTACTCTGTTGATAATCTGAGCACAGGGAGGTTTTGTGTGCAGTGTGCAGGTGTTGTTACAATGACTGTATAGTTCTCTTCCCAACTTGTTCAAGCTACTCTGTGTTTTAATCCTATTTTGTGGTTTTATATATTCACAGGGGCGTGGGGAAAGGCTACCTCCAGGGTTGCTATTCTGTAGGTAATAGGACAGGCTCTTTTTTCACAGAAGCTGACTCACTGGCATGTATTGCTAAGTCGCTTTGAGTTGCCATGTCAAAAAGGCGGCTAATAAATGTAATAACAATACAGTAGTTGCCTCTTTTTTCAGTGAGGTTTGTGTGCTTGCTGCTTCTCCCTCCACACCCTTAAAAGACAGGGGTATGGTTTTTGTGTGTATTGCACTGAGTGAGGAGCCTCTGGCCCTATTTGGCACACCCACCTGCCTTACACTTAACACTGTACTGTCTATGTGTGGAGTAGGTAAAAATGCAGCTTCCTGCTGAAAGTGGGGCTTGCAGGCAGCTGGAATCAGCTGGTGGCTGGTGCTTGCAAAACCTGGTGCCTTTGCACAGGCTGCCATGATCATTGGTGCTTGCATAGGCACAGTGCTTTGCAGGTGCTGGCATTTGGCTGACGGTCAGCGCTTGCAAAGCCTCACCCTCCTGTCAAGAGTTTCCTGCAGGAGGGCACGGGGCAGGTAAGGATCTGGCCACCTGGATGCAGTTCCCAACCCCTGCGCTAGATTATTGTCCTTGTAAATCTTCCCTGCCAAGGGTCTAATGGCACAATTGCATTTAATTACATTTCTACTCCTGCCTTTTCCCCAGGGAGCTCAAGGCAGCATATAAACTCCCCACCCCTTCACATTTTATATCCTCTCAACAGTTTTGTGAGGCAAGAGAGGCTGAAAGTAACTGGTCCAAGGTCACCAGTGGAAACCATTATTTGTTTGTGGGCTTGATCTTAGTCACGCATAAGCAAACTCGGCCCTCCAGATGTTTTGAGACTACAATTCCCCATCATCCCTGACCACTGGTCCTGTTAGCTAGGGATGATGGGAGTTGTGGTCCCAAAACATCTGGAGGGCCGAGTTTGCCTATGCCTGATCTTAGTGGTTTCTTGCGGAAAACTACCGGTAAGCTGTGGCCCTGGTTTGGACCTTCAAAATTGTCTGATGTGTTTATCCACCTTGTGCCACAAGGGGCGAGCAAAGTGGGAATGGTGGATCTGTATGTATGAGTGCATTTCTTGTGCCCAGTAAACCACTATGTGGCTTATGACATATGCACACATGGCCGGCATGTGGCTCCACGTGCTTGGGCACCATGTTCTACTAGATGTAGGAAGCTGCATGGCCACAGGGGGATTTTAATAGGTTGGAATAAAAGGGAGAAAGAGACACAAGTCTGGTGAAGCCATTCCCTGCAGCAGTGGAATAATCCTCCCTTCCCTAGACTTGTCATGATTGACTAATTGACTTCCTCACTTGGCAGAAAGTGGAGGAGTATACCTCTTTAAAGCAGGAAAGGAAGAGACATATAAGGCAGCTTTCAAAGACCCCCTTGGCTTCACTGCACTCCCACAATTCTCTGTACTGAGGTATTAATTCAATAGTCACTTGGGCCTTCCATCCAAATGGCGGCTCTATTTGACCCTGATTATCTTTATCAGCTCTGGCAAGATCACAGCCAGAGCTGCAATGGCTTCAGGTTCTGAAGCTAGAAAAGCTGTACAACATAAATGGCATCCTATACTGTATTGAGTACTAATAATAATAACTTTCTTGACTGAAGAAAGCTTATAAAATTACAGGGCATGTTTCCAAAATGACGATCTAATAAACTGCCTCATGTAGATACAGTAGTGAAACCATTTTCTTACATCCCCTGTGCAACTCTTGTAATCAGCAGTTGCTGTTTGTAGTTTTAAAGAAATAAACCTTTGGCATTTTCCTCCCCAGAGAGTTTTTGTCTATTTACGTGGTTCTCTTGTTTATCTACCTTGTGCTATTTTCAGTGTCTTGGTAGAGAGCAAAAACTGCCTCTAGTGTCAGGGATTTTGGGGGAGGGGGGCAGCATTCAGTTGAAAGCCGGTGTGCTGTCTTAAACATGCATTTTGCACCCTCTCCAACTTTTGGGAGTTAATAGCTCACAGTAGTTAATTTAGAATGCAGTTTTCAACATAGGTAGCCAAGTAAAAGGTTGTGTTATAATGGTAGCTTTCTGAATTTTAGGGAACTGTTAAGTAAGAGTGTCCCAATGTGCCATATTAGAATCTCAGGCTTGTAGAGTTGGAAGGAGCTCCTGTGTCTTCTAGTCCAGCCCCTGCAATGCAGGAATCTTTTTTGCCCAGTGTGGGTCTTGAACCCGTGACCTTGAGATTAGGCGTCACATGCTCTGTTGTTGTTGTTTAGTCGTTTAGTCGTGTCTGACTCTTTGTGACCCCATGGACCAGAGCACGCTAGGCACTCTTGTCTTCCACTGCCTCCCGGAGTTTCATCAAATTCATGTTGTCAAATTCCATCAAATTCATGTCAAATTCATGCTCGTTAACGACTGATTAATCATTTTCAAATACTGAATCCTAGATCTGGCTCTTTCAGAGAGTCAGCAGGTAGCCCTGGGCAACACTTAATGCGTTCTAATATAGTTTTCAAACTGTTATAGGGTTAAGAAAATACAAAAACAGATCTAATTGCCTGAGTTGGTTTAAACTGCTTTATCATCACAAAGCAGTTTGAGAGGTATAAGTGGGGGGAAAGAATTCGATACGATGTGTGGGAAGTTGAGCAAATCAGAAGCAGGATGATCTTGCACTTCAACAGTGCCTTTTCTTTTGCAACAACACAGTGTGGATAACTAGTGGGTAGAGTTTAGCTGAGAAGCTGTTTGCTATTGAGATCTGCATGTGGGCATATAGCTAAATGAGGAGAACATAGGGGACAATGTATGCTATTCCAAAACCTGCTTGTTTCTGAAAATTCACTACTTCTAAGTTCCACTGAACCACCTCTTACTTAACACAATTTTCACCAAACTGCAAACCACCGTATCGTTCTGGACCAAATAAAAATAAAAATGGAGCCATCCATGTTGGGTTGCTTGTGGGCAGGCGGGGGTGGATAAAAAGAACAGCAGCAGCATAATATTTTTTCTTGGGATCAATGGAAAAGTCACAAAATAGAGAGCCAGAATTATTCTTCAGGCTGGATATTAACCAACATAACAAAAGGGTGAAGTGGTGGGAGGAGAGAGAGAGAATTGTTGGGTCTAATGAAAAATCCAGCCTAAATTAATAATAGCTTTAAGATGGAAAAGGAGAAAGTTTAAAATGCATGTCTACTGCAAAAAGATATTGGATAGCACCAAAAGCTACCAGGGCAAAGGAGCAAAGGTTTTTTCCTCCCTCTGAAAATATTAAAAGGCAGCTGTTATTTTGATGTGCCTCTAGTGCTAATTGGAGCACATGGGACCCTTTTATAGATGGCGCACGTTAATTAATCTGCAACTTCGTCAATATAACGGCTACCAGGTTCTGATTTATTTCCATTCTCTGCCTGTGTGTTCCAATTAGTGCCACAGAGAGAGCTGAATACCCGTTGGCTCTTAGATTTTTGAAGGGAGAGTCGCCATTGCTTCCTCAGCCCAGCATGCCTTGCTGCAACATGCAAGCTTTTTGTACCAGGCATGATGTAATCTAATTAAGTTGCCCTTAAAATTCCCCCTTTACTTCACACACACACACACACACACACACACCCTACTTACTTACTTAAACAGTAAATTGGTACATCCATTTCACACTATTCTTCATTATCCTTCTACATTATTCGACTTCCACACCCCTCCATGGGTTCCTTTTTACTCTTAGTTGTGCTACGTATCTTTCTACACCTTCTAATTGATTTGACTGCTACTTGGAGATTTATGTAACTGTTACAAATCTGAGACCTCAGGGTATGGGGCGGTATATAAATTCAATAAATATATATATAAATAAATTCTTTAAATGTTCTCCAAAGTTTTCCCATTCCTCTCTTATGGTATGTTTTGTCATGGTTTCTTATCTTTGCAGTCAGCATCGCTAACTCCACATACTCCATTAACTTATTCTGCCCATCCTCTAAAATTCCTCCGTTCCATCTTAAGTCTGTTACAAGCTGCAGTCTTGGGAATTGCATCAAGCTCAACAACATTCAGGGTGTCCTGGTTTTTTGCTTTTTGAAATATGGCAACCCTACACTCTGCACCTTCGTTTGATTTTTGGGGGTCGGGGGCTTAATATGCAACCTGAAGAAGAGTTGTGGTGAACCTGAAATAACCTTTTTTAAAAAAACAACAACCACCCCTGGTCCTAATAAAGGTATTATGCTGCTGTTGCTTTGGGTGTCTCCCCCCCCCCCCCATAATCTGGAGTATAATTAGCAAGCTGCCACTAACCAATGGGCTTGGAAATGTCCACATAGCATGTTATTTGAAAGCAAGGCTACTACTGCTGAGCAGCCAATTGGTGTGAAATATGCTCCTACCAGTTTGGGGGAAGTGACACTTGTTTAGCAAATAAAATGTTTTAAAAGATTGCATTTGTGCTTCTTCTTTTGTTCTGGAAGTGGGAGCAATGTTCACAGAGTCTCTAAGAAAATTCATCTGTTGCTGAATGAGGGTCTCTAGGGAAATAAATAAGCTTGCAGAAAACTTGAGTTGGCTTGTTGTCTGCACGAAGGATTTGTCAATCAGCGCAAAGCGTTCTGCAACGAAGACTGTTGAAACTTGCACACAACTTTTAGTATACCCAAGAACCATTAATAATTGGTCTTATTCTACCATTTCTGTATTCTCTATTTAAATGCTTTATTATTTTTTGCATGTAAAGACAAACCTTATAGAACACCACAAGATGCTCAACCTTTTATAATACACTTTTGAGAAAGAATAACTATCTCCTGGTGAGAGATAGACACAGCCAAAGAGAGAAGCAGACTGTAAGGTGCTGGATGTCAATTTTTTGCCTAACTCTGCCTAACTGACCATGTATTCTGGGGTAGCACGTATTGTATGTGTAAACTGAGTTAGTCTTAAATGAGTCTCAGAAAGAAGTGTTCCTTCCTCAGGCACCAGCAAAACTGAAGTGATTTTTAAAAATAAAAACAACTGCAGGTTTGTAGTTTGAGGGGAAAGGGAAGAGAGAGAAGGTTGATGCAGAAAGGTCTCTAAAAACGTCTCCTTTGGTCTCCCTCCCTCCCTGTTTTGTCTTTGCCTTTTTTTAGGGGAGGTACTGTTCCAAATGGCCGAAGTCCACAGACAGATTCAGAATCAGTTGGAAGAGATGGTAAGCACTTTACTTCCTGTTGACATGTCCCTTTTACAGAGGCTGGCCAAGAGGCAGTCTGTTTGATACACGTGGATCTAAAATACATCTGTTGTGAAATAGTTGCCAAGTCCTTTAAGTAAGAATAAGGCCCCCTGTTGAATAAGCCATGAGGCAAACAAAATCATAAATCATATGCTGGCCTCAGCAATGTCAGAGAAATAATTGAAGCTGCAGGGGAAAAAACCTGATTGTGGACCAAGATTCTTGCTTGACCGATTGATTTCATGCAGCGCCAGGAAAGCTCTTTGCTGCAGCAAGGCAGGTAAACTTCCCTCATATTTTATTCAGGGGAAAAATATAGGCATTTCCACTTGATTTGTGTTGTTGCAGGTACACCCCATGGCCTATAACTGCTCGTTGCTTCTTTATTGTGCTTTTACATTTTTAAAAACTGCTTTATTTTAACTGATAATTTTACTGTTCTGTTCTTTTTGTGAACAGCTTTGAGGTTTTATTACAGTCAAGTGGCATATAATTGTTGTGAAATAAATAAAATACACCTGTCTTCTCAGAGCTGGCTTGGCTGTTCTGGTGCTTCTTTGTCCTATGTATTATATTATTGCACTGGTTCACGTTCTGTTTTGTGTACACATGCCCAGATGCAAAGGTCCCATGTGGATTAGTTGCCCTTCACGGCATGCTTTCTCGTATTCACATACTGATATTGTTAAAGATGTTATTCCCCCCCCCCCCATTCTGTTTGGTTCTCAGCTGAAGTCCTTCCACAATGAGCTATTAACACAACTGGAGCAGAAAGTAGAACTGGATTCACGGTATCTAAGTGTAAGTAATATGTAATCTATATTTAATGTAAATCCGATCACCGGCTCAAATCTGATTGCATTTAGAGTAGCATTTAACTGGTTGATCTACTACCATAAATGTTTGGGCTGCTCCAAGACAAGGGGTAGATACAAGGAAGATCATGATCTGGGTGCACATATCAACCTACCAGTGGCCGAGTTTCTTGCAAATTCTGCTGGACTAGTTGAACCTTGATCTGACCCTGCAAGGCATTTCTTAAGATATGTTCTGAAGGACAAGTTCTGAACTACATTCACTTAATTCAGATTATGCTTTATCTGTTAAGATATCATGAGTGTGTTCATCCTTTGTAAGTTTAAAACCACCGGGATTCAAATTTATGTGGTTCACTTTTTCAAAACCCATTGCATTGCTGCAAGGTTTGTGTTGTAGTTTTGGTGTTTTGCATTCAAAACAAGAGACATTTTGGACATGATAAGAGGGCTAGGAGAGTGCAGTTGACTTTCACAGTCTTTCTCTGAACTTCTCTCTGTTGAAAGGGGAACTTTCACATCTCACTCAGTTCCCTGTACCCCAGAGATGCAAAAAAATCCATTTCAAATATGTTGGAGAAGCTTGTGAAACAGGAAATGAAAGCCCATTGTTTTTCTTGTTCTCCCCTCCCACCACCTTCCTATTTATGGTTGTGTCTGCGAAGAGTTTGAGTTGCACTAAAATTTTAAAGAGAGAATACAAATGGTTTCTGAATGTAGACTCTCTGCTCTATTCTGTTAATCTGAACAGAACTAGATAAATTATCCTCAAATCCAGCACTTTCTCGCTCTCATTTGTGTGGGAGCATAACCAGACCATCTCTAGATATGAAATGAACACGGGGAGTTATGAGTCATTAAATCTCAGTGGGATTGTGAATGTTTATGCTACTAAAGTTGAAGTAGGTAACATTGCCATGGAAGCAGAGGTGATAATTCTTTACATTAAAAACTCAGCCTGTGTGTGTGTGTATATGCCTGCTTCTTCAGTTCATTCTATTATCCAAAACTTTGACATGGACCACTCTCCCTTCTCCTCTCCTTCTGAACGAAATGGAAACTTCCAGAACTTTGAAAACCCAGATCACTGCAGCTTAACTTACAGCCCAGATAAGAAGCCTAGTTTCTAACAGTCTGCTTGCCACTGATTTGCCAAGCATTAGTTTGGTGGAAAGGGACATATAGTAATTAGAAGTGGACATCGCTTTAAAATAGCAGCACCAGTCCCTCTTGGGAAAACTGGGTGGTTCTTTTTGAGCTGAATTCTACTGTTCCAAACTGATAAGGGATTTATCTCTTAGTTCCTCCCTCTGCAGACTCTTTATTATTATTTTTTAAGGCTTCCAAATTCAGGGTGCACTACTACGCCCAAAGAAGAAGGGCAAAGAGTTTCAAAACCCAAACACAGCCCTTTTCCCAAGCATGTAAGAGCATGCTGTGTTAACTTTCCCTTCTGCTAGGACCCCTGTTCTCTTGGTTACTGGGAATGTGTTTTCTCCACTTCCCCCAGAGGAAGCCAGCTTTTTTCTCTAAACATGTATTCATTCAAAACATACCCTCTTCAGCAGGTGTGAGGCCAGGACCTTCTTGCCTGTAGGGAGGATGTTAGCTGCACTCATTAGGAGCAGGGGAAATCTCTGCTCAACTCCTTCAGCATATTATTGTTTCAGCTACTCACACCTCTTCCACATACAGGCTGCTCTGAAGAAGTACCAAACCGAGCAAAGGAACAAGGGGGATTCGCTAGAGAAGTGCCAGGCTGAACTGAAGAAGCTCCGGAAGAAGAGCCAAGGGAGCAAGAACCCTCAAAAATACTCTGACAAGGAGCTGCAGGTAGGGCGCTGCTTGCTTTTTGTTTGCCTGTAAAGGCCTCTGGGTTAAAAAATCACTACTTGTTCTCCTCACTGGTGCTGGATTCCAGCAGGATCTGCGTGGTACTTCTTCTAACTACATATGGAAATGCTTGTATCTTAATAGGCAAGCTATACGTTGGCATTACTCCCATAGTTTGGCCAGTTTCAGGTCAGATCATAGAAGCCACTTGGGGTAATAATAATACTTACATGTTTCTCATCCAGGAGGGCTTGAGCCATCTTCAGTGATGGCTGTGTGGTCATCCAAGTGTGAAGCTGCAACCTTTTATTTATTTGTAAACTTTTACAAGCCACCTTTCTGGATAACAACATTTTCAAGGTGGCTTAAATAACCATTGTCACTAGTAGCTACTACAGATAATCCCTGAGTTGCATTCTGGGTCGTTATGTGCTTGTGTGCAATTGAAACACCCCGTTATGCCCACTCCGCCCTTTTAGTGACTGGTCACTTCTGGGTTTGGCCCTGTGCACTGTCACATATCAGGGTTCCAAGCCTTAAAGGCTACTGGGTGACCTTGGGCCAGTCACTGTCTATCAGCCTAACCTACCGCACAGGGTTGGACAGCGAAATGGAGTGGGAGAGAATTGAGCTCCTTGGAGGAAAGATAGGATGCAGAGATAGTGGTGGTAACAATAATAACAATTTTAACGTGTGTAAGTCTGCACTGGGACGCGGGTGGCGCTGTGGGTTAAACCACAGAGCCTAGGACTTGCCGATGAAAAGGTCGGCGGTTTGAATCCCCACGATGGGGTGAGCTCCCATTGCTTGGTCCCTGCTCCTGCCAACCTAGCAGTTTGAAAGCACATCAAAGTGCAAGTAGATAAATAGGTACCGCTCCAGTGGGAAGGTAAACGGCGTTTCCGTGTGCTGCTCTGGTTCGCCAGAAGCGGCTTAGTCATGCTAGCCACATGACCCGGAAGCTGTGCACCAGCTCCCTCGTCCAATAAAGCGAGATGAGCGTCGCAACCCCAGAGTCGGTCACGACTGGACCTAATGGTCAGGGGTCCCTTTACCTTTAAGTCTGCACAAAGCTGTAGTAGAGTACTTTGTGAAAACTATAGAGTAGAGTTTCAAAAAAAACCAAATTAGTTGAGATGTATTTTTATTAATGAATTAACTACTGAGAACTCTTAACTCCCTTCTTGCTTCCTTTAGCATTGCGTGTTTGATAACACACACAAAATATATCAGAGTGCCTTCTGTTAACAATATTTCCCCGGTCTCTTAATTTTCATTTGCTCTTTCCTCACTTCCAATCTTAAGTATGCATGTATGAATAAATAAATTACTCTTGCCTATGCCAGAGGGGGTTTTCATTTGACAAGACAAATACCTAGTCAGTGACTTCTGATTTCAAGCACACTTGATAAGCGCCATGCTGTGTTCTAATCAGATTTTGATAGTGTCCCCTAGAGATTGAGACAGGCATGAGCGTCTTAAGACAGACTGTCTCTGTTGCCTGGTGAGAGCAACCAAGTGTCATTGCATGAATCTTGAGGAAAGGAAATTGTTCTTTTTTGTGGGGGGAAACACACACACTGTTTTCAAGAAGTCTGATGCACTAAAAAAGATGAAAAAGGCTACTATCATTTTTTTAAAAAAAACACACACACAAATGATTAGGCATGGATGCTGTGCAAAGAGGACCTATTTCACAGGCATTGATAGACTAGCGACACTCAAGGAGTAAAACAAGCATGTTTGCTTGGTTAATCTCTCTCTCTCTCTCTCATATGGGTTTAAGGTCGGTGCCTTCTCCAGTTGGTGCCTCACCTGTAAACCTACAAGCACAGCAAGTCTTAAGGATATGTTTGTAGGGATTCCGTCAACATGCTCTGGCTTAAAGACATCATACCTAACTTTTTGCTTTCTATTTTTCCTTGTCATAGACCAGAGTGGCATATGAAATTAGAAGGTATAACAAGAGTTCTAGGGAACTTGCCTTTGCCTTTATAGTTTCGTCACCCTATTCCTTGGGAGTTCTCAACCATCCCTTGCTTGCTCTTGAACTTGGTTTTTCCAGCGTTTTTGTGCAAACCACTGTCACTGTAAGTTGCAAGCAAGTTTTGCTTCAGTGCAAAATTTGTGTAGCGTGTGGCTAAGTGGATGGCTAATCTGTGGCCTCCAGATGTTGGACTCCAAAGGTCCATTAGTCATAGCCAGCATGGTCACTAGACAGTGATAATGGGAGTTGTAATTTGCTTCACCAGCAATTTGCTTAAATCTGGTTGGATTAGGTAGATGAGTTTATTTTTCAGCTTTTCGGTGCAAACACTTCCTGCCTTGATATGCACTGTGTAACCATTACCAGCTACTTTATCCTGTAGAGTCGGGGTTTAACCAAATGGTAACTGGAGGTTAAGACTAACTATACTTTTAATATTTTCTGAGCTAAGCATAGAGGACAACAGATCCTAGGGCCTTTTTCAGTTGTTTTAGATGCAGGTGTAAGGAAATAATTGCCTGGTGATTAACCTAGAGATTATGCTGGGGAAGGCCACATGTTTTAATTGCATGAAAAAACAACAACAATGAATTACTTGTTCTTTAATTGGTTGTGTGATTTGAAAAGAGTCGCTGAAGGGAAATAGGAGTGTTTATCAGCAAATGAGTCTCTTTTTTTAAAAAAAAAATAATTTTTATTATTTTCCAACACAAATATACAATTATGCCAAATTTTCACAAATTTTCACAAATTTGATTCTTTTTAGACTTCCTTCGGCTTCTCTGACAATCATCCATAATTACTTCTCAGTTTACGCATTTCTCTGTTTATATTGCCATTAAACTTCCCTCCCACTCCTATTTGTTTTTAACAATATATCTCTGCTTTCACAGTGCTTCTTGAAATCCCACCAGTGTTGTTTGCACATCACATGTTCTTTTCAGATATTCAACAAATTTCCCCCAGTCCTCGATGAACTTTTGGTCTTGAAGATATCTAATTTTCCCAGTTAATCTGACCAGTTCTGCATAGTCAGTCAGCTTCAGTCTCCAATCTTCTATTGTCAGTATCTCCTCTTTTTTCCATTTCTGGGCCAATAGAATTCTTGCTGCTGTGGCTGCATATTGAAAAAGTTTACAGTCTTTTCTTTTGATTTCATTCCCTGTAATTCCTAAAAGAAAGATCTCTGGTTTCTTTACAAATGTATATTTTAACATCTTTTTCATTTCATTATAGATCATCTCCCAGAAACCCTTCACTTTCTTACATTCCCACCACATATGGTAAAATGTACCTTCTTTTTCTTTACATTTCCAACATTTGTTGCACGTCTTATACATTTTTGATAATTTTACCGGTGTAATATACCATCTTTGGAACATTTTCATGACATTTTCTTTAAGTACTGTACATGCAGTAAATCTTAAATTCTCTTTCCACAGTTTTTCCCAATCCTCAAATTGAATATTATAACCGAAATCTCTGGCCCATTGTATCATTGCCGATTTGACTTCCTCATCTTTGGTATTCCATTCCAACAATATTTTATACATTTTTGACAAAATTTTAGAATTATTATTTATCACATCTGTCTGAAACTTTGAATCTTTTTCAACATAACCCCTTTCCTTAATATCTTTTTTTAAACATTTCGTTAACCTGGAAATAGTGCAACCAATCATATACATATTCTTTAACTTGTTCGTATGGTTTTAATTTCCATTTTCCTCCTTCTCTGATTATCATTTCACCATATGTAATCCATTTGCCTCTCATATTTACTTTCTTTACACTCATAACCTCTAATGGTGATAACCAGTCTGGAACTTTCGGTTTCAGCAAATGAGTCTCAATCTGGCTTGAGCTATTTGATGGGAAAGAAAATACAACATAATAGTTCTGAATTTAATTCTAAATTCTAAAAGTAGTTTTAAGAATCTGGTCTCCCAGTTTTGGTATGAGATGCTGTAGGGAGAAATAAAATTGTGTTTCCAAATGTGTAAGTATTGATGAAGCTGTGCTTGTTGCCTAGCATAGTTCCCTTGAAGACTTAATTAAATTTGGCATGCACCTGAGCTTTTAAACCCATCTGAATGCCTGCTACTTAAATACCAGTAGAAGGACTGTAATAAGGTGCAGCTATCTATGCTTTGTTTGAAAGAATCTGTTCATCCACCTTGCTGTATTGGCTGGTATGTGATGGATGTCTGTGCCAAGAATACTGTTACTGTGCTTTATTACATGCTCCACCCAGACAGTACTTGTGTATTTGGTATTTGTCATTTTTCTTTCTCTTTAATATAGTGTAGATTTTAAAAGGAAGCAAAGCCTTTCTAACTTTCTCTAAGGGATCCAGTCAGTTCTGGGCCTGCAGTATGATGATGATGATCTGGGTGGCTCCCAGCAGAATAGTAAAACCACAATACAGTGGAACCTCGGGTTGTGACTGTGATCTGTGCAGGAGGCACGTTCACAACCCACAGTTTTAGGTATGTTTCATATGCATTCATTCACAAATACTTTTCATAAAGAAGAAATGATTACAGTGGTACCTTGGGTTAAGAACTTAATTCGTTCTGGAGGTCCATTCAGCGAAACTGTTCTTAACCTGAGGTACCACTTTAGCTAATGGGGCCTCTCACTGCCGCCGCACCGCCATTTCTGTTCTCATCCTGAAGCAAAGTTCTTAACCTGAGGTACTATTTCTGGGTTAGCGGAGTCTGTAACCTGAAGCGTCTGTAGCCCAAGGTACCACTGTACATTACACCAGGCGTGTGGATGACTTGCTGTGTTGTAAACCACCAGAATGAACAAAAATTTCCAACATTGATAAGATTGACAGACTTTTATAAATATTAGTACTTCCACTCTATATTGTTATCATGGGAGCATGAAGCAAAGCCAGATGAATAGATTTTAGTACTGGAGACGCAAAGTCCCCAAATAACTGACAAGTTGCTGCTTATAATGGTGCCCAGAATTTGCCATTTCACCCTACCTCATGGTAGCACAGAGTTCTTTTTAGGCTGTATTTTAAATGTCTGGTTCATGTCAGCATCCTGTTCAAACACAGAACTGACCCTACTGTTGGCACCTAAATTTGAGTGTCATGAAAGGGTAGCATGATGTTATTTATTTTTGTTGCTTTTTACTTTCTTAAAAGTGGGGACTGGGGAGAAGTGCAGATGGGATTTTCTGCCTCAGGGGCCCAAAAAATTTGGGAGGTAGGAGCAGGGGAGAGAAAGCTGGGCATGAAGTTGAGGCCCAACAAAGTCTGCAGTTTGTAACTTAGGATAAAATTCAGGAGGTGTTTATGTACCGTATTTTTTGCACCATAACACTCACTTTTTTCCTCCTAAAAAGTAAGGGGAAATGTCTGTGCGTGTTATGGAGGGAATGCCTACGGGTGGCATGCCTACGGATTTTCCTCCTCTAAAAACTATGTGCGTGTTATGGTCGGGTGCGTGTTATAGAGCGAAAAATACGGTACATTTTAGCTGCAGTCTTTATACCCAGTTACCTGGAAGTAAGTTCCACTTAACTCAGTGGGACTTGACTTCTGGGTAGGATTGTGCTGCAAATTAGATTAAACTGTTAGGGGAAACAGATTTCATTCTGAGGCAAAAAAAACACACAAAAAAAAGCAACCTTCACCCATTGTAAAGAAATATAAAACCTTTCTGTTTTTCAGGCAACAGGAACTAAACTGAGAGCGGAAGAATGGGTGGATTATATTATCACTGCTTGTTGAGGTGAAAAAGAAATGGCTCAGCCTTTCAGACTTTCAAAAATCCTTCTTTATAGCTGGAATTTAGAAAGTGCTGATCTCTTTGGTAGTGTTTTGGGTTTTAACAGTGTTGCAGAAGTTGCTAAATTGCAGGATTTCCTCCCCCCCCCTCCCAGCACTGTTAAATAAAGTGCTCTAAAGTTTGCTCAGATGGTATTATCGTTTTTTTCTGTTCCTTTCTTTTGTGGTTTGTGCTCTGATAGGTTTGCAGGCCGTTCTTAAAAGAATTTTGGCTTTGTAATAAATTTTTAAAACTTGGGCACAATGCAGCCAAAGCGGTTCCTTTTTAAAGTATAATTTGTTCCAGTGGAAGAGTTGGACGTATGCTTAATTCTCCTGTTGAAATTGGTGAAACCTAAGTGTGTGTTCCTTAAGAGAGGAGGAAAACTTTTGAGATATGGTCTGCTGAGGTGCCTTGTTATCTGCCTGCATGTAGCAGCTGGTGTTTCCTCCCCTCTTCCCTTTCAATAAGGAAAACTTTGTCTTAGGTTTACATCTAGATCCAGACTTGTGGCTCGTTTCTCTCCAAACAAGCATTGTCTGGTAAAGCAAAAAACGAGCCTTAGTCGTACCTTGGTTCTCAAACATAATCCGTTCGACTCCTGAAACCGTTCGAAAACCAAGCCGTGGCTTCTGATTGGCTGCAGGAGCTTCCTGCACTCAAGCGGAAGCCGCATCAGACATTCAGCTTCCAAAAAACGTTCGAAAACACTTACTTTCGCGTTCGGGAGCCGATTTGTTCATCAACGATGCTGGTCGAGAACCAAGGTTCCACTGTACTCTGTGGTTTGTTAGGAGAGAAATGGTAAGACAGATCCTGGTTTGTTTCTCATCAGCCACAACCGCAGCAGGAGCAGGGGAGGAGTGAAGTGCCCACGATTTCAGCAGCATGCAGGAGCACAGTGCATGTACACATTTCAACCATAGTTTAGTTTAACTATGGTTGTAAGCAGCCTGTGAATCAGACCATTTTGTGCTGATACCCACATTACCAAGCAACTGTTCTGCAGCCCATTGTACTCTACAAACTCCTTTGATCCAATCTAAATGTCTGTGGACTGTGAGCAGCTGGTTGATAACAGGGTATCCTGTTGGCCATAACCCATTAACAATGTGTGCAGAGAGAGGATTTCCTTTTTGACTATAGACTAAAGAGATGCTAAATATGGCTATGAAATGCAATCTTGGCTTTGTATCTCCTGATCTTGCATCGACACCCAATTTTGTTCTACGAGCGTGTGATCATGTTGACAGTAGTTATTTTAAAAACAGAGTACCGCTCCCTTCCTGGCAGCAGAGTTAGTGTTTGGTCCAGATGCTCCTGGCTTATGGAATTATTTTTCTCTTCCCAATTTCCCCCACCCCCCAAAAAAAATCCCTCAAACCAAGCTAGTGGAGAAACATCTTTTTGGCTAAACTGGAGATGTATGTGGGATACTAATACTAGAGGAAGAATGCACCAATCTTTGTTGCTTCTTGAAGGCTTTTTGTTATCGGCAAAATATATTAAACACCCATTTGCTACCACCCAAGTCTTGAAAGTTAAAGAAAAGCATAATTCTGTTTGTTGCAATAGGAATCCATTACAACTTAGGAAGACGCCTAGACTTGACTTTAGTAGGTACGTTTATTTAACTGGCTGTTAAACATCCAGGATTCAGACACTCTGTAATCTCTTGCTTTCATATTTTAGAGCCACAGGAAGTTTAAAAGCTTATTTTGTATGTTGCCATTGTTTGCAGAATTGCAGTATTTTGTCATTGTCCTGAAGCTTTTTTTAAAAAAAAAAGTCTATTCAAGGAAAAAGGACAAATGGCTGTGCTGGAGATAAGGTAGAATAAATATCCAAATCTTGAGTATACACTAGGCAGGTCTAACATGAGGAATTGGAAGGGGTTTTCTGTGGCTGCTTTGCCAAAATGGCATATGAAGATTTCATCCAGCATACTAAATCTTATGGCAAAGAGATAGCTGACATAGAAGAGAGACTGAATGTTCCCATTCTAGAGAGCGATGCCATTTCCCAATGGACATGTGTTTTCAAGTCACAAGGCAAAAAGTGGTGGGAAATGGGATTCTTTCCTCTCCATATTGCTGTAGAAAAAACCTGCTTCTTTTCCCTTATGGGGTATCCAAGAGCCCGTATAGAGTCCTTAAGTGTGTTCCCTATCGGTAGGAGAAAATAACAGAGACCAACCAGAGAGTATTGAAAAGCAAAGCAGGTAGTAAGCCTGATCTTTATTAAACTGTTGCAACTCACCACATGCAGGAGGGAGGAGGAACCCAGAACAATGGTGTGCAAGCCCTTATATAGACTTTTGAAATTGCCCACCCTATAGCTCAAGACCACCCCCAAAAACATCATATATACATCACTGAAGGAGGCAGTCTACAACAGAAATCCTGTCCGCTAGGATCATCATCTTCTTTGGCGGTCACTCTTAGCGGAGTAAGATTGAAATACCAGGATCGCCGAAGAATTGATGCTTTTGAATTATGGTGCTGGAGAAGACTCTTGAGAGTCCCATGGACTGCAAGAAGATCAAACGCATCCATTCTTAATGAAATCAGCCCTGAGTGCTCACTGGAAGGACAGATCGTGAAGCTGAGGCTCCAGTACTTTGGCCACCTCATGAGAAGAGAAGACTCCCTGGAGAAGACACTGATGCTGGGAAAGATGGAGGGCACAAGGAGAAGGGGGCGACAGAGGACGAGATGGTTGGATAGTGTTTTTGAGGTTACCAGCATGAGTTTGACCAAACTGCGGGAGGTAGTGGAGGACAGAGGTGCCTGGCGTGCTCTGGTCCATGGGGTCACGAAGAGTCGGACACGACTAAACAACAACAACAACAACCAGGATACTTGACAATGGTCACTGGTTGCTTTACCTGGGCTGCCCGGCCATTCTTTTGTGATGGTAAATACTTTAATTCCTGAATCCAGGTCAGAGGCTCACCCTATGCATACACAAAGACTCCCTAAAGACAGGTAAGCAAAAGACAATGGAGAGGCTTTCCCATTTCCTTCCTCCTTGCAGAGAAACATTTGAGGTCAATTTGGAAGAGTCAAAATGGTTTCAGGATTGCTCTCCTGTACTATTTCAGACACGTGGTTTATATACTTATGTATGTGTTTGCCTTGTAAATTTATGAACATTTAATTTATATATTTGAGAACTTAAATTCTTACAACAATAGAATCAGGAAGTAGGATATTGAACTGGCATGAAACCCAGCGCATCCTCATTTAGAACTGCTAAGTTGTAGGTGGGAGGGAATGAACGTCTTTGGCATCCCAGGGTCCGAGCCCTACTCAGATCAAATCTTTGTCCTTAACAGAGCTTGGAAAAGTCACAAGTTTATACATTAAGTACAGGTGTTCTGTGCTGCTTTAGGGATTATTAATTCCCTGCCTTAAAATTCCTAATTCTGCTGCTCTGGTGTTTGCAGGATCAATAGTCAGACTACTAATTGTCTGACTATTGAAAGATACGGAACATCTGTTAGGGACAGGAACAACCTTTTCACAACCAAAAATAGCTATTTTTAAACTTCTTATTTTATACTACTGCAGCTACACCATGTTGGGATGGTATGAATACAGCACATTAATAACACTGCTCCCTCCCCTTTTAACTACTCAATAAGGTACAATTTTTCTCAATTTATACATTCGCCACGTTTCATTTGAATATACAGCCATACCTTGGATCCTGGACGCTTCATGAGTCGAACATTTTGGCTTCCGAATGCCGCAAACCCAGAAGTGACTGTTCCGGTTGTGAACTTTCTTTGGAACCTGAATGTCCGACGCGGCTTCCGATTGGCTGCAAGAGATTCCTGCAGCCAATCAGAAGCCGCGCATTGGTTTCCGAACTTTTTGGAAGTCGAACGGACTTCCGGAACAGATTCCGTTCGACTTCCGAGGTATCACTGTATGCTAGATGTGTGCCCAGTCTGATACAACAGGAGACCAAACTCCTGTGTCTTCAATAGTTTGGGTAAAGGTAAAGGGACCCCTGGCCATTAGGTCTAGTCATGGCTGACTCGGGGGTTGCGGTGCTCATCTCACATTTTTGGCCGAGGGAGCCCTCTGGGGCCAGCATGACTAAGCCGCTTCTGGCGAACCAGAGCAGTGCACGGAAACGCCGTTTACCTTTCCACCGGAGCGGTACCTATTTATCTGCTTGCACTTTCACGTGCTTTAGAACTGCTAGGTTGGCAGGAGCAGGGACCGAGCAACGGGAGCGCACCCTGTCGCAGGGATTCAAACCGCCTACCTTTTGATCGGCAAGTCCTAGGCTCTGTGGTTTAACCCACCCGTGATAGTTTGTGTGGGAGAAAATAGGCAAGTACCTTGTCACCTACCATTGTAGCAGTGTGATTGGGGGAGTGGTGAAATGTTGCTTGATGAAATGCAATAAAGACGTCTGAAACTGTTGGTTGAGAGAAGCAAAACATTGTGAGAGGCTGCACTGCACTTTTCCCACACCCCTGGCCCCTTAAGCACATTTGCTGTAGAACTAAATACGGATGTCTGCATTTTGTGAGCTGACTTAGTGGCATGAATACTCATTAACAGTGGTGTTTAATTCTAAGCAAGGTGGAAAGAGAGAGACTAGTAAAGCCTTCTGTTGTGTCTGAACACTGAAGTTCTGGCAAAGTTCTAACCACTCCCAGCTTAACTGCAATCCTTGTCTGGATGTTAGCTGTTGGAGTGTTTGTTCCTCTGTGGGAGGATTGCCTTTTCTTTCTTCCTGGAACTTGACAGCTTAATCTTTAAAGCTTGTAGAATGATTAACATGTAGTTTGGTATTGGTTAGAGCAGCTTTCTCACATTTGTATCCACTGGTGTTGTTTTGTGATGCTATCAGTTGACGCCATGTTTGTGCATTGGTGGAGGTATGTCAGAAAAGGGTCATGTAAGCTCTAGAGAGGCATCTCCTCAAGTGCAAACAAAATTTTCCTGTCCTATCACTGCTTAATTATATCTGTCTACAGTGGTACCTCGGGTTACATACGCTTCAGGTTACATACGCTTCAGGTTATGGACTCTGCTAACCCAGAAATAGTACCTCGGGTTAAGAACTTTGCTTCAGGATGAGAACAGAAATCGTGCTCTGGCGGCGCGGCGGCAGCAGGAGGCCCCATTAGCTAAAGTGGTGCTTCAGGTTAAGAACAGTTTCAGGTTAAGAACGGACCTCCGGAATGAATTAAGTACTTAAACCGAGGTACCACTGTATTTCATAAAATTTGTACACAGTTTACAAAAAGATTAAGACAAGAAAAGCAAGAAAAAATTACAACCTAGTCTAAAACATACAAATGTTAAAACATTAGAACAGATTAAAATTTCCTCAACTTTCTAAGCGCCTGGGTAGGCTTGTCTAAACAAGGCGCCGGAAGGAGTAGAGTGAAGGTGCCTGCTTGATCTCAACAGGCAGTGAGTTCCAAAGTTATTACAAATGCAGAATGAGTATTATGTGGCAGCTATCGTAGTGCCAATTCCACCAATACAAGTGGGCACATGTGGGGTAAATCAGTCTCATAGGTAAAATGGTCCCCAGTTCTTATATGATTCTTAATTAAGAATCTGCACTTCACAACTTTTTCAAAGCCTGATCCTGTGCATGTTTATTCAAGAGGTTAGTGCCACTGAGTAAAATGTTGCTTATTCTCAAAAAAATTCAGAGGAATAGCCATGAAATCAGTTCTCTGTCTCATCAGGGTGTTTCAGTGGCTCGTAAATGGTGCCTCTTTTTTTAAATTTAAACTAGTGCAGTTCACAGATTCCAGCATATTTTCGTATGTACTTGCTAGATTAAAGTATTTTCATCTGCCACTGAAGATGCTTCTGCATGATTACATTGTCATTTCTAAATGGAAATGAATTGACTGCCTTATGTTGATTACCGTGAGACTTCCTGACTCAGCTCTCTCAATGTTATTAATATTCTTTGACATTATGGGAAGGGGGAATGTAAAAAGGTTAACAGCATAGCTAAACAATGCTCAGCTGCTTATTAGCATTGCACAAAACATACTTGAAAATTGGTTTAGTACTCTAACTGGACTTAAACCTGAAGCATCAAATCCTAAAAAATTAAAAAAAGCTTTTCACCTATATCATTACTCACCTGCACTCAAGTTTGAAAGGTCTGCCAATTGGTTGAAACTAAATCAACTGCCTGGTCCTGTGAATCACTACATTTATATTGTCTCACAAGTGCAGGTGTTGGAGTCCAATGACCATCTCCAGCCCTAAAATTGGCATGGTAGCAAACATGTTTCCTGCTTGGCAGGGGGTTGGACTCGATGGCCCTTGTGGTCTCTTCCAACTCTATGATTCTATGATTCTATCAGTGCCATTGTACCTGTGCTTTATGCCTTTCTTCAGGGGTTGGGAACCGTTTTTGACCTGATGGAGCAGATCTTTATCTCCTCCACCATGGCATGCCTACTTTGGTAGGTGGGTTTAACCACTGACCTGTCAATCATCTGATATCATATGGATGTCATGTGGTTGATAGGTGGGTTCTCTACCCACCTCTCTAGGTTGGTCTGCCTGTGTGGGGGAGATGGAGAATCCATGCTTAGGGGTGAAATTCTAGAACTTTTTTTCCCTGGAAGATTTATGTGGATGGGCTGGGCAGAATCTTCACACAGAGCTAAGTATCTAGGTGTCTTCGAAGAGGCATGGGAGTCCTCTTCTCTGAGCATTTTCTAATGCTTCAGCACTATTTGCTTAAATAGCCCGGAGTTCTTATAAAATTTCCATAATTGAAGCCTCATTTTGATATTCCCAGAAGGAGAAATAATTTTAGTTATAGGTCAGGGAACTCTAATGAACGGGGAGTTGGGCTTGAACCAGGCCATATGTGTTTTATGTAAAAGAGACATTAGGAAAAATTATGTAAAAAGCCCAGAGGTACTTAAGCTTAAAAAGAGTATCAGTTTTTGTTCCCAACACCGAAGTGCTCATTCTCTAGAGAGTAAAGGATGAAGAGTAGCCCAATTAAAAGCTTTTTAGTGCTAGATTTAAACATTCTTCAGTGGCCTTATTTCATCAGACTTGCTTCTGTTCCATCATTTCTTCAACCAGGGAAGTGCTGGCCAAGTTTGAATATAGAAAACCATCTCCTAGAGTTAAAGGCAGTATTCTAACACCATGCACGTCTTGTACAGAAGTGTTGGGAATCTTTGTTCATGAAAATGCTTGGCACTGCACAGATAAGAAAATTAAGGCAAGGCTCTGCACAGGCTTTAAAATCTAATCAAATGTAAGCTTGCATCACCCCAAAACTTAGTTATGAAATTGTTTCAGTACCTCCAAATTTATAATAAGATGCATCCAGTTCCACACTTTTATGTCTGAGATTACTCAAATTTACTAAGGTTCAAGAATGTTAATGTGCTTCTGTTACAAAAAACAACTTACCAGAATATCTGCTGGGTTTTCTTAGCCATGGCTCTACAAAGTGTTTGCTTTGCCAATTAGAGTAGTAGTCCAAACTGGGGTCCACAATTTCGCAGCCTGCCATAATCTGTTGTCACCTCTGATCCATTGCCCCATGTTTTCTGGCATGTGCAAATATTGTGATGATCTTCAACATTGCGCCAGCAGGCTGATAGGACTTCCTTTCCTCTTTCATCAGTGGTCTCTAAAATAGATCTGCTTAGTTTGGTTTGCATGTAACATTAAGCCAAACCATGGCTTAGCATGAATGAGACAGTTTCCAGAGAGGAGAGATTGCAGCTGCATTTCTTCTTCTCCAGTCCTTCAGGAGCTGCTCTGCTGTGATCTAAGCTATGGCTTGGTTAACATGTCTTCCTAACTTGGGCTCATGGTTTGTCTTGTTTGAGCTGAAACCTAAGAACTTGATTTTTTTCCACCACAAAGTCATATATTGCAACTACAGTGGTACCTTGGTTTAAGAACAGCTTAGTTTATGAACAACTTGGATTAAGAATGCTGCAAACCCAGAAGTAGGTGTTTTGGTTTGTGAACTTTGCCATGGAATAAGAACATATTCCGCCTCCTGTTGAGTGTCTTCCATTTGTAAATTGAGTCCCCCACTGCTATGGGAAAGCATGCCTTGGTTTCGGAACGCTTTGGTTCAAGAAGGAACTTCCGGAACGGATTAAGTTCATAAACCAAGGTACCACTGTAGTTGTTTCTGCATCCATACCATAAAATCCCCCAATGGATGCCAACTTTGTTTGCTTTATTGTAAGCTATTTGGTGTTAGTAGAGGCAAACCTGGACCAAAACATTGTTTAAATCTATACCAAATAATTAAATATCATCAGGATTATTGAACAATACTTGACTTTTTGTTTTTAAAATCATGACCGTGAAACCTCTGCCAGCATATCCTTGTTCTGTTTTCACATTTATATCTGGTTGAAACTAGTCATACAAGACGTGGCTGATTTCATTGCATAACAATACTGGGTAAGATTCAGAACACCTAATACCTCCTCTACTATTTTCAGATAAAAGTGCACTAACTCAGGCATGCGTAACCTGTTGCTCTCCATATGTTTCTGGACTATAAACTCCCATTGTCTCTGGCCATTTGCCACACTGGCAGGGGCTGATGGGAGTTGCAGTCCAACAACATATGGAGCAGTGTTTCTCAACCTGTGGGTCCCCAGATGTTGTTGGACTACAACTCCCATCATTCCTAGCCAGCATGACCAGTGGTCAGGGATGATGGGAGTTATAGTCCAACAATATCTGGGGACCCACAGGTTGAGAACTGCTGAGGGTAACAGATTCCCCACTCTGGTGTGGCTGAAACCGTTCAAGTTTACTAAGCCAGACAACGTTAAATAGCAGCCCCCTGGTTAATAGTTTAAAAGGACACTATTTGCGGTATACAGGCAACCCCCCATTTAAACAGGGGTCTCAGTCCCCTTAAACACTGCGTCTTTAAGTGAAATTGTTTGTATTTGAAACACCTTAGTGTGACTTTTGGACATGATGTGCGTGTGTGCAGTCATGCACATATTGAATGCGCCTCAATGGAGGGTTGCCTGTGTTAATAAACGAAATACATTCGCAGCAGGTTTTTTCTGCCTCTCTTTTTGGTTCCACAATGTGCATAATTGTGGGAGCAGGATAGATGCTTACCCCTTTAAGTCATCCATGTAGGTCTCTTTCTCTTCCTGGCATGAAGCAAGAGACCCCCTTCTTCCTTTCGGTTCTCTGAAACAAGTAAGGACCTGAGGGGACAAGAACATAACCCATGTTAAAGATAAAGGGACCCCTGACCATTAGGTCCAGTCGCGAACGACTTTGGGGTTGCGGCGCTCATCTCGCTTTTCTGGCCAAGGGAGCCAGCGTACAGCTTCTGGGTCATGTGGCCAGCATGACTAAGCCGCTTCTGGCGAAGCCAGAGCAGCGCACAGAAACGCCGTTTACCTTCCCACCAGAGCGGTACCTATTTATCTACTTGGACTTTGATGTGCTTTCGAACTGCTGGGTGGGCAGGATCAGGGACCGAGCAACGGGAGCTCACCCCATTGCGGGGATTCGAACTGCCGACCTTCTGATCGGCAAGCCCCAGGGTCTGTGGTTTAGACCACAGCACCACCCCCCACGTCCCTCCATCGGCCATGTTACAGTAGTGCAAATGACACCCAGAGAGTAGCAACCTGAGCATTTGTGGAATCCCTGCTTACAATGCAATCTCTGTTTCGTCCATGTGAATTGAGTCACACTTCAGGCAATTGCATTAGTTATGGAGCTGTTAGTATGCACACTATAAAAAATCTGCAAGAAGGCTTCCCTCCCCCCCCCCCAACTTTTAAACATGTGACAGTTTGCTGGAAGACAATTTGTTTCTGTATCCATATGGTAATAGAAACTCGTTTGCTGTTGGGGAAAGAATAAGATACAGCACTGCAAATGTTTAAAGCAGACAGAACCTTTGCTGTTGGGTTTGTTAAGCTGCACAGAAAGAAATTGTTTCTTTGTGTGTGGTGGGGGGCGGGGAGCAATGTACTAGTCTTCTTTCCAATGGAGTAATTTGGGGAGGGTGCATGGGACAGAGAATATAATTTATTATTTGTACCCAGCCCATCTGACTGGGTTACCCCAGCCGCTCTGGGCGGAAAACCTGTCATGGCAGCAGAAATTTGCACAGTATTGGATGTCACCCAGGAGGAAGTTGAAAAGTGGCAAAAGTTATATAGACAAATAGAAATACTGTGTTTCATCTTGCCCAAAACGAGTTAAAATAACGGTTCCCTAATTTGTCAATTGTCTTACTTCTGGAAAATTCCTCTCCACTGCTAGCTTTATGAAGATGGATCCCAGATGCTTTTTCTGTGGAAGGGATGGTGCTTGGTGGCAAAAAATGAAACACACACGTTGTCAACAAATGGAGTACTTTGGGGGCTTCAGTTTTTGTTTTTGTTTCTTTCCAATACTGTGCATGCGTGGCACTTCAGACAGTAGTGGGATGGCTTCTGTTTTGTCATTCCTGACAATGGGTCAGCTACCTTGTGGAAGAAAAGGACTTAATTCCAAGAAATGCTAAATCTATTTATATCTCTATATATTGGAATTTGCACATGTTTTATATTTGACAAGCTGCAGCTAGTACAAATTTCTATCAATGTATGAACAAAATGTTCCATGCAGGGAGAACCTGATTTGTCTCTCACTTTGCAAATTAGCCATTGGTTAAAAGGAGCTGAGCAAAGGAAGATGAGAGGAGTAGGTGGGGATGGTCAATGAGGTGGGGAATAGTTTGCTGCAAATTATCAAAACAAGGAGAGGGACAGGCTTTCTCCTAAGGGGTGTTGCTGTAAAACACTGGGGAAAGGGATGGAGGGGTTGGTATAGGTATCTATTTTAAGCAAAAGCACCTGTAGTTAAAAAGCGGGAGAGCTGGAATGTGTGATGTTAAGAGTGTGACACTCAAATTGCATTATGTCCTCCACTCTTTGTTGTATGTGATGCCAATGGAAGGGATTATCAAAACTGAGTAGTAGTGGCATCCACCATTTGCCCTTTCTATTTCTGTCACCTGTGATTAGAGACTTTAAGAAACCAGAGATGAGGGGCAGGTTTTGTGTCTGTGGGACTGGACACAGTGTAGTACTTCTGAAATAAGATGATGTGTCTTTTATTTTTTTAAAAAATGTCTATTCTGCCTGATTACCCAAGGAAACTCAATGGAGCCAACAAATCACTAATGTTATAAAACAGGTAAAAATCCTCAAATTAAAGCTAATTCCACAATAAAAAATGAACATAAGACTAAAAACAAATTTAACAATTCCAAATCAGCCATCGAATGAACACGAAGCTAAGCTAGTAAATGAATTAATTCATTAGCTGAAGGCCCAAAAAAAGCCACATCTTCATTAGCCACACAAGGCAAGATTATGATGGGGCTTAACAGACCATGCTTGGCAAAGCATTGCACAGTGGGCTCCACAGTAGAGAAAGCCCCCAAGCCCGGCTGACATCAGCTTCATCTCATGAGATTGAGGGACCTGGAGCAGGGATCTTGAAGCAATTGGGGAGGAAACTATGAAGGCGGCAGCTATTAAGGTAAACAGGTCCCAAGCTATTATTTGCTTTAAAGGTTAACACCATCAGCCCAGAAGCTCGCTCTCATTGGCAACTAGTGCAAATCCCACAAAACTGGTATGATGGATTCAAGTTGGCACCCTAGCTGCTCTGGAAAGTTTCAGAGCTTTTTCCAAGTGCGGCTCCACATAAAGCATGTTGCAGTATTCCAATGTGAAGGTTGCTAAGGCACAAATGACACTGGCAAGTCTGTCTTTGTCAGGAAGGGACCACAGCTGATGCAGCAGCTAAAGCTGGTACATATGGAATCTGTGGGAGGAATTCAACATAGCGCTATGGCAAATGCTCCATCAGCATGAGCTTTTCAGCTTGCCAGGCGGAATAATCCCTCCTTCTCTTCCCACACACACTGTTCCGGGGGTTCTCCACACACACACATACCCCAAGACTATTTCTAGGGATATGAAGAGGGAGAAGAGTGGGGAAAGCCCCATTGCACTAACTTACTTACTTTGACAAACCTTCATTAGGCATTACAAGTATGGGCTATCATAAAACATCCATATATAAAATTTTAAAATATATAGAAATAAACAGCCATGTAAAATAGATAATGATGGGGATTTTCATTGGGATTTCTTCCTGCTAAATAATGCCATTCACCGCTCTATAAGAGATACTATTGACAAAAACTCAGCCATCCTTGCAGTTACTTCCAGATTAATGTCAGACAGATAGAATCTGATATTTTCATTGGGCTGTAATGTTGGACTACCCAAAAAAGGGGGTAGCACGTGTTTGCCTAGCTGGTTGTACAATGGACAGTAGAAAAGAATATGTTCTACAGTGTTCGGCACATTCAAAGAACATCCCCAATGTCTATATTTCTGGGGATGTTTAAATATCTGCCCTTGACGAAAACTGAGGGGAAAACGTTCATTTGGGCCAACGTAAAGGCCCTGCATTGGACTGGAATTATCAATTTTAAGATATAAGTGACCCTGTTATCTGTTGTATCTAAACCATAGAACTTGAGGAAGCAAATTTTTATTTACAGCTGACTCGATGTTTTGTTTTTCAGTGTCCTTTAATCTGGTTTGAACATTGCGATAAATATATTGCTCACTTGAATTATACAAGAGTTCCAAGTCAATACCAATAGATCTGATTTTGCTATGTAAAAGTTGGAACCCTCTGGATTTATAAGAGTCCTTAAGTAAGTCAGAGAGCAAAGTTGAAGGTTGGCAACAAGAATGGCAACACAACCAGTATTTTATAGTTCTAGCCCACACACAGTATTCCATCATATGTATACCTGGTTCTGCACACATCTTGCCATACTTGGTTGGATACCATTGCACTAACGTAAGTCTTCATGTGGACTTCTGCCAGTGGAACTAGTTAGCTGAATTAATTACTGAAGCCAGTAATGCAAATCTCGGCCAGTAGCTCATCTCTCCTTTTCGCCAGTATTGGATGGGTTGGAGAAAGTGCATATTTCATTGGGAAATGAAGGGTTGGTGAGATTAATTCCTTTTCCATCTGTTTCCTTTTTGGCTTCCAGCACCCTGGGCATGCTAGCTTTTACCTGACGCCCATTGTTGTACTTAACCTAGCAAACTTTTCCTAGGTATACGTGAAATAGTTTCTGCAAACACGTGTTGAATAAACCTCCGTTAAAGATCCTCTCTTCAAATCTTCCTCGGTCTAAAGCCATGGTCATTGCAAAAAGATCCAGGGAGATGCTAATTGTAGGTGTCATTCAATAGTACTTTTTGTTACACAATTTAAGCTACCTTATATGGCGAGACATCATCTCTTAGTACCGATTTATCATTTCCCAGTTCTGCTTTTTGGGGGCGGAGACTGCCCAGAGTTTTTGAGCTTTCTTTGGGAGGAGGTCACCACCGCCAATCACTCTACAGCCTGCCCGCCAAAGCAAATCGCCGCTGCCAGTCTCCTGCTGGCTGCTACCACCAATCGCCCGTCCCCCCTCCGCTATCCGTGTATAAGACAACCCTCAATTTTTGCCTGTTATTTCTAAGGAAAAAATACCGTGTTATACACGGAATAATACGGTACTTGTCTCTTTTTAATTAACATTTTTAATTAACATTCTAATTTTAAGTTTTGATTTTGTATCACTACAACAAGTGACAACCACCACAACAAAAATAAACAGGCTGCTAGAGGGAGGAGGGTAGCGGGCCACTTCATTCTTATTTTTTAACAAGCTGAACAAAGTGGATGTGCAGGCTATATCACCTTGAACTGAATGGTTCTTGAAAAACTTGCACTCAAAAGCTTTCCCAGGGGTTCACAGCCTAGAGAAACCTGCATAAACCTCTGTCTTCCAGAGTTTTGACTTCTCCTAACCTTGCTGCCTCTCATTTCTGAACTAGTTCCTTGACTGATCAGTGCCCTTTGTTCAGTCACTGTCAATCTTGGTCTCTCAATATATTGCTTAACCTATCTCTTCACCGCAGATACCTACCTGCATTTCCTGTCCCACTCTCTTTCCCCTGTAATGGTGTGGGATTGCATGTGAGATTGTCTTCCAGGAAGTAAGGAGGGTCTTGTTGTATGTGCCATGTGCGCGTAGATGGTGGGGACTCCTCCTCTAGCCTCCTTCAATTCCCTTGTAATCTCATTGCGAGCTGCTAGTCGGGAATAATTGTTAGCAGCAGCAACTGATGAAGTGCAGAGTAGACTTTGATGTCATTCACAAACCGTTTGGTGCTCTGAGTAGCAAGTCTGTTTTAAGTAATGATAGTGAAAGACACACATCTGTCAGCCTGCCAAGTGCTTGAATCAGCTGTGTTTTATTTTAACAGTGGCATATCATGTTGCCTTTCAGTCATCTCTTCCTCCACCCATTGCATTGCACAGAGTAGATCTCTCCACAGTTTTCTTGATAGTGGTGCTTGCATGCATATATATAACAGCATACACAGCCCATACCTGCTGTTTAGTAGCTTCCTACATGTTTGTGTTTTCCTTATGCTGTCCTATGTGCTCTCGAACCTTCTAAATTTGAAATGAGCTTACAATGTATTTATTTTAAGAACCAATTGTCTTCAAAGTGTGTGATTATTGTGATAACCCAATAGACATGCTCGAGAGGGTTTTGTTTTAGTTTAGCTTTAGTTCTGTGATGCCAAATCACCTTCTAAGGCTTTGTCCATTTTATAGAATTGCTGAGTGATTTAAACTAACAGAATTTCTCTGGAAAGATTATCGCATAGCACATTCCTTGCTGGCAGTGGGTGGTTCTTTCACAGCCCCTCTTAGGGGGCTGGGTGTAATATTTACTTTCAAAATAATAAAAATAAGTGTCAAGACAAGACCTTTTTTAAACTTAATGGATTATGTGAGCTGAGTTGTGTTTTTGAGTTTACCTACCTTACTTCTGCTTCTGTTGCTCATGAGGACCTGGAAAGAACTATATAAGACAGTAAGATCCTACACATACACCCCACAGGCACAGAAAATCTTGCTCCTCCACCCTATCCTGTAGTTTTGAGACTTCACGGCGCTGTGCTCAGACCTGTCTTCAAGTACATGAAATGCTAGAAACATGAATTCTGCACTCAGTATTCATTTCTGCCTAATTATGCCCCTAGTTTATGCACCTTCCTTCCACATTCAACATTGACCCCTCTCTTTGGTTCATAGCTTTTGAAACTATGTGCATGCTTCAGTTTTTAGTTCCCTCCCATTTTTGTCCTTTCCTTCTGATGGTTCCGTATTGGAAATTATTGTTTTGACTTCCAGAGTGAAACTATATTTTCTTTGCTTGCTGGAATTTATGAGGGCGGTGCAGATGTAATACTCTTAATCCAGTAACCAAGGTTCAAGTTTGGGATCATGCTGTAGAGCTGCGCTTCCCTCTCAGCTATCCTCATCCTCCTAATTCACAAAAAAACCCTTACCTTGCTGTCCTTTAAATGTGGTTAAGTAAGGGTTACATTGGCACCAGCTGACATAACCCTGGACAGTTGAGCAAATCTGGTTAAGAGCAAGTTCTGGTTAGTGCTGAGGCTGGTGAGGGAAATTCACACACAGGAGGGAATGACTTGGGCTGGGGCAGAGAGAGAGTGTGTGGTTCTGTAGCCTAGTCCCAATAGCAATTCCTTTATTATAATAAAATGAAATGTTCCAAAATAGTGAGCAAGTTTCTGAGTTTTTAATCAGGCTGAATACTACAAAAAGCAGTGTAGCAGGGAGGGGGGTAAACAAAATCAAAAAGAGACAACAAATTGCCTTTGTTTATGGCCATAAGATATATTTGCATTCAAAGTTTCCAGTCCCAAAGATGGACTTGTTCTCAGTAGGATGACTGCAGACTTGACTGGATTAGTCTTTGCTGTGTGCTTCAGGTCCCAGCTACGCCTAGGATTTTAGAATGAAAAAAGTGATCTCTGATCCCCATTTTTGGAAGCAGAAAATCCAGCAGTTACCCAGACCTGTCTTATTTTAAGGACCCAACACCATTTCACCTGCTTGGGGTGTGGTGGCTGACAAATCTTTATAAGGTTCCCACCAGAGTGTTTGTCGCTTTGCAACAAACCTGTGCAGTAGGACACGTCAAGAGGTTGGCAGTTGGCTTGAAACTGTCCAGTGAGCTTCATTAACTAAGCAGACTCTAGCTGCTATACCATGCTTTTACTGTGGATATATTCTCAGGTTAAGCCACAGAGCCTAGGACTTGACGATCAGAAGGTTGGCGGTTCGAATCCCCGTGACGGGGTGAGCTCTCGTTGCTCGGTCCCTGCTCCTGCCAACCTAGCAGTTTGAAAGCACCAGCGGGAAGGTAAACGGTGTTTCCGTGCGCTGCTCTGGTTCACCAGAAGCGGCTTAGTCATGCTGGCCACATAACCCGGAAGCTGTACGCCAGCTCCCTCGGCCAATAAAGCGAGATGAGCGCCGCAACCCCAAAGTCGGCCACGACTGGACCTAATGGTCAGGGGTCCCTTTACCTTTATATTCTCAGGCATGCTAAATATAAACACCCTATCATCACTAATGGGAGTAAAACTAGAAGGTTTTAGGTGGGGGGGGGGGGAGAATAGCAACCATTTTGTAATTATCATGTGCATGTGATAGATTTCAAAGAAGAGGAATGTGCATTCTCCTACGTCAAACCACACACACACACAGCACATTTGTAGCTACTGTAAATAATTCACAGTAAAGTAATAACAATGTAGTTATGGGGCTTTTCTATTTACATAGGCATTCCCTTACTGATCAAGAGAACAGTAATTGGGGCATGGCACATTATTTCCCTGGAGTTGGAGGCAATGTGTTTTCCACTCCCCAAACAGGAAGCACATTCATCTCTCAGCTGGATCACCTCAGTGATATTTATGTGGCCATAGATGCCAGTCAGGAATTCAGCAAGTCTGTATTTCCCCTCCTTTCTTTTTGAGTGCTAATTTAGTTCCTTCCTTTCTGAGAACTCTTCTTTTTTCTTTTTCTTTTTACGTTTCCACAGCACCGTGGCACATGGCATAGAGATAGCCAGTCACAAGTTAGTTACATAAACAAGTTGCATCATGCTACTAAACATGTGAGCAACAAATGGCAAACTTGAGTCCACACAAGGGGTAAAATAATTTTCCTCTATATAATTAAATTGGAGTTGGGGGGAGAGAATGGTTGCAGCAAAAGATAAACGTAAGTTGAATATGAACCTTGTGAGGATTTTTTTTTCTTGCTAAATTTAGACGCTCAGCCTTGAATAATGCTTTCAAAATGGAGTTCCTGTGCCTGGAAGACTTAGCCCTTTGCTGCACATGAAAATGCTCTAAATACTGCTTACCTTTTTGCTGCTCTGTGGATCCCCAGTTCATGGAAGGAAAATGTGCACAAAAGCTTCACCGCTAACTCTTCCCCTTAAAGGGCAGGAACTTCACCAGAGCTGTAGCTGCAACCAGCTGTTTATGAGAGGTCAGGTCACCATTGACTATGGGTCGCTGACGATGAGGAAACCCCAAAGGGAAAGCCCTTGGGATATCTCATTTGGGGTAGAGTGAGGGCATTCCCCTTCAATGTTTTGATTTTGGATAGGATTGCTTCTAAGTGAGGCATCAGAGCAGCAGGGCAATTTGTGTGTGTGCAGGGATGTAGCCAGGATTTTTGTTGGAGGGGCATGCCTTTTGTTAGGGGGGTGGGACAGAACCTCAGTTAGCTGCATTTTTATTGATGGGGGGGCAGCTGCCCCCCTGCTACACACGTGTGTGTCTGTGTGTGTGTAAATGTAAATGTAAATGTAAGTTAACCTGGCTGCCAAGTGAGACTGGAATGCTGTGGAGGTGCATCTGTGGTAAAAAGTGTGAATGCAGCTCATGAACTGAAATGTGTGATTGGTTGGATATTTTGCGACTTTGCTATTTCATAGTTTTGATTGATGTGTTGATACGGTGCTGTTCACAGCTTTTGGGGGCCTTTGAGTCCAAAACTGTTATATAAATGAAGAGCAAGACTTTGTTTTAACAGATGAGCGAAGGGTTAAAGCTGTATGAAAAATTTATATTGGGGAGGGGGGGTTAGAGACTCTGCTTTAGAGCAGCCCATTGCTGAGGTAGAGATAATGGCTTTTACTTTGCTTGATAGCTATGCAAACAGCACCATTCTTCCCCCTCCTTTCTATTCTCACTCCCCCCCTTTCCACTCCCACACACATGCAGAACAATGGAAGCTGCTTACAATGCAACAGGCCCCTCAGGATAAGCAGAGCAGCTTCTCATGAGTGATTAGTCACCGGCTTCATGAGATAACCCCTTTCCTGCTCTCTCCCAAGATTCAGGGTGTCCTATTTTATTTCATTTTATTTTTTTCATTTTTGCTGATATCTAAATTATACTCCTTGTTCTCCAGCCTTTTGCTATCTCCAAAGTTCATTCCTGTTTTTGCTAGGGGGTAGGCTCAGGTTTGTACAATCCAGTCGTACCTCGGATCCCGAACGTCTTGCAAGTTGAACGCCTTGGCTTCCGAATGCCGCAAACCCGGAAGTGACTGTTCCAGTTTGCAAACGTTCTTTGGAACCCCAACGTCCGATGGGGCTTCCAATTGGCTGCAGGACCTTCCTGCAGCCAATCAGAAGCCGCACTTTGGTTTCCAAATGTTTTGGAAGTCAAACGGACTTCTGGAACGGATTCTGTTCGACTTCCAAGGTACAACTTGTATTAGCTCAGAGAGACTATAGTCTGCTTATCTATGTAAATGAAGAAACGGGTGTGCTTTAAAACCAAACAAACAAGCTATCCGCATGCCCCATTAATTTCAGCAGAAGGTTCTTCCAAGTCAGTGTGCTTAGGATCACAGCCTTACTGAAAAGACACCACTGACATAGCTAATTGGAGGAAGCCTTTGCTCTGGATAAATTTTTAAGCAGGAGCCTTGTCCTGGACTCAGAGGGATGTGAATTTATAAATGGTCACGTTTTCCAACCTAGAAATAACAAATGTGAGTTCTCAGGAAGGTGCTGGACTGAAGTCTCTGGAAGCAGTGTTTCAATGTTGTTGTTGTTGCTGCTTGTCTGTTTACAAATAACGTTGTTGTTCCTTTTAGGCAAGTTTAATCCAGTTAGCAAATGAAACAATTAAGGGACAGTGCTCTCAGCCGTTGCATATTAAATAACTACATATGCATTGGTACAAGTGGTTAGTGTATTTTACGTGGATCTCCCCCCTGCCCAACATTAATAAACCCTGTAGCAGCAGCCAGCCACCTTATGAAACGGATGCATGAAGCAGGGGCATAGCTAGCTGCTCTGGCACCCAGAGCGGTGGGGGCGGGGCGACCCGCCCATGGGGACACGGTGGTGATCCATGCACAGAGTCCGCCTGGCGGATGCAAGCCCTACGCTGCCATTTCAGACAGCGCAGGGCCCCGAGCCACCACATCACTCCCAGGAGAGATGCGTGGCTCGGGCACGCTGCAGACCAGGCTCCGCAGTAAGTGCCACCCCCGCAGTGTTCCATTTTCTCACCCCCCCCAAGGATGACACCTGCACCCCCCTTCCTATGCCCCTGGCATGAAGAGAGACATGTAAGGGGTCCTTGCCAGTACATTTCCCTGTTGACTGGTGGGCCCAGTCACTTGGACCCACGTTGCTACGTGGGAGAAGAACTGGTCACTATTCATATCCTGGGCTGGCTTTAGGCTTTTGGAGACAGACAGGGAGAATAGAGTCATTCCTGCCTCCAAATCCCACCTTTAGTCTCCTGCGGTTTGTTGCACAGCACTATGGCTGTATGTGTCTTACCCTGCGTGTGGTGGCAAGACAGAAGCAGCATGCTGTTGATGACTAGGCCGGGGCCCTGGCCGAAGTGAACGTAAAGGCTGTTCTATTTTCATGGTCCAGCCAAATTGGAAGTGGCATGTGCTCCCTTCCTTTCTCTTATGTGGCACCACCCTCCCTTAGGTGAGACGCATGCCCTGTCCTACTTGGGGCAAGTGCATGGTCTTAAATGATTGTGGACCTGGGTAAGCTGCAAGTGCTGGACATGCTGCCTTCAGCAGCTGGCCAAGGAACCAAACAGGATGTTACCACGAGATTGAACGCCCCACCAGCAAGACTCTGATGGGTCACAATAATCAATATCTGGGAATTTTCACAGTAACCACTTCAAGAAAATAATGGCTTCAGAGATATTTTTAGTGGGTTGACCTAGGCAGCTGGGCGTGGACGGTTTTCTTTTCTGTTTAGGGCAGCTTTGCCCCCATTCCTCCCATGCTCCAAAGCTTCCATAGGAAATTGTGGATAATGTTTCTTCCAGTGTGTGTGTGTGTGTGTGTGTGTGTGTGTGGTGTCATGTCTGTGTCTGTGTCTGTCTTGGCTTGTCAACAGCCATATATCATCTCGGAGCAAATTTCCGAAACAGAACAATTTTTTCTTGTGGTTTGTCTCAGTGAGCACAGATGTAAATGACTCCCCATGTGTCGCTTCTGTGTCTCTTGGGAATTTCAGTTTGACATGGCTGGGGTGTGGGGGACTGCTGAAGACAAGCTGAAGGAACAAACAGCATCTCCTAGTAGGCTCTGCAGTGGCTGCTTATTAGTGCAGAACTCGAAATGAAATTCATTTTTAATGGTCCTTAATGTGGTAAAGAAATGTTTCCAATACTGTGGAATTCAGGAATTCCTGCTTCTCTTTCCAAACCATGACATTCTTCATGGGATGGATATTCTGCTTCCTGATCCTAACTTTAAACATAGACATAAGATCTGTCTCTGCAGGACAGATGTGTGTTCTTCACAGTACAACAATGAAGACAAGAGAGTAGAACGCGTTGGGGTACCTGTGGCCTTCCAGATATTGTTGGCTCCAGCTCCCATCATCCCTGACCATTGCCCCTGCAGGCTGAGGCTAATGAGAGTTGGAGTCCCAACATCTGGAGAGCCACAGGTTCCCCATCCCTGTAGTGTAAAGGAAGTTGGGTGACTGGTGAGGAACAGGCAAGCCCTTCCATAGGAAACAAACTAGAATGTCTCCCCCCTACCCAGCCTTTTTTTCTCCCCCCACCTATTCTTTCTGGCAACAGCTGTGGGTGTAATTCAGTATTCCCCAAACTTAGGCCTCCAGCTGTTTTTGAACTACAACTCCCATCATCCTTAGCTAGCTGGATCAGTGGTCAGGAATGATGGGGATTGTAGTCCAAAAACAGCTGGAGACCCAAGTTTGGGAAACACTGGTGTAATGATTCCATACACGAGGGGGTTTTTTTGGGGGGGGGAGTGGATAGACAAAAGGAGGTGGTACTTTACACAGTATGTAATTCAATTTATGCCTTGTGATGACCACTAGCTTGGATGACTTTAAAAGGGAAATTGGGAAAATGTTTAGAGGATATTGGTCATGATGGTAGTATGGAACCTCCAAGCACAAGTCTTGGCCACTTAAGGCCAGTCACTGAGAGGCAAAAATGGATAATGGTCCTTGAGTTGGTCCTTGAGTTGAGTTCTGCTTATAGGCTTCTCAGGCCCATCTAGTTGGTGAGAAACACGTTGTTGGACAAGGCATGCCTGTGGTCTAATCTAGTACGACTGTGCTTACGCAGTTAGGTTGGCGCTGTTCTTTCTTTTCTTTGATTTGTTAAACTAAGGTTAGAGAAATTCTGCCTGAGGAGCTGACAACTGTTTCTCTCTAAGGAGTCAAAATTTACAGTCCACCCAGATAGCCCACGTGGGCTGTGCTAGGTTTGGAACAATGGGTAATATAACAATATATAGTGCACATCAAAATTGAAAGCACGTGAAGTATGGAACTGAAAGCCTTCCCGCCTCACAGATTGCTCTCTTGGCACTTTGCACGTGCTCCAGCATATCAAGACATAACAGCTGCTGGCCTGTCTCAAAGTTGCTTCATTCCTTGATCTTTTCTGCCCCATCTCAAAAGGAATTGACACCTGGAGTCCTTCCACCCTGTGGAATATGCCCCTAGGATTTCTGATGTAGTACAATTGGGTGGCCATGCTGGTTTTTTCCTATCTAGTTTTTCAATCGTTCGTTGCTCAATCGTTTCCTGACACCTTGTTCCCTCAAGAGTACAGCTCTGGAAAGAATAATGGTTTAACACAAATACTGTCGACACAGCTGGGAGCAGCGCTGGTATTGTAGGTGGCTGCTTTTCATGCACTCTCTTGTTGCCACCTGTAGATATCCCTGACAGCTGTGAGTTGCTCCATTATCAAAGAGATAGGGGGAGTTTGTGGCTTAGGTGATGAACCGCTAGTCGCTTCACTTCCAGAACAAAGATGCTAGTATTGAAGGAGAGCAATAAGGCCTATACTCTTTTAAGAGTCTTAATAAATTTATCTTTTCTTGCAACCAGGTAATGCTGCATTTCGACTTTTTTTTCAAGCTTATGCATGTTAACAAACCAGCTGGGTCTTGGTTCAGTTAGGCACATGCACAGAAAAATAACTTAAGAGTCGAGAGCAACAAGAAACAAATTACAAACAGGGGCACTGATTCCTGCGAAGGGTCTGCTTCTAGGAAGCTGTTTCCAGAGACACTGGATGTAGATAACGTATTTTTCGCTCTATAGGACACACCGGACCACAAGACGCACCTAGTTTTTAGAGGGCGAAATCAAGAAAAAAAATATTATTTCCCCCCCAGCCACAAAGTGCAGCGCAGCCTGTCTGCTTCTCCCAGAGCTTCTTGGGGCTGCAGGGGAAGCCCGGGTCCCCCCCCAGCCCCAAAGAGCAAAGAAGCCCAGACAGTGAGCGGGATCCATCCTGCGGGCTTTTCTACGAGGAGGGAGAAGGGACTGACTGGCCGTGTCAGTCCCTTCTCCCTCCTGGGGAAAAGCCTGCAAGAGCCGCGCGAAGCTTGCAGGCATTTCCTGCCTGCCTACCCCCCTGCATTCTCTCCATAGGACGCACAGACTTTCCCCCTTAGTTTTTAAGAGGGAAAAAGTGCATCCTATGGAGCAAAAAATACAGTAGTTGCTTTGGCTAGTTCACAGCCAGGGTAAAAGACTTGGGAGTCCCATATATTTCAGTGGGAGAGACTAAACTTAACTCTCCCATTGAAATAAATGGAATTCCAAAATGCTTCACATTGGCTGGATTGGAAACCTGCCCATTAAGATGATAAATGCTTGTGCATAAATCTTATTTTGGATACTAATAGCTGGGCCTTGGTGAATGCCCTCTAATGTTGAAACAAATTTGCCGGTAAGTAAGCAAAATGAAGATGACACTTGCCAATTTAGTTCTTCACAGAATATGTAACCTTTTATTCTGCCCTTTTTTTCCTGGCACAGTGAGTGATAAAGACAGTTTGCAGAGACATTTGGCAGAAACATGAATGTGTGCACAAAATATTTAAACAATTTATATACCACTTAACTACAAGAATCTCTTAAGTGGTTTACAAGGATCCAAAACAGAAAGCAAATAAATAAAATAAATAAAATAAAATCAGTTAAAACTATAAAACCAAACTACAATTGAAATACCTTTTGGAATAACATTTTTTAAAGCCTTCAGTGAGTGTTGGAAATTAAATAGGGAAGGGGCCCATCTGACCTCATCTGGAACACAGGACTGCAAATCAGAAGCCTTAAGTAAATTTACTCAAGGCTATGTCTGGAATCTGTAGTATTGCAGGGAAATTAAACTCCAGGTTTATCTTTTGCATAAAGACAACTGCTTCTATATGTGAAGACAAATGCTTGCAAAAAGCATCTCCCACCCAAAGACTGGGTGGAACTGCATTCTGCAAAACAAGCTTGGGCTGGCATGATAAGGCAGACAGAAGACAGTAAACCCATTCATTGCCAGCTCAGAATGGAATCCACCTTTTTGCAGGGAGCAGCAGAGGTGTCAGTCTTGAGTGATTTTGAAGCAAGTCTGAGACTGCATTTTGCGGTGTGTGTCTTTCAGAAGAGGCAAGTCTGGAGCTGTTTCTTTCTTTTTAAGCCACATGCTTGGTTGCTTGCATCCATGTGCAGAAATTGGCTGTCATCCAGTTCATGAAATATGAGTTGATAGATCATAGGGAGTTTTAATCTACTACATGCCTTGATTAAATATGCATGCATTTACTGCATGTGAATAAAAGAAAGAAAAACATTTCTGGAGAGAGAAGCATGCTTCTCTTTTTGTTTTAGATCATCCATGCTTGTATAACAGGCTTCATTCTAGGAAAGGCATAGCTGCTGCTTTTTTGCCAGGGGGCAGTGCTGCTTCTGCATCAGGAGCCTGCCTGAAGGTGCGTTGTTGTTGTGGCTGTTGTTGCTGCTGTTAAGTGCTTTTCTCTTTCAAAATTTTGCTGCCTGGTTAATTGTGGACACCTTTTTAATGGATCAGAAAGATTTTACATGCAGCCCTATTGGAAAGAGGTGCTTCAGAACAAAGGGTTCTTGAAATCAGAAGAGAGCATCAGCTTTGCGCACAAAAGGTCCCAGGTTCAGTCACTGGCATCTCCAGTCAGGCAGGGCTGGGAACAACTCCCTGCATGAGACCTAAGGTGGATGGACCCAGTGGTCTGTCCTTGGTATAAGGCAGCTTCCCATGTTCCTAAAGAAGGCGGCTAGGTAGCTTTTGCAGTATTAATTAACAGCACAGGCTGTCAGGCAAGGGTTGCTTAGCTTGCATCCCTTACGCAATGAAATATGGCTTGCATGCACCTGTGCAGAAGTTTCACACTGAATGCAAGAGGTGACAGTAGCTGCAGCCCTGTACAGAACATGAACTTAGAGGAGTGTCTCATTCCCACTGCAGTTAGAGAGCGCAAAGCAACACACAACTCGTGGCAACAAGTGTCCAGTCTGCATAGGTGGGAATAATTCATACTTCCCCAATAATTAAAAAGAAGCACTTCCAAACTTTTGAGCTGCTCAGAATGAACGCCCGGTGCAGGAGGACTGTAGCTGGGAAGAGGGAGTATCCTGGATTTCGTAGAGACTCAAATGCAGATTTCTAGCAGCTGATGGCCTGAGGTCGAGGGACTTGGTGGATGACTTTTCGTGTGGGTGTACGGGGACCAGGCGTGAGTGGGTATTGTTTGACACGGCGGATAGATGTTTGGAAAAGGAACAGTGGGCTCTGTGGGAGTGTGTCAGGCAGTCATTTGTTCTGCCTTCCCACAGGAGGGGGGTGGGTCTGTGGGTTGTTAAGTACAAGCAAGGAAAGGTACATATTCATTGCTCATGCTTTCTCTGCCCCCCTCAACCCCACGGACATGACAAAGTTCATTTCCATCCGTCCGGATTGCAACAGGTGATATGGACAGCCTGTGTTTCAGCCTCCTCTCACATCTGAGTGGAAGCCCTTTCAAAGCGCTTTAACCTCATGGCAGCGGCACAACCCTTTTTTTTGTAACAATCGGCACTAGAAAAAACGAGCACTACCCAGGTGCAGGCGAAGTAGGAGGGAGGCTGAGAGAATCTCTCTTTCTCTCTGCTCTTCTGCCACCCACACAACATCTGAAGCCCACATTCTGAGTCAGGAGCTTTTGTGTGGGGGAGGTCAGATGACTAAGGATGGTTGGCGAGGGGGGAAAGAGATGCATTCTCTCAAGCCTGCGTATACTCCTGTTGCCTAGTGCCCCCTGCCGTCCGGCCATGAATGGAACGATGGAAATAATTAAGAGCCTCGGGCAGTCTGCAGTCACAAAATGACCACACTCTCTGCTTTCCTCTGGTCCTTGCCATGCTTGATGCAGACAGTGAAGGGAATTCTGCTACAGACCAAGTGATGTGTTAATGCAGAAGGACAGCCCTCCCTTCCACTTTGTGCTGCGGCTCAGACGGGAACACCTGGGTAACCTCTTTTGCTTTGTGTTTGTTTCCCTCCCAGTTCATTGAAGCTATCACCAACAAGCAGGGCGAGCTGGAGAACTACGTCTGCGATGGATACAAGATGGCGCTCACAGAAGAGAGGCGGAGATTCTGTTTCCTGGTAGAGAAGCAGTGCGCGGTGGCCAAGAATGCCCTCACCTACCATTCTAAGGTGAGCGAGTTGTTGTGTCGGGGTGCTGTACCCTTGGAACCATCGACTTGGGGTGCGGTTGGACGAAAAAGACACGGGCAACATTTGTGTCCTGGCTGACTTCTAAACTCCTAAAAACCGATGTATGAACTCAAATTACAATAGCAACTTCTCTGCCACCCCCAGATTGCAAGATCGGTAATTGCAGGCCACAAATGGTTGCTCCCTTTCAAGGAACTTGAAGGGAAATGATGTTCCTTAATTCTGATGGGGATGTTGCACACCTTCCAGGTCCAAGTACTTCGTCTCAAGTTGTTCACAAATGTACACATGTTTATGAGTGAACCAAGTGTTGATGCCGGAGAAAATGTGCTTGCTTCAGTTTGTTCTGAGCTTTTCACCCCCTTGGTCTGTCTTAATTTCCTATGCCTACTCCTGCACTATGTCTCCCAACAGAGACGCTATCCCCCACACTCCATATCTAGTAGTGTTTGTACAAAGCTGCAGTAAGCATAAGGAGCCTTATACCTGTGGGCCCCTGCAGTAGTTTCCAGGATAATTAAAAACGAGTGCTTTCCTTTTCAAGAGCTGTTTCAATATCTGAAAACTATTGCAGGTAGTTACCTTCCTGAGACTGTAATATATCTGCCCAATTCTAGCACAACAATAAAAGCCCAGAAGCTCTGGAGGCCAGGTGCCTAACCCATTCAAATTCATTTCAGTCAGAACAATGCAAGAGGTTTGGGTTGGTACCCACTGCTGCAGTAGCAATATCAGCATCAACATTTTCAGAAACGTTTTAGGCCACTGGGGAAGTTTGTTCGGGTAAGATGTTCCCATCAAACCCATCCACTATGGCCTATTGCTCAAGAACGATTGGCCCAGACTGCATGTTATATGAAGCATGCTTTAAAAAAAAAAAGTTGTTGGAGTGGCCACTTTTCTTTTTGAAGGAGAAAAAAATATTTAGCTGCTCAACAGTCTGGATCAGGGCCTTGTGTTGGTTTCCCCACCAGAAATTTCCCCAGCTATTAACTGCAGTAAGATGCATATAGCAACCAAGGGGACAATTTTCTGCGAAAAACTGGTGCAGGGTGCTAATCTGCACTGGGAGAACTAACTCAATCAGGACTCCGCATACTTCCTTCCCTTCAAAAAGTGGTCAGCTTAAGCATGGTTTTTAAAGCTTGTGCAATTTAACATGGGTTAGCTCTTACGTCTCA